>NW_027526295.1:224532736-225133439 GCF_048455015.1 Haemaphysalis longicornis | reverse complement strand
CGCTCATGCCCTTATACGCATACCAGCATATGGCTCATACGCCTGCGAGGGGACTGCGAAGGATGTATAAAAAGTGCCCTCACTGAGCCACGCATTGCCTGCTTGCCGTGGCTCGTCCGGGCAGCCGTCACTGTGTCATGCAGACTCTACTTTCTGTTGGAAAGGGGAAGGCCGTTTTCTCCGAAGGTTTTCCTGTCTTTGGGAGCATCCCCTTTTAACCCACTCAGAGAATCGGCGATGCAGTCACTCACCTGTGGCCACGTAGCAGACTACCCAGGAGCCCCAGCTCTCGGTCAGCACGAATGCCGCCAGGCTTTTGAATTCGAGGCCACGGCGAGCGTAGAAGGGCCTGTCGTGGCGAGGTTTAGCCGGATCGATGAGCAAAGGGCGGGCCTGCAGGAACAGTGCGTCGCTCCCGGTGCCCGCACTCAGGGGGTCTGGAGGACAGTCGGTGCCTAGACGCTTGGAGGGGAGCATATTTGCAGGAGTGGGGTGACTCAGCTGGTACGGGTCGCCCTGTGTCGGCCGTTCGACGAAGGAGCTGTTGAACGCCTCCTCGACGCCTTGCCACCGGAAAGCACAGACGGCAGAGTCGGTTGACCCATGACTGCGCCACAAGGAGCCGCAAGGGAGGAATATTCAGGGCGAGACTTAGGACTGCTTACGTGCCCGATTGACAAAGAATTACATTTGATTTCAAGCAGTGCTATCTTCTATGTCTAGTGGTAGGTCTGTCTTGATTGTGTCCTCTTCTGTTGCGGCAATGTCTTCGTAGAGACAGCGATGAATGTCTGGAGTGTAATCTACGCACATGCAGACCCACACAGACCTCTCAGAATACATGCTGATTCACAAGACGCATGCACCTGCATGATACGCAATAGCATTCCAGTCATAGCACACAGCCTTTTCAGCACATCAAAGAAAACATAAGAATGTACTGGGTGCCTGGTCATGCCGGGGTTCAGGGTAATGAAAGAGTCAACCAGCTCGCCGGCAACACGGCTGTCCGGGCTTTTTGCAGCTCCAGCCAACCGCAAGAACCAATGCTCCCGACACCCCATCATCCTCCAACACCCGTACGTACGCCCCCATCCACAACTATGGAAACAAGAGCAGGTATGTGATGGAAAAACAGCGCGAAGAGGACGGACTAGAAAAGAAGGGAGACAGGACACGCGCTGCTTGAACCCGTGCTTCGGAGACACTGAAGTCCTGTATTGACACAAGGACCGGCTCACCCGCGAGGTTGTGAAAGCATTTCACGTCGCAAAAAACAGCAGATGCATTTCCAAACCCTCTATCAGGCTTTCTGATAGGGAGGTTAATTTCTACCCAGGGCCGTTTGATATCTACGCACACGTGCTGCTAGTGCTTTTATGGTTTGTTTGACCGTCAGTTGCGCAAATAAATGCGCTATATCAATCAATCAATCAATCAATCAATCAATCAATCAATCAATCAATCAATCAATCAATCAATCAATCAATCAATCAATCAATCAATCAATCAATCAATCAATCAATCAATCAGTCAGTCAGTCAGTCAATCAATCAATCAATCAATCAATCAATCAATCAATCAATCAATCAATCAATCAATCAATCAATCAATCAATCAGTCAGTCAGTCAATCAATCAATCAATCAATCAATCAATCAATCAATCAATCAATCAATCAATCAATCAATCAATCAATCAATCAATCAATCAATCAAAGAAACAGCTTTATTTCCTTTGAAAAGGAGGATACGGGACTAAAAGCTCGAGCAGCCTGACGAGGTCCCGACCCCGTTACAAGTTAGCAAACAGCATCATGATGGCCAGTCATGAAAAATGAGTGCAAATAAATTGACAAGTGTCACATAGCATCGCGTAATACAAAATTTTGTAACATAACGCTAAAACAGTGGAGAGAAGTTCATAGGCATAGTCATGAAGTGACCTGAACATTACATGAACCTTAAAAGCAGCAATTTAAAAGAAAGGAAATAAAGTTCGAGGCATGTACAATTCCCGAGATGAAATGAGTTGGGCGAAGCGTTTGACGAGATAGTTTTTATTATAGGATGGATAAAAACCTTCTTGGTTTAATAAATTTAGCAAGGAGGGTAGTTTGTAAGACAGACATATGTGAATAGTACTTTTTCACGAGTGTATATAAGTTTTTCCTGTGATTTAAAAAAAAAGCAGTTGCTATTCCACGGGCGTCCGTCTTTCTTCTTTTCTAAGTCCGTCGTCATTGTCCGTTTTTACATCATGAACCAGAACCAACTAGCCCAACTGACGGTCCTTCAAGAGCAGGTATTTTTAGGCCAGCGCAAATGGGTACCATCTAAACCGCACCCAGAGTGACCCTCTACAAAGGGATACCCCCCCTGCCCGACATGTTCTGAGGCCCTTAACTCGGACCATATATCCAGTGGGTGCGAACAATTTCCCGAAGGGACAGCAGAACTTTGGTCACCATCTCTATACCACCAAGGCCGCCTGGCAGATTTCGTCAAGAAGTTCGTTACAGGTTCCCTGAACTGCGAGCACCTAACCCGGCTGGTAGTTTCTTAAATAATGCTTCATTCATTCATTCGCGCCCTCACGGCTGCAGCGGTGTCGTCTACTGGTAGGTTTAGCAGAAGCGAGCACCTGCCCCTTTGCCCGCACTGCGGCTATTTTGTATTTTCTCCCGTCTTCCTCCGAGGCGCGCGTATTTTCGTGGGTGACCGCGTTTCAAAACAGCCACTGAGTCAGACGCTTGAGTCCATTGCAGCGGACACAGCATGGACATGCAGAAACGTGTCCAGCCGAGTGATGGTGCTTTCATTACTATCGCCATTATTCTTTTCGAATTACGTCGTTTTCGTCTCTGTGTTACTAGCACTGAGAGGCTTGGACAGTGAACCTTTCCAGCCGCACACGCACGCTATTAGTGTCCACGTGCTTTTCTAATGATCACGGTCAAATTACGCATGTAGGCCTCCAGTGGTGGGATTGCAATCTCCTGTTACCATCCTTATGATGTTTTAACAGTGATTCTGCTTAACCTGGTGGTTGGGCCGTGGAACGTACGCAAGAAAACCTCGACGAACGATGACGTCATCCCACGCGCCGTCACCGCTTCGCGACAGGTTTGCCTCGTCGCGCTGAGGCGGGACCCGTGTCGCCACCTGTCGGAGGCGCGATACAACTGGTAAAAGCACGACTTTGAGAACACCTCGCGGGGTGGATCGCTCTATCTCTTGTTGCGACAAGTGGTGCAGTTTTGACGGCGCAAAGACAAAAATTAATGCCAAAATGAAAACAAAAAATATCCAGAAGGCCAAGAAGTGACGACGTTAATCAACTTCTTAATTAGCGTCCCACACGCCAGACCACATAAGCCGAACAGTGGTCATGGAACGAGTTCAAAAATTTGAGCAAAGGCTCGTCCCGCCTGCCCGCCGCACCTCTTGGCGCTTCACCGCCAAGCTGGTGGGCCCGCGTACATTGTACCCACTTAATGGGCGAGTGGTCATTGCTCTTTGGGGGGATAACGACGACACCACGTAGAAAACTTGGCGGAGTCTCTAGACATAACCACGCACGAACTTAGCTGAACCAAAAATACGCTTGATTGGGCAACCTGATTCGGTGTTTGCCCAGTCTTCGCATCACCGGTGCGAAGCAGCTCCAATTTTTTCCCGTGGTTTCTTCCTTCTCTCTGTTAATAGGACTGGAAAGCGAAAAACCACATGGAGTGATTTTCAGAAACGACATGACGGTGATCGGCTGTTCCTCCCCGTCACTCGTCGACGTCCTGTCAATGTTACACAGTTATACGACGATTGTTTACAAGTAGTGTTAGCTAAATAAACGCGACAGCAAGGTTGTTTTGCTTCAATTTATGAGAAAAACGAGGACTAAAAGTACGGCGGAGAGCCGAGAGACTTGCATCTCTAGGAAGCACTGTGTACACAGTACTCCTCCCTTTTTCATCTCGTTCTCTTAGGCCGGAAGTTGGGCCCCTTCGACGGCTCCCACATTGGCTACAATGGCTAGTCACTCAGGCTACCTCTATGTGTATTTAAGAGGTGGAAGACAAAAAATGGCCGCGTATCTGCTCCTTTCGTTGCAAATGACGTTAAAAGACGATAGTCTTTATCGGCTTTTGCGAAGTAAATGCCTCCCTTCGCTTTACCGCTCACCTCTCATGTTGTTCCTCTTGCGTCGCTCTCCTCCCAAGGTAAAGACGCCAAATGTTTGCCTAAATCATTTTAAATTTCCCGCGTTCCACTGCTCCAAAACGGGTGTCTCGATGCGAACGCTGCCGTACGGCGAAGACGCGCGTTAATCGAGGCACCCTACTTCAACGTTTATAGAACAGCGCTTCCCTACTCCACGTGCGTTGCAAGCGGAACGTGGA
This sequence comes from Haemaphysalis longicornis, assembly GCF_048455015.1. Taxonomy (NCBI): domain Eukaryota; kingdom Metazoa; phylum Arthropoda; class Arachnida; order Ixodida; family Ixodidae; genus Haemaphysalis; species Haemaphysalis longicornis. The sequence goes on along the minus strand of NW_027526295.1, from coordinate 225,129,041 downwards.
AACTATCTAGTGGAACCTTGCGTAACTGTTGCCGGTTGATTTCTTAAAATGGCGCTAGAAGCTATAGTGGCGCGGGCGACAGCAGGCGACGGCGGAGTGAATTCTTTTTCTGCAGTTGATGAAGTATTTAATTTCGCAAAAGTCAAGCATGTTTGAATTTTTATAAAGGAACACTGCAAATATCACTTCTGTATTGATTTGTTGTCTCATATTTGCGTAATGTCTTGTTCTTCTTCAACAATGTTGACAAGTATGAACATTACACCGGACCAAGACGGGTAGACTTAGCTATGACTATATAAGACTATTGCGCAGGCATTGTTTTGCTTTGGCCGGGTGGCTGAATCGAGTCACAGACAGACAGACGGACAGACAGACATACAGACAGACCAAAATTTATAGGTTTAAGTAGCCCAAAAAAGACTATCGTCTTTAAAAATGGAATAACATCAGTCACCGTCTCAGTAGCTTTCGCCGAAACACAACAAATCTTGACGATATTTTAATACCGCCATTTTTACAAAAGGAAAACCTACACAGCAGTCTAAAAAAAAAAAGTAGAAGGAAAGTGTGATGGATGTATAAGATACTCACGCGTTGCCGACAAAAGTACCGAACAGCACGCCATCATCCATGTCAGGAACATAGGCCGAGCCGTCTGCAATTCCGGCAGAGAAAACAAGGTGAGAGCAGTGGCTGCAGTTTATGCACTTGGTCGTCAAGAAGTACATTAGAGATTGCATATCACTGAAACGTCCGGCTAAATCGCACTAATGTTCCCACCGATGTAAAAGTGGCTCTGAGTTTTATCTTTAGCGCTCTGATTTTTTTTTGCGTGTGTGTGTAAAGGCATCACAATCCACCGACATCAGGAGCAATAAAAGCGTTTTATATCTTTCAACCCTTGTTTAAGAAAAAGATTGTGTAAACAATCTTTATTGTTACATCACGATGGGGCCGCATATCATGACAGCAGTTTGGAAACGCGACGATGTGCCTTCAACGTGGTTTTCGATACTGTCGCCTTTGCCAAGATTGGTCTCTTGTGTACTCGCGAGCTTTTGTTCTACAGTTTTCCACTATATATGTGTACTGCAACCTGTATTATACAAACGAAACATTTGGTATTTCAGCGCATGTTCGTCCCTGCCTTGTTTCGCGCCGGTGTCAAACCCGCCTTCATACCAACTTGCCCATGGTTCAATATATTTGAAAACTACCCAAAGCGGCCTTGCGACACTTTGTACCAACCCTCGATTTCCAACGTGCAAGATGTGCAAGTTCGTCGAACAAACACTTCTCACCATGCCTTGCGTAGCAGAAATCCACACCGCTTCTCTGCCTGCCAAGAGCGTGTATACCTCGTCGGATAACGTACTATTGTGATGCACCGAAATACGAACAACGGACCGCGTAGCTTTCAGTACATGCTGCCCATCCTGGCGATGGGCCGCGTACGCGTAGTAATAAGAAGTTACGAGTGTTACTGCCCACCCTAGTATGGAAAGAGCATAATCGGCGGGTGATCATGTTGAGTTAGCCCACCACCGTGTTTGGCGTTCGTTCATGCTGGAGTCATCAAAGTTCATTGTGCTCCAGTTTTTTTTATTCAGTGTGGTTTCCATGGATGCTATCCGTGAGGGGGGCAGGAATATAGGCGGAATGCCCGACAAAGCTTCTGCCCCCCTGCAGTTCAGCGTAGAAGGTAATACAGAAAACGTATTCTCAAGCACGCAACAAAAGACATGCGATACATAGTACTTGGAATAGAACATAAACATTTAACAGCACGTTGAATAGAACTCAAAATATACTTTTTTTAAGAAACCCAATCGATGCAATGTCATGCACAAATACAAAGAGTACATTCCAAGTACGTAACAAAGGCACGCATTACATAGCATTTAAAATAAAATACAAGAACCTGATGCACACATTTAAAATTCACACATGTCACACAATGCGCAGATTTGTGTAGATACACAAGGTACATTGGAAGCCACATAATTTTAACACTTCTATGCCGGAGAATACACAACACAATTTTGAACCATAAACCTGCATGCACCTTTGAAACTTTGAAAATACTGATTAAAATCAACGCATATACCACCCCTGTTCAACATACTAACGGTCTGAAAGTGTAACGTCTGTCTACCGTAATTTGTTCGTGTTGCAGGGCAGCTGTGCTTAGGATATCTCATACTATACGCCCTAGAGCCGTCGTCCTGTGATTTGTTATAAATTCCACATTTTTGGATCCACTGCAATAGTTTAAAGTATATCTGGTCCGCCTTCAGCATATTATATTTATTAAAAAGAGGCTGCGGTCGGAGGTGGCGCTACCTCCCGATAATTCGTACATGCGTAACACTTTTTCAGAAAATGATTTGTCTATCATAGTTGGAAGCTGTTGTAGTATCCCATACTAAAATTCCATAGCGCAGCTTGGAGCAAAACAGTGATTAATACAGGCTTTGCTTTAATCAAGTCGGCAGAACACTGTATATTTTATACATGCTGCCAATGGCTTTAGGTAAATCGGTTATCAGTTTAAGTGTATATTCCACGATAGGTTGTCGGTAAAACACACTCCTAATATTTTTTGTTCTGTAACTTCTTCTGTTACGTTATCGTTAAAGACAATTTTAACATAGTTGTATCTCGTTTACTTATTGGTTTGAAGATTATATACTTAGTTTTATTTGTATCCAAGCTTAACCGATTTCGGTTCAACCATTGAGACAGTTTCAGCAGGTAAGCATTGACATATTCTTCGAAGCTTTTCGTTGTTTCCGCCATAAGAAAAATATTGGTGTCGTCGGCGTACATAATCAATTATGAGGACCCTGGTATTTCGGTTATGTTATTTATGTACGCAAGGAACAGTAATGAACCCAAAATTGACCCCTGGGGAACTATGTGCTGAAGTATAAGCTTTTTAGATATTAATGTTTTGTTTATTGCGATATACTTGTATCGGTTTGTGAGATACGATTTAATTAGTTTTAGAGCTACTCCTTGTATACCGTATGATTCAGGTCATGCTGTACGGTATCGAACGCTTTTTTCAAATCTGGGAATAATCCGATGTTATATAGTTTGTTTTCAATGTTGTGAATAATTTTATCCTATATGCTAATTAAGGCCAGTTACAAGGATTTTTTTTGGAAGCCGTATTGCGACGGTGTTATTATTTGATGTTTTTGAGAGAAAAAAAAAACAAGAAAACTCGTAATTCTCTCGCTTACAACGCGCTCTACTATTTTCGAAAGTACTGAAGTACTGGAGGTACAGAAATAAGTCTATACGCCTCGAGCGCGGCCTGTAGGGGCGCCACTGAAATCCCCCTAGCGGCCCGTTTCGAAATCAGGCGCGGGAGTCTGCGCCCCGCCCCCCAGTGCCGCCGCTGCTTTAGCGGCACGTTCACGACCGAGATTTACCGTTTGTGGGCGTTTGAATTTCATGTTTGTGTGGAGCAGTCACTCTGTTCGCAAATGGGGTGTGTTTACGAGAGTGTAAATGTTTCCGACGTGTCTTAGTGTGGTATTTTCGGTCTGTATAAGCACCAGGTGTGTGTCACAGGCCAGCGTCGCGGAATCGGCGTTAGATGGAGCCGATTGTAGTTACGTTACACTGACCTGAATTTACTAGCCGTGTCTCCGTAACCGCCGGTTCCTCGGATGTTCATGCTACGGCTATACACTACGATTTAAATCGGTTTTGTGCGCTTACATACTCAGCGGAACACTCATACCTGACAGCACACCAGTTACGTTTGCCAATATTATACCTCAGATATTGATCACCACCATTTACAAGACAGTCTGTGTTAATTTCGGGAATATTCAACAAAAGTACGATGGACAATGCATAATTATACTCGGGGATCAGCACACGACAGAGTCGTCTTGTCGTGAGGTGCGCGCCCGCAGACCTTCATCTGCTACATATATCTTCTGCGAGCAGCGCGGAGACGGGCTTACAATATCATCCGCGTCCGAGACTAAATGCTTCTTCGAAATATCGTCATATGCCACAGGAAGCCTGCAGAATAAACCAGAAACTGAAATCAGAGGGCCTTATCCCATACCACACTCTTCCAACGACACATTTCATCGCTTGTTGGACAGCCTACCCTGTATACTTCCAAAAATGCGTCCGCCGTACGATCAGCTCTTCGTTGAAGTAGAAAAACAAAAGGAAAGTGAACGCGAGATTTATGTGTGGGATTACTAAAACGTTCATTGCTTGATTCCACTCCGCATTTGTACACAGCGTCCCCCTCCGCCCCCCCCCCCCCCCACCAATTTCTCACGAAATAGCAGTGCATTTCGCGTATAGTTGGTCTAGTGAAACCTACCTGGCTTAAGTTTAGACGAACGTCTGTAGCATGCCAGAAGCTGCACTGTTTTTTTTTTTTTTCATTTCCGTTAGAGCTATTATGTTTCTAAATTCCGCATTGGCACAGAATTTATTTTTCTGTGGTTTCATTTCCTTGGTTCTTGCTATATGGCGTGTGTGGGCACATATTTAATGACGCACAGGCTTGGAATATACTCTACATTTTCGCATGGTTTATATTCTTATAAAATGCATAAGTTATTGTCCGGGATTGAATAATCACATCCCCGAAACATATTTTTCTGCGGCGTATATATGCGAAACGAAGCCGCATTCGTTGTCTACGCTGCAAAATGAAGCCAACCTCTCATTGTGCCAGTATCAGGTCTAAACGAGGCGTCAGTAGAATTCATTTGTGCCTGATGTTTTTGAGGTGACATGGATGATATGTTGCTGCCGTCGCCGACGCCCGGAAGAGCGGCGACGAAGCGCGCAGAACCGCGTCCCCTGGTAGCTCTTGCAGGCGATCGCGTGCTCTACGAAGATGCAGCTGGTTTTAAGTGACCTATACGTACTCTTTGCCTATAGTCGTCACCATAACAAGTTTTTTTAGGGCGCGGAAAGGCGAAAAGAAGCGAAACAGAACCAAAACACTGCACGAGCCTCTATCAGTCACGCAGCGCAAATCCCGTCAACGCCGCGGAGAAGCGGCGGCAGGCGGCGCAGCGATCGCGAAGCTCGAGGCGTATAGTTAAGATGGCGGCACGCAGGGAAACCCGGTCTGATTCGGCGGTGTGGAGAACCGTACTGAAGGTTGGTGTTGGCGGTGCTTGGCCCTCGGCGGACGTACCTGGTGCTTTACAGGAACAAGTTCGGGCTTCCTTCGCGCCTACCTAAAAGTCGCTGTAAATCTTCCTTGCCGGCATGGAATAGCAGCGTGTAACAGCTTTCCGCTTCACACCGCCTAATCACGGCCATGCTGCGCTGACAGTGAAGAGGGACACCACCCGCCCCCGCCTACAGCGCCACATCTAGGAGCAGCGACCTACATAAGGAGCCATCCTGGACTGTGTGCGATCAGTTCGAGAGCGGTGCGCAGAAGGATAAATGATTATCTACCTTGCTCTGTGCAGCTGAGAATGTTTTCTTCGCCAGCTAAGATTTCTGCGCACTGCTGCAGAACACTCCAATCAATGTTTGTTGCACGATTCTTTTTCTGTGTGTACGACTTCTTAGTTCCCACCGGAATTTAAGTGAGTGTTGTTTTTAATGTCTAAGGGTGGTGACGACTTCGTAAGGCCCTCGATAATCCGAAGCGTGATCTGCGAGCTCATTTCAAAACATTGAAAGAAAGTGTGGAAAACTGTAATGACACTTGCTATGGCGTGAAAGAACTCATCAAAGAAACGAGAGAACTTCGTAAAGAAGCTCAAAGTTTAAGAGAAAAAAATGCAAAATTAGAGCCAGAAAATCTGAGGCTTAACGAGAAAATAGAACAAGCAGACTAATACCAGAGGTCCAACAACATCGAAATAAAAGGTGTACCACTGGAAGAGGATTGGAGCAATCCTGAAGGAACCGATTACTGATGCAGACATTGATATTTGCCATCGATTCCCTACTTTCAAACCGACCGAACAGAACGTAAGGGTTCGCTTTGTTCTGCGCGAATAGCGAGAGGAGTTCTTGAAGGACTCAAAAAAGCAGCGAGTAACGACTAACGAGTTGGACAATGGCGGAGACAGCAAAGCAATTTACGTTAACGAACCGCTTACTGCCTCGAACAAAAAGCTCTCGCATGGGTGCTGCAGTTGCTCACCGCGCGGCGACCAAGTTCGACAACGGTAGCGGAAACCGGCGCTATTGGCGGTGAGCGCGAGCACAGGCGGCGCTGCGAAGCGCGCCTCCGTGACGTCAGCTTAGGGATTCTCGCATTTGTCGTCTGCTTCACTCAGGATCGCTCTCCCTGCTGTTTTTTCGCGCTCGGTCAACGTCTGATGCTTGTCCGCACCAGAATTGGCGTGTGGGTAACTTTTTATCACAATAATAGGCTTAAAATCGCATACACTAGCTCATGGTGTCAATTAAAGTATAGTTTTGGATACCGCTACGGGAGAAACATTGCCGGCGCCACCCCATTCCTTGCGAAGCCGGTCCTGTGCGGAGCGCGAGTATTCGGAGCTAGACGTCAGCTTCTCATGTAAGCATTCGAACAAAAGGAACAGTCAGCTGCTAATAACCGACAACAGCGAAAATGGGAGACCAAAACAAATTCTAGGCCTTCAGGGCTGTCGGCTTTGGCAGAAGGCATCACGATTCCCGGTAATCATATGTAAGGTAAAACAGTTTTTGCAACCTTGCCGAACGCTCGAACGCGTTTTGTCACATCACTTTACGTTGTCAAGCATGAAAGTTTGCCGACATGCACTATAGACTGCAAAAACTGTAGGTTGAGTTCCAAATAACCCAGTGTGTATTTACGCGCGTGCTGATTCTATACCAGGCATCTAACCAGTATGGAGGTTTATTGAGCAAAACGAGTCAAGTCTTCGTTAAATTTATAGAAACACATATATGTTTGTTAAGACCTGGAGGGATATTTGGGAACATTTTGCACAGCCATATCTTCCCGATATTCGAATATGCGTTATATGAAAACTGCACTCAAGAGGAGGAGGAGGAGTAAGGGGAGGAGGGGAAAACTTTGTTTAACAATTAAATCGATCTGGTTAGTGGGCCGGGTCCTCAGTCCAGGACAAGGGAGTAAAATTAATTTTCTTCAAATCATAGAACGCCATCCCGAGTAGAATAGGATTTGTTCTTCGCGCCTGGAAGGGTTGAAAAGCAATAAAGAGCTACTTGGAATTCTTCGGTTTTGAGTCTTGTAATATATGCAGGTATACTATTTATTACGTTAGTTAGCGAGTATATCATGCCTACAACACCGTAATCATGTCATCATTGTTCGAGTTGAGAGTCAGTTCGTTATGATAACGATATAATTACGATAGAAATTCGGAGCACAAAAGCCGCCTTCGAGTACTGTGGACAACGTTGTTTAGGGTGCGATCGCGGTGGCGTAGCACAAACCTTCTCATTGTATTTGCATGCGAATAAACAAAGCATGCTGCGGATATGCACCTTCTTGCACGCAGCCGTAATGAAAGCCAATTTGTGAAGAAGGGAATGTATGCCATACAAAATAAAGGAAATATCCACACGACCTTTGTGAGGCTCCCAAACATCCAGAAACCTCCTAATAAGAAGTTGGTGACGGCGCAGAAAAATTAATGCCTTGGGCAGAAAAAAAAGCAAGAAACATTAATCCGATATAAGACAACAACGAAAGAAACAGAAGAAAGCTGTTGATTTCCTGCTGTGCGACGAGCGTGTAGAGGACGCTGCTTGGTACGTAGTATTAGACAGCTGAGTCTTCATAGGAGCATCTCAAAAATACTGCAGAGAAGCCTACGCATTCTGCATACTTATCCAGAAGCTCTGATCGCTGATCCTCGCGAAGAAGCAACAAAGTACCAGTTACACACGATCTTCTGACCGATACTCTGAAGAAAGTTGTTCTCTATCTCTTCGTGTGTTGCAAACTTGTGGGGGATACAGCTTCAAATTATACAGATGCGTCAGAAGCTGGCAAAATAACTGAGTCGCTAGAAATACGCTTTTTAACACAATTCAGCAACGAAGCGGGCGATTTCTAGCCCAGGCACTGTTGCCCCACACAAGCGGAGTGTAGCAGACGACCGCGGGACCGCGGCGCGAATCCCTAAGCCGACGTCAGAGCCAGGGGGCGCCGCTCAAAGATCTCACCGCAACAACATGCTCACACGCTGATCATCCTCTTTACTTACCTAGGTTGGGTAGGAACTCTCCTAGCTTCTTACTGCGCATACGCGGTCCGTAGCCGCGATGCGCAGACTAAAAGCCACGCGCCCCGTTGTCCGTATTTGTCTATTTTCCTACATTCGTATAAATGAACGACATGATTTTGTTAGGTGTTTGCGACCACTTAAGGAAGGGCATGTCTCAAGAAGGAAAGGAGCGCAAAAGTGAGTCCAATACCTGTAAGCTGAAAACTCCCCTTAAACCCAATTTCCCCCTTTATTCTGCTGACCCTCGACGCCTAATCCATCCTTTACACACTATTCCTAGCTTATAAACATATCAACTATTACCTATCGGGTAGGCCTGGGTGGGCCAGCCCTTCGGCACTCTTGCTTTGATGCTATTGCTAACGCCTTCCGCTGGTCGTCAAAAACCACGTGGCCACAGCCACCCTTCTGGCGAAGCACGGGAACATGATCCATTGGGCTAGCCGATGCGTTTGCTCCTCACGCGGCCTTAGTCGACCCCTTCCTCCCATATGTGTCAAATGATTCTCAAGTATACTCACGGATCTCATCAAAGGGGAACACCGGTTGCGTCTTGTCATTGCACTGAAGACGCACCTTGGTGAAAGAAGTCCATCGCTTGTTGTTGTAGATGTCTTGGCGACCGATGTCATTCTGTTCGCGTGTAATAGAAAGGAAATCGCTAATTGCCTACATTATTTGGGGGAACGATTGTTGCGCGATCGGCGTCCGGCGGCGCGCTCGTTACGTCGGGCTCCGCGGGATGGCGGCACTTGTCCGTGCTAACCACGACTGTGAAACACATGACTGTGTTTCACGTAACGAACTCTTCGCCGAACGCAAAGTATTGCGTCGATTTCACTGTGAGTGCGATTAATAACATCTCTGTTGGCGCCACAGTTTAGAATCGGATTGGAACGGAGCAGATGACGCACGCGGGTATCTTTTTTTCTTCGGCGTGCGGCCGCAGTGGCCCAGGCTGCGCCGTGTCCGTGGCGCATCGGCCATGTCTGTGGCCGTTTCCAGTGTTGCCAAGCGAAGAAATTGACCGCTAAACTTTCCAACGAATACCGTCTATAGCTTCGTAATGCCCTTGTTTTCCGTGTTCGAAGACGCTGTCCTAGAAGTCTAAACGAGGCCATTGAACAACCAGCCCAAATTGGTGCTATATTGGCATGTATGGTTTCGGTGGTTTGCGTAGGAAAAAAAAGTAAGCCATCATTAGTGTCCGCCCACGTTTGTGTGTGCGTATGTGTTCGCGCTAGCGAGTGTGGATGTGCTTGGGTGTGCGCTTTTTCCTAATACTGCATTTTGCTCCCTACAAAATTTATGCTCACTGGTTTATTTTTCGCTGCCCGTATAAAATAAACCGAGACATCGCCCGTCAAGGGACAAATAGTGCACATCGCTGACAGGGGGACCAGGACGCAGACGGAAGCAAAAAGAATATGTTGACACTCCAGAGTTTGGATTGTGAAATACTGCGTTAGCATCCTTTCCAGCGGCTCTTCTTCCCACCTTCGGCTAAATAAAGGATCTTTAATTAAAGCGCGTTTTCTAACAGGCCTCTTATTGGGCATTCTATAGGTTGTATTCATTGGCGTGGCGCGCATGCTGGCAACAACGTGTGTGCTACGCTATGCCAGTTCCTGATCGCCCCCGTTGCGAAGTCGGATGCTCGGCCACTTGCCGACAGTTGTCACTAGCCTCCCAGCTAACAATGCACTGACTGCTACCTCTGCTGCTAGGGTGCCGTTGTATCTCAATCAGCGTGTTCGGGAAATTCACAATTTCTTCGGAAGCATTATTTGGCTTTTGTTCTTAACGACTCTGCCGTGCACATGGGCAAGGGACTGGCGCACCTGCGTTGATATCCGTGTTCGCAGGTAACTGCCCTAACCCGTAGGTATTTCTTGCATCGTGCCGCTTTTTTCGCAACCGCAACTTCATTCTCCGGTGGTGAAGCGGAGTTTCTTAGGGCAAGTAGAGCATCAACACACAATGTCACTGCGATTATTCATATCTGTTGACACCACGGCCGAAAATTGTGTGGTACGCTGCACAAAAGGGACACCGGGGCCTGCTTTTTTTACTGCCAGATGCGGACGCGTTTCAGACACGGCGGGCACTGTCCTGGCAGTTTTCCCTGTTGCCAAGAGAAGAAATCGCTCGCTAAACTTTTACGTAAATTATGTGAACACCATCTATATGGCCTTCTAGGAGCGCGTTGTGTCACACGTCAAGGACGTGCGGACCAATGGACAGACAGACAGATTTCTGGGATGAGACTGCTAAGAGTGCTTCCACCTTAAAAATACTTTTCTTCCCCGCACTGTCGACGCAAGCTCAGTGCTCTGTACAAAGCAACCAATCGTGCCTCGATGCGGTCAATTGCAGTTCCCACCCCGTCGCAGTAAGCAACGTAATTAACATACGTCATTGAACTCGACCCCAATGTTCATCAACCAATCATATTTCTATTGGATCGAGAACTTAGTAAATGCAAATTGGCGGGAGACTTTCAGTACCCATGTGTCTTCAGTACGAGGCAGACCAGAAGCTTTCAGGAATGTCATCAGCGCCCATTGCAGGAATATTTGTCCCAGAAATTGTGTCAATTGAAACGAAGATACTCCAGTACAAAGCAATGCTTTCTTCCTGAACAGTTACACAGGTCCTTTCTTCCGGTTCAGTAACACTCTAAGCAACACATTTGGAATTTATATAAATCAATGTCTTCCACCAGTCACATAGTTTTCCCCACAATATCCCTTGAACACATGAAAAGACGAATGAGGAGAGCATGTAATTACACTGATTATTGGTGGTGCTGTTTTTCAAAGCACTATACTAGTGCTTGGTGCTGGTGGGTATAATCTCAGTTGAATGTGTCGGCGTCTATTAATTGGCGTTTAGTTGCTGCCGGTACCTACAAGCATTGGGGGATATACTTAGATGCCAGACAGAGAGGGCGTAGACTGCATGCCACGCACTTGATTACTTATTTTGGGTTTGCATTCCCCGACCCTTGGCGTTCTATCCGCGCCATTGCTCAGTTGGGGTAAGTCGCTATATAAGGCAACGCGTTGATCAGAGAAGTTGCGCAAAATAGGCCGTTTCCACATTCTTTCGGCTTCACTCCGAAACACTTACTTCGGTACTGTATTTTATTGCACAAAGCAAAACCAGTACTCAGAAAGACAAGCGTGAGCATAAATACAGTTCACGACTAGAGTCTTCGTGCGTCACAAGCGGCTTGGTATAGCTCCGTGGCGTCGACAGTAAGTCAGTTTTGTTGGCCTCAAATGTTTTAAACCGAAGCTTTGCTACTTTAGTCCTGCGGTTTTGCCATGGATGCGTAAGTTCACCTTTTGACCTGCGACACACCCCCTGCGACACACCCCTCGAAGTGCACCACGTGATTCGCCGCGCCCGCTTGCGGCGCTGCGCACAAGGCCTCGTTTTCAGTCGTCCTGCCCAACTAGCGGCGGCGGCCGCCGCGGTTGCGGGCGCTGAGACGATTGGCAGCCGACCAACCCCGCCGCCTCCCACGCATGCGCCGCTGGGTCGACTCGGGCTACGTGACTAGTCTCGCGTCTGGCGAAAAGGACCGCTGCGTTCGCTGTGAATGAAAGCGAGGCCGGGCCTTCTGTGAGCGTTGCACGGGGCCAAACGGCTTAGAGCCGTGGTCGGCAACACAGTTACGTCAAAGGCTAACGAAGCGAAACCAAGACTCAACAAGACTAAGCCAAGCTTTCGCTTTGCATATGCAAGCTTAGCTGAGCTAACCGCAGCCATATTTTTCCCAATCACGAGTGCCACGATCCTACACGTATAGGCAAACAATCATGGGGAATCCGTCTCTCCTTGCAATATACCATTCTGTCCATGCCGGTAATTGCGGCCATTATTACGTACATGTGCCCCGGTTTCCATCTTCTCCCTCCCAATCCTTCCGCCGGCCCCTTCAACGTCCCCTCTGTGTTCGTGGCTCGTAATCTTCATCAGGAAGACACGGCCTATAGTCACAATGGGTAACCAGAAGGGAGGAATGCCCACGAAGACCGCCCAGCTGAAGGTTAGCAGTGTGCTCAAAGTGCATAACACTCTTTCTAGGAGCTTCTATCCGCACCTTTGACTAAATAAAGGATCCTAATTTAAATTAAGCGCGCTTTGCAATAAAAGGCCCTGGAACGTTTTATGGGACATTCTACGTGTATTATAAGGAGCGCATTGTGTCACACGTCACAGACGTGCGGACGAATGGACGGACCAACAGATTTCTTGCGTGACACGGCTAAGAATGCTTCCACTTTAAAAGCACTTCCCTTCCCCAAACTATAGACGCAAGCTCAGCGCTCTCTATAACGCAACTAATCGCGCCTCGATGCGGTATATTGCAGTTCCCATTCCGACATAGTAGGAAACGAAATATACATGCGCCAATGAAGTCGACCCCAGTGTACAGGGCCGTCCACTTTAGGCGCGAACACTCCGCAGCGTGGCCGCGCTCCGCGGAGCGCCAGCGCACAAGCCACGGCCGCGCATCGAAGCTAAGCGGCGCAGGCGCATAGGGGCTTGGAGGCAGGGCTTCGTGTCGTCTGCTAGCGCGGGAGCGCACCGTGCTTGCTTTGCTGTGAAGCACGCGTAACTTATGGGCTTGGCATGCTTGTAGCGTATTAGCGCGCCGCGACTTCTCTCACTTTACCGCGTTGTGTGGTTTCTGCGTACGACAACGGAGCGCTTCCTCTTTTCAGGTTCGCGGTCACATTGATTGATTGTGGGGTTTAACGCGCCGACACAACGCAGGCGATGAGGCGCGCCGTAGTGGAGGGCTCCGGATTAATTTTGACCACCTGGGGATCTTTATCGTGCGCCGAAATCTCGTACACACGGGCGTTTTTGCTTTTCGCCTCCATCAGAAAAGCGGCCGCCGCGGCCGGGAATCGAACCCGCAACCTCCGCCGTCACATTCTAAATCATGTATTGTTGCAAACATTTCAGAACTGGCTTGGTTTTCTTTAATGAGAGACGCTGTAGAGGAGGGCTACGTATAATCGTAGCCACCAGGATTTATTTAATCTGCACTGGTATTACGCAGCACATGGGCGTCTATGCATTTGGCCTCCGCAGAATTTTGGTCACAGCGACTGGGTTTCAATCTAGCGACTTTGGTATCGATATCTATTGGCTTTTTTTCATATATATTAATATCGCGCATCGTTGAGATGGTTCAAGCAGTAAGTCGCCCAGCCAGCGGGTCACGCACCCAGTACAATCGTCCTACTCTCCGGTCGCGTCCTGGACTGGTCCCCCTCTTGTCTGATACATTATGATGCATATGCCATTGGTTGCGCTGCCTACCTGGCTAGTTATTGGGAGGCAGGGGCCCTTCCCTTTGTTGCCGCCTGCTACGTATCCTCATTTCTGGTACGACCCGCAATTTCTCGCAATGGGCCTACGTGAGTAATGAACCTGTGGTCACCAGTTCCATGCTACAAAACTGTGTTACAGCTTCTTCATTCTTTAGGTCCACAACTTCTGCATTCTTTTCTTTACCAAACCACACACATTGCCTAGCCAAACTCCACGAACTGAAAAATCACCCATATGTTTAATACGTTTTCAATGTGCTTACGAATGCAAACTATGTCTTGCATATAAACAAACACTTTCTTCGTGGACTGAAGATATTCTGATTTCTTTTTATATTTACGATATTTGTTGTTGATTTCCATGAGTTCGTTGATCACATTCGCAGTCGCATCGAGCAATCCGCGAGCGTCTTCGGACTATACTTAGCATGTGACACTCCGATAAAAAAAAATAGGGGAGCTTGCACTCACGCACGACTTGAATTGCGAAGCTGTTGTAGGTGAGCATTGCCGGACACCGTTAAGTTTTAATATAATTGCTCATTTGCATAGTTGCAATGCTAGTAATCGCCGTCATATGCAACAAAGCGGTTGTCATCTTCTTCGCTGCGAGTGGTGCGTGGAAAGTTATCCTCAGCATTGTATCATTGACTCGAGGCAGCGGTGGTGCGATCGCAAGTATTATCGGGAGGGATTGGCATACTCGTAGCCATGTCTACAATTATCCATAATGGCTTCCAGAGAATGTGGCGGTCGCTGTGACTTCTCGCAAGCAGGGCGTCTTTTCAACTTTAGCATTAGATCTTTAGCATTAGCGCTGGAGTTTTTTTTACATGCGCGGGAGTGGTTGGCGACAGCGCTAGAGGTACTTTTTTTTTTTTTGCTAAAGTCACTACCCGAGCCGGGGACTGGGTGGCTCCGCGAGGCAGGCGCTCACGAGCGCTCGGCATTTTCTCGGTCTTCAAGGTTTTTGCCAGTTTTTTTATTTTCGCTAAATCCACTGCGCATGCCGGGGACGCTCGGCGGTCACCGCGAGGCGCGTGCCCACGAGAGCTCGGAATTTACTTGGTATTTTTTTCTGCAACGGCGAGCTTACGGCCAGTAACAACAGCTCCGCTGTCAAAAAAGTAGACCGAACGACATATCCGGTCATACGGTCATCCGCTTTAGAGAGCACATGCAGAAAATAAAGCTGTGTTCCTTGACCCTCTTTACTTCTATGGTGCGGTGAAGTCCTGAGAAACCCGCCAGGAAATGACCAGGCCCGCCACGGTGGCTGAGTGGTTAGTGTGCTTGAATATACGGAGCCGGGAGACCCATTTTCGATGCCAGCATTCCGCTTGAAATTGAAGAACGTGCGCTTGCTGCGCAGTGTCAGTGCATGGTGAAGAGCCTCAGGTGATGGTTACCCGGAGTCTTCGTAGCAAGAGTCGTTTTGCGGCGCTAAGCCTAATAACTCTAGTCATACCAGTCCTGCAATACATGCATTTAGCTGGGACAGTGTACCTGAAAAGAGGAAGCGCTCAGTTGGCGTACGCAGAAACTACACAAAGCGGTGCAGTCAGAGAAGTGCGCTTTCCCGCAACGCGGTCGCGGCGCGCCTAGACGCTACAAGCATGGCGAGAGTTAAGCGTGCTTCCCAGCAAAGCAAGAACGGCGCGCTCTCGCGCTAGCAGGCGACACGAAGCCCCTCCTTCAAGCCCCTATGCGCCTGCGCCACTTAGCTTTGATGCGTGGCCGTGGCCTGTGCGCTGGCGCTACGCTGAGCGCAGCCGGCGCCATGCTGCGGCATGTTCGCAGCTAAAGTGGACGGCCCTGTACATCAGGCAATTTTATTTCTACTGAATCGTGAACCAAAGTGCACCAAATGGGGAATCCTCTCGTCGTTTTAAGAGTGAACTCGCGGCGGGCAGTGTCGGGCGCGCAGTTCGACGAGGCTCGGGCCACTAGGAATAGTACAGGAAAGGCAGGGAGGTTAACCAGAATACTGTCCGGTTGGCTATACTCAGGGGGGACGGGATACGGGAAATGAAAGGGAAAGAAAGGACAGCGGGACATATTAAAGGAGAAAATGAGAGAAAGAAAAGTAGAAAAAACACAAGACGTTACCAGGCAACTATAAAGGCGGTACAAACAACGCACACAACCAGAAAATGCACAAAACTAATACGGTCCACTGATAAAATGGACGAACTAAGGGCACTGCACTATAGTAATGTCCCTAAAATCGTTTAGACAGGCCCGTGTCCTTCAAAAAGAACAGTAGGGCCACTAGTTCTGCTATTGAATACGTTGTAAAGGTGACAGGTAAGGAAAGCAGGACGTTTATGTTCCACCCGTGATTAAGCGGTCTCATCTTGCTGCACTGCAACCGGGAACACTTTTCTTTCGACGCAGCTCGCGAACTGGACGGTTGCATTGACGACACACCTTGCAGAATCTTGCCAGGCCGGAGACGTTCTTGACTCCGCAGGCGATTCGCTCCACGGATTCCTCGCGGAAGACGAAGTACACACGCTCGTCGCGGGAGAAGGCGCCCACGGCGTGAGGCTCTGCAAAGGAACCACGAGGAACACCAGAAAGGCACTTATACGGGGCTATCTTGTGCGCTAACTATTTAAAGAACCATAAAAGCGACTTTACGACGATAATTTAAGTAAGACGACGACTCACAGGAAGTGCGCAATATTGATTCACTCCTTCCTCGCTTTTTGCACCCAACAGACGACTTCAAATTACTCCCCTAAAGGTCACCGGGATAGCCAAGAATAAAATTAACAGCTAGTGGACACGCGTTTCAGTGTCGATCAATATCAGCGAAGACTTGAACATCGCGAAACGCACAAGGCACAACAATGCGCTGGTATTCAATGCCGTCTCTTTTTAGAAGCATCAAAACCGCGAACGGGGCTTGGAAGCATGACAGTCTTCACGTTACTTAAAGAGACCCTGCAACACTTACCATCGCCTGCTCGGAATGTATTTTAAGGCAAAGTCTATTATCCCAGCAATCTCCTCCCGCAAGAATTATGAAAATCCGTTAACTATCACTGAAACTACGCGCGATGAGAAATCGCGCATAATTGTTCTCTCTCAACTCTACCGCAGACAGCGCGACGAAAGCTGCGCGCTCTCTCCCGGAGGGCTGCTCGCGGCGTCTTCTCCGGCGGCCTTCGATATTGACAGGCCGGGAGTTTTCCCCTTTCCTCCGAAATGTGGAGAGGTCTATTTCCGGCTTGGTGCCACAAAAAAGCAGGCACGGCCGCCTGTTCGCAAGCGCGCGCTCAGGCTGGTAGGGCGTTTTTGAAGCAATAAACGTTTGTTGTCATGTGATCTTGCTAAAAGGGGAGTATGAAGTTCATCACTCAAACTCCACGCGCACTTAAAACACGAAAGAAACGTCAAAACTGTGCGTACAGGCTCAGGCATAGAAGAGGTTCGTAGACAGCGCTGACGACGGCGGAAATGGAAGAAAGTAGCCGCGAAGTTGACCAGTGACAGCCGATCGGACAGCCATGGCCTATGTGACGTCCCTTAGGCCATGCCAGGGGTGCATAATTAGGAGAACTGAAGAGAGCGCGGTTGTTTTTTCCGCGTCTTCAGGGCGATTTGCGTGCTCACCGCTTCATGTGGACGTGTAATATTTGGCTCAGGTATTCCTGGCAGTGTAATCTACACGTCGCGCAGGTTTGCTTGCACTGCTTAAAGAGTGTTGCAGGGTCCCTTAAAGG
Source organism: Haemaphysalis longicornis (assembly GCF_048455015.1). Taxonomy (NCBI): domain Eukaryota; kingdom Metazoa; phylum Arthropoda; class Arachnida; order Ixodida; family Ixodidae; genus Haemaphysalis; species Haemaphysalis longicornis. The sequence continues at coordinate 225,111,725 of NW_027526295.1, read as the reverse complement.
GACACTGAAGTGATATGTAAACATTGCGGGATTACTTGCGCAAATTGTAGTCCGGAGTCCCCAGGCCATGTTTCGACCACTCTAGGCGCGTTTACGCGATTTTATTTAGTAGAAAAACTAATTCGAAAACGCTGTCCTCCTCTCTTTACGCTCGCCCATTTTCTGTGGCGTTTTCGTGTGACGTCAGGAGGGGAGGAGCTGGCAATTGGCTGCGCCACGGCTGCGCTACTGCACGGCTCCCCGGCCGACAGAGCCAGTCGGCCCAGCGTTTCGTCCGCCGGCCGCCGGCGGGTCGTCGCAATCAAGGAGGTTAAAAAAAATTGCTTGGTCGCAATTCGTTCGCTTAGATGAAACGAAGCCAGGACACGTTTGTGAATGGAAGAATGTGCCTTTCTTTACTTGGTTTGTTTGTACACTGTATCTAGCTCCAAGTCAAGGTCGCTTCACACAAGCGCTGCACATGCGACGCTTCGCTGACTGGTACGCCAGTAGGAAAATATAAGGCCTCTTGAAGGCGGGACAAGAGTCAGCGAAGTCAATATAGGTACTAAGCAAATAAAATCAACTGATATTTTTACCGTACAGCGTAAAAATAGGGCGCGGGAAGCACGTTTTTGCGCTGGGCGAACAAGCACAGCGGTCAGCAGCACGACTACGCATCTGCGAACGCTTTTCCGTCTACGAAATGCAATTGCTAGACGTGAGCTGCTGTGGAAACTCGGGCGACGCTTACTGCACGATCGCAGTACAACAAATAGTCACCTAAGCGGCTTGAAATGCCAAAACTAAATAAAAGTGTAAACCGGTTGTACAATATATACCCTATATTAGCAAAGCATTTGCGTCCCGCTCCGTGGCCTAGCGGTCTGAGGCGCTAGGAATACACGGCGAATGTTTTGCGAGTGACGAGTTCGCATCCCCGCGGGTACGTGCTTTTTTTTTTTTAAGTTAACTTTTTTGTTTTCCGCCGATGTTTTCTATATTGAGTTCACCTTTTTTGGGGCCGCAACGTTCATGGCTACACGAACTAGTTCACAAAACGCGCGCAGGCTGGCACTGGCGCGCTAGCGAGTTCTCGTTGGCGTGCTGTTGCCATAAGCACCGACTGCTTGCAGGCAGTGGGCACAGGCCAGAATGAACAGACCCTTGGCTTGGTGCGAACACGCTTTTTACGATACAGGCATGAGGGAGGCAAGCTCCAAATATGGGGGAAAAGCGCATGACATTTGGGCGTCTGCGGGTACGCGGAGGGCGTTCATGCACTGCGTAGGTCTCGGCTAGTGAATGCTACGACTACAAGCCGTCCTGGGAGGCTTAGCTTGTGCATTTTACAGCCGACAACATGGCAGAAGCGCGGTACGATGATTACTGAGATATTGAGAATGCCCATCCAACAAAGCCATTGGTTATGTTTTACAGAACCGAAACCGAAACCGAAACTTGTGTGATTGCTAACCTTGGGCATCGTCCAATCACGGCGCCCCTCCTCTCAACGTCACAGCCTTAGTTGGTGCGGCCGCCGCAAACCGCGCATGGTAGTTTTTCTTCTTTCGCGCTTTGTAAAATAATTACCGATTTGTCAACCGTATAAACGATGAAAAGTGTGCTAATTTGAGCCAGTCTACGCAGTGCAAGCAAAAACGGGAGCTTGACAAATTCACTTCAGTGTCCCTTTAAAGGAGCGCGGAGGAGCTCCTTTGACCTCGAATCTATTAGAGTATTCAAGCCGATTACAAATTAACTCAGTACAGTGGCTACACAGGAGCGCTGGAAGGGTCAAGGCAAGTATACCCAACGTGATCTCTAGCCGGCCAGCGTCAGGTATACATAAGCAAAACGTTATCTAGACTATCTAGACTTAACCGTTCTTCTTATCAGCGAAGTAGGCTTCCCCAGAAATATCCTTCTTCGACAGTTGCCAGACAAAGGCTAATGTTTTGCGCATACCAAATCTCAAAGCGAAAGCTATATTACTCCAGGCAATAACGAAGAAAACGTTTCATTCCTCGTAGCGGACCAATCTGACCTTCAAGCTCAGCCAAGGTCAAGCCAGCGCCTCGTGCGGTGCGCAGGGAATGCCTCTAATCGCTGGTTCGTTCCAGGGGAAGGGTGCGCAGAGGCCGATAGAGAAAAAGAGTGAGGGCGCGTTCCGTCAGAAAATGCCGCAAGAAGGCGCCGGCTGCATCCGAGTTTACTGCGTGTTCGGCGCCTACAACGCGGACTGCGCTGAGCGGCGCCTGCGATTTGTCTTGCGGTGTGAGTTTGTGAGCGTTCCCTGCACGCTGTATGGGAGAAACTTGAGCTATCGCTCGGCAAACTTGGCCTAACTAGGTTCAACCACGGCAATTTTTCTACTCGTTCTTACAACACAACCGAGCTCCCAACCAATGACCCAGAAGCGGCGGCGCGTCAGCCCAAGGATTGCAAAATATTCAAATAAACCGTGATGTGTTAAACAAAATGTATCTGGCAATCATTTATCCAATTATAGAAGTTCAGGCAACAAAGTATTCACGATAAGCGGTAATTTTTTATTGATTAGTTATGGTGTCTAACGCGGCGAAGCTACATTGGCGATGAGGCGCGCCATAGAGGAGGGCTCCGGATTGTTTTGACCACGTAGAAATCTTTAACGTGCACCGTAATCTCGAACATGCGAGCGTCGTCGTTTTCGCCTCCAGTGAAGGGTGGCGGCCGCGTCCGGCGTAATTTTTTGGGCCAGTATTTTCCTACCTTGGCGCTGGAAGCAATTTCTCCGGGACCATATTTCCCGAGACCATTTTCTCTGATAGTATTTTTTCCGGGTACGTTGTTTCCGTTTCCCATACTTGTCATAGAGACTTGTCCACTTTGCACGCTATTGAAGCATTCACGGCGCGTGAACTGCACCGGTGATTGCTGACGCATGCTTTGCAGGTAAAGACGATCGTCGGAGATGAATCGTGCAGGTAAATTTTAATGAAATTAGCAGCCAATAATAAAATCTGCGCGCGCATTGTTTCGCTTTACGTCCGAATTCGGGCGCCGCACTAATTAACATGTCAGTATCGGGTTTACCAAAGAGACTTTTTTTGCTGTATTTTGGGTCCTTATTTCTGCACCTTTCTTCTTCCGACTTCTCCTCCACGTCTCCACAACACGTGTGGCCTACGACGACGTGAATCAAAATAGTCCTAAGAGAGATTGCTAGGGTTTGCATGCTTTCGTAGTGCGGACAGCCAGGACGCTCTCCGTGATTTTGTCAGCAACATGCTACCCATGCACACAATCGTGGACACCTTAACACCATCAATACCCCGAACTTAATGTACTTCTGGAAGGGATACCCGGCCACCAATAACGTATAGAAGGCAACGAAAAAGGCAATGACCTTGCTCGCGACTGTGCACCGAGCAACCCCCTTCCTTGGCCGGAGGATTACGGCCAGAGATGAGTGCTAACCATCTTAAATGCAGGCGGCAGAAACCGAATTAACTCCTTCACTCCCGCCGCTTTATTCCGCCACCATCGCCGCACTTCCCGCACCGCAAAGCCGCCTACGACCGTCAAGCCATGCCCTGCAACCTTTTGCAACAGCGATTACTCAACCGCCCAGTCCTCCCATAGTGTCAGTGGTGTAGTGGTTACCCCAACATCCAACACGCATTCTGTTCCTGTCCTCGTGCTACTCATTCGCCGCACTACCTATGCCCTTACTCTCCCCCTCGACGTCCCCGACTCCTGAGAGAGCCCGGCCACTCCTCCTCTACACCTCCGTGCAACGTTATGACCCCAACTCTTGGATCCCACAACTTTTGTATAGGACACGAAGCCGCCTTCATCCTTGCACGCCAGTGCGCACCTTCGCTGCCCTTCGCTGCTCTGCTGTAACTCCAACGCCGCCAACCGAACTTCCACGATTAGGACGTGAAGAATGTATAATAAAGTTCTCTCTCTCTCTCTCTCTCTCTCTCTCTCTCTCTCTCTCTCTCTCTCTCTCTCTCTCCTTGTCTTTCTATTAAGGCACGTGGCATAGGACGTGATGATGCTCACTGTTGAGAACGACGATTTTGTCGGACTGGGTGGTGATGAGGTAGTCGTGCAGTCGCTGACTCCTGTTCGAAATGTTGTATGCGGCCGTCCGGTAGAAGGCGTAGTTGTTGGGCGAACTTAAGGTGCTTAGCCCAACGACAGATGAGGTGTTCGGGACGGGCACGTCGTCTGTATTGAGAAGCCCAGTAAAAGGCGTAAGGTGCCTATAAAATTGAGCTTCAAAACTACACACACGATAGAAATCGGGATATTTTAGTGGCTTGCGCGCTACAGTCATCACCGTAAAACAAAATTTTCAACGAACACATAAAGAGAGCGGTAATGGTCCCCATCTACCATCCAAATATCCGGCACTAGAAGCGCATTGCGATGAAAAAGTTCAAACGAACAAGAAAACGAACGAACTGCCTTGTTTTCGCTTTTGAAAAAGCTTCTGGTGGAGGAATCCGTTTACCAGTCCTCCCTGCACCGCCTTGGATGGGTTGGGAGTAGCCTATATAATGCAGAAGTTAGGGCTAGTTGGTGAAAGGACTTCGACAGGGTAAAAAGCGTGACAAAACGGGGACACAAGAAGGGACATTTGCACAGGAAGAGCGCTAGGCTAAAGTCGCGGAAGTTATTTAACAAACTTCGCGAACAACGCAAATTTCTGAGTTCAATAGTCTGCTTTCTAGAAAAAAATGGGCCCTGGTCTTCCAAACCATCTGTGTCATAACCCTGCAGTGACTTCCGCACCTTTGGCCTAGGACGCGCCCTGAGTAAGTGTCCCTTCTTGTGTCCCCGTCTTGTCACCTTTTTTACCATGTAAGAAGGTTTTCTGGTAGTCCTTTCCTGAAGGCTTCTCGGAGACAATCGACGACCTCCTTAACGCTAATGTTTTAAGGAGTTCGCTGAGTATCCGACTGAGAACAGAACCAGCCAGTTTTCATCGTGCGCCTACACGCAGAACACGCTGGAGCTGTTTTGGGGGACGTAAGGGGGGGGGGGGGGGGGGGGCGAACTGTGTCAATGCGTGTGTGTGGTTTGCTAACGAAATTCGTGAGAAGTCCCACACGGAAGGTTTTCTCGGCGTAGGTGAACTTTATTTATTACGGGGCCAGAACAAAACACATGAGCAGAAAATCTAAGGGAACTGTCTCGGAAAGCTTCTGAAAAGAAAGGTGTCTGAGGTATTAAAGACGATAGTCTTTCTTTGGCTAAGTTACTTAAACCCAGAAATTTTGGTCTCTCTGTCCGTCTTTCTGTCTGTGACTCGATTCAGCCACCCGGCCAAATTAAAATGGATACTGCGCAATCGTCTTATATACTTACAGCCAAATGTAAACGTCTAAGCCCGGTTTATATGTTCACACTTGTCAACTTTGTTGAACAATAACAAGATACTACGAAAATATAGGATAGGAAAATAGTACACAAAGACACAAGGGATATTTACAGTGTTCCTTTGTTAAAAAATTCATGGATGCTTGTTTTTTCGATAGCAAATGATATTCTACATCTACTGCAGGAAACCACCGCCTGCTGTTGCCAGTGCCACCTCCTGGCGGCATATGAGAAATCACGCGGCAACAGCAACGAAAGGTTCCACTAGCTGGCGTCCACGGTCTGCTTGGAACACACGTGGCGCACGGCAACGCGGTTCAATAGACCTTGAAGTCGGCCGTCTCGATTCACGCGCGTCTCCGCCGTACTGCAGCGCTGGCATCAAGAAACCCGGCCTGTAGCAGTAGAACGCGGTAATTTCAAATCGCCTTGAGCAAGCCTTTGGTATGTTTACCTTGGGATGCGCGCGACAGAACAGGAACATAATGAGTGGTGAGCGGGAAAGCAAAGGGGGGCATTTCCTTGGCAAATCTCTACAAAGACTATCGTCCTTTAACGACATTAGCGACCCCAAACCATCCACCGCCGGCGTCGGCGGCGGCGTCGGCGTCCGCAGTGCTCCTCTATATTTAAAGAAGAAACAGCATCCGGCGCCAGGTTTCGATCCGAGGACTTTGCGGGCCGCAGCCCGACGCTCTACCGAATAAGCCACGGACGCGACGCTGATATTGTCAGTAACGCGCCTTATATCTTTAACGCATTCAAACTACGTCGTCAGCGGCGTGCGTTGGCGACTCAGCGGCGTTATAGCGGCTTGATAACTGCGTGGTGTACACGTGATACTACAAACCCGATGGAAGAGATGGAAGAGAAGGCGGCGAGGCGGTGGGCTGCGGGGGCCGAGCGCAAGCGCCGCAAGCGGGCCGACAACCGTGCATTCGCACTTTCACATTCTCCCCCTCGGGGAAATGCGGGGGAATTTTCTTTTTCTTTTTTTATTTTAATACCTTAAGGGCCTCCGCAGTGGAGGCATTACATGAGGGGTTGTACAAAAAATACACTTGGTACGAGCATAGAAGGGTGACATGAGCTCCATGATAACAAAAAAAAAAATGCACAACGTCGGTTCGAGAAAATGTACAAAAATGTAAAATTCAGCGGACACGGAAATAGTATCAATACGCAATGTATTAGCGGTAAGGCTGAAACACAAATATGATGAAAACAACGAATAAAAAAGAATAAGCTGGAAATAGCAATCATAAAGTGAAGGGCATCAAACAAAGAAACGGCACCAATACATCACACAATCCCGGGCGCTGTAAGCGACGACTTGAACTGGCAAAGGTTTCTTAATTGGACCACGTGATCTGGAAGATTGTTCCATTCCTTTGTAGTGCGTATAAAAAATGACTGCGAAATGTGTTAGTACGGGGGCGAGGGTGTGTTACTTGTAGTTCATTATTGCTTCGGCTAGATGCATGGGGTTTCGGCACGATGTAATTGTTGGGTGATAAAGAATGATAAAACCGGTGAAATAATGCCAGCCTCGCAAGCTTCCGGCGGTGGCTGAAGGGAGGAAGGGCTACGCGTGATTTCAGGTCTGTGACACTAGTAAATGATGAGTAGTCCGAGAAAGTGAATCTAACGGCGCGGTTTTGAATTGCTTCTATGTTATCGGTTAGGTACTTCTGATGCGGATCCCATATGGCGGCTGCATACTCTAATTTAGGGCGGATTAGGTTTTTATAGGCTAGTAGTTTTAAGTGAAAATGAGCAAGTTTCATTGTACGCTGCAGATACCCAAGAGATCTACTAGCGCTGGTGATTAACTTGTTTATGTGGACGGTCCAGGAGAGATCATTCTTGATGCTAACACCTAAGTACTTTCAACGAAAGGAGCAGATACGCGGCCAATTTTTCGTGCAGGAACTTTTCGGGCTGACTGAACAAGACCATTTCACACGAAACATCAAAAGGCTAAAACATTTCCCATTTACTAGTGCCCCCACTTTTTGCAAGCTTCTTAAATATTTCCCCCGGGGAGGCTGTGAACGATTTTGGGGCGATATTTCCTCCTTGTCTCACGACCTTCTTAATTGGAAAACTTACGCTTTTGTTGGAAAATATTACACTGCCCGTGCAAGTGCAACCATTACGCCCTCCAATAGTCTTGTACATGTGTTCTCTATTCCCTAGTATCTCAACACTCAAGTTCTGTGGCGGTATCTACAGAATCGAACGCATTTTTTTCTAATCGACAGATGCCATGTTAGAAAGTTTATTACACTCCCTGTACTTCTGTATTACGTGACTGATGGCATGAATTAGGTATATTATTGAACAGCCTTTCCGAAATTCATGCTTTTTTCTCGGTGTCTGGAGATAGAAGCTTTTGTTTATGTGCTTAGCTAATACGCTGTTGAAAAACTTTGTACAACAGAGGGAAGGCCGAAGCTTCAATAATTTTCAACATTTTTTACATCACCCTTCTTCTGAATGAGAAATATGTTGGCATTTTTCAAGGATTGGAGCACATTAAACATCACGAAACATTCTGAGGATAATTCTCCAAGCTTTTCTAGTACGATGCATCCTCCATGCTTTAGCTAATCTACGGTTACTCCGTCGTCCTGTATAGCATGTGTTCCACGTCGTCTTTAGTTACTGCTTGGACATAACCAACCTGGCCTGACCTGACCTTACAACTCGGCATAAAGGTGCTCAGTTCAAGCATGCGTGCCCTCAAATACGAGTAACCGAGAGAACTATGTTTATGCCACTGCAATGAGGTATGCCCAGTCAATAAAACACCGAAATACAATCCCTCAAGCCTCAAAAAACGAAACTCCGTAAGCTTCCCGATAGATTGATTTGCTGTTAATTCGTTGATAATTCGCCAAAGGACGCAAGCATTAACGACCTTGTTCGATCACGCGTACAGTGAACCTCCCAGTGACCGGTCAGCTTATACGCCACGTCTCGTTGATTCAGTGAAGGCGGTGCCGCTGAAATTAGGTCGTATCAATCGGACGGTGAAATCCCATGTCTTGATCTCCCCTTCCGAGGTTTTATTCTGTAACTAGGCCTCAAAACTAGATTTAGTTAGGCGTAGCATGGTCTGGACGACGTAAAACAGACCAGAGTCATCTGCACTTCCTTAATTGCTCATCTGAGTGATAAAAGAAAATAGCGCACTTGCGCTGGCATGCAGCTTGCACTCTATAAGGATCCGGATGCAGTATATACGGACCGAGCCACAAGGAGGTGGTGTCGTGGTGCAGATAGAAGGGGCACCGACCCTCCGCCCCACCGGTCTTGTTGTTATCCCCGATGAAGACTTGCTGAGCTTCAGGCACCAACGTCAAGTCGGCGGCCTGCAATCCACAAGCGAAAAGAAGTGTGATGCTGGCTTCAAAAAAAAAAAAAAAAAGCAGCCGACCGCGATGTTCCCGTGCGGTAGCTCGGCCTCCGCTGTTTAAAAAACCCAGCATGGCGTGGCCAAAGGGAACTCGTGGCGAGAGTACTCACGCGTACTTGCCAGTCTGTGGGGCTCCTGGCGTGAGTGCCGCAGATGTAGAGCGTGCTGCCGTCACGAATCGGATGGACCTCGTGAATGTGGTTTCTGCAGTCCACGGCGGTGCCCAACTGCGCGCGCATGGGTGAGTCCCTTTCACTATGGTCTTCGCAGAGCATTTCTGCATTGTTGCTGGGAACGTGTATACTCGCAGTCCCACGGTGCAATATTTCTCCGATTGCAACTTCGTGCTATGAAGTTCCTTGTGCTTGCATCCGAAGATAAATATCAAGCATAAAATAGGTCAACTTTATACGTAGCTCCGAGACAGGCCGAGATTGCTCTAAATTATAGTTTAATCCCCCTGTGAGGCGTCATAGAAGGGCGCATTAGCCTATTCTTTACTTCCAAGCACTTATTAGCCTAAAGATTACATGACTTTAACTTCAGAATACAGCCAAAATCGAGAGAGACACACAGATTTTCTCCAGGGTCCCTTTAACGCATCTTGATTCCTGAGAATGGCCTCGTTACGAGCCATGTTTTGCTCGTTTTGACCATCTCAAATGGTCCGAGAAAGCAAAATACAAATTTAGTTCATTAAAAAGACCCCTGCTTCCCAACATGAATTATAACAATATCATTGCAAACTTCAAACAAATAATGAAGACGTTAATGGATACCGATAAAGCAGTGGCGTCTACCGAGCCTCTTCCGGGGGCTTTAGCTGTGACGTCACAGAATCTTGCTAGTGCGACTGGCGGTCCCCGATCTAAGCCTCCGCCAAGGAACAGGACCGGGCGATTGTAGTGGCGCCTTGAGCTCAGTTTGATAGCATGACTTGAATGGTAGCGTGTAGTTAACAGGCTGATAACTGTGTTTTAGTGCTGGACCATATTGCTTTACTGCTTCCTATATCAAAACCACTTTAGGGCAAAATTTGAAAGCTTCTTAATACTGCTCCCGTTTGCTCGGTTAAAACACGTCTTCCGAGGCTGGAATGAAACTGAGTGAGTGACAAAAAGGTATTTTGTTCATACTTTGGGAAGTCATATTTTTTCTGTATGCCCCTTTAAAGTTTGCTGGCTGTGTCCACCACAACAACAGCTGTCTCACTGACTTTGAGGAAATCCACACACTGCTTTAACCCAAAAAATAAATTCCGGGCACTTTCATGTTCACATTAGCGCAGAAAAGCGTTCACATAATTAGTATGCCAAGCTGTCTTGACGCCTTACGTCACATACCCGATGTTCTCCCAGGTAGATTTTACACGTGTTGATACTGGACTGTGCAGCAGGCAGGTCGAGCTCCTGCGGGAGGTGCGTTGGCCAAACAGTAAGGTTTTTTTCTACTCCCTCATTTACCCACTCGAAAGAACGGTAGGTTTTTAACCCGAATCGCATAAATTACAGGTTTAATTAAATATGTGCGGCTGAGGTATGTCTGTGTCATTTTGCTGTTTCATGACTATTTCTCGGATTCAATCACTCACGCCTTCTTCGCTCTCAAGGAAGAAATTATCTGTGTTGGGGCCACTTTAGCCTTAACTGAACATTTGTAACCATGGTTTTCAGCGAGCTGAATCCATGTTCATTAACAGTGTAGCTGGTTTAAGTCGGGTCTTGTCGTTTATGCGGCGGTTTCACGTATGGGCAGGTTCCCGAATCCACCCCCAGAAGGCTCTCTACTCTTACCGGGATAGAAGTGAGCCCATTAGAGTGCGCTGGTGGATGAGAGGGTACATGTCCGGCTTGCGTCCTGTCGGTTTGCCCCATGTCCTCCACTAGGTGCTAGAGGCAGCCGGAGATTACCAGAGAAGAGCAGCGCCGACGACGCACACATCCCGAGTTTTATTGAGAGCGAGAAGCCGAAGCCAAGCGTCACAATTGAGTCGCATCGACAAAAGTCGCGTTGACAAAATTGAACTTTGCGGCGAAGGCAACTTTCTGGTAAATACCCTATACATCTTAATATAATGTATGCATCTTGAAAAAATAACGAAATTATCCGCTAGGACAACTCCATCCTCTCATTGAGTTTCTACTACGTGTTTGTTTCGTGCACTCCATTGCCGGCGTCCATCTCCGCTGATCATGCTTCGTCACAGAGTCAAAGGGCGCTGAATATTGTTTTTCTTCTCTGTCAACAAAAACACGCTTGTAGTGGCATCAATCAAGAAGGTACCATTATACAGCCCAGTTTCCCTCCATTCATGTGACGGTAAATATCTCCGGGGCACCGTCACGGCTCAAATGGCCTATAATTTCGATGGCGCCCTCGCAGTTATAGCACACACTGGGATGTTGGCTTTCCTCCCGGAGGAAGCTCGTGACTGGAGACTCGCCCCGAATGAGTCGAGGAAGCATTTATTTCGTTGGTGATGCTTAAGTAACATAACGAGGTGGTCCGAGTTTCGAACGGACATTGGCTAGGGTTCTGCGTACGGCAAAACGTCTCGCCGTAAAGCCACATTTATAGCGAATGGTCAGCGGAAAAGGGCTGTAAACCTTTCGATCAAAACTTTCCCAACAATCAGTTATATGACAACTGACCACTAAAACGACTATTTCACTCATTACAACGAACTTCGATTTCTTATCATAGTTCATGGTCTATGCGAAGTAATTCTTGTCGGCTTCAGATACATGGTTTGTACGGGTGGGAAACGGACGGACGCATAGTCTGCAAGCATAAGCCACGCTCCCGGCAGCATGACGTCAGTCCAAAAACCATGACGTGTACACAAGGCGAAACAGTGCGCGCACACCGCTCCCAGCGCGTTGCTCCCGTGCCGCGAGCTTTCACGTCGGCAGTTTTGGGCCAGGAGGAGTAGATGGCGTCATGCTGATGCCGATTGCGAAGGGTTATCCGCCCTGAGCTTTCTCGTGCGCGCAAAAAGTAAAATGTATTTAAAATATGTTGTACTGAGCGGTTGCTGCTGAAACTTGCTGGGAGATATCTCCATATACAAAGGCAGACTTTTACATAGTTATTCCAGCTTTGAAATTTCGTGTAGGCAGACTTTTACATAGTTATCCCAGCTTTGAAATTTAGTGTCAGTATATCCTTTAAGTAGGTCTCCCTATCTCGCTTGCCTTTAATGTTTCCATCCTGTTGCGGTGTTGATTGAATGAAACGTTTTTTCATAGTGTATACATGTCATGTAAAGGGTGTTGTTATACTCTGCGGATTTGTCTATTGCTTGATGACATGGATCTGATTCATTGTGCAGTATCCTTTTCTAAACCCATCTTGTTCTCTTGGCTGTTGTAAATCTAAGTTGTCTCTTGAGTGTTTAAGAGTTCCCTTGGGAAACAGCTTGTATACAACCGACAGTAGGGTGAAGAGTCTATAATTCTTAAAAACACTGGCATCTCCCAATTTATGCATCAAAACTATGTTGGCGTTTTTCTATGCTACAGGTGCGTTAAAGTCACCCATTACAACCGTGAAGGGTTTCTTTTCCCCTTATTTATTTCTGACTCGACGTCTTCGTACGAACTCTCTACGGCCTCACCATCGTACCTAGCTGTTGGTGCATGGGCTCGTCCTATCTTTAACCTGTATCGCTTGTTTAGCTTGGTTTCAATGACTCCGACCTTTCGTTAACACGGAAGAATTCCTTCACATTCCCTACTATCTCGCTGAGCACCAAAAACCCCACCCCGTGCTCTTTCTTTTCCTGAGGTCCTCGGTAGCACAAAACGGGTCCGCTACTCAACTCCATGCAGCCTTCTCCGGTTCTTCTGACTCCACTTAGCCCTATGATATGCCCTTTATTGTCCGAGAGCTCCTCTAATAGGTTCCCTCGCTAGGAGTTCGTGCGTTGAACGTTTCCAAATTCAAGAAGCGGCCTACCCGGACGCAGAGATTCTTAGCATCCTCTGCTGCATCACTGGCCTGACCGGCGCCGTGGTCAGGTGCTGTACAGCTGCGGGGGATCGAGGACCCAGAGTTTGGTTGGTCAATCATGGTAGGGGAGGTCAACTATCACTCCAGGGTAGCCAGATCTTTCTCTCGTGAAGGTGTACTGTTTGTGTCACCAGGAGCCTTTCTACCATACTTGCACATATCTAGTTTAGTCTCTAAGGAATCCGGGATTTTGTTTACATCCCGACCACGCAACTTCATGCCTCTGCTAGTACCATGACAGCCAGAATAAAAAAGAAAAACGCGCGTGTGTTTTCATAAACTATCTGTTCCTATTTTACCCGTTGAAATCTCAAACAATGCTTGACGTTTGTTGGTATATACCTCGGCGTTTTCGCATTCTGCTAAGGAAATTTTGCGTTTGTTCTGCCCGTATCCTCCGAATTTCTTGTTTCTTTGAGTGATGTCAATGACCCACTGCAGACATGAGCGTAGGAATGACACACGCAATATCGCCTGGTTCGTAGGTCGCGTGCTTTCCAAGCACGTTTCGGCCATTACCTAGGCCACATGTTTGTTAAGCTCGTGACAAAGTTAGGAACACAAGCAACGACTGCGCTTGTCACCATGGTCGCATCGCCCACTTCATTAAGGGGAAAATGATGGGGCTGATCGCAAACTTAAATTATCATAATTATAGCAGCAGACAAAGCGTCTATTCGCTTTTTTCGCATTGTCATGGGTCCTCTCAAAGTCCCTCCCACTTTCTGTCTCATTCGGGTAGCAGAAAGTTCGTGGTGAAGGATTAAAAATCAGTGTTCCAATTCGATTAGCGTGGTCCCCGTGAAGAATATGCATGTTCTTACCGCACTGGAAGCGCTGCTGATGTCGTCCAGCGGGAGCTTGAATAACTTGTCCCTGCGATTGAGATTGGGTCATGTGCCAGCTGACGTGACTAAGCGTAAGCCTGCAGTGCTGCGACGATACCTTAACCTCGCTGAAAGTTCCTAGCTATCAGGTTATGTGCTTTCAAAACAAGAACTCCAAACAAGTCTAGTCAATGCCTCATATATCGCCATTTACAGTTGAAATAAGCAGAACTTCTATGCATCATTACTCGGCTGTTGCGAGCATCGGCTGTTAATTTCTCAAGCAACTCTCTTCGCACTTTTGCTGCTAGTGCATAAAACAGTCCGAAATGGCGGCCTTCCAGAGGTTTTACGGCGGAGCTGTAGGAGGCTACCGTTCCATGGATTGTTCATGTCCGTGGCCCAAAAAATCCAGCTCAAACCGAAAAAAAATATATAAAAAACACTTGGGTTATGGTGGGGATCAAACCCAGTTCTCCACATTACGAGCCTAGTGGTTGACCACGGTGGTGTACCGGCATTTTTTTTTCCGACAATAACTTTGTTTACACGAATTCACATGGGTAGATGACCTGAAAGGACGAGGTATGATATGAAAACACGAGAGCTCAGCCGAGGGTGGCTACATATGCACACATGCAGATGCTCACGCATAATTATGTAGGGTAACGGGTCTCGGTACGAGGCAAGAAAAACAAAAAACAACTTGTAGCATGAAAAGTGTCTCACAGTGCATCAAGAAAAAACGCCAATAAGAAGTTGCGGACCCTACGTTTTGCAAAACATAAGTATCGCCCGACTAGCAAGATCAAAAATAGAGAAAAAGCAAATAAGGAAGAGCTCGAGACGGTACATACTGCCGCATGCTGTATTTGACGTGTAAGCCTTCATCGCTTACCGATCCCGTGTAGCACGTTTATCTCGGCGGATGGCCTCCTTGGTCTTAAAAGAAATCGCCGCCTGACCACCTTGCGGCAATACCTCGCGCAGCGCTTCGCCCGATTTGTGTCCCTCTACTGCACTGGTCACACAGTTGACTTTTTGAACAAATAGACACCAAACGGGTTTTGGGCATTCCACGTTGACGTGCTCAGCCGTCCACAAAGAATGCATCCCGCGACATAGGGTATAGAGAAGCCCCGAGACTCCTGCGCGCCATAACAGGCACATTCCGACGTGAAAACGAAAGAAGAAATTCTTAGTGACGATGGGCGCAGGAAGAGCTCGCACACGTCTCGAAATGTTCGAGTCTGGGCCACTCGTGGGAGGTTGCCGATACAGAGGAGGCGGAAGGACTTTCGCCAGGAGGTTCCAACAAAGCCTTCGTGGCTTAGGGGTGAGGAGGTATTCCCACGAAAACTGCTCCCCTAAGGTTACGAGTGCAGCGGTGACCTCTCTGTAGAAACCGGTGCGACTCAGACCATGGTTAAGGCCCTCTGACGTGGCGAGCCACATGGTTGGGTGTGTGGAGCCAAGGCGCTGTAATGCCGCGCGGAGAAAAGAGTGAGGCTGGTCGCGGAAGTGCAAGAAGAACTGTACTATCTGCTTCAGTTCTACATTCAGAAGGCCCATACTTCCTTCCTTCAAACGACGAACCCGGTTGGAGCACGCTTGGGTTCATACGCTGAATGCCAAAGGAAGGCGGACCATAATCGATGAAGTTTCTGTATTGTCCTGGCGTCCATCGTAGGGAACCGTGCTCCGTACAGCATGGAAGGATACACGAGGACAGTGCAGACGTGTGCCTTTGAAAAAAGGGCCATGTTCTTCGTCCTCCATGGCTGGAGTGCGAGCCTTCTTGGCACGCACGACTTCCTCAGGTCGATATTTACACCGAATTACATTCCGACGCTCTCCTTCCAATCGATGCTGATGAAATGTCGGGGCTCTCGATCCCACTCCCAAAGCCAAGCTCCTTGCGACCTGGCCATGTTTATTTCTTCCCCAGGGAAGCGGGAGAAGCGACTAGCCAGCTCGACTACCTCACCCGGCTGCGCCGCGGATGTAAAAGGAAAACGGGCCATCTCCACTAACGTGAAGCCTGGGGAGGGGCGACGTATGCAGTGTATAAGTGCATGATGCGGTTTCGATGATGCGGTTCTTATAGATGATGCGGTTTCTAAGTTATGATGGAGTGTATAATGCGGTATCGATGCTGAGCGCTCGGTGTCTTAGGCCTTGCGGCCTAGGCGTTTTTGCCCATCTAGATGATTCCGTTGAAGGGTAGAAGTATACAGCTTTCCTGTAAAAGTCTCGTGTCTTTGAGAGGCGAAGAATTCCAGCGCGAGGCGTTTGAAGACGAGTGTACCGGTGTGTTCTTTTAGTACGCGTTAGATGAAACGTTCTAGGACGAGGTATTGGAAAACTAGTGTCCGGGTGTTTTAGTACCGTGACTACCTGAGACGCCGACAGCCCAAGAAGGCCACATCGTCCGCGTAGGCCAGGACTCGCAATTCCTCCTGCCCGAGAAAAAGACCCGTGATTGTGTCTCCGTGTGTGCTCCCGTTTCGTCAACGATTATCTGGCGTCTGTTGATTCAAGGAAGGAAATTCGCACCGATAATATTTTAGAGTTATTCAAAAAGATCGGTAAAAGCTTGAACTTTACAATGGAAACTCCAAAGGAAGGCGCGATTCAGTTTCTAGATTGAAGGCTCAAGTTAGAACATGACCACATGTGCCGGTCGTATGCTGCAAGGTTGGAAAAGCCGTTGCTGAGTTCCGCTTCCAACCATTCAAAGTTGGTGAAACACGACTTAGCCATGTCGTGCCTAATGGCCGCGCTGAACAAGCCCTGTGTGCAGATGATGGAGACAAGTTTCGAAGCACAAGTCGGGAGGCTGGCACAGGCTGGTTTTCCAGTGACCCTACTCGCTTCAATGTCAGAGCGACGGATTGATCAGACGAAGCGATCGAGCTAGTGGCACCGCTGCAGGGAGGAGGAGGAGGCGAGACGGGAGTGGCACGACGTATCGCATCGCCTGAAAAAGGTTGCTGCGGGCTGTGGAGGCGATGTTGTGTTTACGGCTCGGAATAAGCTTGGGAGGATCTGAGGAAGCGTAGCAAAAGTGGTGCGTGCAGGGTTTCTGACGAATGCGTCGAGAAGCACCCAATTTGGCTTGTTGGTTTACGCGTACAGGGACCCGTATGTAATATCCAAAACAGCTGCTGTGTACAAAATCCCGCTCTTATGCAGGACGCACTACATGATATGGCAAACCGGTCGCAGCTTGAGCGTGAGACTGCGCGAACATGAGAATTCAGGAAACCCAACGCCAAAGTCGCATTTCACATTTCATTGCAATGCTTCCTAAAGGTGCCAACCATCTTGTGGGAGTGCGGCAGCGGATTTTTTCCACAGAGATGAAGTATGCTGACTTATCGCGGAAGCCTACAAATTAAGGAAATCAGGAGACATGTGTAGCCCAGCCGTCGATAACACTACAGGCGAATGACGTCAAATTTTTTGGAGGAAATACTCAAAAGGGCCACGCGGGATGATAGAGTTAAAAGCAAATGATATCCTCGTGTAAATCGCGCATGTATTGTCAAGGCAGGATCGAGTATAAATGTTTGCGGTTTCATGAAATAAACAGTTGATAGAAAACGCGTTTTGTCTACTTCCCCTATTTCCTGTGTTTGCGCTTTAACTGATCAATCCGCTCCAACTATGTTAGCTTTTCATTCTACCGAGGTATCTTAAACGCGCGCCGAAATGTCGGCCCAGAGGCATTTTTGCTTTTCGCCTCCATCTGAAAGCAGCCACCGCGGCCGGGGTCGAACCCGGGTCCTTGAGATCGCCAGCACAGCCAATTAGTCACTGAGCCTCCGAAGCGGCCCACTTGAGATGTGGCCAGTCGCGCTATGGAAGTAAGTAGCACCTAAATATGAAGAAACGAAATCGCAAACAGAGGCACAAACGAATGTAGCAAAAAAGAAGCGTTTGATAAGTATCGCTAGGCTTTCGCTTTCAAAATACCGTAACCATACTTCGGGACCTCAGTATTTTTTTATGTGCCAGGGACTTCGTGGTGCCAGGGCGCTTTTCTATCGGAGCCCCCTATCCACAGCAAGAGTTCCTATATAGCTTCCTGATAGGAACGTTGTCTATAGCTAGAGTTCGTCTACATAGCGCGCTGAATGAGGACGCAAAGCAAACTAGGCGGCATGTACTTGGACCCCTTGATGCTCGAGGGGTGAAGAGCATGTCTAGGGCGTCTCGATGCATCGATGCAGGCGAGCCTCAACCAAAATTCCAGCTTGCTGGCTGGAATACTTTTGTGTCTGGTCTTAGGTGTCTTTTTGAAGTCCGCCGTTAGTCTAATGTTCTTAATCTGCTTTTTTCCCAATAACTCGTGCTGGATACAGCATTTCTCTCACCAGGAATTTCAACATAATGTATTCTTTATTCACGGAGGTTCATTTCTAGAAACCATGAAAGTGTCCGGTATCCCCTAACCTAGCTTAGGGAACCTGCACATTCCCCGGGTAGTTCATCTCAGCCTCTTCATTACGCATCATCGTGGCAAGGCGTGAGCAGCGGTATCAATACGGACAGATAAGCGACAACTTTTTAGCTTGTGGTTAAGGCGTTCAGACCAGCCACTCCATTGCGGTGTTAGCCGAAGGAGATACTACCAATGATGCGGGGCAATCTCAAAAATCAGGACGCCCCTATACGTCGTTTCACGATTTTCATTCGGTTTTCGCGAAAGCTACAGGCCGTACACAGCCGCTAACAACAACTTGGGGAAGAAAGTGGCCCGATGTCGTGTCGGATTTTTTTCCGCACGGCTACGAACGGGGCGGGCGCGGACGAACACCGCCCATCACCGCGTCCACTCCATTAATTTTTTGATGCAGTTGCCGCGTTTTCCTGACTGGCTCCTGGCGGCAGCATCTCGGCCAGCGTTGCGCAAAATAAGTTAAACAAAGCTTGGGTTCGCCTGCTAGCGATACTTTTCCAACTTAAAATGTTGGCTGAACATTGTAGAGCATCTATAACAACGTACATGGCTCCGACGAACAGGTGACCACCTTTGTCGTCCAGGTACGCCGATCGGTAGTAGAGCTTGCCACGACTAAAAGTCTTCGCGACTGGGTCCACTGGCTGCGGTGGCTGCGGTTGCTGCGGTTGATGCGGTTGCTGCGGTACACCTTGCGTTGTGCACACACAGACGACTGCAAACCAACGCGGATTATTAGTTCCACAATCGAATTATTTATTACGAAGGCTGGTCCCTACGATGGGACAATTAGAATCCTAATTAATACGTCTTAACAGAGACAGTGAAGCTTGTGGGTTGTAGTACTTTACATTTTGCCTGTTTAAAGGTGAAGCCATTTAGCTCAGAGTACTACAATTGAAACCAGTCTAAGTTGATGTTGAGTTGAATTATCTCACGCAAGTCATTCACAGAGTCTGTCAGCCACCTATTTACGAGGTTTTACATTTACTAATTCGGGCTGGCCATAGAGCACTCTTCTGGTACTACAAGGAATAACACTTTGCAAATCCAAGTAGCTCTTTTTCGCTTTAATGATTTCTTTCCCGACTGTCTGATATTTAACACAAATGCAGAAATTATTGGTGATAGAGAACGTAACTTTCAGATAACTACCCGGCCAATATCGTGTGTGGCTTGTGCTTGAGAGCCCAATTAGGCCCTCGAATGCATTAGAATTCTATGTAATCTTGTGCAACCGCCGTCAATTGTGGACTACAAACGGGCAAATGTTGAGCTAAATAGAGGTAAAGTTATTTTCCCAAAAAAGACAGCTTCACAATTTATAAAGCGCTTACATGTGGACGCAACGAGGAAGCGCGTCTGTCCGTCCGTAATAACGCTTGACGTGACACACATTCTCCGCGTACAAAATGCTTTTATTAAAAAGCGCTGAAGACTTCATACCTTGATATTTGACCCTTTATGAGGCACGTAAAAGTGCATCCCAGGCGAGGCAGTTGCGCACAGTTGGAAAGCCCACTTTACAAGCTTTTTAATGCGTAGCAATCTTTGCCCAGTACAACCCCCTCCCTCCCCCCCCAAGCCAGGACCGTGTATCGCCCTGCATTTTCACAAAAATGCAGATATTGCGGAAGTTCAACCTGTAATCGTTATGACAGTGTAAATGGTGATAACTGGTAGCACGAAATTTTGAAAAACTAAAAAAACTAAGAAAAATGTAAAATAATTACAGAAAATGGCGAACAGTGCAACGCCCTGCATTTCCATAATAATTCATGTTTCGCGAAAGTTCGAAATGTAAACGTTATAATAACGTAAATGTAGACAATTGGTCAGACAAAATTTATAAGAACTAAAAAGTCGGAAAAATAGAAAAAAATTACGGAAAATGGCGAAACTTTTAAGTTTTGCCATTTTCGCATGGCCAACGCATGGCATTCCCCAATGGCATGGCATTTGCCATTAACACAAGGCATTCCCGCAATAATGCAGATTTCGCAAACGTTTCCCCTGTAATCATTATAATAGCGTAAACGGTGATAATTAGTGGGACGAAACTTCGAAAAATTAAAAAAAATAAGAAAAATATCAAATAATTACGGAAGCTGGCGAGCCGTGTAGCGCCCTGCATTTCCACAATAATACAGATTTCGCGAAAGTTTCACCTGTAATCGTTATGAGCGTAAATGGAGATTATTAGTCGAACGAGATTTTGAAAAACTTAAAAAATAATAAAAATAAAATACTGGATAGCAGCAGTGGCGGGTGGCCGTCACCCCGGCTCCAGCAAGAACGTTCGTTTTTTAAAGTAAACCTATGCGACGAAGATTACAAGGACTCACCCGGAGCACATGAAGCAAGCCGGAGCACTGAAGGACTAGTTTTGCCAAGGAACCCCTGGAGTACATTAACAAAGCGACATAAACAAGGCAACCACCAAGCCTGGCGACCTGATTTGAAGCGATTACGGTAACAAACTGGCTTTCAGCGAAAATTGTGCTTTCGAACTACGCATCGGAACTTAAGAAGAACTCAAAGACGCAAAAAACCGTTTCCAAATCGACCAGGAATTCCGCCGAAATTTCCAAAACAAACCAGTGACTTTTTTTATGGTCCCTAGAAATACTTGCTAGTCTGCCGTCCGGCGGCCGCGAAGGGGGCTCCTCCGTGATGCATGCAGCGGCGGCGCTGCACGCATTCGGAGCGCGGCCGGCCAGTGTCGGCGTGGGGAGCAGTGCAGCGGACGGCGCTTCGCTGTGCTGCATTCGTAGGTATGGGCGCTTTCAGCCGATCTAAGGGCGCATTTTCGTCCTCTACAAAACAGATTAGCCAAATAAATTGGTTCCTACGAATACGAAGAGTTTGTTACCGAAGCATGAATTAATGCCAGTACGTTTTTTGCGAATTAAGAACGATCGAGCCGCCAAACCATGGAATCGTGTCACTGCGCTCTATCCTCGATATCCTCTTCAAGGGAAAAGGTTTCGACACATTCTGGGTGGCATCGGAAACACTGTCGGCACGCAATCTTTTTCTAGCTGGGGCACATCACGCGGTATTTCGACTAAGTTACTTAACAAAGAAGCGTTTTTGTGTATGCCCCCACCGTACACTGCCGTGGATATATAATTGATTGATTGTAGGGTTTAACGCGCCGACGCAACGCAGGCGATGAGGCGCGCCGCAGTGGAGGGCTCCGGATTAATTCTTACCACCTGGGGATCTTTAATAAGCGCCGAAATCACGTACACACGGGCGTTTTTGCTTTTCGCCTCCATCAGAAAAGCGGCCGCCACGGCCCGGAATCGAACCCGCGACCTCGTGGATATATAGCGCGTGAAAATATTTGTGTTGTGTGTGGGCGCTTCATAATTTTTTTTTTGAGGCGCTTTGGAACCATCCTCACTTCTCTTTGCTTGGGAGTCAAATACAGTATTCCCTCGTTATAACGAGATCGCTTTATTCGAAATATCGCTTTATTCGAAATTTCTTCTGGTCCCAACCCAAATGCATGCTTTTTAGGCCGCATTACTCGAAGCGCTCGAAGAGCCTGACCCGCTTTTAGAGCGAAGTGTCGAGCGGAGGCGTCGCCCATTGACGGCGACCCATCGGCAAGTCAGGAGGTCAACATGGCCGGTCAACGCAAGCTGGTCTTTCCCCGGGCGATTTTCTGGAGTCAGTTCATGCTCGATTTGCGTCAACCGACTTCAGACAAACGGTCCAACTGCGTGGTACGGTCCTTAAATTTTGTTCCTAGACATTGGTGTGGGCGCGACGGTGTGCGAACACCGACACTCGAACCGTAGAATTAGCAGTGTCGTTGACGAGGGAACGCCGAAAAGCGCTTGTTTTGCAAACTTCACGGCTGCACACCGCGAGGAAAATTTGCCCAGTGATCATGCTAAGCCTCTAGAGCGAAAACCGTCAGTTTTCATGATTACGCTGTGTGCCCAGAGTGAGCGGGTAATCGTTTTTTGAGCGCAACAAGCACAGCCCTAGACTCTATAGCCACGGCATTTGCGGCGGTTTCCAGCGCGAAATTCGCGTATCATTCCGTGACGCCCGCACGCCTCCCTATAAATTGGCCACAGCCACTGACACTTTTATGGGCGACGACCACGGCCTCATGCATTGCTGGTCAAATCGGAGATGGGGTTGCTTGTGCCTGACAAAAACTTGAAACAGCCAAAACTCACTTCGCTTTTTGCACCCGAATAAAGTTGTTCTTCTCTGAATACATTGTGTTTTGGTTCCTTGCAGTTGTGGTGCAATTAAAGCTCAATTGCTTAAGCTCTTCTCGAGCGGTTGCTTATATCGAAATACCGCTTATAACAAATTTTTCCGCCGTCCTGCTGACTTCGTTATAACGAGGGATTACTTATATGCTTTGAAGCTTGAACGGAATCTGACCAATTTGCATCGTTCATTAACTAGGCCCCATTGCACGTCGAACGCTGCCTCCTCAGTTGGGAATATCTGTTAAATGTAAATGCCGAATAAAAGTAATAGGAATGTACGCACGCATATGATGTTTTGGGCACTTTCAATCAACAGACAGAAACTGCGGTACTAGCTTCTATTTTGCGCGCCTGTAATTTTTGTGAATTCCACGATTTGGAAAATTCGCTACCTTGAAGAGTGCGGGAAACTTTTTCATAGAATCAGGCTGCCAAACAGTAACTGCGCTTGCATTCTTCATTACACAGGGCTTTCTTTTTTTCTTTTTTTATCGCCCGCATACTCGGAGTGAATCACGAGACGCACGCAGGGAAAGCAACAAGGGAGAACATCTGTGTTATGGCAATCATTTTACTTGCGGCTGTTTGAAATTAAAAACATAAGCTCTTAAGGCTTATTTATTTCAATGACCATATGCCTTGGGGAAGTAGAAGGGCTCGGCCAGAAGTATTTAGGAATGGGTTTTTTGGTAAAGCATTTCACTGCAGCTTTTTTTTTTCTTCTTTTTTCTCGAGTCAGCCAGGACGGGTACATGCAGACCTCCTTCAATACATGACGTTCGGGGATAACCACGTAGTTTTCACAATTAGCACAAACACTGCGTGTGGCGCCGCCGGGCTCTCCTGGAACGGATCTCACTGTGTCAACAATGCGCGAAATAATGGTTCCAGCGGTGGTAGCGAAACGGCTAATCTCGTTGCTGCGGTTTCATCCTTCTGTCTCACTCGCGAAGGTAAGCGTCCGCAAATAGCCTAGGCTCCGTAGCCCGATTCGCGAAAAATTTGGGCCGCCGAAATTAAAAGGTCCTATAGTAGTTCTATCGCAGCTTCAATTGTGAGCTGATGTACCCCGAGCCGCTGAATTTCACCGCTCTAACTGGCCGTCAAACCCCCACGCGCGCCCGCTCTCCGCGGCAGTAGCGCGCAGCACTGGACCATGGACGGTCCAGTGCTGCGAGAGCGGCCCGAGCGGCGGCCGCTCTCGCTCCCGCCGCTCGGGCGCTCCGATTGCTGGCAGCGCCCTCTGCGCAGCGCTGTGCGTGCATCAGCGGCGCGGACACGCCTCCCCATAGAGAAGGCGCGCGGACGGCAGACTAGCAAGATTTCTAGGGACCCTACTTTTTTTTTTCATTGGCGCAGCCATTTTGAAGACCAGTGTGGCCAGCAAACTTTTGCGCTTCCGCTAGGTCTGGTAGAGCTTGTGCTTTTGCGCTTTCTGCATGGCTACCCGCATTCCTGGTGTCTGCAGCGACGTTTCCCGGCGCAGAAGCGGATTGTAACAGGTGTAACAGCTCGTCACTCCCGTGTTACGACAAGGCTGTGCAACGCGTCCAGGATTCCAGGTCCACGGCTGGCTTGGCAGCGTACCGTCGCGGAACGCAGTGACCGTGTGGAAGGAATCAGCGCCTGTGGACTGATTCAACGCGGTGAAACCGCCACCCGCACCGCTGACCGGATTTGATCGTCGTACGTGCCGGTACAGTCAACGAGCTCATCGGGCTGCGACCAGGGAAGCGCGATTGGAAGCTGGTAACCTGCAACTTCGGCGCCTGCGCATCGCTGGGGCCTGCATTGCCCATCGTTTCACTTGGCAGTGGCAACGGCATTTTGCGCACGTAGTCTAAGCGTTCTCCTTCCTTTTGCTGTAGGTTGGTGTCAACCATTCTTACTGTTCTCGTTCACTTGTTTCTGTCACCGCTACTGCTAAACTGAGCGTGTTTTTTGCTAGAAATGGCGAAATAGTTAGAGAAACTAAAGGATGAAATGAAACTTGAAATGCAGAAATATAAGGATGAACTGAAGCAGGAGTTCAAGACTTGGAGCGAGTCGTAATGAACAACGAACCATGAGTGAAAGTCTATAGAATTCGCGGGCTAAACCATGGAGGAGTTGTACAAAGAGCTTAAACGCGAACCCGCAAACAATGCTGAACTAAAAAAGCAAAATGATGCACTTCTTACGGAGTGCCCAACTTTGTAGTCCAAAGGAGCTGACCTCGAAAAGAGGGTGCTTCAAGTAAAACAATATTCGCGTAACGCAAAAATCGAGATCAAGGGCGGTGCCAAAACTAACGGTGGGAACGTTATGGAAATTGTTTCCAAAATTGGCACGGCTGTTCAAGAGGCTATCTCGGAATCGGACGTTGTGACCTGCCATCGTGTTCCTACACGGAATCCTGATGTGCCGAATATCATTGTTCAGTTTAAATCCCGGACGAAGCAGGCCGCGACGCTGAAGAAGGCAAAAAAGATGAGGCTGACGAGATGCGACATCGGTTGCAATGATTCGGCCCCGTTTTCGTTAACGAGCGCCTGTGTGCAACGCTGAAGAGGCCCTTGGGAATGGCCACGCTACGCAAGTAAAAACATGGATTGAAGTCTGTGTACCCGCCGCGGTGGCTCAGTGGCAAAGGCGTTGCGCTGCTGAGCACGAGGTCGCGGGTTCGATTCCCGGCCGCGGCGGCCGCTTTTCTGATGGAGGCGAAAAGCAAAAACGCCCGTGTGTACGAGATTTCGGCGCACGTTAAAGATCCCCAGGTGGTCAAAATTAATCCGGAGCCCTCCACTACGGCGCGCCTCATCGCCTGCGTTGCGTCGGCGCGTTAAACCCTACAATCAATCAAAATCAAGTCTGTGTGGTCGTACAATGGCAAGGTATATGCGCGGCAATATGAAAACTCAGAGTCCGTTGTGATCCGTGACGAAAATGACATCGCAAAGATATGCCCAAAATAGCTTGACGACTCTCAGCCCAACAAAAGCATTCTAACAAGAATGAACTATCACGAATTCGCCCTTCTTTAACCTGTCCATACACAGCAATCAACGAGTTACTCTGTCCTATATACCTTTATATACCTTAATACGCGTTCCGCTCTGAACAAACAGGATGGCGCTGCACGGCCCCTGAGCCAGTTTTAATTTCAATTGAAAGTTATTATATTTACCGAAACATGGAATCGTGACGACTGCACAATGTTGCATCTTGGCGGATACAAACATTTCTTCATTAATCGCCCAAACCGTCGAGGTGGTGCTGCAGCAGTTTAAGTGGAAGCCTGTCGTCACTTCGAACTCGTATCTGATTTCTGCGGATCTACATGCGACTATGAGAAACTAACACTTAAGTGCAATCAAGAAGTTGTTTCGGTAGTGAATCGCCCTCCCGATGGAAACATTGCTCGCTTTATGAGTTTTTTGGAAAATTTGTTCAATTACATTTGTTTAAACAATTTTAGGTACATCTGCGGGGGAGACTTCAACATAAATGTCCTCGACAACAGCCCCACTGTGCGCGATTTTACAACCTGTATAGAATAAAGCGGATTTATGAATCTAATCAGTTCCCCGACCCGCATTACTACTTCAACTTCATCGGCTCTCGACCTTTTCATTACTAATCTATACGCACGGTTTCCGATGCCGGAACAATAGTGTCGGACATTAGTGACCACTGTCCAGTTTTTATGGTTTACTCTGGTGGAGTAAATAGAGACCGTCGTACAGACACTGTTACCACACAGTTTGTTTGCCATCAGGCTTTAGCATGCTTTAAAATCGCCATTAGCTCTCATGACTGGTCTTGTGTTATGAATCAGGAAAATGCGAATGATGCATACTCCTTATTCATAGAAAAGTTTAAACAGATATACCTCGCACATTTCCCGTTTAGAACGTTCACACCGTGCAAAAAAAAAAAAAAATCAAGAAAGCCGTGGGTTACAATGTTGCACTTAAAAATTATAAAAAAGAAAAATCGCCTTCTCCTGAAATTCTTACGCACACGAATACCCGAAACACATAAAGAATTCAAGATGCTTAGAAACTGACTCAACGCTCAACTGAAAGGCGTTAAAATAGTTTACTATGAAGAATTGTTTTCTAATATTGTGGCACAACGCCCCGTGTAGTTTGGAACACGGTAAATAGCATTTTGGGCTGTAAAAACAAAAGTAACGCACCAGGCAATATAATAGATAGTGGAAATCTGCTAACCGGTAAAGCGCTTGCAGACCATTTTGTTTCGAATAACCCTCCTAACCAAAATATGACCCTGCCAGAAATGCTACGCCCTGGTCCTGCTGGTAGCTTATTTCTTCATATCCGACAAATGAAACAGAGGTATGCCGAAGTTCTAATCGTTATGATACCGTTCCACTTCCAATCGTTACAATAGCGTAAATGGGAAGAATTTGCCGGACATGATTTAGAAGAACGAAAAACTTTGGCTGGAAAAAACTCACATGCAAGACAAGCGGCATAAGAATGCTACGCATTAGTTGATAATTCTCTGAATTTCTGGAGAATTTGTTGCATAGTACTCTACAGAGATACACAAGGTTTTGTGAGGGCGTTGAATACAAAGCCCTAGGGACTTCATACGTTCATATAGTACCTCGTATGTTGCCCCTGAAATATGTATTTCTGGAAAAGAATTTGCATGTAGTAGTGAAGCCAACTTTGTAGGGGCTTGATATGAATAGCGCTGTAGAGTAGGACGTGTGGTAATAAAGAAGCATTTAAAAATGTCACGAGGCCTTCCCACTTTGGTATCGGTCTGTACATATGGCGCCTGAAAAAAAATGGCTTCCCAACAATGCATTGTGCAGTAGTAAAGCTGGTATTGTAGGTTCTCGGTGTACAGCAGAATGGCTTCAGCATTTATTCGATAATTCCCGCTTTGGAGTTACTGGGATTTTTAGAAAGTTGCTTTGGTTAATAATTTGCTTGTCTTATCTTTATATATACGCGTGCCACAAACACCCCAATGAGAAGATTAATGTATAATTCTTTAGTTTAGTCAGCAGTCAACTACGTACTCCGTGGCAAATAATGTCCTGGCATCCGTGCTACAAATAGCGTTGTATTAGAACCCAGTGGCATGATGATATATACACACGGGCGTGGAGCGCGCACACACAGACACAAACCCACACACACGTACCCCCTACACACATGTACACACACGCGCGCACACACACGCACACGCACTCACGCGCACACGCAATTCGTGCGTCTGCTTTGTTACTTATAACAGAAAGCCGCTCCTCGTACAAGGTTTACAGCTAATTTTCTTCTCCATTACGACCATAAATATATCGCACATATATTACTGCAATGACAACCAGCAGTTCTT
The DNA here is from genome assembly GCF_048455015.1 of Haemaphysalis longicornis. NCBI lineage: Eukaryota > Metazoa > Arthropoda > Arachnida > Ixodida > Ixodidae > Haemaphysalis > Haemaphysalis longicornis. The sequence goes on along the minus strand of NW_027526295.1, from coordinate 225,084,050 downwards.
TTTTGTCTATAACATGCACCGCAAAATGTTACCACTGGAATATCATGCAAACATATCACGTATGTTCTGCCATTAACTTTGTGGAAATCCTTGCGTCTGCTGATAATGCCCGGCCGCTCGGTTTGGTGCCATCTCCCGGCGATTTCCCCCTCTCTTCCTTATGGGCCAGCTGGCCCCGGCGCCACGGCGTACGGCAGAGCGAGAGCTTTCAAACTCCTGCCTGAGGTGAAGGCACCAGTGATCATTCTCACTCGACGGCCGCGCCACCCTGGTTGGCGGTTAACCTAACCTCATCGACCCATTTTGAACGGTACCCGAGCGCCCTCACTCGCCGGGACGCGCAATGCGCGCCCTGCGCGGGACTCGGGAGGTCCATTGGGGAGACTGCCAGAATACAAGGAGCGAACCCTCACGCGGCGGAAAATCTAGGACGCCGACTGTTCGTCACGCTGAACTGCATGTAGCGAAGACAGGGCGTTCGCCGCCGCGTCGCCGCTGGGTCGCTCTCAGTGTGGCTAATGGTATCTCCATGATCACAATTAACGGCGGCCTTCAATAAACCGACCCCCTGAAGGAGTTTCCCGCTTGTGTTGCATATCCTTCGATGATTGTGGGCGAGTCAAGGCGTTTCTTTTCCTGAAATATTCGTTTGTCACTTTGCAAAAGCGCCAGAGGTGTTTGAAGAAAAAGAACGCCCTCGGAGAGATTCGAATCCAAAAAACGAAGCCGGCATGTTACCTACCCAGAAAAGAAGTTTTTCTAGTCGAAAAAAGAAAAACGATGTAATATTGAAAAACGTTCAAATTTCGCGCTGTAGTGATGTGCTATGGACGGGAGTGGGATAATGCGGGCAGCACAAAAAATAAAAATAAAAATAAAACTGGTTATCAGTATCTTAACTGCACGCAAGCATTAAAGTGATAAAGTCAAACAGAGCTAGACTCCTCAGTCCCATCACCCAGTTGTGTTTCTTGCCGGCGGCTTAGTTCAATGGGCGCCAATCGCACAAGCGAGATTCTGGGACTTCGGATAGAAATCGCCGGAAAGTGGCTGATGAGTTGCCACTGCTTCAAGTGTTTTCTTAAATGTCTTCAAGTGTTTTCTTAAATTTGTTATAAGGGTGCGCTAATATTGGTACGATTGTTATGAGGTCAAAGCGGTCTTTTTAGTGAACCGACCTCGTCTTTTGCCTCTCTGGCCCCATTGAAACGTGGCAACAACTGGGCGGGATCAGCTTCGACCTTTTTCGCGAAACAAAGTCAGTGCGAGGGCATCGGCCAGCTTCTAAATTGATACTCACACGGACGAGGGGTTGTTGTGGCCGTTGCTGTCACCGTTGGGGCGTTCGTACCGATGGTGGGGCAAGCCGTCTTGGTGGGGCAAGCCGTACCGATGGTGGGGCAAGTCGTAGGCGTAGTCCTACTCGTAGTCGTACTCGTATTCGTACTCGTAGTCGAATCATTTTCTCCTCCGCACGAACAACGAGGCATGAAAAAAGTCAGTGTGACAAATGAGCCTGCGATAGCTGAGCCGATCATGGCAAGCAGTACGGAGAAGGTAATGAAAGCCGGGTGCCAGTACGGGCTTCTGCGGCTCGCATGAGGTGCACCGCCCGTTGTATGGGAGTTCGGCGAGGTCCCCTGGTGCGACCGCAATCGGTGCTGCGACTCCGATGACCTGCCCCTGAGGCGTGACGCCGCACCCGACGACCCTCCAGAGGATGCCATGGTCGCCTTCTTCCTCCTCTTCTTTCTGTCTGCAAACGAGCCGCACGTGGTCAACTGAACGAAATAGTGTTCAACGCCGAGCGGCGAGAGAGAGAGAGAGTAAGCGTTCATTCGAGCGAATGGTAGTGGTTGAGCCGCCACTAAGTGTGGTAGGTTGGCCTCAGCCCAGGTGCCCTTAGGCCTTGGCTGCAACCCTGGCCCAGGTTTCCCGAGAAATCGGGTCAGCGTGATGGCAGCTGGTCAGCAGGACCTACTACCACTCGGAAGATGGGTTGGTATTTTTCTTGCGATATTGCATTTCATTGGGATAATGTATGGCCTTAAATAAACCTGAAACTGAAGGCAATCATATCAAAAATCTAGAAAGGCTGTCGAGTAACGGCTCCAGGAACGCTAAATTGAAGCGGTAGATCCTCAACCCCTCTCTGCGGAGGGGTAGTAGAAGGAGAGGGTGGAGGAAAGGGGACTGATTCTGCGGCGCCACGTGCCAGCGGCGCGTTGGGCCGCTAGAACTGGCGCGCGAGGTCGAGGCAATGCGCCCTGACGTGCGGCGAAACGATCTACGTTTGTTGCTGCCGAAGCTACGAAAACGGGCGGCGCTGCCGATGCGAGTTCTCAGGAAAATTGGCACCATGTACTTTAGCCTGCAAGGACGCAGAGTGCGCCTGCCTGTGCCTGCCACAGCTCCTGCCGCCACCAGGCTGAGTACCGACCGGCAGGCTGCACACCAGCACCTGGAGCTATCCTGCACAAGCTTAGAGGCCCTCCAATTTATGGCCCAGGTGCCCCGACTTCATCCGCCGGGAGGCCTTCCGGCACCTTCTCTTCTTCCTGGACGAAAGGAGGCTGATCACGGTGGCCGTAGTGTTCCGCAGTAAAACCTGTGGCGCGGCGCGGAGTGCTGTGCAGTGTCCAACAGCCGCGCTGTACGATTTGGACCGTGCCGCGTGCGGATCAGGTGTTTCGCGCTTCGGCGCTGTCCCGCCTGTAAGTGTCGACTCCTGCTACGGCGGTAATACGGACTTTCTACCTCTCCTGTACACTCTTTTCTCTACTGTCATAATCTCTCCCACTTACAAACCCTCCCCCACACTTCGTTGTATGCAGGTGTGCCCTGTCGACTGTAAAATAATATCCGCAGTGCAGCCTACCCTTTTCATTTCCAGAGGAACCAATAAACAAAAATTGGCCGCGTATCGGCTCCTTTAGTTGCAAATGTCATCAAAAGACGATAGTCTTTGTAGACATTTAACAACGAAATGCCCCCCTTTGCTTTCCCGCTCACCTCTCATGCTGTTCCTGTACCGTCGTGCTCATCCCAAGGTAAACACACTAAAGGTTTGTGCAAGGCGATTTGAATTTACCGCGTTCCACTGCTACAGGCCGGGTTCCTCGATGCCAGCGCTGCAGTACGGCGCAGTGTTGCCATCGCTGGGCGTCAGACATCCGCTAAAAAGCAATGAGATATCCGCCAGATTCCGCTAGATTCTAAAAAATATCCGCTAAATTTCCCGCTATGGCCTATTTTATTTAAAATAACAGTGCAATTTCGTATGATAAATACCTTTATCATTCTTAAAAGCTCCCCAAAACTACGAGAGCTGAAATAATATATAAAAGAGTCTTCCAAGGAGTCTAACAGAACACTTCAGGTTTCAGTGCTGCGGTGGTCGTCATTGGTCAACCTCATCACAGAAGAGGCTAAAAGTTATAAATGTTCACACTGATGAAAAAAAAAAGAAATCACAGGTCAACGAAAAACACATTGAGGTCTTCGTTGCCGCGGTCGTCGTCTGACACCGTCTCTACAGGATCGCTGGTACTCGTTGAGGGACCAGAAAGGTGACTTGGTTGCGCATACGTTGCAGATGTCCCGATCGCAGTAACAACTGCTGCGGGAAGTTCGTAATGAAAACAACTTTTCTGGTGTCACTTCAGTCCCGCTCTTACGACGAGGATGGAGTTTGTTGTTTCGGGCTTCGGCTTGTTCCTCATCTTGGATTTTACTATGTTAAGCTGACTAAACCTCATCTCTACTTCGGCATTTGAATACGGCAGCCCGAGCATCGACATGGCAAATCCGGCCAGCTCGGCGAACGGGTTTTCGCCGCAGGCGTCCTTATAGAAGTGAACTTCACACCAGAACGACTGCGTGGACGATATTTGATTCCAGTGTAGGAAGGTGATTTTGCTCCACTGGTTTTGAATTTTTTCGATTTTCTCAGAGCCGTTTTGAAGCCTCACGGATTTGTTTGTCTGAGATAGGCGGAGCAAGTGAACAGGAGCCCTCCTGACCCCTGAAGTTAAGCGATTTCTGCATTTTAAATGCATAGCATTTTAGTAACTCACAATGTCACGCGGCGTTGGCGTGCCTTGTCGTAGTCCGCATGCGCGTCTTGTCGTAGTCCGCATGCGCGCCTTGTCGTAGTCCGCAGCCAGGAAGAAATAAAATAACAGTTTCCGGCGCCCGGTTTCGAACCCATGACGCCGCGGGCGGAACGCAAGGTGCCCGGCGCCCTACCGACCGAGCCACGAAACCGACACACATTTCGACGCACCGAACGCGCCTTATATCCTTCACTCATTTCTCGTTTGTTTCGAAAGCGCCACAAGTTGTCCCGCGCCTCCAAAAGATGGCGACACGGGTCCCGCAATCAAGAGATACGACTTGCCGGCGCACCCCCTCGGAAATGCTGTGCATTTGATCGTGCCCCTCGCGAGGGGGATGTCTTTTTGCACAGGGTTTTAGATGCGGAGCATCTGATTAACTCGCCTTGTCCCTCCGGCGTCGTCGTCGTCGTCGGCGTTGTCCGCCCCTCCCCATTCTCCTCGCCGCGCCAGCTGCGCTCTCCGCCGCTTACTCCCTCTCCTCTCCGATAGCGAACACTCTCTCGCGAGGGGCATTGGATTGGATTCGATTGGATTGGCTTTGATTGGATTGCCTTGGCTTGGATTGACTTGGCTTGGCTTGGCTTGGCTTGGCTTGGATTGGATTGGATTGAATTGAATTTGGGTTGGATTTGGGTTGGATTAAAGTGGATTGTGTTTTTTTAGAGGACACGGAAATGGTTTCTTGCAGGGCGATTTTGAATCGGCGCACTGCGTGAGGTATCCGCCAGAAATCCGCTATGTATAAAAATGGCCCGTCAAAGAATCCACCAGCCGCTAGACTAATTTTTTCCCCGTCAGAATAAAATGAAATCCGCCAGATGTAGCGGAAAATCCGCTAAATTGGCATCACTGGTACGGCGGAGACGCGCGTGAATGGAGGCGGCCGACTACAAGGTTTATAGAACCGCGTGGCCGTGCTCCACGTGCGTTCCAAGCAGAATGTGTAACCTAACTAGTGGAACCTTTCGTTGCTGTTGCCGCGTGATTTTTCATATGCCGCCAGGAGGCGGCGGTTTTCTTTAGTAGATGTAGAATATAATTTTTATTGAAAAGCCAAGCATCCATGAATTTTTAAATAAAGGAACACTGTAAATATCCCTTGTGTACTAATTCCCTGCCTTATATTTGCGTAATGTCTTGTTCTTGTTCAACAAAGTTGACAGGTATGAACATATAAACCGGGCTTAGACGTTTACATTTGGCGTTGAGTATATAAGACTATTGCGCAATATCAATTTTACGTTGGCCGGGTGGCTGAATCGAGTTACAGACAGACAGACGGACAGACAGACAGACATACAGACAGACCAAAATTTCTGGGTTTGAGTAGCCCAAGAAAGACTATCGTCTTTAAACAAGAAAAAAATTGGGCCCATCTCCCCGCGAGGGGGACTCGAGTAAATTCGTCGCATAGGGGGTGGGTGTATTGCGTTAACGTTTAGTGTTTGGGGAGTTGGTGGCAGTGAATGCGTTGTATCAGCAGCTTCTTGACGTAGTTTGAAGGAGTCAAGGATATAAGGCGCGTTCGTAGCCTCCCATTCTCTGTCGGCTTTGTGGCGCAGTGGGTAGAGCACCGTATACATTTCGTTCCGCCCGCAGGGTCGAGGGATCGAAAACAGGCGCCGGATAGTATTTTTTTTTATATAGTGTAGGGGGAGGGGTGCGGACTACGACTACGGACGTCAACGCGGGTGACATCGTGACTTACTGAAATGCTCTGCATTTAAAACATTTCCGACTCCGCGTTCACGTAACAGCGGACACCTCCCAGCCTCTCGCTGCGGCAAGCACCCTCCTTGTGCCCATGTTACAACCTTCGGTAAGTGTTTTTGTTCCGGGATAGAACGAGCAGCAAGGGGTTGCCAACAGCAGCATGCTCCTATTATGCTTCCCTCCTCGCTGGTAGGAAAAACAGCACGAGAATCTTGGACGCAGTAGACGACTAGCGCTGTGCGTCCAAGTTTCTTGCGCTGTTTTTTAAAGATGATAGTCTTTCTTGGGCTACTTAAACTGGTAAATTTTGGTCTGTCTGTATGTCTGTCTGTCTGTCACTCGATTCAGCCAGCCGACCAAAGTGAAACAAATGTTGCGCAATAGTAACTGTACTCACAGCAAAATCTAAACGTCTAATACCCCTGCTACACTGGGGTCTAAATGTCATTTGAACCAAATGTCATTTGGCTCAAATGCCAAGTTGTGCTGCTACACTGGGTTTTTAAATGCCATTTGGCTCAAATGACATTTGAGCCAAATGAGCACCGAGAAAGACATTTAAGATTTCAAATGCCATTTCCAGCACTCTCGGACGCAGCGTCTTCGATCGGCAATAAAAAATATAATACTTCCGTACGTAAAACAAACAAAATATTGTTGTTTGTGAAACTTTGTTCACTGTTTATTTACTTAAAATACGAAATCAACATATTTAATTTTCATACTCTCAAAACCAGTGGGTCAGTTGCAAAAAACACAAACAAAAACAACGCAAGACAGCCATATTTAGAGTCAAAACTGGTGTCTCTTCTAATTTGATATCATTTTACTGCCTCGGACTGCTCCTAAGTTTGATTGTTGTATTAGTGTACGAAAACGGAACGGGGCGACAACAGCGCCACTACAGCACAGCGAACAGTTGTGAAAGCTTTCAAATGCCATCGGAATTGTAGTGTAGCACGGCGGATTCTGAATGGCATTTGAAGCAACCCATTTGAGTCAAATGACATTTGGTTCAAATGACATTTGGACCCCAGTGTAGCAGGGGTATAAGTCCGGTGTTAATATTCATGCATGTCAACATTGTTTACCAAGAGCAAGGTACTACGCAAATATAAGCCCGAAAATCAATACATGAGTGATATTCGCCGTGTTCCTTTATTAAAAAAATTACGGATGCTTGCTTTTCGCGATACCAAATAAAATACTACATTAACTCCAGAAAAGGTCGCCCGCTGTTCCGCGCGCTACCTGGTGGAATCCTAAAAACTAAAACGGCAGCAGCAACGAAAGTCTCCACTAGCTAGGTTCCGCGTTCCGCTCGTGGAGGGGGGCAACGTGGTTCTATAAATGTTTAGTAGGGTACTTGAATTCATGCGCGTCTCCGTATACGGCAGCGCGTCGAGTCACCCGTCTGGGAGCAGTGCAACGCGGTAAATTTAAATTGACTTGAGCAAACCCATCGCGTGTTATCTTACAAGGAACGAGACAGGAGAGGAACAGCATGAGAGGTGAGCGGCAAACAGAAAGGATGCATTTGCTTGCCAGGGGCGCGAGTCGACTATCGTCGACATTTGCAACCAACGGAGAGATACGCGGCCAATTTTCCAGCAGTGAGTACCTAACTAGCCCAAAGTCAATCCTCCTCACCCTTTATCTACACTCTCCCCATCCACTTTCCTCCACATGTTTCCGCCGTAACTTTATTCTTCGCTTACGCCCAACTTCATTCTTTCTGTCGCTGCGCTGAGCTTTCGTTTTCTGTAATCTTCCCTTGTGCCATTGTGCCAGTAGAAGGTTGGCTACGTTATGCCGACGCCGACCCGAAACGCAAAAAATTCAGTCTGCTTATCCTTATTAGAAAACGGTTTGAAATTACGGGGTATGACTCCGTTAAGGAAAGTTCATGAAAAACCGCATTTAAAACATTTGCCACAATTCTCATGATTATGAGAAGAATGGCCCAACATTTCAAATGCGGTTTTCCATGCACTTTCCTTTCTGGATCGATCCACAAAGAAAGTGTAATTGAGGCAGTTCATGTTGATGGACATTACACCCGAGATATTGCTTTTGCGGGGGCCAGGCCTTGTTATTTGAATTTTGCATGCAATTGTATAAATTCGCAATCGTGCGGATAGCTGTACATCGACTGCTGATCCAAGATATGACGGGGCTATCGCGCATGCACGAAGAAATTTCGTGGAACTTGTTATGGTTCGAGAGAAAGTTGAAGTGCCTATTCAAGCAAAGTTTTCAATATAGGTGAAGAAAGAGGGCAGATAAAACCGTTAAATTATTCGTGCCTACGTTTTAGACAATGCAGGATCAGGAATCCACATCAATTTATACCTGAGGTTGAGCAAAACAGCGAGTTTCCCCCCCAAATTCCCAAATTTGAGGGAGAGAGAGAGAGAGAGAGAGAGAGAGAGAGAGAGAGAGAGAGAGAGAGAGAGAGAGAGAGAGAGAGAGAGAGAGAGAGAGAGAGAGAGAGAGAGAGAGAGAGAGAGAGAGAGAGAGAGAGAGAGAGAGAGAAAAGCTCTGATGAATACCGAAGAGGTTAGCCCCCACACACGGCGCAGCTTGCTACTTAAAATGGGGGTGAACATGCGTAGCGAGGCCAAAATGAAAATACAGTAATCCCTTATTAACTCGAAGGCGTAAAATCCGCTGAAAATTTCGAGATAAGCGGACTTTCGAGTTAAGCGAAATATCGAAGATTTGTGGCCAGGTCACTGAAATGGGAGCTTTCGTAATATAAGCAAGACAGTTCGCATGAAAAACGAATTTCCAATATTATTGCGGAATAAAGAACTGCATGAGGGTCGCCTGTTTCGTGTTCGCATCTGGTCCCAGAAAAACCTTCTCGAGCTGATCAATGCAACGCGTATTGTTGGTCGCCACCGCTATAGTGCTCTATCTTGTTGCGAAGCCAGCGCAGCATGTTTCTTGTTTCTGCCGGTGTAGGGGCTTCTTGAGGCTCCTCGTCGTCCGCATGGTCAAATGCGTCGCCAGCAGCTACCTCAACGATGTGGGCGGTGGGCAGCATTCGGGTAACGGGGACATCGGCCTCGTACAGCGTCAATTTGCCGTTCACGACCGCGTTCGGCGCGTAGTGGAAGCTAAGCGTTAAAACGAATATCTTATACGCTCTCTGTTGCGGACATTGCCTTGTGGCCTCTCTGTCAATGAATAAGAGGAAGAGAAGAAAATGGATTCAGTAAGGAACGCAGAAAAAAATTGCGATACTCGGAAAAAAAAGCTGAGAATCTCGACGAATGCCAAGTCAGATAAATTAGACACAACAGCCTTTGTCGCTAGCGCCACGTCAGCGTGATTCTGTCATAGTCCAAGAAAGTGATTCAGTTCTAACGTCTTTCCTCGTATCAATGGCGCAAGAGTTTTTTTCGCTGCTTCACGTTGGGTCGCGTGCTGTGGGCAGTAGCACAAGAGATGCCGCATGTCCGCTTTCATAGAATACACAGAGCACAATAGCGAATCCACCCACTACATTTTAAACGCGAAACTGTATTTGTCAATTTTTGCTCTCCCTGTAGATTTATGAGATTCTGAACAACAACTCACAACCTCAGGTGGTACAGTGACCGACGAAAAACCGAAACCTATTGTATAAAGATGAAACCTTTTACTTAAAAAAAAGTGATTTCAGAGTAGAGTACACGATAGCCTGGTATCGTGTTGAAAAATGCAGGAAGAAGCACACACTTTGAAGGGAAACTAAATACGTTCAGGTGTCGCGGCACCCATTCCGTACAAAAGCTACGCACAGAGCAGCATGAAACGTTCATTGTTCACAAAACGTTTACCACACTATTTTGCGCTTTAGGCACTCGGTTGTTCTTAGAAAAATGAAAAAAAAAAAAATAGAAATGAAGCTAAGTTTGGGTTTCACGTGCCAAACCTACACCTTCAGGCTGCGAATTAATTTAGGCCACCTGGACACGTTTACCCGCAACAGCAGAGAAATAGACAACTGAGAATAAAAAGACGATGCGTTGCAACTTTATGATACGCGATGATATGCTTTTTGCCCGCGGCGGCTTTTTTTGGACATGACACGTTAAGTACAGCCACTGTACGATAAGCATAGGTAGTGTCTATTATCACGGCAACCGTGAGAATTACCGTCAAAAATTTCTCACGGCAGTCGCCTCTGATTGGATAAGCACCCCACCCGGAGAATGTATGGGAGAAATATTCCTTAACAACCCGTTGTCCTGTGGCGCTGACGTGTAGCACTTGCCATTAATCTAGCAGGCTCAGGTTCGAGTCCGGCATTGCAGAAGCTTTTTTTATCTTTTATAATTTTTATGGTCATCTTGATTTTCCTAATGCTTTTTTTATGTAGGTTTTTACTATATCAAGCGGTCGACGCGCAGTACTTATAGAAGAGGTTGGATTAGGTTTAATATAAGTTGTGTTCCGCGTCGTTGGGCTAGGCTGGGTTAGGTATGTTACACTTGGACTGGATTTGGGTAGGTTATGATACGTTGTGAGGTTCAGTTACATTGGGAGATAACGTATGGTTGTGAGGTTCAGTTACATTGGGAGATAATATATTCAGCGAATTTTAGGCCAGCGAGCTTTTATGGAAACTGCCGTGAGAATTTTCCGCACGTAATTCTCACGGTTGCCGGAAGATTAGGCGCAGCCATAAGCATATGTAGCGATATTGTAGATCTCACAAGGGCGCGCACGTATCAGCCTTGCAGAGGGGAACAGCCTTGTAGCGGGATAGGCAGCTGACATTATGGCTCATACGTAAAAGCCAGTTGTGCTTGGATCGACTTCTGATTGTGTATGGTAGTACCTAACAAAAAAAAACTGCTGAATATTCGCAATCGGAGTCAAAGTCACCGAATTGAAGGAGAAAATAAATGCGCGGACGTAATGAGCCTTTTTTTACATATAAAGGTATCCTTCCATTCAAAAGCACTTATAGATTTTGTTGACGCTGTTGTTAGCTCAGTTTCCGAACATAGAGGAGCAAGACCGGAGAATCAGCGGTGAAACCACCTTGAAACCAGTGAGTGGGCGCGACAGCCTAATCAAGTTGAGAAGTGAGCTGTGGCTGCTTCTCTGAGACCGTTCCTTGCAAGCAAAACTAAGGAAAAGCGGGAAAGGTCAATCAACGGGGTCTTTCAGTGGCAACCGACATCAGAAAACGTGGGCACCAGGCAGGATATAAAGTCTTCTGGCGTTCTAAGCACAAGAACATAGATATTGTCACGAAGACAAGGACGATGCAGTTGTCTTGAATGAGAGACACGTTTATTGGAGCGAACTTTTGCTCCCCTAACAACTCAAAAGAATACAGAGGCGGCGAAGCAGCGGTCAACAAAGTGACTTGCGTCGGCGAGCGTCGCAGAATCGAATGCCCCGGCGTCTGCTCTGCAGGCTTTTTATCTTTCGGCGCGCGTGGTTCTCGAACCGTCGATTCGCATCGAGAACATTGTAGATCCAAGGAGATTATTCCAGGCTGTTCACGTTAGATCGGAATGCTCTCCCTATCAGAACAGATAACACATGCGGCAAAGAAAGAAAGAATTGAACACGCGCTTCCCTTGGCACAGAGATAACACAGACCGGCGCAGCCGGGCGGTAAAAGCAAAACACAAATAAACACACCCAATGCATGGTTCGCGGCATTACCCCCCCCTCTAAGAGTGCATCGACCCGATGTTAACATAGGCGACAGTCCGAACAAATAAAAATTAAAGTTCGTCATCGTCCGTAGAAAGGTTTTAAGCGAACCACGCGGACGACTTCGGGCCGCGTGTGTCGTCGTGATGTGCCGGAGTCACCATCGGGGATCACTTCGTAGGTGAGTTGGCCAATACGTCGTAGAATCTTGTAGGGTCCGAAATACCGTTGCAGAAGTTTCTCACTCAGTCCGCGTCGTCGGATGGGAGTCCAAACCCACACACGATCCCCTGGTTGGTACTCGGCGGCTCGGCGTCGGAGGTTGTAGCGGCCGGCATCCACCAGCTGCTGGTTCCTTATACGAACTCGAGCGAGCTGGCGGGCCTCCTCCGCACGCTGAAGGCATCCTTGGACGTCGGCGTTCAGGTCGTTGTCTTCTACGTGCGGCAGCATGGCGTCAAGCATTGTAGTCGGCCGTCTTCCGTAGACGAGCTCGAACGGTGTCATCTGCGTGGTTTCTTGGATAGCCGTGTTGTACGCAAACGTGACATACGGGAGCACTTCGTTCCAAGTCTTATGTTCAACGTCGACGTACATGGACAGCATATCCGCAATCGTCTTGTTCAAACGTTCCGTTAGTCCGTTCGTTTGTGGGTGGTACGCCGTCGTTCTTCGGTGATCCGTGTTGCTGTAGCGTAAGATTCCTTGCATCAGCTCCGCAGTAAAGGCCGTTCCGCGGTCCGTGATGAGGACTTCAGGGGCTCCATGTCGCAGCACAACTTGTCTTATGAAAAACTTGGCGACTTCTTGTGCAGTCCCCCTCGGAAGAGCGGCGGTCTCCGCGTAGCGCGTCATGTAGTCTGTTGTTACAACAATCCACTTGTTCTCCGATCGTGACGTTGGGAACGGGCCCAGAAGGTCCATTCCAATCTGTTGGAAGGGCCTTGATGAGACGGCGATCGGCTGCAGAAGTCCCGCAGGTCTCGTCGGTGGCGTTTTTCGTCGCTGACACTCACGGCAGCTCCGGACGTCATAATACAGCCATCGAAAAGTCCGTGGGCTGCGCCGGTCGTACTCGTGAAGAAAAAAGACGGCACATTAAGGTTCTGTGTTGACTACCGGCGACTGAACAAAATCACCAAAAAGGACGTGTACCCCCTGCCACAAATCGACGACGCCCTCGACCACCTCTGCCATGCGAAGTACTTCTCATCGATGGATTTGAAGACCGGCTACTGGCAAATTGAAGTGGACGAGAGAGACCGAGAGAAGACTGCATTTATAACCCCGGATGGCCTATACGCGTTCAAGGTGATGCCTTTCGGGCTGTGCACGGCACCAGCAACGTTTCAACGAGTCATGGACACGGTGCTAGCTGGCCTGAAGTGGCACACCTGCCTCGTATACCTCGACGACGTTGTCGTATTCGCCCGGACTTTCGACGAACACCTCGCAAGGTTGGAGTCTGTACTCGAGGCCATTCGTACGTCGGGGTTAACGCTAAAGCCTGAAAAGTGCCGTTTCGCGTACGAGGAACTCAAGTTCTTGGGCCACGTCGTCAACGCCGTGGGAGTCCTACCTGACCCAGCAAAAACTTCAGCCGTTGCGAACTTCCCAAGGCCGAAAGACAAGAAGGGCGTGCGAAGATTTCTCGGACTGTGCGCATACTACCGGCGCTTCGTCGCAAACTTCGCACGCATTGCAGAGCCGCTCACGCGCTTCACGAAAGATAGCACTCCTTTCAGCTGGGACAGCGACCAAGAAAAAGCATTCTGCGAGCTGCAAAAACGCTTGCAAAGCCCGCCCGTCCTCGCTCATTTCGACGAAAACGCCGAAACGGAAATACACACGGATGCCAGTGATATAGGCTTGGGTGCCGTCCTCGTCCAAAAACAAAGCGGGTGCGAAAAGGTAATCGCCTATGCCAGCCGTGGTCTGTCGAAGGAGGAGAAAAACTACTCTGCCTCTGAGAAAGAGTGCCTGGCAATTATATGGGCGATTTCAAAATTTCGCCCATACGTGTATGGAAGACCATTCAAGGTTGTGACAGACCACCACGCGCTGTGTTGGCTCGCCAATTTGAAGGACCCCTCTGGCCGTCTTGGGCGGTGGAGCTTGCGCCTGCAGGAGTTCGACATTACAGTCGTTTATAAGTCCGGCAGGAAACACTCCGACGCCGACTGCCTACCCCGCACCTCCACCAGATGTCACGAAGACAAGGACGATGCAGTTGTCTTGAATGAGAGACACGTTTATTGGAGCGAACTTGTGCTCCCCTAACAACTCAAAAGAATACAGAGGCGGCGAAGCAGCGGTCAACAAAGTGACTTGCGTCGGCGAGCGTCGCAGAATCGAATGCCCCGGCGTCTGCTCTGCAGGCTTTTTATCTTTCGGCGCGCGTGGTTCTCGAACCGTCGATTCGCATCGAGAACATTGTAGATCCAAGAAGATTATTCCAGGCTGTTCACGTTATATAGATCGGAATGCTCTCCCTATCAGAACAGATAACACATGCGGCAAAAAAAGAATGGAACACGCGCTTCCCTTGGCACAGAGATAACACAGACCGGCGCAGCTGGGCGGTAAAAGCAAAATACAAATAAACACACCCAATGCATGGTTCGCGGTAATATTGAAGCTAGAATACAAAAGACAGGCGCACCTTATTACTGCCGAAAGTAGTCAAGGTTGGCTTGTACGTTGGCAGTCTCGAATTCCACAGTCCCGGTGGGGGTCTGCTTTTTCTTCTTCTGCCTCGAGCAATTGCGCTTAGTTCCTTACCCGAGAGAAGAACCGAAGGAGACGACGATCACAATAAAGAGACGCATGACTAATTTTTAGCAATAGCTCTCGCTCTATGTAAAGTACCGCACCATGTATCAGAAGTCACCATACTATCCGATTCGATGTCAGTTATATCGGCATTAACGTCCTCTTCCGACTCTCCCTTGTACCGCACATTATTGTTTTTTATTCCAAGGCACGTGAAGGAGGTATGTTTGGCTTGGGTCCCTGGCCATACGGCATCAGTGAGAACGAGCTAGCGGACCATTTAGCTAATCTGGCTGTCGCAGCTCCCGTTCAATTCGGCATACCTATCTGGCTGTTTTTGTATCTTCAAGATTAAGGTGATATTATAATTTAGACGCTACTCGTTTAGATTTACTCCTATAATATGAAGAGTATCAGCATTTAAAGTTCGGGTGGAATGTTCATCTTTGTGCTTCTCGGCAATGCGAAGCGACCTTCACCGAGCTGCGCTGCAGAATTCCAAGGCTAAATTTCTATCTGTCCAGAACAGGGCTTTCACATACGGAACTATGCGTGCGGTGCCAGGTCCCTGAAACAATGGAACATTTTTTTCTTGCCCGTCGCCAGTTCTCGGCAGCTAGACAACGGCTTTTGAAGGACTCAATTGAACGTTTGGTGTTGACTTTATCGATTCAACTTATATTGTCTATTGGCGCGACAAATTTGGGGTATGCAAAAAGGGGTATATTTAAATGTATTAAAGATTTTCTTTCTGCTTCAGGTCGTTTGAATTGCGGAAGGGGGCTAATTAATGGGTAATTCGGGTGTATTCATAACGAAGCTTCATATTACGGTCTCTATCTTTCCGGAAATACATTAGTATTTTTAGGTCCTAGCGAATTTCAACAATCGAGTTAGCCCTGGCCAATCCACCCTTGTGGGTACGGGCCAAAACGTTGAGGGCATCATCATCATCATAATCATCATGATCATCATCATCATCACCGCCACCACCACCACCACCACCATCACCATCATCAAGAGGATGGTGTCTGATTCCGGCCTTCGTTGCGCTGTTCTGTAAATACCGAGAATACATTGTGTACCTTCTTTTTATCCTCGCACCATCTCTGGTGGAGTGTGCGGACTCGGGATCCCCTCCCAGGCCACAGCTCTGCATCGTATCTCTGGACGCAAGCGTCCAGTTGGGGTGCCAAGCTCTGCCAAGCATTACGCAACTACGCAGCGGGCGCACATATTGTGTGTCGACAAAGCAGCAAGGCACTCAAACACAACCGCCAATGGCTGTTCCTCCTATCATCATCTCCCAGCCCCGTGACCCAGGTATGTTCTGCGGCACTGATACCATCGACATCGACGTTGGCGACTGGCTGAACATGTATGAACGCGTCAGCCTCCATGAAAGGTGGGACCAGATGATCATGTTCGCCAATGTGATGTACTACTTAAAAGATCCCGCACTTGTCTGGTATAAGACAAACGAGGAGACCACCACAAGCTAGGGGACGTACGGAGATTAGCTCAGAAAATTGTTCGGCCAGTCTACCGGGCACCAGATTGCAGCGAAGAAAGAACTTGCTTCCCGTGCCCAGTCCGTGACGGAACCCTACGTTTCATACATCCTCGAGAAAGTTGATCGCCAGATCACAGCATGACCAGGAAGTTGATCGCAACATGGCCGAGTCCGGAAAAGTCAGCCACGTACTTAAAGGCATTGCCGATGATGCTTTCAATTTGCGTGTGTTTGAGAACTGCACAACCATGGATGCGATGATTGCTGAATGACGACGCTTCGTGGAGGCAAAAAGCCGCCTGATCGGTCAGCAATTCGCCCGGCTGCCGAATAATACAGCGACATCGACCTGTGAAAATCAGCCCCTATGGTCTCAAGACTTATCCGTCGCGAGGTCGAAGCCATGTCCCTTGCCACTTCGCCACAATAACTGCCTGGACCTGACGCCTCTACTGTGCCTCAGGCTCATTCAGGCTGTCGTACTTCAAGAAAACGACACTTTAGACGCCCGGTACATTTGCTCTTGTCATGCCGGCAGCTACACTCCTTGCCCCACCTCATCTTCCCGGTGTCTGTTTTCGTCTCCTCGTGTTCGCGATCCCGCAGACTGGAGCACACCTGACGACAGATCAATATGCTTCCGCTGCCGCGGCGTCGGACACGTATCTCGCTACTGCCGCAATCACCTCCACGCACTGGTTTTTCGACTTACCGGCTCTTTTGATCTCCCTAAAACCAACTGCCGTCCTACCAAGAGCAAAACACCTTCACCGCCGATGCTTTCACATCGCGACCTAGCCACTCGCCATGCCCTCACCGCCGCCAGTCGCCTTTGCCGCAACCTCACCGCTTGTCTTCTGCCGCCTGTAACAGCCGCCCATCATCTGAAAACTAAATCGTGCAGAGCCGAAAGGTAGCACTGCATGGAAGACCACGCCCTCAAACCCTCTATCCCGAGAACCTCCCGGGCACACTCTTATAAATGTAAAAGTCGATGACTTCCCGGTTCAAGCATTAGTCGACACAGGCGCGCATATCTCTGCCATGAGTGCTAGACTTCGGAACGACCTTAAGAAAGTTCTGGCGCCAGCTCGACCTCGTCTGGTGCGTGTCGCCGATGGAAGAGCTCCAACTGTACTTGGCATGTGCACTGCTCGGGGTACAATAGACGATCGTTCCACTTCAGTTTTATTCCACGTGCTGCCCCAATGCCCCAATGACCTCGTACTGGGCCTGGATGTTTTGGCAGAACATGCGCTGCGCTCATTGACTGTGCCTCAGGTTTCATCCGCCCTGAACTTCCGCAAGAACCTACAACGGTCGATGACATGCCTTGCCGGCTCCGCTCTACGAAATTCGTCAGGTTATCGCCACGAGCTGCCCCATGTGTACCTTTGTCACTTGCCCTCCGGTTGCAGACGGGGATTACGTGCTCTTTCCATCTCGGACCTTTTGCTCGTACGTGAAGTGACGCTCCTCATACCATCGTGACAGTTCACAGCATCCAAATTTGCATCCCTGTTCTTAATTTCGGCCGAATTCTCCAAATCCTTCCAACTGGAATGTCTCTTGCCGCTTTTTCGCCCTTACAACTCTAAGATATCTTCAGTTCGTCTGCTTCCACACCCTCACTATCTTACCGTGCTCCACATCCTCCTCGTTCTCTTGAAGACGCCTTTGACCAGATGATCGACGAAAATCTCCCCTCCGCACAAGTGGATGACCTTTGCCGCGTGTTCACAAGTTATGGCGACATTTTCGATATCGGCAATGGTCCGTTAGGAAGGACCACTGCAATGAGACATCGTATTTACGCAGGCCCTATCAGCCGACACCCATACCGTGTGTGATTGAACGCAGAGCTTTTCAACAGGAAGTCGACAAAATGCTCGCTAAGGACATAATCGAGCCTTCGTTTAGCCCATTCGCGTCATCCGTCGTCTTAGTGAGGAAAAAGGATAACACATGAAGATTCTGTGTGGATTAGCGGCACCTGAATAAGATAACTAAAACAGACGTGTACCCGTTGCTCCACAGTATTTTATAAAGTGCTTCAATTTTTGCGAAAACTTAGCAGAAATAGCTTAAACACCTTTCCTGCACTTTTGAGTGCACTTTAGGCAGAGGTAAAGCAACTTATTGAACTTGCTTACACACCATATAGACAAACATGGCCGCTGGTGCCCACCACACCGGCTGAGGCTGGCCTGATTGCGAGACTAGCAGCTTTCTTTTAGGTGCGGAGCACCTTAGGACCGCGCAATGTCTGTCCGCGTCCGTGCGCATAGCATTCACAATAGGAAAAGATTGTACTGGCACCGGCAGGATTCGAGCCTGTGTCTGGCAGACCTGACAGAGTTAGTGTCAGTCGTGTTACCCATTGGGCTACGACCTCAAGTTAGCACCCGAGAGTCAAACGGCTTACTCCCTCGCCTGTAACGGTGCGGAGTACCTTAGGACCTCCCAATATATGTCCGCGTCCATCTGTGCGCACACTACCATCAAGCGAAAATCAAGCGAAATTCAATTTGAGCCGTGAGTTGCAGTTTTATTTAGGGAATAATCAAGGTGCAACTCACGCGAGGCTCAATTCGAATGACTGTCGGGACGCAATTCGGATGTCCCTCGGGGCGCAACTTGGGTAACACTTCGAGTCCCCGTACTCCGCACCCTCGCCATCATCCACGAAGTGGATATGCTGCCATTTTGTTACAACTCATATTGGTGGTGTTTCATATGAATATATAAAGGACTAAAAACTTATACGCACGTAAAAATATCTTAACGCCACTGACATTTTAGTATCTGTTTTGGGTGGGCATTCCCACGAAGTCAACTTAAGCAATGGAAGTGTTTGGGCCTGTTGGTTCATACTTCACACAAAAAACAGCGCTCCAGACGGAACAGAAGGAAGAAGGCTACACACACAGCGCTACACACACTGGTCAGCGCTACACACACTGGAAGGCTACACACACAGCTGTCAGCGCTGTGTGTGTAGCCTTCCTTCTGTCCCGTCTTGAGCGCTGTTTTTTGTGTGACCCACGAAGTCGCTGGTGTCGAGATAATACGTTTGCTTGCCGAACGCACTCGAATGTGTTCCGCAAACTCATTCGGTCCCTAATGTCATTTTGATCGAATGTCACTACGTTTTCTCGTCTGGCAGCAAACAGATGTCCTTTTGAACAAATGACATTCGATGGGAACGGCATTAAATTTGCCGTGTGGCAGGGGTATAAGCATGACCCATTTTTTCCCAATCGTTCGACCCCTGAGCCTGCAGCTTAACCGGGGCTGTAACTACGGTTATTAAAATAGGCTACAGAGGAAGGCTGGAAGGGATAGAGAACAAATGTTTCTGTATGGATAACTTCAGCCTTGGTCCTAGTGGGGGTTTTTAGTCCCCTTGGCTCGCGTAGTGTTAAAATATGTTTTCGTAGAGTCGGTACAGATTACACATAGCATTATCCGGAGAAAGAGCGCTTTGCTGTTCTAAGGAGTGTGACGATGGTCCACTCCCCGCCAAGGAGTCGTAGATGGCAGGGCCGTAAAGAGGAGGGGCGACCCGCCGCGGTGGATCAGTGGCTAAGGCGTTGCGCTGCTGAGCACGAGGTCGCGGGTTCGATTCCTGGCCGCGGCGGCCGCTTTTCTGATGGAGGCGAAAAACAAAAACGCCCGTGTGTACGAGATTTCGGGGCGCGTTAAAGATGCCCAGGGGGTCAAAATATATTCGGAGCCCTCCACTACGGCGCGCCTCATCGCCTGCGTTGCGTCGGCACGTTAAACCCTACAATCAATCAATAATAAATTAGATAGGAGGGGCGGGAGGGGTGCGGGCGTCTATGTTAGGAGTTCATACCAAGAAATTTTCTGAATGGTGCATTCATTCGTGACTCTCCTCTTTTCGCCCTTTTTTCGCCCACGCTGTGCGCTCAATATGCATCGATTTACTAATGTGTAAAAGCAAGAAGAAATAAAATAAAAAATGAAAATGAAATAAGGTTTTGCGCGGGCTATCTTATCTTCCCGGGTTATCTGTTTTTTTTTTGTTTTTGTGGCGGCAGGACACCTCCCGAAAAATATTTCTGGCTACGCCATTTGAAGATGGGTTGTGAGTGCCGTATATTCAGTTGCCAGGGGGTAAGGATGAGAAATACCTGGTTAAAAGATTACTTTTCTAGAGTGCTTATTTGACAGCATGATCCGAAATTTATTTTGGTTTCATTTGGGTTCATGTTGAACAAAATATATCTGTAATTGCCATAATGACTACTAAATAGACCAGGACAGCTAAGCTCAAAATGGGTGTTACAAAATAGGCGTAATCGTCGGCCAAGTTTTTCTTGTTTTTGTTAGGAGTACATTCTTAAAGAAGACATGCATCACGAGAACCAAAACTCATAAATAGTTCTTTAACTGGATAAGCACAAAAGCTCTTTAGTATTCCTGCCCATAAATAAAACAGTCTTATGTTAACTTCCCTTCCTGGAGATTGGTCAAAAAGTTCGACATAAAATAAAAGAAAGGGTTAATAAAGTGTTTCAGAATAAAATGGCGTGCCAGTATCAGAAAACTGGCCACAATTGCGGGTTCGCCTGTGGCTGTGTGTACAGGGTGCCTCGGATGTTTCTGATGGAGGCAAAAAACGAAAACGCCCGTGTGCTCGAGATTTCGGCGCATGGTGGTGGTGGTAACACGCATTTATTTTATGTACAAGGGATACAAAGACGCCATGTTAAAGAGCCCCAGGTGGTAAATCTCAAACTAAGGCCCTCCACTAGGTCGCGCCTCATCGCCTGTGTAGCGTCGGCTAGTTAAACACCCCAAGCAAATCAAATTCAAAACACAGCGGTAATTCCATTCAGGAATTCAGCAGTGGATTTGGGCCGAGCGCTTTTTTATAATGAATATGTTGGTGAACCATGGCTTTAGAAGAAAAAGATGGTCTCGATTGTTTATCTCAATAATATGGCTGATGAAAGGTCAAAATGTTTAAGTGAACAGGCCCGTGCCCCATTTATACACATAGAAGCCCCGTCTTCGTTATCGTTTTCTTATCATCAGCGGAATCATCTGCGCCGTCATTTTCACGCGGCCACGCTAGATGCCAGGGCTCCATGGATGACGCTCTTGGGCCTACCAAGCCTACAAGTGCGGAGTCTGTCCCGGATACTACTAGCGCGACACACCAACCATCATTCCTGGTTCGTTCGGGCAGCAGCGTCCTCAACGACCAGCACAGCCGCCCTCGTGTGCAAGCGAAGCTGTCAGGCAGAACGTCCGAGAGGGCCAGCTGCCTGGCCACTATGAGCACAAAGTCAAACAACTCGCCTGTGAACGCACCGACTTCGGCGTCGTCCATAGAAGGTATTGTGACACCTGAGTCCCCAGTTTCCGAACTTGATGGTAGTGCGGTACTGGATAGCAGCGACAGGGGTTTACATCAGATCCTCACGTCTGCCATTCAACCCCTTGAAACGGAATTTCCTACGGAAGGCAGGAAGCTATGCGCGAACAGCCGTGCCGGTTCCCAGCAAGACAGCTACCTGGAAAACACTGCGTCGCGTCCTCAGACGCCGAGTGTTGGAGACTGTAATGATAACGCACGCAGTGGCGAACCTCACCTCTCCACTGAAGCTAAGCTACCTAAAGATAAAGGAGATGAAGTGCAAAGTTCGCCCGAAGCAGGTTCAAGGGCTGAGGTATTTGAGAAAAAAACTGACGAGCTGCCTTTGGGTGGTTGGGGGGAGAAGATGGGTGTCGATGCCATCACAGCTTTTCCGGTGTACGGCACCAGGAAGGAAAAGTGTTCGGATACTCGAGACGGGGAAGGTGGCCGGGAAAAGCGTTCTGCGAGAGAGAAAGGAAACCGCGAGCGCCAGATGAGGCACCGCTCGCCTGAAGGAGATCGCGGGAACAAAAGGCGGAGTGGAGGGAAAGATAAACCCCAAATAGAGGTGCTTTACGACTTTCGCACGCAGTCATCGAAAGGAGGGGAAGAAAACAGTACAACCTCATTCGGCGCCGGGCTACTAGGCGGACTCCTGACGCAGCGCAGTTGCCGGGAGGGGGAGGAAGAGTCAAGGGAATACACTGAGAGCGAACCTCCCAGAAAAGGTCGGAACACCGCTACGAGACGGGACCGCCCCGACTTGGACTATGTTCACAGTGTCGTCGATAACCTCATTAAGCGATTTAGTACACGGGCGGTTTCGGAGAAGCTTGTGCAGGAAACACCATCGCCTCATTCTTCCCGATCACGAAGTCTATCAATGCGCGTCAGGAAATCGGCATCCGCCAAAACTATGTCCCCGCCTTTTGCTCGTTCCAAAAAAACTAGGCGCCGGTCGCCGTCCAAACATCGACGAACACCACTAGCTGCATCCCCCAACGCTTCCGGTGTGCGGAGCAGACTATCATCACCGAATTTGCCCCATGAAAAGAAGGCAGACGTAGAACGCGTGTTGTCTGTGTGCTCTCAGCTGGAGTCCGTCACGGGAGAAGTGACAACCGAAGCGAAGAAGCTGCGCGAGCTAACGGAAAAGTCACCAGCCTTAAATGGCAAGAAGCGGTTGGGGAATTCCACGGCCGTGGTCAAGCCTTCATGCGGTTACTTGTTTAAGGACTGCACCGCGAAGGGAGGAAAGCGGGCTGGAAGTAAAACAAGCTGCAAGGCGATGAAGATTGTGATTCGGAATCACAGCGCAAAATTCTTGAAGCCCGCAGTAAGCAAAATAGCAGTGAAGAGCCATGATTCCCGAAAGATGTTGAGGCAGAGCGGAGGGTCAAATCAGGAGGCGCTTCAGGAAAGCGGTGAAGTTCCTGTTCGGGTGAGGCGAAGCCTTTGCGGCAGTGTTCATGAGCTTATGGCGAGTTTAGAAAAGAGAGGTGACAGTGACAGCAACATTTACACAAATGCTGCGCGAAAAACAACTAAAAATATTTCGGCCGACGGTACAGTTCGTACCAAAGACTCTAAAAAAGCCATGGAAGACAGCGGAAATAATTCGCCACGGAAGAAAAGAAATGTTCATTTTGTAACCAACCTTATAATTCATAGACGGCAGTCCTTAGCCGACCAGGCCCGTGACTCGGAGGCAAGAGCTTTTCCCAAAGAAGCTTGTGGCGAGGTGCTTTGGAGGAAGCGCAAGGAAGAAGCTCGGAAAAAGGCACCAAAGAAAGTTCTATCGCTGCTGGGGCCTAAAGAGAGCATGGAGGACGCCGACACGCTAAGCACAGAAATGGCAGCTGTGGAGTGGAGCGGGAATGAAAACACCGACAATACCACAGCTGGAAGGCGAGCAACGCGTCTTTCCGGCTTTCGGAAAGCTTTTGCTCCTGGGTCCGCAGTGCGGCGATCCATGTCTAAAAGCATTCGAGGAAAGGCAGAAAGCAGAGCTACACTCCTCCATGATATGTCGGGAGGGGGATCATTTGATTTGGAAGCTAACGAAGATTTGTCGCAAGACAGCCAATATTCCCAGTTTTATCCGTATGAACATAGGTATGGCATTGATGAAGAGGAAAGGCCGTACTGGAAAGGCACAAAAAGCCAGGGCAGCCTTATGGTGCGCGAAGGGGAATACCGAACGGGCTCCCGTACAACATCGCCAGCGGAAGCTTACACCGACTACCGAAAGAACCGGTCCCAAGCTGACCTGACATCAGAATGGGGGCAGATGGTTCCTTCCGAAGAGCAGGTTGACAACGAGCGCCCCGTACTGCATGCACGCATTGTAAGGCGGCGTTCGAGGCTGACACCGCGTGAACGGGCTCACGAGGAAGGAGGTGACGTGGCTGAACCCATCGGCCATAAAGGCAATGTGTCGCCCAATGTCTTCCAAGCAGGTGCTGACAAATCCGGAAGCCTGCGCCGCATTACGTCTGAGGTGCTTCTCAATTCACAGGCCGGTGCCTCGGCTGGCAAGCGGGTTCCGCCGCCTGTGCGGACGCTATCAGAACGATCAGTCCTCATTGAGCTGGACCTGCCGAACAAGTGGTCCCGTCACCCGCTGCAGAATAGATCTTCAATCAACCCCTTTTTCGCCTCCAGACCTCGGCCCTTTCGTTCCACATCGGGACACGAATTTCAACGAAGATCCCACAGGCGTGGCAGGGTAGAATACAGACACTCGCCAATGGTGTCTCACACAGCAATGCCCGCTATGTTACCTGTTGCAGATCAGCTTGGCCCTTACATTCAGAATCAGCAGCCCACGATGCCTCCCTATGGTCTTTGCTCCCCGCCCCCTGTGACATCGTCCCCGCCGCAACACTGGTCAAGGCCACCGCAGCTGTCATACCCATCCTTGACAGCACCGGGAGTTCCCATGGAGTGCGGGTTGCGCTTTAGGCAGGCGGGATACATACCGCACAGCAGGCTCCCACCAGCTGGGGCTAACCCGCCGCCTCCGGTGTTAAGTGTGCCGAACGTCCCACTTCCGGGTATGATGCCACAAAAGTTCAGTTTCTCTGCAGGTACAAAGGTGTTCCCACCCCCGGACGCACAAGGAGCGCCTATTAAAGCAGTCTCTGCAGTTCAGGGTGGCAGTGCTGCCACAACCACAAAACACGGCACATCACAGTCACCAGTTAGCCAGTTGTGCTCGACCGGGAAGCAGTCATCACGGATTTCATCTGCCGAAGCCGATCCCGAAACACGACCTTCTGACGTCTTTCTGAACCCTAGTACTTCGAGTATAAACGACTGCTCGAACTCAGAA
The DNA here is from genome assembly GCF_048455015.1 of Haemaphysalis longicornis. Lineage (NCBI taxonomy): Eukaryota > Metazoa > Arthropoda > Arachnida > Ixodida > Ixodidae > Haemaphysalis > Haemaphysalis longicornis. The sequence continues at coordinate 225,059,547 of NW_027526295.1, read as the reverse complement.
TCAAATGTCTCCCCTACGTGGCCAGCTAGCTCCTCGGACAAGCTGCCCGCACAGAGTAAATCGACCGACCCAATAACGCCAAGAGGACAAACGACTTTGCATTGGAGGTTTCTGAACAATAAGGGTGGCCGAATTGCGCTGTACGTGATCCTCCTGGTGTTCGCGCTAGCCGGAACAGCTACGGGTATCATCATGTACTCGAACCGTACGGAGTCATGGGACGCGACGGTTAACGACGGTGAGGTCGACGCTGAGGAGCAGCCTCCGTGGATGTCCGGGCCTCGGTTCAAGAACGACGCCGCTCTGTCCGAAGAAAGGATCTCGTGCCGACGACCATTGTGCAGTGAGCGCGTAGCGGGGCTTCTTCGCTCTCTAAATAAGGGCGTGCATCCTTGCCAGAACTTTTATGGGCACGTGTGCTCTTTTAAACGACCCAGTAGCGGAGCAGACATGCAACAGGCGCAAGAGACCGAACATAAAGTAGTTGCATTTTTCAAGCGAATTGGCAGCACAGACGAAGACTTGCCTGTGGCCGCCATTTCTAGACGCCTGTGGAAGGACTGCGTTGATCTGGCCACGTTGAACCGACAGGGCAAGGCGCCGCTTCGGGCGCTGCTGAAGCTTGCAGAACTTGGGGGCTGGCCGTTCGGAGCCGGACATTTTGACGCCGCCACGCTGCCAAACGTGTGGAAAGCCGCAGGAAAGTTGCAGCGGCTGATGGCCCTCGCACCCCTCATAAAAGTCATCGCGCTGAGTGACGGCACACTATGGCTGACCCCTGGCGATCCGAGCGGTTCCGTAGAAGTTGAAGACGTGTTAGTAGCCATGATGGAAGCAGCGCAGCGCAACGTCTCTCGGCTCCGCGATTTGGCTGCAGACGTAGCCGAACTTAGCCACCGGCTTACCGGCTTGCGGGAGCACCAGGCGTCTGCTCTGGACGATCACGAGCCGCAGGGAAGAGACGTGCTTCGAGAAATCTTCTTGGAGTCGGCGATGAAAGGGTTGAGACGTAACGTGAGTCTTGTTCGCGCTGATTCGGGTGGCCTTGTTGCGGCGACGGTAAAGATTGTGTCGGAGAGCAGCCCTCAGACGGTGCTGAACCTTCTCGGCTACAAGCTTGTACGCCAGGTCGACCTTTTCACAGAAGCAGCTGTTAAGGCCGACCTCAACGCCGGCGCCTCGAACAGGTGAGAATCACCGCATCTTTACTCTATGCTCGGCCCTTGCGTCCGTTAACCTCTTTGGTGTTTTCATTCTTCTGCCTGTAGGTACCATGTTGAATATTCGCTGAATGGCTACACCGATGTTGGGGACAAACCGGGAGAGCATTAAACATTCGTATATAAAAAAACTGTACACTCTTAAAATGGCCAAATGAGTTTGTAATGACCTCCCAGACTTTCCTGAGGGTTTTTTCTGTCATTTATGTTTGAAATCACAAATAAAACGGTGATTTTTATTGCAGCAAACAGATGTACCTGCCATATATTATCCACTTTGTTTGATTGAGTTCTTTGTGGTGGTTACAAATGCTGGGCTACTAAACGAAATCGTTTAAAGCGAGTGACATGCCGCCGGAAAAGCGATGCTTTGTCTTTGGAAGTGGAGAGTAGCAGCTTGAGCATGCGTTTGGGGCGCTCTTTCATTGTAATAACTCGAAATGTTGTAAATTCAGCGACGGTTGCTGTTACATGGTGTACACTGCATACTTTTGAAAGTGAGCCGCTCTCCGCTCCCCGTGCACAGTGGAAGACCATGTGTGTAGGCGTGGTCACCCTCAGTCCCATGGCCGTGAGCAATAGGGGGGGGGGGGGGGGCGGGGGAGGAGTGTGCAAGGCAAGGGAGATGTGGGCGTGCGCAAAATTTTCTGTTTTGAAGTTGGGTTGTGCGCAAGAACTAGATGATTACGCGGACTATTACTGAACGATTACTTACGATAGTTCTAAACTTACGCGGATTGGACAGCTGCTTTCCCCCCAGCGAAAACCATTTTGCAATGCCTCAGATGCAAAACAAAGTGTTAATAACAATTGAAAAATAGAATAGAGTACGATAAACATCTGTGCCCTTTCTCTCCTTTCCGTATTCCACCGGTATTTGCTGTTTGGGTGGGGCGGGGGCGTGGACGGCAGTGTTCGGATAAGTGTCCGAAACACAATCCTGCGGGCGCTTCTGGCTACTTCAAATGCTTTTTTATAACGAACGTTCTTGGTCTCACTGTTGGCGGTGTCGTTACCTAAAACTCCCTGCAGGAAAGCCAACTTAATGCAAAGAGAGGGGACATTATGATGATGACGAGAGAAGAAAACACCTCCCGTGGTCGTAATCGAACCTGGATCCATCGGTTTACGAAGCCGACCCCTGCCCGATTGCGTCATTCCGACACGGTCGACGATTGGGGGAGGAAAGCTCAGCTTTCTCGTGAAGGATGTGATTGCTGTTTTCTGTGTTTGGACTCTCAGTCAGTTTTCCCTTTGATCGTTTAGGCTTCGACTTTGATTGGAGCGGCTTTGACCTCGGGACTTCGGTATTTGGTTTTCGTACGCACCAAAGCTGCGAGTTATAACAATCGTCTTTATGCGGGGGGGGGGGGGGGGGATTTTTTTGCTTCCATAATACTGGCCATTCCAAAAGCTTACGTTGAGCCTACCCCAAACAGGCGTGTATTGATCCGCCCCTATCTGCTGTGGTGTCCTCTCCTCTTTTCTCTCCTTTCTATTTGTTGTGCGCAGCCGCAGAAGGTATTCCGAAGGATAAACAGCTGATACTCTGCACCTTCCTGTGTGTGCCATGTTTTCTTGTCTCCGTCCGTGTTTTTTGTATGCAGCTTTAGCAGCGCAAGTATTCTGGTGTGAACACCGCCCTCAGATACACTTAAGAGGATCATCACGCTATGGCAGTGACCATTCGGATCGGATCGCTGACAGTGGTTGTTTTATCATTTGTATAAATCAGAAATGAGGTGTAGTTATAGCAGAAGTACCTATCGTTTTGTCTTGTTTCATAACTTCCAGGGAGTCCCTGTGCGTGCGCGCGGTCCTCGAGGACGCGCTTTCTGGCGATGCTGCCGAGTACGTGCGCTACGCGGCACTGCGCAGCGAGGTCGACTTCGACCTGGTGCGATCCGTGGCGGCGGAGCTGAAGCGCACACTGGGCGCAAAGCTCGCCGAGCTTCGCTGGATGGATACGAGCACTCTCAAGAGCGCCCAGTCAAGGCTCCGAAACATCAAGGTACGTGCCCCTACAGTGAACAGGGGATGTGACGCTGAGGCAGTGACGTCTTAAACGAGAAGAAATGGACAGGTCAAAAACGTACACGCTTGCGTTTTACAGCGTAGCTGTCAAAGTCGAAGCCCCGCTTTTTTTTGTGTCTACAAGATGAGACGCACTCCCTCATCACTGCAGCACACCGTCTCTCTTCGGCAACCTTTTCACCTCCGGCGCTTCACATTCTGATATATTATGACATTTAGTGCCCGGGAAAGCGTCTTCTCTGCAATGCACTTGTGTTCAGATGATAAGCTAGCGTTACAAAATTTGGTGTGTGGTTGATTTTTTGTAAGCTGGCTTCCCGCATCGATGGTTGCACAGTGAAGGCCACTCGCAGTCCCACTGAACGCTTCCCCGCTGGTTTGATAGGGAGTTGAACGCCAGCCAATAACCCACCAACATTTCCGCTGGTCATCAACTTTTGTCTTTCCACAACGTTACAAGCAAAAAATGCAAGTGCAGCAACACTTCCAACATTAATAGGCACATTCGTTCGTCGTCCGCTTTGGGGCGCCCCCTTCTAATAAAAAGCCTTAGAGTTGCAATAATCAGAGATGCTAAGGGTGCGTGCAGTGTGCTAGATTAAGGAATCCCGAATCCAACTGTACCAGGGAAACACTACCGGTGAAGCCGCGTAGTTGGGGAGATGTGCAGCTCGCCTGCTCCAAAAAGTGGTGTAATGTCGACAGGACAGCCGTATACTCTCCCTGGTCGCGTTTGCTTCACTTGTATTGGAGTCGGAGCTTATGTGCCTGCCTCATACCTTTGGTGCATCGATTTTAATTTTCGGAGTGTTCGCTTTATCATTTGCAATAAACATTTGGCTTATTAATAAAAAGTTATATTGATTTTGATTTTGTAAAATCGGCGTATTTGTGTGGCTTCTCGAGATCAATGTCAAGAAACGCCACGCGTAAAGGGAAGAACAGCCAACAACGGCGGGTATAAATAAAAGTAAGGAGATGAACTTTCCTTTCAGCCTGGTGCACCTTTCTTAGTATTACAAGTCTGGCCCAGTTACAGTTTCGTAAGCCTACCTGCCATGCGCGTATCTATACAGTACCAGAGGGGGGTGGGGCAATAGAAGGCTGGGTGGCACGTATTCTATGAAGCCTTCTTAGTGTTGGAGGGGGCTGATACCATTTCCCGCGTACCGCCTCATACTCGCCTATTTACTGCACTGACTACCCGTAACCATGTGCCCGCTTTTCATTGTGTTGAAAACTGCGCCACAGAAGGCAAATCATCGAAAGCCCAGTGATGCTCCCCTAGAGCTTTAGACAGTTCGGGTACAGTACGTTGAGTAGATCAAAACATGATATTGACCCGCAACCCCTGCCTCAATATTCCCGCACGTTTTCCTTCCACGTTACGATTGCCAGAGTCTTTCAATGCTATGAAGGACTCTGCTATTGCGTAGGCAGGTACTGCGTCTCAGCATTAGTTAAGGAGGAGCGCATATTACTACCGAATGCTGTTAGCTGTAGCGGTAAGCAAATGTATTAACAAAGATCGCCTACAGTCGTTCTTTGTCACATCTTTATATGGCCCGGAGCTCCTCACCCGGTTAGGTGCTGCCCCCGTGTACATGTTGCCACTTCGACTATAAGCGTAGAAATCTTGTTGTAGAATAACCTCGCCGTTGAAATGTGGCCAAATGACCTTTTTTTGCAACTTTCAGGGCTTATATATTATAATGTATAAACACGTTCTGTTGTAGTACCATGCAACGAAACACAGCTGTTTTTGAGTCGCATCCATTGCTGATATTATGAAGTTGTAATACAGCCGGTTGTCTTTCAATGATTGTTGCTCTATTAAGTCAGCCGTATTGGCATTTTATAATTGAAATTCAAAATACCGTAGTTCATATTGCTTCATGCTGAAAAGAAGGTGGCAAATACGTATCCAATCTTCCTGCACAAACCACACCAGCCCGGAGCTATAATGGTCCGCGGCCGTGTACGGAATTTCTGGCTCGGGGAGAGGTCACGACTCTATCATCAATTCCCATAATTATTTTAGCGCGGAAGTACTGCTGGGCTACCAGTCAGTGCTCACCGGTTGTTTGTATGCCGCCTACCGCAGTTCCGCGTTTATTAGCCGCGTGCTCACTAGAGCTGTGCCAAGCTAGAAATATAACGAGGCGATCTGCTGGCGATGCAGAAAGAGTTTGCACGTATACGCGACGGCCCAAAGTGAGCCACAACGTCACGCATCCGGCCCTGACATCGTTCACCGGTACTTTAGCGTTGCCTACGTTAACGTTGCTGTTAGGCTCTACGTTGAGGTTACCTAACGTTAATACCGCATACAGCCCTTTAACAAAGTCAATTGAATAAAGTTCTTAGTCATGACAACTGAGGAACAGAAGCAAAAGGCGTGAAGAGAAAAAAAGATAAATAAATATCACTAAAAGCACAAAATCTCGCCGGCGTATACGTCCGCGAGAAGTGATGCTGACGGCTTTTACGACACGCTCACCCATTGTTCGTAGCTATATGGTCCTACGTAACGCAGCTTGGACGTTTGGCGGTACCGTAATGATCGGCTATTTTGCAGTCACTGTAGGAGAAAATAAATAAAACATTAGAAGTAGTATTAGCCCGCCCACTGCATACCAGTTCTTGCTTTTAAATTTGAACTATTTTTACGTTTTTTTTTTTCGTTTTCTCACTTTAGTCTGTTCAAGCAAGCTTTTCTTTAGAGCTCGCCGGACCCACTAAAATCATAGCAAGTGAGAAAATAACCGAAAAGGCGCAAAGAGACAAAAAGGTAAATACATATGACAGTAAATAAATGGGTAAAATAATAAACAAATATGACTTGAATTCACACGTCGCTCTACCAAGAGTGAAACCAGAAACTCTGCCAGCCGGTACCTCGGGCTCACAGGGGCGGCGTGCCGAAGGCAGCAGTGTCGGAAGAAAGAAAGTGGAGAGGAGTATCTTTCGAAGGGTGACGAGGGGGGTGGCACGAGCGGCTGTGTCGTCATCTCTCACTGCCTCCCCCACACTCTTGTTTTATGTGTTGCCTCCAAAAAGCGCTCTTCCCCTCCCCAGACTCTGAATGCAAACCACCGCCTGTCTCCCCATCTCCACGTGTGGGTGTAGTTTAGTAGGTAAGACGTTGGGCTCTTGCTCCGCTTCCTCATTAGGGCCCCCGTACGATCCCGGCCTGGCGGTGCCAGGAGTTTGTTTTTGTAACCAGTACCCCGCAGTATCCTGGGATGTTTCTTTGTGCAGCCAGTAGTAGTCGGATAGTTTTTTGCTGACACGGACACGAAAGTTTTCTTGGCTGTTTAGAGGTACACTGCTTCGCAGAAAAACTCGTCGACGTGTACATCGGCGAAAAGTGGAGCGGACGCATTTTTAAAACACACTCATGCATTCTGCGTAGTTATATGCGCCTACGTAACGCAGCTTGGACGTTGGCGGCACCATGATGATCGGCTATTTTACAGTCACTGCAGGAAAAACAGAAAACATTAGAAGCAGTATTAGCCCGCCCACTGCATACCAGTTTTTGTTTTTAAATTTGAACTATTTTTACGGTTTTTCCTCCGTTTTCTCACCTTAGTCTGTTCGAGCAAGCTTTTCTTTGGGGCTCGCCTGACTCCCTAAAATAAAATCCTGTGGCTCACACTGCTTGATGTCCAGTTAAAGCAAAGCTTAAGCCTGCATTCGGACAAAGCCGCTTATCACACGATGATTACGTGCACGTTAAGATTGTGGTTGGCACACACACACACGCAAAAAAAAAAAAAACAACTTGCAGCTACAGAGCCCTGCTGTTCTGTTCTCGCATTCTACAAGCGGAGAATGTTTTTATGCTACAGGTGCGGTTCTTCTTCGACCGCTACGAAGGCAGCAACGACAGTGCGCTAGCGGACTACCCGGCAGCGCTTCCGTCGCGCGCACTGGCCACTTACCAGCACTTGCGGGAAGTGCGCTTCCGGAATCTCGTGCTCCAGGGCTTCGCCACCGAGGACTACGACGTGGCCGACCAGCACTGCGCCTACGACGCCAACTACGAGGTGCGCCGGGAGGAAGCCCTCCGAAAACTGTGGTCAAAACCGAACCGAACCTAACGGAACCTAACTTATCAGATGACGAATTCCACCGCCGGGAAGCCCCGGGGCATGTTTTATTGTTAAAAAAAATTACCCTCGCACGCGTGCGCGCGCGCGCGCACAGACAGACAGACAGACAGACCAATCGATCGAGTTGGGTGCTGACGGTGGAGGAGCCGACCGGTGAGACTCACCACGGTGCCGTCGGGATGACGTGGCTTGGACGAGCTGTTCGGGCCCTCCTTATCCGGTCTTGAGTGGTCGCAGAGTCTGTGCTATAGTCAGACGAACCATCCCCCTTCGTTGGAAATGTAGGGCCGGAGGATGTCTGGAGGTTAGGTCGCGCACTCATACCGCCGTAAGAGCGATATAAAGGGCAGGGCAACTGCCATAGAGTAAGCTACTATGCGGATTAAATTTTCTTTGAGATCTCCCTAGGCATGTGACTAGACAGACCACAATTTCTTACGGAACCCAAGAAAAACGCTCGTCTTTAAATCGTTCAGCGCTTATACCCTTCCTCTTTTCTCCGCAGGCTGTGTTCGTGCGGCTGTCGGTGCTGGACGTGCGCGACCCGCAGAAGCCGCTCTGGCCCGTGCTGCAGGCGGCGCAGATGGGACCGCACTTGGCGCGCTGTCTGCTGCGGGTTCTCTTGCCCACGCTGTCCGAGCGCCGGCGCCAAGACGCGTACTGGTCGCCCGCGGCGCGAACCGGACTGGACGCGCTACGCGGCTGCCTGCACGAGCAGCACGCCCGTGCCACCACCGTTGGACGCCCTCGAGATATCGCGCAAGATATGCTTGCGGTGGCCGACAACGGTGCTCTTGGGCCCGCCAGGGACGTCTACAACTCGTTCGTGGCACGCTTAGTCGACAACGCTGCAGGAGTCGAGCCCACTGAGGAAGCCGACAAGAAGCCGCCCCAGTGGGACCAGGTGACCACGGGCTTGGCTTTTACGCTGTCGTGAATCGTGCTTCTTTGGTACGAGCAAGTTATGTACAGTTAACACGACTGGCTCTTTACGTATGATCTGCACTTCTTAGCAATTTTGTGTTAAAATATAAGATCAACGAGCTTTCGGTTAACACCTTAGGCTTCCAAAGCAAATTGCTAACCTGGAAATCAGGAATTTCGGCCGTCCGCGGCAAAAACCGTCAGAAATGTTCTTTGCGCTTTCGTTGGGACTGGAAGTCCGCGTTCTCGACTGAGGTGACAGCAGCCAGTCCTGATGGCTGCGATTCCATTCCGAGATCCTTCAAGCAGAAGGTTGAAATGAGAAATAAATAAATAAATGATTTCAATAATATAGGGGTCGTGTTCTATGCCCGGTAGGCGGCAGAGCTCGCGGGTTACAAGTTTCGGGCGCAAGATTCCGACGCATCAATATTAAAGAAGACCAGGTGGTACAAATTATTACCTGCTGGCAACGTACAGAACTGGACGATACTCTCTGCACATAATTTTATGTATGGGCACGTATCGTCGCCATCGCAACGGCTACGTCTGACGCAACAAGCTAAGCCTTTTTTTTTTCTCTGCTCACATCACCACTGTGGCTGTTTATTTATGAGTATGTTGAGGAAAGCAGCGGCTGAGGTGTTCCATTTCACACTGCAGGTATTTTACATGCTGTACGCGCGCTCTCTGTGTGAAGACCCGGATCAGAAGCGGCGCTCGGAGAGCCAGATTCCGCACTGGGAGCGTGTCAACGGGCCGCTCTCTAACGACAAGGCCTTTGCGGGGGCCTTCAAGTGCCAGCTTGGAGAGCCGATGCACCCTAGGACCAGGTGCCCGTTCTGGAGGCAGCCGACCCACTAATTCGCTCCGTAGCACCGCGTACCATAAAGATGTAACAAGATGTATTCCACCCCTCATTACGACACTCCTTTACGCTATCCCCCCCCACACACCACACACAAAAGTGGGCGCAAAACTTCTCCTCTTATGCTGAGCCATTGAAACCCGGATGTTGTGAAGGGATACGGGGGTCTGCTTCGTTTTCAATGCTGTCTCACGACAGCAAAGCGGGAGGCAGTGCGTTGTTGGGCTAGTAAAAGTTGCATTTTGCAACGTTACGCAGCACTGCAGAGAGCGCACAGTAACGCTACGGCTCAGTGCCCATTTGGATCTTTAACCAACGCGTAGCGAAATCACTTCTGATGTATACAATAAACATGCATGTCCTATAAATGGTAAGAACGTGTTGAAGTAAACTATCTGAGCCCTACAACTCTACGTATGTTCGGTCCATAATACTAAGGCGGTCGGTCGTGGTACCAAGAGATCTCTTGAAAAGAGGTACCGATACCCAGTAGGGAACAGCGAGTTCTCAATACATTTCCTGAAGCGTAACTTGGCGGTCGTGCGTCCCTGCATATTGGTCTCCTTGAGGACGATTTATGTGATGTGATTTGTAAACATTGTAAACATTTGTAAAGATTTGTAAACATAAACACTGATGTGATTTGTAAACATTGCGGGATTTCTAGCGCAAATTGTAGTCCGGAGTCCATAGACCATGTTTCGACTACTCTCAGTGCGTTTACGCGAACTTATTTAGTAGAAAAATCTATTCGAAAATGCTATCCTCCTCTTTGCATCTTTGCTCATTTTCTGTGGCATTTTCGTGTAACGTCAGCAGGAGATGACTTGGGTAAACTGCGCTACTGCACGGCTCGCCGACCTCCCGACAGATTCAGTCGTCCGAGCGTTTTGTCCGCCGGCTGCCGACGAGTCGTCTCAATTCGTTCGCTCAGTTGAAACTAAGCCACGACAGAATGAAAGAATGTGCCTTTCTTTACTTTGTTTGTACACTGTATCAAGCTCCAAGTTCAGCTCGCTCCACACAAGCTCTGCACAAGCGCACACGCGCCGCTTCGCTGACTGGTACGTTAGTACGCTGGCACGCTACGCTAATATGGTACGCTAACCAAAGGCCACTTGAACGCGGGAGAAGATCAGCGAATTCAATGTTGGTACTAAGGCAATAAAATCAACTGAAACTTTTACCCTACAACGTAAAACTAGGGAGCAGGAAGCACTTTTTTGCGCTGGGTGAGCAAGCACTGCGGTCAGCAGCATTACCACACATCTGCGAACGCTTTTCCGTCTAAGAAATGCAATTTAGACGAGAGAGATTGTGGAAATTCGGGAGACGCTTACTGCACGAGTGCTATACAATAAAGACACCTAAGCTGCTTGAAATGCTAAAAATAAAAGTGTAAACTGGTTATACATTGTACACCTTATATTTCCTACACCGGCAGCGCTCGCCCGTGGCCGACTGGTCTGGAGCGCAAGGTATTTTGTTTTGCAAGTCGCAAGTTCGAATCACCGGAGGTCTTTTTTTTTGTGTGATGATTTTTTCGTTTTCGGCCGACGTTTTCTATACTGAGTTCACCATTTTTGGGTCGCAACGTGCACTGCTTCGCGAGCGAGTTCGCAGAACGCGCGCAGTGTGACACTGACTAGCTAGCGAGTTCTCGTTGGCGGGATGTTGCCAAAAGTACCGACTGCTTGCGGGTAGTAGGCACGGGCCAGAATCAACAGACCCTTGGCTTGATGCGAACACGTTTTTTACGATACAGGCATGAGGCAAGCTCCAAATCTGTGGGGAAAGAGCATGGAATTTGAGCGTCTGTGGTGACGCGGATGGCGTTCATTCACAGCGTAGGCCTAGGCTAGTGATCGCTACGATTCCAACCGTCCTGGGAGGCTTATCTTAGGCATTTCACAGCCGACAACATGGCAGAAGCTCGGGATGGCGATTATTGAGAAGGGCCATATCGAGAATCGAGAATATCGAGAATGCCCATCCAACGATAAGGTCGGATGTCAAGCATGTTGTTTTACAGAAACGAAACAGAAACTTGTTTGAATGCTAATTTTGGACATCGTTCAATAACGGTGCACCTCCGCCTAACGTCACAGCCTTTAGTTGGTGCGGCCGACGCAGACTGCGCATGGTAGTTTTTCTTCTTTCGGGCTTTATAAAATAAAGACCGACTTATCAACCGGATAAAAGATGAAAAGTGTGTTAATTTGAGCCAGTCTACGCAGTGCAAGCAAAAACGGGAGCTTGACAAATTCACTTCAGTGTCCTTTTAAGAAAGGAAGACGGAAGGAAAGCATGAAAAAATTGCCATAAGCCTACAGCCACTTACACCCATGAGGCGGATTGGCCAAATATTGACCTGGTGTCAAAAAACTGGTCCAGATGATTCGGTTAAAAAAATTGCCGCGTATAGAGTGCCGTCCGACGGTACTATAAGCACTCCACTATATCGACGTCCACCGGCGTCTTCTAACAAAACTGCCGCGTCTGGCACTACATAGCTCTAGATACCGCAAATAATGGCAACCTAACCTAAACATAACAAAACATATGACCTAACGCACACAAAGAAATCATTTAAAACACCAAAACTAACCTAAGCCATAAAAATTGTAGTTCAATTTAGATTAAAAAAAAACGAGGCAAACACCCGGCCTCGAACAACCGTCATTTGGATCAAGAAACTAATACAGATCCTCTACACTACAACGATATACGCTATGGCCGGTGCTAGCCTTGTCTTTAATATTCGAATGTCGTCGGACGTCACTCTAGCCATACATGCAGCCATCAGCTAGCGTGCTGTCGGACGGCACTTTAGACACTGCGTAAAAATACCTGCTGCGAACCTGAAGGGCAGCAAATTGAAAATAAGAAAATAGACAAGTCAGTCTTTGTAGAAGTATAAATGAAAGCGGCTAATTTGTTCTAAAAATTCGGGTTTCCCCTTTTGCATGCTCCTTTGCTACCCTGCTTCCTTGTCCGCTTGCTTAGTCATTCTTCATGTTAATATTTTTTTTACCGTCTGTCATGTCGTCAAGCGCCATCAACATGGAGGAAAGAATACTACTGAGAGGCCCCTAGCATCCCAATGCATTGCAAAAAATTCGGAGGAAGGGACGACATTTTTCTTGAGCCCATAGACAGTGTTGCCTAGTTTTTTACGGCTGCGGTATACCTAAACCTGGCAAAATGCCACGGCCAATTTTTCACGACGCTTTGACTGTGGCTTCCAAGCTACGTTGGCAACAGAGCGCGGCAGACGCTGGGGCGTCGTCGTCGTCTGCAATCTGTGCACTACCGCTGCCTTTTCCTTCCTTCATGCCTTACATCAAGCGGACCAGTACCGCCATCTGGTGGGGCCCTCTGTACTGAGTGACTCACGTGAAAGATTGCGCGGGCGCGGTGTGGCAGAGATTTGCAAAACGGCTCACTTCAGTGAGCGGCAAAGCATAAGAGCTCCCCAGACGCGTACGCGTCGTTCTCGCTGCGGTTTCACTGTCCGCTAGAAGTTTTGTAGGTAAAAATAAAGGGTGCGTGGAACATTACATTGTTTAACCACACGAAGGTTGACGCACACAGAGCGGCAACCTGCGGACGTCTGGGCTGATCAAGTTGTTTTGTCGTCATCTTTATCGTTATCGTACGCAGGGTCTCCCTATTCGCACATCACGTGGGAACAATTTTTATTTTAGTTCACACGCCGCGTGGGAGCAGTTTTTATTTGTAGTTCGCACGCCTCGTGCCAGCAATTTTTATTCCTAGTTCACACGCAAGTGAAAGGGAGAGGAGGAATACACGTCCAGCCGCCGTTGCCGCCATCCAGCAGACACGACTCTTTGGGAGTGTGGGAGGCCTTCTTTTTCGGGCTGCTACAGGGAAGAATTTATTTGTAGTTGGCCCTCAACGTGTGAGTATTTGTTAGTTGTATCAGCGCCTTTGTGACTGTATTGCAAAGCCACTTGTGATACATTCAAGCGGTGCTCAGAAATCTCCCTGTTTGGCGGGTGAATTTGTGACGACGGCGAACGCTACCGTTGTTTGTTGTCCCGTGAATATTTGCGTCGTCTCAAGTGTGCGTTCATGTTACGTGCCCAGTTAGCGTCCTGCGTCGTTTTCTCCGCGCAGGTTCCAGCTTGACGCGGTGGGCAAATCGGCTGCCTACCAAGTTATATCAACGCCTCATAAAAATACTTTTAGGAGCATTGGTCATGTGTAAGTGAGGCAGTAAAAAAAGGAAAAAAAGGAAGTAAAAACAAACAAACAAAATGGCCACTTTCGAGCGTTCGCGCTTATTGATGTTCTTTTCCTTCATAATCCTCGCTGCACTGTCTAAAATGCCTTTTCGGTGCCAAGAAGTAATGAAGAAAACATTAAAAATTTTAGAAGAAATGACAATACTGGTTAACACTAATATTCAACAATACTAACCCTTCAAATATTTTGTCACCATGTCACTCACACGCAGAAACAAAGTCAGCGGCAAATAACGCGATAATTGCCTTTAGATCTTTTTTATTTACCATTGTTCTTTAGTAAGTCATTTTCTGCGTAATTATCTTGTTTAATTATCTTTTTACGTTTTTTAAATTTTAAATCCATACATCCATTTTCAATGTATTTAATTTACCCGTTATACCTCGGTGGAACGGGAAGGGTTTCAGTTCTTGAGCCCGTGTTGCCTGGCCTGTTTCTTAAGTAATCTAAAATGTGGTCTGAAATGTTATTGTTTTTGTGTCTTTTTTTATCAAGCGATATGCATCATATAGCCCAACAGCATATTTTACTAAAATGGGACATTAGTCGAAAATTTTCAAGATATTGGAGCGGTTTTGCTGAAAACTTTTTTTTTTTTTCATATGTGCTGCAACCTTTTTATGTATGTTACAGGGTGTTGCAGCATGTAAACTGTATACTGCAACACCCTATATATTTCTCATTAAAAGGCACCATTATAACTGTAGATCATTGCGTAAAAACAGACTTTTTGGTAGCTCGGCAGGATGGGACAATAGACAAGCGCCCTTCGCCTCTCCTCCCAAAACTACCTGCACGCTGATCTGCAAATATGCGCATGAGCACAGCATCGAATACTGTTTGTACTGATTAGCGTCCTCTATTATCACTCCTTTTAATTCTTGCTGTATCTAAAGGTACGTCGGACGTACCCGCAAAATTTCTTAACGATACGCCAGACGTATCGGCACAATCTTTTAAAGGTATGTAGGCGCACTATAGGCTGCACTCAGACATCTTCGATTATTAACCATTAACTGTGTGCCACCTTAGCGAGGTGATCTAGGAGCTTTAGGCAACCTGAGACACCACCCTGGTCATAATTGTTCTAATGCCGCGTGATCATCTTTCACAGTTCGGTGCTTTCCGTACAGTTCTGTCCACACAGTACGCCAGCTTTCAGTTAAGTTCTGTCTAGGGGAAGCGCAACTCATGGTGGGAGCAGTTGCTTTTACTCAAGCGGCCAAGCCCTTTCGGCACACTGACAAGCCGTAATCAGCGCTAATTATTATTCAATATTAATAATTACAGTCGAACCTCATTATAACAAACTAGCTTCGGGGCAGTAAATTAGTTTGTTGTACCCGATAGGCGTTGTAATGGTAGAGGTAAAACTCAGCTCTAACGAATAGGCAATCTGGTTGGTGGAAAAGTGAAAAAGGCATTATTCTAAGCTTCGAACCTACTGTAAACGAGTTAATTCTTACCTGTCTCCTTGTGGCATTTGAAACTAAATGGACCCGAATATGAGAACGTAAAATTACAACAGGACAAAGTTCCTTTGACAAAACAAGCCTGCGTTCTTATTTATTTGAAGGAGCATGTGATCTTCGTACGGTTGCTTTTCATAGCAGTGAACAGGATAAAGGTTCAGCAGTGACCACGCACGAAAGGGCCTTTTTTACTTCTTCAGTTTTGGGCGTCGGGAGTTTTTCCTTAATTACAGGCGATCGATATTGCGTGCAGCCCTTGCAGTTCCAGTTTCGTGCACTGAAATGAAGCTTGACCAACCAAAGTTGGTATTTAGCTCGTTATAGCCGATAATTCGCTATATCCTGTTTGTTATAACGAGGTTCAACTGTACACATGATTGGGGTAACTCTAGCTCAGTCCAAATGGAACTCCAAGTCGCTACCCAATGCCCGCCTCACAACATGCAGCAATAGCAGACTTTCTTGATATTCACTGAAAGGGCCAAAATGCGTCTCCCCAATGACTAGCCAGAGTCCCTGTTAATTATAAATCGCTTTTATTTCTGATGATTAGACTAACTTTAGCTTAATCCAGGTGGAACTCCAAGCTGCTACCCAACGCCCATTTCAGAATACAAAGCAAGAGCGGTCTGCCTTGATTTTACCCAGCTGTCCAAACCGCTTCCATCCACTGACTAGCCTGAGCCACGGTTATTAATCACTATTAATAAAAACAGATGATTGAACGTAACTCTAGCGTTGGCTACGTCAGCCTTGGCTTCAGTTAGCAATAGCGGTTTGGCCGTGTATAAAAATCAAGACCAACTGATCTCACTACATGAAATGCAAAGCAGGCATTAGGTATAGCTATTACAAAACGCTATCCACGGGTGCGCACACACAAAAAGGAAAACTTGTGAAGATTCGAATCCATCCGAGTTCAACCTAGAAGGCAATAGGAACATCTTTGTGGCTGGTTTTGTGAAAAAGAGAGGTAATTCGGTGCCCTCAATTAATTCATTGACCAGAAGCTACTTAGTGTTCTAAAAATATTTTTGAGGTGAGATGTTTCATCACAGGTGGCACTTTGTACTTGGGGCATTCCTTCCTCTCAACCTTGCATGCAAAAAAAAAGTGGTTATAAACAACTGGAGGGACCACACACCTGCCCAGAACAGGCTTCAGTTTCTCATTGCAGAATGGTGACCATCACTTTAGCTGGGATTTCAGAGATAAAAGGCGGCTATATACTTCTAGGGCCAAGGATTAGGCATGCAGACATGGTGTTGTAAGCGTTTATTGAAGTAACAGAGGGAAGTGGTATGGGTGATGAAGCTATGGGCAGCGGGTGGCCATCTTAGTCCGATAGACTCTATGCTGCAGCTACCCGATTTCAGGGCCTTCTGGTCTTTGAGCCAGTAATAGGAGAGATGTTTTCAATTGGTGCATTTATGTTAAGCAGCTATCTTCCTCTGACTGTGGCTGAACTGACACCAGATTCTCTAAAATGATGGTCGTCATTTTGAAGTGATGCGGTATTGGTGCACAAATGCATGTGTTCCTTGCTTGGAATCCCGCAGTGGAGCGCAAGATTGTAGAAACCTTACAGTGCGTCTTGTTACTGTGCACGTCTACTCGACCTTAAAACGACAGGCAAAATAATGCACCATCGTTCTTCTGCTCCTCCACAGGATTCCCTAACCAAGAAAGATGTGGACGTTAATGCCACATAACTTTTAGAGGATTTAGGCCCTGATGTCTGGTGTTCTGTGCCCTATAAATGTGACAGCACTGCTTCAATCGGTAGGCTAAAATCCGGCATCACAACAGATAAATGGTGGGAAACATGGATGACAACCTTGTCACACATACAATGCACCCATGATCTTTCACAGATCTCCAAATACTATATTTTACGTAGGATCGTACGGTTAGGCTCAATGATTATAATCAGTAATAAGAAAAATAACAAGTGTACTTAATAAGCAGTTTATTTTACTATACAACATAAAGCGAAGTTGACGGCGCCGTGACTTCATTGTTATATCCAGTAATATTATAAGTGGGTTGGACTGTATGTATAATGTTCCTGTGGGTTGTTTTACTATGCTTAAAGCCCATTTTTATTGCTTCGAAATAATATTGGCTGCTACAACATCCTTTCCTTTTTTCTCTCCAAAACAGGCTTATTGCTGCTCCCAAGCAGTCCAAAATGACTCTGGCCAATCACATCACTTCCAGTGGGTTCCAGTTGCTTTGAGGCTTCCTGCCAGCTTGGAGGGTATCCCATAGCTTGTGAAGTGTGAGTAAACCCGAGCCAATGCGCAATCCAGCTCATCCCTGCCTGCCAGCCAGTTGGCATGGTATCTGCAGCAGCGCGGTGTGCCGGTAAGCCATCCATTCAGCAACGGGACTTGAGGCACTTTTCCCTACTTTCCACACTGCTGCCTTCAGCTGCAGTAGCCTCTAGTCCAGCTCTCCATTGGTGACGTGGCACAGTGAACCAGATACTGGAAAAGCTCTACCCCCTTCACCAGCTACACTGTGGCGATGCACTTGCAGAAATGGTCCCAGTAAGCGACATGATGCTGTGTGGAACGCAGGCCTGGCCTCCTGAGTGGTGCAATGTGCAGTGGTTAATAAAGTTCTCACTAAACACCAAGTCTCAACTGCAGAAACTGACGCACACTGTGGATAAATTCTCTGAGGCGCTGCTCAATAACCAACATGGGCTGGGTTTCATGCAATTTTCCCACAGTGAGGCAGCACATGTGTCCTAACCCTCGTTGTAGCTATCTTGCAGCTGTAACCGGAAGTCATGAAAACAAACTCTTGTTGTTTTCATGACTTCTCCAGCCAGAGCTGTACTCATCATTGGAACTTGTACCACTGAAATTAATCACGAGCCTCACTCGTTGAGGCCAATGCTTTGCTCCTTGGCACTAAACGTGATTTTACGGTCAGTAATCAATTAAAGTACCTGTATTTAACACCATAGGCCTTTCAGAACTTTGGAAAAACCCCGTTTGGCAAAGATAACATAAAAATCGTGTCACACATTAGGAATGATGGTGGTGGCATTGTCTAAGAAAAGAAAGCAGTTTTTTTGCAATACTTCGGGAAGCAACGTCTATTTAGCACCTCAAATTTGTCTCCGAGAGTGAGTCTGACCTTCTCTGTGACTTCACAATTGCTTCAGACAATGACAAGACTGACAATGATCATGATGATGCACTGGGTAATTGTTGTGAATGACTATGCATAAGCAATGGAAACCTACTGCTCCTGTTTTGTTTTGTGTCCGGCAGGCATTGAGGCAGAGCTGCCCTTCATAGAAGTTTTCTTCACACTTTTTTGAGTGAATTCCAAGCTGAAACCCACCTTTTAAAATCATAATGCAAAAAAAATTATGATGACAGAAAATTTTTGAATTGAACGTTTTTCTGGAAAGAATGTAGAAGTCCAAACACAAGGAGCAAACTTTGGAATGGGGAATAGAAAAGTAATTGGGCTATACCCAAAAGCAAGTAATGATAAAAAGGTGAAGCCTTCCGAGATTTGGGTGCAAACATTGGGGTGAAAGAGAATGTAAGGCTTGGAAGAGTTCTGGCGAAGCAGTTGTCCCTAGTTTACCAGGTAGTGGCAGTGCAGTACAGCTGGTCAACGTCGTCAAGGAAGAATCATCATGAATATAAAGCTTGAGCTAAGGCCATATCTTGACTAGTTTCATAGGCATGTGGAAGTTGGGTGAATTGCTAATGATAGGTGTGATGTGTAGGGGACCACAGTGAGATCTGCCTGCTTGAACCCTATGCCACTGCCCTTCCATGGTGGTGTCGCCTAGAAGAGACACGGAAGGTTGTCCGAGCGATAGCATCAGAAACAACACTGGGGCCTAGCGTCGTAACTACACTGGATTTATTGCAGCACTTCGTGCCTCACTATCTTATCACAAATGTGCACGTAGCACAAGCAAAAAAAATTCTGCACCAGGCACTTGCAATACATGCAAATTAGGTAAGAATACCAGAGAAACCAAACTTAATTGTGTGCCTGTTATTAGCTGAAAGGGGATGTCCCCTCTCAATTTCAAACATTTCAACAAAGACGAATAAGAAAATGCACGTCGTGAACCTGTTTGCTTTCTGCTGCTGAAGACAATATACCAGCTATTGTCCCTGTCGTTAATACTGGTTACACTAAAATGTGGTTCAGGAGGGGTCCCCCTTTCTTGGTGGTTAATAATTCCCCTATCCCTCTGTAGATATCCACAAATTTAATTGTCCTGTGCATAAAGTACATAAATACGTTAGCTCCAGTTGGTTCCATCATATTGAACGTAAGGAGACGACAGCGGCGCATCCTTGGCGAAAACAACCTGCCAAATTCTAGCCTTTATTACTAAAGATATTTCCTACCAGCACAATACATATGTGGATTTAACAAGCTGACACCAAAACCACAAAATGTTGGTCCATATTTCACATCCCAAAGTTTCTTTTATTTAATCTTATTAACTGTGGCTTTAAAATGTTGAGAGGTTCATAATGTTCTACAGCAATTTCGGGCATCCGTTTCTTTCGTCTCTCTAGAATTAAGACATTTGGTAAACAACACCCATAGAATATGAAATCAATACGTATCACTGCTTTTCCTCTCCACAGTGTCTTTCACGTGCCTGCTGTACTCACATAAAGTATCAACCGATCTATTTCAATGACCAACACTTAACCACTGAACATGACGGTTCTCCGAGAACTGCTCATCGGTCACATACACATAATAGACCGCAGAAAAACTACAGGGGTAGAGCCTTTCCCGGTGGAGCATCATCAGAAGGTCTACCGGAATTACAAAAAAGAAAAAAAGTAAACGGCGAAGATAAGACAACTTCAACACTGAACTTCCCGAAACGCAATTCAAGCATTCAACCAAGAACAACTCGTCGCGTGGCCGTGTGGCCCCGTGGATCCAACATGTTGACTACCATGTTTATCAAATTTATCGCTGCATCAGCAAAAAATTGGGCCCATCTCCTCGCGAGGGGGACTCGAGTAAATGCGTCGCATAGGGGGTGGGTGTATTGCGTTAACGTTTAGTGTTTGGGGAGTTGGTGGTAGTGAATGCGTTGTATCAGCAGTTTCTTGACGTAGCTTGAATGAGTCAAGGATATAAGGTGCGTTCGTAGCCTCCCATTCTGTGTCGGCTTTGTGGCGCAGTGGGTAGAGCACCATGTACATTGCGTTCCACCCGCAGGGTCGAGGGATCGAAACCAGGCGCCGGATAGTATTTTTTTTATATAGTGTAGGGGGAGGGGTGCGGACAACGAAGGTGCGGACTACGACTACGGACGTCAACGCGGGTGACATCGTGAGTTACTGAAATGCTCTGCATTTAAAAACTACTGAGCTACTTACTGCCACAAATTAGCCGACAGCTATGCGGGCAGCTTGACGATGCTAAGCTGGGGGTATGCCAGCAGAGAGCAGAGTGATTCGAAGAGGACAGCGCAAGCCGCGCTGGTCGCGAAGCAGGCGCAGCAGGCGCAGGCTCGAAGTCGTGCGAACAATTTTTTATTTTTTGTTGGAACGTGGCGTGCGAACTAAAAATAAAAATTGTTCCCGCGTAGCATGCCAACTAAAAATAAAAATCGTTCCCACGTAACGTGCGAATAAGGACACCCTCGTATGCAGCGAGAGCGCTACTAGTGCCTCCGGCGGCCTCAGTGATTCTCTTGGTAGATTCTAGACGCTCTTTGCCCCAGCTGGCCTTGCGCGAAAAAAACTCTAACCATCACCATCATCAACCATTGGTAGATTCTAACTTTCCTGCTAGACCACACGGCCGTCTTAGTCGCTTCAGGCCTGCGTTTACGTCAGGCAAAACGTCATTAAATAGTACAAGGGATGGAATACGCTTGTACATCGGTAATTTCTCTGCAATTAAAGCACCTTTAGGTACCGAATAAACGCCGGCAGGGCTACATGGCAGTAGAACTTTCGTCTGAGCCCAACTTGCTAGGTGCCTTCAGCCTACCTTTAATGCCCTTCCAGGGAACTGGTGAAGATGGGGAACGTAAACGAACAGAAAGTACTTTGGTTTCAACATAAAAGGGCGTCTTGGTGTCAGACAGCTAGCACTACGGCATGGGTGGCCCTTTGCTGTGGTTATGTGCACAGGGTGCTTCTGGTAACAAATTCTGAAGACAGCGGTAGTTCCCTTCGCGAGTTCGGCCATGGTTGCTTAACGTTTTTGTGGAGTGAACTTGCTTGTGGTCCATAAATTTTGAAGATAAAATAGGGTCGAGTAATCAGATTATGTCACTAATTTGGGTGATTTTGGGGCAACATTTTACAAGCGCACGGGTATGTGCCGCCTTTATACGTATTGCTACGTGGCGGCACGACAAACGACATGAAACACCAGAAAGGCGAATTATCTATTTACAATATTTACATGAGCCATGGCAAAGCTCGCGATGGTGGTGGTGGTTGCCCATAGAAAGGGTGCATACCCACTTCGGGTGTGACCAAGGAGAATAATTTTATGGTAAAGAATCAGATGGGGCAGAACAGTGGCGCAGAACAAACGACGATTCAGTCTGAACTTTGAGAGAGAGAAAGAGAGAGCGAGATAAAAAGAAAGAACTAGGAAAACAAAATACCGTGGCTGCTCCTCCCACACATCTGTGTCTTCATCGTTGGCGTTGAGTATGCCTCAGAATGTGCGCTATTCTTCACTTCGTCTTCTCCTCGTGACAATATGCAAGCTCCATCGTCGCTATGGTTTCCTTATCATCAGCGGCATCTCCTGCGCGCAGCGTGCCGTCATTTTCACGCAGCCTCGCGGCATGCCAGGGTTCCATGGATGACGCTCTTGGGCCTACCAAGCCTACAAGTGCCGAGTCTGTCTCGGAGACTGCAAGTGCCACACACCAACCATCATTCCTCATTCCTTCGGGCAACAGCGTCCTCAACAGCCAGCACCACCTCGCTCGTGTGCAAGCTGAGCTGTCCGGGCGAACGTCCGACAGGGCCAGCTGTCTGGCGACTATGAGCACGAAGACAAACTCGCCTGCGAACGAACCGACTTCAGCGTCGTCCGTAGAAGGTATTGTGACACCTGAATCCCCAGTTTCAGAACTTTATGTTAGTGTGGTAAAAGATAGCAGTGGCAGGGGTTTACAGCAGATCCTCACGTCTGCCATTCCTCCCATTGAAGCGGAATTATCTATAGCAGGCGGGAACAGCCCTGCCGGTTCTGGGCAGGACAGCTACCTGGAAAACACTGCGTCGCGTCCTCAGACGCCGACTGTTGGAGACTGTAGTGATAACGTGCGAATCGGCGAACCTCACCTCTCCACTGAAGCCAAGCTACCTAAAGATAAAGGAGATGAAGTGCAGAGTTCACCCGGGCCAGGTTCAAGGGCTGAGGTATTTGAGAAAAAACCAGACGAGCTGCCTTTGGGTGGTTGGGGGGAGAAGATGGGCGTCGATGCCATCACAGCTTTTCCGGTGTACGGCACCAGGAAGGAAAAGCGTTCGGATACTCGAGACGAGGAAGGTGGCCGGGCAAACCGTTCTGCGAGGGAAATAAGAAACCGCGAGCGCCAGATCAGGCACCGCTCGCCTCAAGGGGATCGCGGGCACAAAAGGCGGAGTGGAGGGGGGCTCTGGGACTTTCTTCCGCCGTCATCGAAAGGAAGTGAAGAAAGCAGGGCAACTTTATTCGGCGCGGGGCTAATAGGCGGGCTCCTGAAGCAGCGGAGTCGCCAGGAGCTGGAGGAAGAGTCAAGGGAATACACTGAGAGCGATCCTCCCAGAATAGGTCGGAACACTGCTACGGGACAGGACCGCCCCAACTTGGACTATGTTCACAACGTCGTGGACAACCTCATTGAGCGATTTAGTACACGGGCAGTCACAGAGAAACCTCTGCTTGAAACACCATCGCCTCGTTCTTCCCGATCCCGAAGTCTGTCAATGCTCATCAGGAAAGCGGCTTCCACCAAAACTGTGTCCTCGCCTTTTGCGGGCGGTAAGACAACCAGGCGCCGGTCACCGTCGAAACGTCGGCAAACGACATTAGCTGCAACCCCTAACGCTTCGGGTGTGCGGAGCAGCCTAACATCACCGAATCTACTCCATGAAAAGAAGGCAGACCTAGAACGCGTGTTGTCTGTGTGCTCTCTGCTGGAGTCCGTCACGGGAGAAGTGACAACCGAAGCGAAGAAGTTGTGCAATGTAGAGGAAAAGTCACCCGCCTTAATAGGCTGGAAGCAGTTGGGGAATTCCACGGCTGTGGTCGAGGGTTTATGCGGCGACCTCTTGAAGGACTGCACCGCGAACGGAGGAAAGCGAGCTGGAAGCAAAACAAGAAGCAAGACGATGGACATTCTTAAGCGGCTTCCAAGCACGAAATTCGTGAAGGCCGTAGGAAGCAAGAAGGGAGTGAAGAGCCATGATTCCCGAAAGATGTTGATGCATAGCGGAGGGTCAAAGCAGCAGGTATTTCTAGAAGGCGGTGAAGTTCCTGCTCTTGTCACCCCAAGCTTTTGCGGCAGTGTTCAGGAGCTTAGAAGGAGTAAACAGGAGAAAGACGGCGGTTCCAACCACCCTTACATAAATGCTGCACGAAAAAGAGCTAAAAACATTTCGGCCGATGGCCTAGATCGTACCAAAGACTCTACAAAAGCCTGGGACGAAAGCGAACATACCTCGGCGCAAAAGAAACGAAATGTTCGTTTTTTAACGAACCTCGTCATTCCAAGACGAGAGTCCTCAGCCAACCAGTCGCATCATTCTGAGCCAAGAGCTTTTCCTAAAGAAGCCTGGGGCGAGGTGCTTTGGAGGCAGCGCAAGGAGGAAGCTCGGAAAAAGGCACCAAAGAAAGTTCTCTCGCTGCTGGGGCCTAAAGAGAGCATGGAGGACGTCGAGACGTTAAGCACAGAAAAGACAGCCGTGGAGTGGAGCGGGAACGAATACACTGAAAACAGCGCAGCTGGAGGCCGAGCAAAGCGTCTGTCCTGCCTTCAGAAAGCTTTTACTCCTGGGTCCGCAGTGCGGCGATCCATGTCTAAAGGCATTCGAGCAAAGGCAGAAAGCAGAGATACGCTCCTCTGTGAAATGTCGGGAGGAGAATCGGTCGATTTGGAAGCTAACAAAGATTTGTCACAAGACAGCCAATACTCCCAGTTTTATCCGTATGAACAGAAATATGGCATTGATGAAGTTGAGAGCCCGTACTGGGAGGACACAAAAAGCCAGGACAGCCTTATGGTGCGCGAAGGGGAATACCGAACGGGCTCCCGTACAACACCGCCAGCGGATGCTTACACCGACTACCAAAAAAACCGGTCCCAAGATGACCTGACATCAGAATCGGGGCAGCTGGGTCCTTCCGAAGAGCAGGTAGACAACGAGCACCCCCTGCTCCATTCACGCATTGGAAGGCGTCGTTCGAGGCTAACATCGTATGAAGGGGCTCAGAAGGAGGGAGGTGACGTGGCACAACCCATCGGCGAACAAAGCAATGTGTCGCATGTTTTCGAAGCAGGCGCTCACAGATGCGGAAGCGTGCGCCACATTACGTCTGACGTCAGGGGCACCACACAGGATGGTGCCCCTGCCGGTACGCTGGTACCGCCGCCTGTGCGGACGCTATCACGAGGATCAGTCCGCAATGAGCTGGAGCTTCCGAAGACGTGGTCCCGTCACCAGCCGCAGAATACACCTTCACTCAACCCCTTTGTGGCCTCCGGACCTCCGCCTTTTCGGTCGACGTCGGGATACGAATTTCAACAAAGATCCCACAGCCGTTGCGGGTTCGATTACGGGTCCTCGCCACTGGGGTCTCACACAGCAATGCCCGCTATGTTGCCTGTTGCAGATCAGATTACCTCTTGCATTCAGAATCAGCAGCCTACAATGCTTCCTTATATTCCTTGCTCTTCGCCCCCTTTGACATCGTTTCCGCCGCCACACTGGTCACGGCCACCGCAGCTCTCGTACCCGCCATTGACAGCGACGGCAGTTCCCATGGATTCCGGGCTGCGCTTTAGTCAGCCGGAATACTCACCGCATAGCAGGCTTCCAGCAGCTTGGGCTAACGTGCAGCCTCCTATGTTAACCCTGCCGAACGTCCCATTCCAGGTTACGATGCCACAAGAGTTCGGTTTGGCTGAAGGCACACGGGTATTACCATCCCCTGACGCACAAGAAGCGCCAAGTAAAGCAATTTCTGCAGCTCAATGTGGCAGTGCTGCCACAACCACGAAACACGGAACGTCACAGTCACCAGTGAGCCAGTTGTGCCCGAGTGGGAAGCAGTCATCACGGATTTCATCTGCTGGAGTCGAGCCCAAAACACGACCTTCTTACGTCTTTCTCTACCCCAGTACTTCGACTATAAACCGCTGCTCGAACTCAGAATCAAATGTCTCCAGTACGTGGCCGGCCAGCTCTTTGGACAGGCTTGACTTTAGAAAGCTGCCCGCACAGAGTAAATCGGCCGACCGAATAATGCCAAGAGAAGAAACGACTTTGCCTTGGAGGTTTTTTAACAATACGGGTGGTCAAATCGCGCTGTACGTGATCCTGCTGGTGTGCGCGCTAGCCGGAATAGCGACAGGTATCAGCATGTACTCGAACCGTGCGGAGTCATGGGACGCGACGGTTAACGACGGTGAGGTCGACGGTGAGCAGCAGCCATCTTGGATGTCAGGGCCGTGGGTGAAGAACGAAGCGGCTCTATCCGAAGAAAGCAACTCGTGCCGACGGCCATTGTGCAGTGAGCGTGTAGCTAGGCTTGTTCGGTCTCTAAAGGAGGGCGTGCATCCTTGTCAGAACTTCTATGGGCACGTGTGCTCTCTCAAACGATCCAGTAGCGCGGCAGACCTGCAACAGGCGCAAGAGACCGAACATAAAGTAGTCGCATTTTTCAAGGGAATCGGCAGTCCCGACAAAGACTTGCCTGTGGCCGCAATCTCTAGACGGCTGTGGAAGGACTGCGTCGATCTGGCCACGTTGAACCGACAGGGCAAGGGGCCGCTTCGGGCGCTGCTGAAGCTTGCAGACCTTGGTGGCTGGCCATTCGGAGCCGGACACTATGACCCCGCCGCGCTGCCAGACGTGTGGAAAGCCGCAGGAAAGTTGCAGTGGCTCATGGCCCTCGCACCCTTCATAAAAATCATCGCGCTGAGAGACGGCACATTGTGGCTGACCCGTGGCGATCCTAGCGGTTCCGTCGAAGTTGAAGACGTGTTAGTAGCCATGATGGAAGCAGGGCGGCGCAACGTCTCTCGGCTCCGCGCTTTGGCTGGAGACGTAACCGATCTCAGCCACCGGCTTGCCGGCTTGCGGGAGCACCAGGCGTCTGCTCTGGAAGATCACGAGCAGCAGGGCACTGACGTGCTTCCAGAAATCTTCTTGGAATCTGCGATGAAAGGGTTGAGACCTAACGTGGGTCTTGATGCTGTTGATGCTGTTCGCGTTGATGCTGTTGGCCTTGTCGCGGCTACGGTAAAGCTTGTGTCTGAGAGCAGCCCTCAAACGGTGCTGAACCTTCTCGGCTACAAGCTTGTACGCCAGGTCGACCTTTTCACAGAAGCAGCGGTTAAGGCAGACCTCAACGCCGGCGCCTCGAACAGGTGAGAATCACTAGACGTTTACTGTATGCACGGCCCCGGCGACCGTTAACCTTTTTGGTGTTTTGAATTTTTTGCCTGTAGGCACCATGTTAAAGATTCGTTGAATGGCGTATACCGATATTCGAGGCAAACGAGCGGAGCATTTAAACATTCGTATAAAATAATAAATGAACACCTTTAAAATGGCCAAATGTGTTAGTAATGACCCCCCAAACTTGCCTAAATGCTTCCTTTATTTTATTTCTGTTTAAAGGCACAAGTAAAACTGTGTTTTCTGCAGCGGTAAGCAGATGTACGTGTCAAATATAGTCAAGGTTGTTTGATTGGGTTCTTTGTAGTAGTTATTGCGCTATTCGACGAAACCGTCTAAAGTGAGTGACGTGCCGCCAGAAAAGCTATGCTTGCGCAATGGGATGCGTATGAGGCTAAAAGATTGGTATACTTATTTCTCGTTAGAAATGGAGAGTAGTAGCTTCAGTGTAGGGCGCGTTTTAATTGTGATTTCTCTAAGTGTTGTTGATTCCGCGACAAATCCTATTACAGAATTGGTATATGATTGGTCTTGCGCAATGCAGACTTATCAAACTGAACCGCTATCGGCACCCGGTGCACAAAGGAATATCCGGTGTGTAGGCGTCATCACCCATAGTCCCATGCCGTAAGAAAAAGCGGGGGGGGGGGGGGGGGAGGGGAAGATGTGGGCACCCGCAAAATTTTCGGGTTGAGGACGAGTTGATTACTCGGCCTAATATTCAATGATTAGGTATGATAAGTTCAAATTTACGCGACTTGGACAGCTGCTATCCCCACGACGATGATCCAGTTTGCAATGCCATGGAACCGAAACAAAAAGTTTATAACAATCTAAAGGTAAGATAGAGTACGCCGAACCTATTCCACAGTATTTTGAATGGCTTTGCTGGGCGTTGTTTTGCCTGTGCACTTTTTCTTCTTTCCATATTTCTCCCGTCTTTGTCCTTTTGGAGGGGAGGACGAAAGTGTTCGGCTAAGTCTCCGAAACACAATACTCCGTGCGCTTATGTCTTCTCCAAATGCTTTTTCATAACGAACCGAACGTTCTTGGTCTCACTGTTGGCGATGTTGTTACCTAAAACTCCCTGCAGGTAAGCTACCTTAACTCAATGGGAGGGGACATGATGATGGTGACACAAGAAAACATCTTCCGTGGTCGTAATCGAACCTGGGTCCCTCGATTTACGAAGCACGCCCCTGTCCAATTGCATCATCCCGACATGGTCGGCGATTGGGGGAGGGAAGCTCAGCTTTCTCGTGACGGATTTGATGGCTGTCGTCTGAGTTTGGACTTCTACTCTCAGTCAGTTTTCCCTTTGATCGTTGACGCTTGGACTTTGACTACAGCGGCTTTGACTTTGGCACTTCGGTATTTGGTTTTCGTACGCAAGAAAGTTTCCAGTTTTAACTATCGTCGTTTTTAGACGGAGGGAAGTGATTATTTTATCTTGGAGTAGGCTCTGTACCCGTAGTCGTGGCCATTCCTTAAGGTTATGTTCGTCCTTCCCCCAACAGGCTCGTATTGGTCCGCCCCTGTCTGGTGTCCTGTCCTCTCCTCTTTTCTCTGCTTAACATTTCTCTTGTGCGCAGCCGCAGGAGGTATTCCGAAGGATAAAAAGCTGATACTCTGCACCTTCCTGTGTGTGCCACGTTGTCTGGTCTCCGTTCGTGTTTTTTGTATGCAGCCTTAGCAGCGCAAGTATTCTGGTGTGAACACCGCCCTCAGCTACACTTAAGAGGATCATCACGCTATGGCGGTGACCATTCAGATCGGATTGCTGACAGTGGTTGTTGTATCATTTGTATAAATCACAACTGAGGTGTAGCTATCGCAGTAGTACTTATCGCTTTGTTCGTGTTGCTTAACTTCCAGGGAGTCCCTGTGTGCGCGCGCGGTCCTCGAGGACGCGCTTTCTGGCGACGCTGCCGAGTACGTGCGCTACGCGGCACTTCGAAACGAGGTCGACTTCGACCTGGTGCGATCCGTGGCGGCGGAGCTGAAGCGCACACTGGGCGCAAAGCTCGCCGAGCTTCGCTGGATGGATACGAGCACTCTCAAGAGCGCCCAGTCAAGGCTCCGAAACATCAAGGTATACGCCACTACCATGAACAGGTGATGTGACGCTAAGGCAGTGACGTCTTAAATGAGAAGAAATGGACAGGAGAAAAACATACACGCTTGCATTTTACAGCGAAGCTGTTAACGGCGAAACCCCACTTTTTTTGCGTCCACAAGATGAGAACAGCCACTCCTTCCTCACTGCGGCACGCCGTCTCTCTTCGGCAAACTTTTAAGCTCCGGAGCTTCACATTCTGATATAAGATGGCATTTGGTCCCCCGGGGAAAATTTCTTCCCCGCAATGCATTTATGTTCAGTTGTGAAGCCGACTTTAAGAAGTTTTGTGAATGGTTGTTTTTTTTGTAAGCTGGCTTTCCCACATCGATTGTTGCACAGTGAAGGCCACTCACAATTCCACGTAACGCTTCCCCGGCGGTTTGATCGGGAGTCGGCCGCCGGCCAATATCCCACCAACATCTATGCTGGTAATCAACTTTCACGGAGCAGAATGGAACTAAATTTTGTCTTCTTCCAATATCGATAGGAACCTTTGTTCGTACGCTTTGGTGTGCGATGCTAAGTGTGCGTGCAGTGTGCTAGATTAAGGACTGCCGATTCCACCTGTAGCAGGGAAATGCAACCAGTGAAGCCGGCGCGCGTATGAGCACATGTGTAGCTCGTCTGGTTCAAACAAATGGTGTAATAGCGACAGAACCGCACTACCTTCTCTGGTCGTATTTCCTGCACTTGCATTAGAATTGGAGCTTATGTGCCTGTCTCATACCTTTGGTGCATCGATTTTGGTTTTCCTAGTGTTCGCTTTTTTACCTGCAGAAAAATGTGGTTTTCTTTGTTGTATTTTTGTTATTTTTAAAAACCACCGTATTTGTGTGGCTTCTCGATATGAGTGTAAAGAAATGCGATGCGTAAAGGTAAGAACAATAAACAACGGCGAGTATAAATCGAAGTAAAAGATGAACATTACTTTCAGTCTGGTACACCTTGCGTATTTATACAAGTTTAGCCAAGTTAGAGTATCCGTAAGCCCACGTGCCATGGACGTATCTTTCGGGTATCAGAGGGGGGTGGGGCAATAGAAGGCGGGGTGGGACGTATTGTATAAAGTCTTCGTAGTGTTAGGAGGGGCTGATACTATTTCCGGCGGACTACCTTAGTGTTACCTGGTACCAGAACAATCAGTAACCATTTGCCCGCTTTTCATTGTGTTGAAAATGGTGCAACAGGCAACAAATCATCGTATGCCGAGTGATGCTTTCCTGGTGCTTTAGACTGTTCGGAGCTCTCGGAACTGTCTAAAGCTCTAGGGTAGCATCACTCGGCATGTACTGTAGTACATTGAGTGCATCAAAACATGAGAATGATCCTCAACCACTGCCTCAATATTGTTGCGCCTGTTCATCCCACCTTACAACAGCGTAGGCAGGTACTGCATTAGTAAAGCACGGGTGCATATTATTGCAGAATGCAGGTGGCTGTGGCGGTAAGCAAATGTCACAACAAAGATCGCGTGCAGTCGTTCTTTGTCTTATATGATCTGCAGCTCTTTACTCTGTCAGTTGTTGCCCTCACGCAGTTGACACTTGGTTGGCACTTGGACGGCAAGGGTAGAAATCGCGTTGTACAATAACCCCCCATTCGAAAAGCGGCCAAGTGACCTCTTTCTGCAACGTTAAAAGCTCATATATTATAAGTCATTCTCTCGTTTTCATGTTCTACCATACAACAAAATACAGCTGTTTTTGAGTCGCATACATTGCTCATATTCGGAGGTTGTGATACAGCAGGTTGTCCTTTAATGTTCATTGCGGTGTGCATGTAAGCCGCACTAGCATTTTATAATTGAAATTCAGAATGCCATACCTTGTTCCTCATATTACTCCATTCTACAAAGCAAGTGGCGGCCACGTATCCAATCTCCCTGCGTGAACCACACAAGCCCGGTTGTATAATGATACGCTGCCATGTGCGCAATTTTCCGCTAGGGGAGAGATCACTGACTCTGTCTGTCATCAAATAACACCTACACATGAATATTCCAGCCCGAAAGTACCGCTAGAATACCAATGTGTACTCACCGGTTTTTTTCTTCTGCCTACCGAACTTCCGGATTTATTAGCCGCATGCTCAATAGAGCTCTCCCAAGCTGGAAATATAACCGGGGAGCGGCCGGCGAAGCAGAGAGGGGATGCACGTATACTCTATGGCCCAAGGTGAGGTACACTACTACTACTACTAAGTGATTCGGGTGAAAAGGAAAGGAAGTGCACTGGGGTTATTATTGAGCCCAACTGGGGGCTCACTTGCATACATACCAGTGCAAGGGGGGGGGGGACAAGAGGAGGGGATGAAAGATTAGAGAGGAGAAAGAGGGTGGTAAAAGAGATAGGCAAGCTAGAAAAGGAAAGAGTGGGGCCTCTACGCTAAGCTAAGCGAAGCAGCAGCAGCAATGGCGCGGACAGCAGTCTGCCGTCTAAAGGCGCTTGGTGAGTCCGGCGGCCTCCAGGTAGAGAGGTGCCGGAACAGGTCATGGCGGGTGCCGTCAGGGCCCGTCGGGAAGAGCACGTCTTCGAGGCGCTGGTGGGGCAGCCCAAGACGCTGAAACGAAGTCTGCAGCACTCCAACGTCACGGGTGCTGGCCTGACGTCGTGCACGGGTACTTTAGCGTTGCCTAAGTTAGCGTTGCTGTTAGGCTGAACGTTGAAATTTACTAACGTTAACACTGGAAATAGGCCTTTAACAAAGTCAGTTGAATAAAGCTCTTAGTCATGGCAACTGAGAAAGAGAAGCAAGAGGCGTAAAGAGAAAAAAAGGTAAATAAATATCACTAGAAAGCACAAAATCTCGTCGGCGTATACATCCGCGAGAAGTGATGCTGACGGATTTTACGACACGCTCACGCATTGTTCGTAGCTATATGGGCCTACGTAACGCAGCTTGGACGTTAGCGGCACCGTGATGATCGATTTTGAAGTCACTGTAGGAAAAAACAAATAAAACAGCCCGCCCACTGCATACCAGTTTTTGTTTTTAAATGTGAACTATTTTTAGGGTTTTGTTTCCTACGTTTTGCCACTTTATTCTATTCTAACTAGCTTTTCTTTAGGTTACTCCGCACCCCCGGAAATAAAATCACCCAGTTAAAGCAAAGCTTAAGCCTGCATTGGGACAAAGACGCTTATCACACGATGATTACGTGCACGTTAGAATTACGATTGGCAGAGAAAACAACAACTTGGAACTGAAGGGCATATTTCTTCGTTGTATTTTCCCGTTTTACAAGCGGAGTATGATTTTTGCACTGCAGGTGCGCTTCTTCTTCGACCGCTACGAAGGCAGCAACGAGAGCACGCTAGCGCACTACCCGGCAGCGCATCCGTCGCGCGCACTGGCCACTTACCAGCGCTTGCGGGAAGTGCGCTTCCGGAACCTTGTGCTCCAGGGCTCTGCCCCCGAGGTCTACGACATGGCCGACCAGCACTGCGCCTACGACGCCAACAACGAGGTGCGCCCGGAGGAAGCCCTCCGATAACTGTGGTCAAAACCGAACCGAACCTTTAACAGAACCTAACTTAACCGACGACGAATTCCTCCGCTGGGAAGCCTTGGGGCATGTTTTATTATTCTGAAAAAAGGAAAATTGCGCGCGCACAGACAGAGACGCAGACAGACAGAGAGGCAGACGGATAGGCGGGCTGCAGCAGACCAATCGGTTGACTAAACTTTTTAAGACGATAGTTTTTTTGGGGGGGACTACTTAAACCCAGAAATTTTGGTCTGTCTGTCTGTCTGTCTGTCTGTCTGTCTGTCTGTCTGTCTGTCTGTCTGCCTGTGACTCGATTCAGCCACCCCGCCAAAGGGAAGGAAGTCTGTACAATAGTCTTATATACTCACAGCCAAATCTAAACGTCCAAGTCCGGTTTATATGTGCATACTTGTCAACATTGTTGAACAAGAACAAGACATTACGCAAATATGAGACAGAAAATTAATACAAAAGTGATATTTACAGTGTTCCTTTATAAACAAATTCATAGATGCTTGATTTTTTGTGAAATGAAATACTACATTCACTGCAGAAAAAAAAATCACACTGTTGACTGCTGTCGCCCGCGCCACTATAGCTTGTGGCGGCATTTTAAGAAATCAAGCGGCAACAGATACGAAAGGTTCCACTAGGGGCCATATTCTCGACTACACAAATTGAAGGAAATTCGGCCATGTTTTTTTGCGTAAGCACGACGTAAGTAATCAGTGACATGCTGCACCTATAGCTATGACGACATGCAGTGTAATTTGACGAGTCACTCATAAAGATCGCTACCAAGGTATCAAATATTGTGCAAGAAAGATATAAAAACACTTCGCATGTGCTATAAAAATTAAGACGGTAGCTGAGGCTGAGAAGAAAAACACATTTCTGGAGGTCAAATTTCGCGTCAACACCACAAGGCGATCGAGTAACGTTGATCCAAAGGCGAGCGAAAGGCGGATGTCGAGCTAAAGAACATCACACAATTTTTTACCGTATCTATTTATATCTTTCAATCGCTTTTAGTAACATAGCTGGGCTATCTGCTTCAATGCAAGCTTTGTTGCGTTATTACATGCCTGGCCGCCACCGCCGCCATGCCATCGTCTGCTGCTATGTTACAAGTTTATGGCGTGATCACACAAAAAGACGGCCGCTACCATCGCTTCTATGACACATAAGAGCAGCGAAGCGCTACGCCTGATAACCGCGGAGCGCACTGATGTCGCCGATTCTCTCATTCGTCAAGCTCGACTTCAATCAGCGCTGTAATGAACAAATGAGTCACTTTTCTTCGTTATTTTTCTCTTGAGTTCGATCATGTGACCCAACAGCTTACTAGGACGAGTATGGACAAATGCCATGCATTGGGTTCTCTTTGTCATGGAGAGGCATGTACTGCCCTCTTATGTTGCAGTTACACCAAACAAATAATTTTTATTTATTGCCAACCATAAAAGCAAAATACTGCACGTTATTTGTATGCTCCATGATCGCTGACTTGGAAGCAGTTGAAACTATAATTTGTTTCGGTAGAAAACATGCTTTAAACTGCGGGCATGCGAAAGTGTGCCTGCTGCAAATTGGCGGACATTTCGCCATGCCGAAAGCTGGGGCAATTTTTTTGCACTATTTTGCTTGTATTTTGCGACAAAAACAGCCACCATTTTCAAGCTGTTAGGTAGCATTACGTCACTTTTACGAAGGCTGAAGTTGCCAATGCAGTACATAATCGTTCCCGCCAACTGTTTAAATTATGTCATTCCTTCTCAGCCAATCACAGAGAGGGCGTGTATTACAAGCAATATTGTTGTAGAATAGCAAAGACAGGCCTACGTTGTCATGTCTAGTGCTTTTTGTCTGGTTTTTCATTGCCGGCCAATTTTGCGCTTTCAGTAAAGAGAAATAAGGCAAACTTTAGAACTCGTGCCCGTCAACGTCATAAAACGTCAAAATGACGACAGCACACGACACTTTGCCAACCGGTAGCACGTGACCAAAATTGAAAGCCATTCAGAAAAGACTTCTGGCAAATTGTGGGCAACCGGGGCGAATTGCCGGCAATTTGTGCAGTCGAGAATAGGGCCCTAGATAGGTTCCACGTTCTGCTTGGAACGCACGTGGACTGACTACATGGACTGAGGCAACGCGATTCGATAAACTTTGAAGTAGGGTGCCCCGGTTCACGCGCGCCATCGCCGTACGGCAGCGCTGGCATCGAGGCACCCGGCTTGGAGAGGTGAGCGGGAAAGCGAAGGGATGCATTTCCTTAGAAAATGTCAACAAAGACTATCGTCTTTTGTCGACATTGCGCGGCCAATTTTATTGAGCGAGCGTTCAGTGCTGACGATATAGTAGCCACCCGGTGGGGAACCACCTGGGTGTCGTCGGGATGCCGTGGTATAGGTTGCCTCTCCGGGTCCATTTCGTCCGGTCTTGCTGGGTAACAGAGTTGGTGCTAGTCGAGGGAGCCATTCCCCGCCCGTTAGAAGGGTGGGTTTCAGTGGTAGGACTGGGGTTAGGTGGCTCTCTCATACCAAGTTGTACAAAGAGCCGGCGGGAGGGCGATATGACGTGTAGGGAAAGCGCATTGTGTAGGCTTCGATTCGAATTAAATTTTATTTGCAATCTACGTAGGCAGGTGACTGGACTGACCGCAATTTTCACTCTTACCGAACCAAAGAAAAATGCTCGTCTTTAATTCCTTCAGCGCTTATACCCTTCCCCCTTTCTCCACAGATTCTGTTCGTGCGGCTGTCGGTGCTGGACGTGCGCGACCCGCAGAAGCCGCTGTGGCCCGCGCTGCAGGCGGCGCAGATGGGACCGCACTTGGCGCGCTGTCTGCTGCGGGATCTCTTGCCCACGCTGTCCGAGCGCCGGCGCCAAGACGCGTACTGGTCGCCCGCGGCGCGAACCGGACTGGACGCGCTGCGCGGCTGCCTGCACGAGCAGCACGCCCGTGCCACCACCGTTGGACGCCCTCGGGACATCGCGCAAGATATGCTTGCGGTGGCCGACAACGGCGCTCTTGGGCCCGCCAGGGCCGTCTACGACTCGTTCGTGGCACGCTTACGAGTCGACAAGGCTGCAGGAGTCGAGCCCACTGAGGAAGCCGACAAGAAGCCGCCCCAGTGGGACCAGGTGACCACCGGCTTGCCATTCTGTGCCTGCTTTGTCGTCAATCGCGCTTCTTTGGTACGAGCGAAATATGTACAACCACGACCGGCTTTGTAGATAGCGACCTGCCCACGGGCACTGATTCCACGTGCCAAATTCGTTATAGCTTATTTTCTTTATTTCTTTCCGACGTCACTACACCGGCTGATGCTGCATTTAATCACCATTTTCTTCGCTGTATACGCGTTTGCTGGGCTTGCCAGCGTTGATATTTCGTCTTTCTCTCCTTCCATTGGACTCAGCCTAATTTGCCGAGTCTCACTGCGGGAAGTTCACACCTTCTGGAAGATGGGCGGTGTTCTGAAACTAGAGTTTTTGAACGCGAAGGTGTTACGTGGATAGTCTGGCGAAAGCACGCACCCGTCGCGTGTCCGCCGAGCACGTACACACTCGGTTGTCGTCCTCACAAAACCTGTCCGCAGCTGCTACTCTTTGCTAACGCGTTTCATGGCATTCCACTCGTTTGATAACGCGCATACGATCGGATAGAGTAAAACAGAAATAATGTGCAGCGCGTTTCGTTCTATAGCGTGGAACAAAAAATAAATCATCAGGAAGAAGCACTTTGCACGGACTATTTCGTATAGTGCATCAAAAGAAAAGGAAAACAAACAGTCGGCGCGAGGTCAATTCCCATTGGCTTACGACGCATAGCACACAAGTATAACAAAAACAAATTCACGCATCTCCACGAAGTGAATCATGACGAGTGGGCGAAGCACTGGGGATCGTTCTTACCGTAAATCACCCGTGGCATTGCCCGCTCGCATATGTACATGAGTGACAACGCGTGTGTACAGTATATACGATTCCAATCCAATCCAATCCAATCCAATCCAATGCTCCTCACGCATCCGCAACACTGTGTACACGGACGCCAAGCCTCGGGCAAAGCGAGGTCTTAAAGGGGCACTGGCACAAAAATTTGGCATCTTGTTTATTTTTTTTTGTTGCGATAAGTAGCTAGTCACCTCTTATCACCTGTAGAAACCTCATTTGCTTCAGCGTGCGACGGTTGTTTAATTAAATGCATTTTCAATGCGGCCAGTCGAAGTTTCGGTTTCAGCGGGTGCCGCGAAACGATGTATTTCTTGTGAACAAAGCTGACGACGTGAGCGTCGGAGGGATATCACAGAGCAGAGCTGCCGTAGCACTGTCGAATCCACATCGCCGGCAGTTTCTGCGAATGCCCCCACGTACTGATCTCGTGAGCCGCTTAATTAAAAAGCGACCGTTGACGGGACGCAGGTGCTGCGAGTGCAAATGCTACCGTGGCTAAAGACCGACGCGCGACGCTCGAGACAGTGGGTGGCAAGACGCGCGCTGGGAGCAGCCGGCCGGTCTGCCTACAGGTCCGCCTACAGATGTGTTCGGCTTAGCACTGCGGCGGATATTCGATTGCCGCGCTCGTAAGCGGTGCAGATGACAATTTTAAATGCGACCTGCCATCGCATCATTAACTCCTTTCTCATATAAGTTGCCATGGTTGGGACTTGGGTACAATTTCGTGCGGCGGTAACAAGCTATCACTCGAGCTACCTGCGCCGGCCTGAGCCACTTCGCGGCCTTGGCCGCCGCCTGCCCAGCGACCGTGCGGCTCGCTCAGTGGGCTTTTCGTATCTCCGACGCGTTTTCACGCCCAATTTAAATAAAACGTAAAGAAACACAGTGCCTGGAATCGCTCTAGAACTTTGGTCGCGGCCAGCTGCTCGATGAGCTGACGAAATCACAAATCACGGCGCCTCCGCCGCCAACGATCGGGTCGTTCGTTCTCGAGAGCAGAAGCTCCGTTCTCCGGTCCTCCGATTGGAGCGGCGAGCCGGGCGAGCCGGCGAAAAACGCCGGCAGTGCGGAAGCTGCAAACACAAACTCGTGACGTGTTTGGATGTTGTTTATTTACAAAATATCCGCGGGATGTCGATTGCGCGTGGTCCTCTGCTGGCTGCTCCGTTGCGTTTCGCACACTTTAAAATTGATTTTATATATGTTCTAGGCTGTATTCGCCGCTTATATATTGCAGATGATGTATGTGTGTTCACACCAATCTATCTCCGAAGTTATCTCGCTTTCAAAATTTTGTGTCAGTGCCCCTTTAAGGTACTTCGCCCCTACAAAAAAAAAAAAAAAAAAAAAACGCCGTGCGTCACGAATTTATCGTGCAGTCTTGGTTGGCCTTCAGCGTACGGGAGGCAGTATAGCTGCAGCATGAATAGCGGTTCTGGAAAAAGTAGCTGCATTGAATATGATGCCGAGATAGTAGGTTGTAGTCGACTTAAACAGAAGGCTCGGCGACAAAACTAGACGGAAGAAACGCGTTCACGAAATAATATGGTGCAAGATATTGCAATATTTTTGCATTGTACTTTTAATGAACATATCGTACGCGATGCTATTTGCGGCGTACAGCTGAGCGAGCCCGACAGGCGGACGGTAAACACAGTTTGTTTTCACCAGGTTCCAATCTCTTGGGTACGGGGGCAGTGGCTAAAAAGATATCCCGAAGGCAACTGGTTCTCACAGCAAGCATTGACCGGCGACGGCTGCCATACTCAACTTTGCCATTTGTTGGGCTTGTAAGCCACCCCCACGTAGCTCCTACAAGCGTGGAGGTCCAATTATGGTAAAAACACCGCAGCCGCTGAAAAGGTTTGCGGGGATTAGTTAATTGATTGATTGTGGGATTTAACGCGACGACGCAACGCAGGCGATGAGGCGCGCCGTAGTGGAGGGCTCCGGGTTAATTTTTACCACCTGGGGATCTTTAACGTGCGCCAAAATCTCGAACGCGCGGGCGTTTTTGCGTTTCGCCTCCGTCAGAAACGCGGCCGCCGCGGCCGGAAATCGAACCCGTGACCCTTAGATTAGTGCCCCCTTCGCTGGAAAAACATGTTTTCATGCAAGGATGGCACAGAATGGGCCTGTTTGGGTGTTTACACGAATTTGAGCCTCACCTGTTAACTTTTGCACGTGCATAGACGAACTTCAAAGAAAGCTCGCCGACGTAAAGCGAAAGTCGGCGAAGTTTCCGCATGTTTAAATGAACGAAAATGCTCGAAAATATTGAATGCTAC
The DNA here is from genome assembly GCF_048455015.1 of Haemaphysalis longicornis. Taxonomy (NCBI): domain Eukaryota; kingdom Metazoa; phylum Arthropoda; class Arachnida; order Ixodida; family Ixodidae; genus Haemaphysalis; species Haemaphysalis longicornis. The sequence continues at coordinate 225,021,125 of NW_027526295.1, read as the reverse complement.
AGTCGAGGAGGCGCTAATGGTAGTAGTGTGGTTTACTTGTGTACATTGACGTTCACGTAGCTAAGAAATGGTTCTAGATTCAACCATAAATTCTCGTTGCTGGCCGGTGTCACAGGCAGGCGTTGCTAGAAACGGCATTTACTGGTACTACGGCTAATTTTTAGGCGAGCAGTCATAGGCCCCATTGCGAGCGAAGTAAAGCTGGAGAGCTTGGGGATTAAAATCAGCCCCACCTGACGAAGCATGCCGTCCCTACACGGCAAATGTTTTGGCACGCTGGCAGCCATTGCCGCGGGCTGCGATGTGCAGTTAGCTATCTATAAAGTTGGTCATGTGTACAACTAACACGACGGGAGTATTTTTGGCACAAGGAATCTGGCCCTTTATGGGTAGGCTGCACTACATAGGCCATTTTATGTTAAAATCAGTGTGATCGAACTCAAAAAAATTCCGGTTCGGTTTCGGTTCGGGTTCGAGTGAATTCATTTCGTCTCAGTTCAGTTCCTATTCGAATAAAGCCGGCGCCGAACCGGTTCGCGAACCGGTTAAAATACCCGAAATTATTATCGCACTGCGAAAAATAGTTTGGAAGTTCAACTCACAAGTAAAATCAAGTTCAATTTTTTACTGCCCTTTTTCACAAAAGTGGTGAAAAATCAAGTATAATAACTGAAGCCAGACCGTAAGGAAAACCTACAAGCCACATTTTCACCCAGACCTTGTGTCATCCTACTGAATACATGAAGCTACCACCGAGAGGCATGACTGCGAAATTTATTGATGACCTCCATTTCGTTGCACCGTTTGAATGCTAACAAGGAGCGAATACACGGCCAACAATGCTTTTTTTATTTACCCATTACATCACTGCTGAAGTTGTGTAGCGGAACTTAGTCATACTTAGTCCGTCTACATGCGCACTTCCGCAAAAAGATTTGGATATTCCTGCTCAGGATAGTTTATTTTTATCGTATTCTTTTCGCCGACGACTGGCAAATAAGGTCTTTACTGACGACGAAATGTCTTGTTGAAGTATTGGTTGTATTGGCATGGGCGGGCCCAGTCTGTGCCTCCGTGTTGTGTTTCAGAAACTTATTTCCGCGCCCCCTTTCGCCTTCATTTGATCCCCTCTTGTTGCATGGGGTTCGCATCGTTTGTATAAAGGCGAGGCGCTGAGAAAACAAACGGTTGCTATAGCCAGCGCAAGTGTGCATCTCTTCCTTCCTGTCTCCCATCCGTCGAGCTGTTGTTCACGTTATTATCATTACGTTCAAACCATCCGATATTTCAGGACTTTTGAGGTGCTAGAAGTAAGCAGTAAGCTTCGAGCCTTGACCGAAGCTCAAGTGCCGCAATCTCGCGGCCTCGTTGCACCTGCACAGTCCCAGAGAGGGAAGGGCAACTGCACCGGATGTGCGCCATTTTAGATGCAACGCATCTCATGCTCGCCCCTCTGTCCTTCCTGCGTCTGTCCGGCCATGGAGGAAGAAAAAGTTAGGAGACGGCGCCGCCGGAGAAACGTGAAGCCTATACATAAAAAGTAAAATTGAAGTCGGCCCAGGCGTCACTGCACCACGTGACCCCACCGCACCGCCTCTGTATGGGCCGCCGCGCTCTTCAATTTCGTCTGCTCGAAACTGCTCTGCGGCCCGTTGTCGCGAAGCCTGCTATATGTTGGTTTTTTTTCCCACGGCTTTTGTCTTCCGCACGTACGCGGCACTCCTGCCCGCACACGGGCATGAGATCGCCGAGCATACAAATGCAGGAAGGACGGGGAACAGCTACCGCCAACGAAACACGAGAGATGCCCCGGAGTCGGAGACCGCCGCCGCCGCCGGCCCACCCGACCTTGGAGGGCCGACTGCGGCGGCTTGAGAAAGGGAAACGGCGGAGGGAGCGGCTTCAACGGACCTGGGCTTGCGAAGGCTAGCTGCGTGACGTCATGCCGTCTCCTAACTTTTTTTTCCTCCATGTGTCCGGCGTTGTCTGCACAGCTGCGCCTCTCCTCCTCTCCTCTCTCCGATAGCGAACACTCTCTCCCAAACAGCTGCGGGTTGGCGCAGCGCGCACTCACTCCCTTGCTAGGCGCCGGTGGGCGGTGCTGTACGCTGGGCATTGCGCGCGCTGCGCATGTGCAGTACTCTCTCTCTCTCCGCGCTCTCCTCTCCTTCGGGCGCTGTGAATGTAAAGCGGCATGCCGCGCTCCGGCGGTCTCAGTCGACGGTCGTCCGTGCTACGCTTGCACTCTCTCGCAGTACTCGACGATTGCTTGATGCGACGGTATGGCCGGTATTCAATAGCGAGGCGCGCATTCAGGCAACCATGTGAATGCGCCGTCACTGGTTACGTCGGGCTCCGCGAGATGGCGGTACTTGTCCGTGCCCGTGCTAAGCGCATGATATGGGTTGGACATTCCAACCTCGAGCCCGCCGAACGCAAATTAATGCCTCGACTCAAATGTAAGTGCGATAAATAACAACTCTGTTGGCACCACCGTTGAATAACGGGTTGAAACGGAGCAGACGACGCAAGCCGGTGTTATTTTCCTTCTTCGGAGTGCGGCCGCAGTGGCATAAGGCGCGCCATGTTTGTGGCGCTTCGGCCATGTCCGTGGCCATTTCAGTGTTGCCAAATGAAGAAATTGACAGCTAAACTTTTCAATGAATACCGGCTATAAGCGTAATCAACACGACGGAAACGCCAATGGAACCCCCCGAGATGCGTTGCATCACACCAGGGTTCCCGCGAGGGGAGGTGGGCGTAATTTTTTTTTTTTTTGCCATCCTCGCATCCTGATTGCGCGACCAGCAGCAACATAGCATTGCAATATTGGTGCACAACCTTTTCTCAATGTTGCGACCACAAAGAGAGCGTTCATAGCGTTTGTATTAATACGAAGGGGACAGTGCGCGAGAGATTGCAAAGTTGAAGGCGGGTTGAAGGTAAAATCCCCGAACGACATTGACCGCACTTTACCAACAACGGACAGTCGAACCGTTTTGTTGTGAACCGGTAACCGTTATTTCATTTTTCGGTTCAGTTCCGGTTCGGGTTCAGCAGACTCGAGACATAACGGTTCGGGCTCAGTTCCGGCAAATATAACGTATAAATTCCGGTCCTCGGTTCGGTTCGGTTCCGGTTCGACACCGTGGTTCAGCTACCTTTAGCCTAATAGCTCACGCTTCCAAAGCATATCGCTAAGCTGGAAATAAGGGCTTTCCGCCGTCCGCCCAAAAAACCGTCAGAGGGTTTCTTGGGCGCCTTGGTGGGGACTGGCAGTCTGCGTTCTCCGGCGAGATGATAGCAGCCAATCCTGATGGCTGCGATTTCATATAGAGGGCCTGAAAGCAGAAAGTTAAACTGTAAAAAAAATAAATATAAGGGTCGTGTTGTATGCCCGGTAGGCATCAGAGCTCGCGGGCTACGATTGTTCAGACTAGGGCACAAGATTATGATGCATCAACATTGAAAACGCCAATATATTACAAAGTATTGCCTGCAGGCAAAGCACACAACTGGACAAGATTCTGCACATGATTTTATGCATGCGTGTGAATCGTCATTCCATTGTCTACGTCTGGCGTAAGAAGCCAAGCCTATTTTCTCGGCTTACATCACCAGTGTGACTGTTGATTTATATGTGGCGTTGTGTCCGTCGGCCGTGTGTTGAGGAAAGAAGCAGCTTGAAGTGCTCTATTCTATCCTGCAGGTATTCTACATGCTGTACGCGCGCACTCTGTGTGAAGCCCCGGATCACAAGCAGCGCTCGGAAAGCCAGATTCCGTTGTGGGAACGCGTGAACGGGCCACTCTCTAACGACAAAGCCTTCGCGGGGGCCTTCAAGTGCCAGCTTGGAGAGCCAATGCACCCCGAGACCACATGTCCGTTCTGGACGCCATCCCGCTAATTCGCTCCGTGGCTCCTAGTACTATAAAGATGTAACAAGATATATTCCGCCCATATTACGGCGCTCATTTATGATTTCCTACACATTCATACGGGCATGCCCGCACAAAAAAAAAATCAAGAAAAACTTATCTTCTGCGGCGTGATTAACAGCTAGTTGTGGTGAAGGCATATGCCGGGTCGGTTTCGTTTATAACACTGCCTGAAGAAGTTTAGTGCAGTGTGCTGGTGGGCTTGTTAGTGTTGCATTTTGTAACGTTACACAGTAAGGCAAAGAAACGCACAGTAACGTCACGGCTTAGGGAATATTTTGATGTTTATTTATGCGTAAGAAAATATGCACATATCTGCGTTGTCGTTTTCGCTGCGTCTTCTCGTACAGACTGAACGTTACTTGCTTACACTTCTGATCTATAAAATGAATGAATAAATGAATGATTGAATGAATGAATTCATTTCACAAGGATTGGTCGAAGAGGGAAAAGGATGGCGAAAGAAAGGAAAGATAGACCACATTTTTAAGTCCTTCCCACGAGGTGTGCCTGCAGTATAGCCACAGCCTTGGAGGAAGAGTCGACGATCCGCTTTACTTTTTACGCAGATGGCATCACGATCTGGACCGAAGCGGATGATTACGAAAGTACAGAACTTGCGAGGGTCTGAAAAATGCGCTACTGCTTATGGAATGAGCTCATGCTGCAATTCAAGTGTCCCCAGCAAAAATGCATTTTTTAACAGTAGGCGGGTCCTCAACGGACCGTGCCAATGTAGCACTGACGTTGCAAGGGGTCTCCTTAAGCAACCTGCTGCCGGTTGGATAAGGATAATCGGTGTTCCGATCAGCTCCAAAAGTGGCGCGGATGTGCGACTTAAGCGGTTGACGCCGACGTGGGAGAAACCTCTCCAGCTTATAAAAAAATACCCAACAAATTCGGTAGACCGACAGAAGTTATTGCGCGTGTCTTTGTAGAAAACGTAATGAATTCCAGAGCATGCTACGGTGGCCTAAATTTCCAGCTGACACAGCTTCATGCTCAGATAGCCTATACCTGCAAGCCCTTCGTGTAATTTTTATTAATTTATTTATTAGATATACCTACAGCGCCGACATGGCATTATTGTAGGGGGGTTACAATCTTGATGATAAAGCTATCACAGAAAAGGGCAACATCACTTAGAAATACAATCCGGAGCATAATACACAACTGTTACATGTTACATCACGAAATCATCGATGGAAGTGTGAAAATCAGATGCGGCAGCTACTTCACTGGGTAGAGCATTCCAATCTTCAATTGTTTTAGGAAAAAATGAGTATTTAAAGACATCAATGCGGCACTGATACGGTCTAATTTTTCTTGGGTTATCTCATCTAGTAGTGATGTAATGAGGTTCTTTTATATAAATGTTTTTGTTAATTCCTGTCTTATCGCTTAGAATGTTAAACAATAATTTTAATCTCAATACTTTCCTACGTGCTGCCAAAGTTTTCCATCGAAGTCCGTCAACAATACTCGAGCTTCTGACAGGGAAATCGTAATTTGCTGTGACAAAGCGTGCTGCTCGTTTTTGGACGCGCTCTAACTTACCAATATTATTATTAGTAAATGGATCCCATGATTGGCAAGCGTATTTTAGCACAGGCCTAATGTTCGTAACGTACAACGTTTCCTTCAAACCTGTAGGGGCGTGCTTAAAGTTCCTCTGAAAAAAAATACAACACCCGGGACGCTTTCGCAGCAACTGCGTCCACGTGCGCAGAACAATTCATAGTCGAAGAACATGTGACACTCAGATATCTAACTTCATCGCGCATTTGCAAGGCGGTTTCATTTATGCGGTATGAAGTTACTAACTTATTTATCTTATTTGTAAATTTTACATGGTGGCACTTCTTTATATTTAATGACATTTTCCATTTATCACATCAACTAGTTACAGCGTCCAGGTGAGTCTGCAAAATTTTCGCGTCATTTATGCACTTAACTGGAAGATATAGCACACAGTCATCTGCGTACAGTCTAATAGTAGATTTAAGATCAGCTGGCATGTCATTTATAAAGATTAGAAATAGCAATGGTCCGAGCACAGACCCTTGTGGTACACCGGACAAAACTAAAACAGGGGAAGACGACGCGCCATTGACGACGACACGTTGTTCACGCATATGTAGGTAGCCTTTGATTCAGCGGAGTAAACGCTCAGGAATTCCTAGCCTAGATAATTTAATTAAAAGTAGGTTATTCGACACCACATCAAACGCCTTCTTTAGGTCCAGAAATACTGCATCTATCTGTGGGCTGTTGTTTATACCAAGTGTGATATCGTCGATAAATTCAGGTGCACGTACACCTGGTTCAGTTATAACAATTTCGTCCATGTTGGGCAAGTGTATGAAATATTCAGGAACTACACTCAGTTGGTGTGTGCTAAATACAGAATGAAAGTACTTACTAAAGTATTCAGCTTTACCTACGTCATGTTTAACCAATTTATCATCATTTATTATGACTGGTATTGCATTGCCGTCATTTTTTACTGCTCTTTATATATCGCCAAACTTCTTTCGGATTTGTTTTGATTTTATCAGCTAGACCTTCGCTTGCCGTAGTTCATTCTTAAGTTTTTTATTCATCGAGTTTAGTTTAGTGTAGAGGGCAGGATGACCTGATTTATGGTACTTTTTGAATACCCGTGATTTTGCTTTTATTGAGGAACGGAGCTTAGCATTCATCGAAGGTTTTCCAGAGCGCTGTTTCTCCGACAACACTCTAGACGGTATGTTCATATGACTAAAATAAAGTAGCTTTTTTTTAAAAAGCGCCCACAAATCGTTCATATTAGAGTGACAACTTTGATCTAAGAATGTCGGAAAGAAAGAGTCAAGTTCGTTGGTTATTGCGTCATAATTACCTCTGTCATACATGTACACTTTCCGCGGACGCTGCTTACTGCACACGAGACACTCACAGCACATGAAGACGGAAGAACTTTACAGATGCAGCCAACTTCCTCGCTTAAATGACATAATTGCACACAGAGCTCGTAACGACAGCCCAAGACACCTTTTCACCGCACAAGGCCACCGTCGTCTTCAGCCCGACGACAGAACATCCAGAACCGCTCATTTCGAGGTGACAATACCTCCGAGGGAAGACACGATCGCTACAGCCCACAAGGCCCTTCCGACAAAGGTAAAAAAAAACCCACGTTCATCAGAGGACCACCAAAGCGCATGCGGCCACCCCGCTGCACACTGAAGATCAAACCATCTTCGTGGGTGGCGCCATGAGGCAAGGCCGACGGTTAATTGCAATGGGCACCACTGTCACGCAGGGTATGCATTGAGCGCTTCACCAGGACCGAGGCGATCTCTACAATCGAGCTCGAATTACAAGCCATCCTCCTTGGAACGAAGACAGTGATGACATTGACGTATCCAAAAACATCGAAGGCAGTAATACATACAGACAGCTTAGAAGCTGCAAGACACTAAGGGCCCCACCTAAGCGAAACTCCACGCCTCATCACGTAGCAGAGTGGAGCTAGACTATTCGCCATAGCCGCAATGTTGAAGTTTAGATCAGGGGTGCTATTCTAGGCGGCCCGAGTTTGAGCAAAACTCGGGCAAGGCGGAGCTGTGGCGATATTAATAAACTCATGATAATATTTAGGGGCAGGGTTAAAACTTTATGAAAATGCGATTCATGCTGTTTGCTGATTATTGAGATGACGTCATCGGTCCAGGGCAGTGCGCTACAAGTATGAGCGGCTAGGGCGTGGCTCGACTTTCAGTACGTTCTCTTGCTCCACTTCTGCACCAGTGGCCGCTGGGGGCAAGAAAATCCAACTACCTTATCTAATTTTTCTAAATTATTAAGTTTATAAATCTGATAATCTGGTAATCGGCACTTTTAATTTATTAATCTGTGTATCACTACAAAGTTCAGTTATCTTTTATTCCAGGCGTTCATAAGAGCATTTTGCTGGAAAGAGAGAGAGAGAGAGAAACAACCTTTATTAGAGCCTGCTGTGAAGACGCGGCTAGTACGTCGCAATAGCTGAGCCCCTGCCAGGCCTGCTCACACAATCTCCGTGGAGGCGGCGCTTGCAGGCCGTTGGCGTTCGAGGCCAGCCATTGCCAGCTGGACAGCCTGGAGTTGGTCTTCGTAGTTTCCATTCTTCATGGCGTCCATGAATCTTGGCGGAATTGTAGTGTTTCTGGCTTCTTGCGGGTGATTTTCACAATCCCATAGGATATGGGCCATGGTGGCTCTCTCTCTGTTGCATAGTGTACACATATCACTAACATACACACCTCTGGGCAGATGTGTTTGGCTACCACTGGAGTCATTAATGAACAAGTCTGTAATTGTCTATAAATCACTGCTTCTTGTCTAGTTAGGTTAGGGTGTGGTGGTGGGAAAGTTCGGCGATTGATGCGGTACCACTCGAGAATGTCTCTATATGCAGTGAGTGGCTCCGTTTCTTCGGGCACTTGCGTCGCAAATCGTGTTTCGTCCTAAGAAGCAGTTTCTGCCGTCCGTGGCGTACAATGATATAACGTGACTGTGGCTGACTGAAAACAAAAAGAAGGCGGGCGATGAAGCGCGCCACATTTGAAACAGTTGTTGCTCGTATTACGTTTTCCAAAGCCTCTTCTTTTCGATACGAAATTTTCTCTGGGCACTCAAGCCTGCTTACGCGCTTTTAAGGCGAAAGCCTGATACATTGTACTTGCGCCTTTCTCCAAGCTTCTTTGTCTTTTGGCCCGGATTACTTCGACCGGCTTCTGCGCTGCTATAACGTGTTTGCTTCAATTTTTTCTCTTTCCTTTGTTCGTCTTAGTGTGTGAATTACATCAGCAAGCACACAGGAACACAACTCAGCTTCCCTAGAATTGGGGTTTTACGAGGCTGGTGTGCACCTGTCCTACTCCCGTGGCATTGTGGGCGGCCGATGAGACGGTGTGGCCGAGCCCACGTTTATTGAGGTTGCGCTGGCCGTGCCATGGTCAGGACGAGGCGAGTAGAACCGGGGTGCCGCTCCAGACCGGGTGCCGGGTCCTTAGTGTCTTCCGTGCCAGCTGGCCAATCTGCTGCTGATGATGGCGGCGCTGAAGATGATGATGATGGTGGCTCTACAGGGCTCCCCAGCTAGCGCGGAGCCTGATATAGAGAAAACTGAGCTGAGTGTTGTTTTGTGCAGTACTGTACGTTAAAGCCGGGGGGGGGGGGTGTAGGAGAGGCACTTAGCGAAGTTCACAGGCATATGTAATGTTTGTCCGTAGCCAGAGAGAGTCCCTGGGCAGTCAATGGTCTAGTGGCAGGGGTTGAGTAAAGGGCATGGTCCTGGTCGTCGGCGAGGTAGCGTCCGGGTAAGGGGCAACCTCTGGAGGTCGAGGCTAGGAGTGCGGCCGCGGACGCGTTGCGGCGTGCGAAGCGGCTGATGCAATTGATGGTGGAGTGAACGGCAGGCGTAACTCGAAGGACAGCGACAAGTTGAAGCGTGGTGCAGCAGAATCACGACCGCAGTGTGGGCTTGACTGTGCCCCGGAGTGGGCTCTGCGGCTTCGTCGCTATCTGGGCTGCTTTCGAAACCGCGGTGGGAGGCGGCATAGCGGAGCCTTGCAATGATGAACTGCACTTCAATTCCAATGACGTCGGATCTCCATCCTGCAATCTGGTTTCGTCTGTTTAATTTGTAGACAGACGGCTGAGCTCCGGTCACTGTGTCTACCTAACACTGTCCTGGAGCAGAGTCGGTCGGCGTCTGGGGTCCAGCTTTTGACGCATCTCTTGATTGCACGGGGTCGTGGGATACTTCTTTCGGCGACGGTTATTGAGAGGGGCGTCCCGCAATGTTTGCTCCGGTATGACCATCGTAGCCAGGGTGTGAAGATTGTCAATAGCAAGCTAATGTGCTTCGAAGGTAGCTTCGACTCCCGGAGTCCTCGATCTGTCGTTGGCTGCTGGAGGCCGTTCCACCTGAGGCGAGAAAGACGGCTGTCGTACACCGGGAGTACAGCGCTCATGAAGATCGCTCTCACTTGTGCCGTGCAGAGAAGTTTCGCAGCCACGAGCGGCAAAACAGTCGACACTTGCTGGGGTCGGTGAAGCCGACACAAGAACGTGTGGCGCTGCGACATGGTGTTGCGCAGATTCCACTTAGCGAAAGGTAGATTCTGTAGTGCTGCAAGCCGTAGCCGGCGCTGGCGTTTCCTGGCAAGGTGAGACTGAACACTGCGGCGAAGTTGTATGCACAGTTGGCGTTGGAAGGTGTGGTGGTGTAGGGGATGGCATCGGCATAGGCGTGACGGAGGTGGGCGTGTCATCACATCCATCGCTGTAGTATTGAAATATGCTGTCTGAGACGCCATAGTGTTTAAGAACAGCCTTCTTCAAGTCGTCGTAGGTCTGTGGGCCAGGTGGTGGGAGCCGGAGCTGCGCGAGGAGCCGTCAGGTAGCCGTGTCGCTGCGAGGTGGTAGCGCAGTGGTTGGCTCCCTACGCTGTTGATGATAAATTGGCTCTTGAGCTGAACAAACAATATGTCGCAGCGAGGGGTGTAGAATTCCGGAATACCGCCGAGATTGGGAGCTCTAGATACGCGCCCATGATCGCAGACCCATCACCTAGTGAGGGTTCGTCATACGCACTGGGGCCTGGGGTCGGCCGCTGGATCTGGTCAATGAGATCAGCAGGTAGCTCCTGTAATATCACGAGGTACCTGATTTCCGGGGACCAGATGTCATTTACATAAAAACGGCTCTCCAGGATGACGAACCATGCAGCGTGGTTTGTGATGGAATCAAACGGTATCAGCAAGGGAAGGTCTGGGAGGGCGGGGAACGTTCTTCGCGTGCCGTCGTCCGCGTTGTGGCTGGGGAATCAGCGTTGCGAAGCCATGGCCAAGCCGCTTGTCCGGGTCACCGACTGTGTAGGCGGCCGATGAGACGGTGGGGCCGAGCCCACGTTTATTGAGGTTGCGCTGGCCGTGCCATGGTCAGGACGAGGCGAGTAGAGAGAGAGAGAGAAAAGACTTTATTCAAAGCGTCCGGCATGGGAGGGAGCAAATCCGGCCACGCAGGGCGCGGTGCTCCCCCGTCTTACACTACGTCTACAGTCCTATAGGCGTGTGTCGGGCCTAGATCCCGAGGCTACCGTGCCCCGGCCCCGGAACCGGGGTGCGGCTCCAGACCGGGTGGCGGGTGCTGAGTGTCTTCCGTGCCAGCTGGACAATCTGCTGCTGATGATGATGGCGCTACAACATCACGTTCAGGCGTCACGTGGCACGCACTATTTTACAACTTTTACTTTTCAAATTCACAGTGTTATATCGATCTGGCTAATCGATATCTCCCCATGGGCCCAGCAGACGATGCAGATTACCCGGACTATCAGGGTCCTGACATCACAGAACTCGACCCCCCTTTCACGGTACAGGAGATATGGGCAGTCTTACAAGAACTAAACCGGCGGTCGGCCCCAGGGCCCGACGGCATCTCCAACAAACTACTATGCAACCTTGACAGAGCTTCGGTCGAGCTACTCACCAAAGAAACCAACCGCGTATGAGACACGGGAGAGGTGCCTGATGACTGGAAGCTGGCGTCAGTCATTCTCATTCCCAAGCCCGGAAAACCACTCTCACCCGAGAACCTCCCACCTATATTCCTTACCTCGTGTGTGGAAAAGGTCTTCGAGCATGTTATACACAACCGCATATCTCAATATATTGAGAGCAATGACCTTTTCCCATATAAAATGCTGAGTTTTCGCCAAGGTCTCTCTACCCAGGATGCGATGCTAATGATCAAGCACCAAATCATCGACCGTCATACCAAGGATGTTGGAGCCATCCTTGCCCTCGACCTTACTGAGGCTTTCGATACCGTCTCACACAAGTATTTCCTGCAGGCCATATCACGGATGAACCTCGGGAAAAATTTTCACAACTATGTTCGATCTTTTCCGCGAAACACGAAGGCCACGCTAAAAATCGGGCACGTCAAGTCTACCGAGTACACTTTGGGAGCACAAGGCACACCACAGGGGGCGGTCACCTCGCCGCTGTTATTTAACATTGCAATGAAGAAGCTGCCCGAGCAACTCGCACAGATTACAGGGGTACACCATGCGCTCTACACCGATGACATCATGGTGTGGAGCAGAGGCGGGTCCGACGCCGACATCGAACAGAGGTTACAACAAGCACGTGAGATCACAGAGAGCTTCTTGGAAGGAACTGGACTAAACCTCTCACCCTCCAAATCTGAGCTTCTTCTCTACCGGTCCTCTCGAAAAGGCGGACGCGGCATGCCTCCACCGGAGCAAATGGACATCAACCTACATACAAAGAATGGCCAACCCATCCCTAAAGTGGAATGTATTCGTATCCTTAGGTTCCTTATACAAACACAGGGCAGCAATATGAAAACCATCGAGCTCACCACTAAAACTGAGAACATGATTAGACTCATCATCCGCGTATCCAGCCGACGTGGAGGCCTAACGGAAAGCAACCTGCTTAGATTATACCATGCTTTCCTCATAAGCCACATAACCTACGTGGCAGCGGCACTTGACTGGTCCAAAGCAGAGGAAACAAAGATCAATACACTTATGCAGAAGAGCATCAAGAGAGTCCCGGGTATCCTCATCACGGCAAGCACCGAAAAATTGGAACTTCTCGGGGTGCACAATACCCTGGATGAAGTTATCGAAGCACAGAGCACGGCCCATTCACAACGTCTTCTCACAACGAGAGCGGGTCGCCAAATCCCGCGCACCCTGGACAATAGAGCGGAAGACCTGAAGAAACATACAGTCAGCTCCCCCCCATATACGGGAAACCCTACACGTTGAGCCTATCCCACGGAACATGCATCCGCAGCACAATGAGGGAATACGCGCAGCCAGAGCACGAGCCCTCCTACATCACGCGACGAACAACCCCACAAAAACGGCGTTTGTCGACGTTGCCAAGCATGCGACCCCCGGACTTTTCACGACGGTAGCGGTGGACTTCGCAGGGCCCGTTCTATCCGCGGCGACCATCAAAGCACCGACTGCATTCATAGCCGAGCAGGTGGCGATAGCTCAAGCAATGCAAGACTTGTGACGGCCCAAAGTATATGCGGACTCTTGCTCCGCGGCCAGGGCCTTCCTGTTGGGGAGGATTGCGATGGACGCAGCCAAAATTCTCACTGCACGCAGCGAAGAAGCCTTCCACAACATTACACGGTTCCCCGCGCACATTGGACACGCAGTACACCCAGCAATCCCCAACGTCAACGAGTTGGCTGACTACCGTGCGCGAGGTTTCACGTGCCGTGCCAGTCCCAACGCTATCCTGAGTGACAGGCTGGGCGAGTACAGAGACCCTTTACTCACTTTTCATGAAATCATTTCCCACTATCAGCTATCCCGGAGGACACTCCCATTACCTCACCCCAAGCTCACACGACCACAATCCATAGATTTCTGAATGCTACAGGCGAATACGTTTCCCACTAGAAGTAGGTTCAGCCTTATCTTGCCATCCATCAAACCTCATTGGCTTAACCGCTCAGAGGCTTACTGCAATCTTAAACACGTGCTCTGGCAATAAACTGCGTTACGTACAGCTCCGGACTACAGCACCGAGCACGAATGGATGAGCACTCTCTCGAGCAACGATCCGCACAAGCAGGCTGTCCAGAGGGACTGCGAGAGGGCGGGAGACCAAGGACTCTCACCTCCTACGCGGGTGTGGCCAGCCACTACCTGATGAAGACCCTTAGAGGCCATCCAGGATAGTCCCTCAGGACCTTTAATAAAGTTCTTTGTCTGTCTGTCTGTCTGTCTGTCTGTCTGTCTGTCTGTCTGTCTGTCTGTCTGTCTGTCTGTCTGTCTGTCACAGTGTTATAAATTTCGCAAACCATGCACATTATCTCCTCAAAGCTCCCAAAAGCGGGCTAATCCCACAAGTGGTCATGTGCTGCGAAGGAAGGAATAACAATAACGACAACAACTTCTCAGATTTGTTTGCTTTATTTCCCTTTGCTGTTCACCGCTCTTGTTCGATAGAGCGGTCGCCAGTCGGTCGCCAGAGCGGTCCCCAGTCGTTTTTTTTTTCATAGAGTTCAATCCTTTCACTCCCCTCTCTACCTTCGCGCCCTTCCCACTCTCGCTTATCCTCCCTCTGGCGCCACGCTGTTACTTTAATTCTCAATTCTCCCTTTTAGTCGCTTTCCGGGCTTTGCTCCAAGCAATACGACGGTGACGCTGAGCAAAACCCGTTGAAATGTGTACAAATCGCCTCAGGCAATATACACGCGCCGTTTAAGCTATAGATATGTATACGCTACCTAGCCAGTTACGTTTTCACGAGAAATGTGCGTCACGCAACGCCTCAAGAGAAACTGTCTGCATCGCTGACGATACACGAAACGCACGGACATGCAACGCCTCTTTCGAAACTGTTTTGCGAGCACACGATAACTAAAGCTCGCGCTCCGGCTGCAGACGGATAGACGCGGGATAACACCTGCGGATGCCATGACCGCCAAACCACGTAAAAGAAAGGCGAGGTCAGAGAAACACGCCTCCAGCGATCATATTGCCTACACACCGGCTGGCTGTCGACTGGTGGCGGTTGATGGTGCGGTCGCTACCAACGCTTCCGTGGAAGCTGCCCGTCGCGTAAAACCGCAGCGCACACAAAACGTGCTCCTCGAAGGTCATGGAGCGAAAGCCACCTCTAAGTCGTCGCAAACGGGGGTCTGTTGCCAGATGACTGCACAGCCAATAATGCACAGTACGTTTCGCGAGATTAAAATGAGCTCGAAATACCTCCTCCGTTTTAAAGTCCTGTCGGGGTAGAAATATGCCTTCTACGGCGACCATAACAATATTCACGCCGAAGCAGCGGTCGCCACGGGCGTTCAACTCGGATGCAAGACCATTCCAGAGTTTCCTCCGAGTTTTAATGTTAATCAAACACACCCTGCCCATATTAACCGAAGCCACACCCACCCATGGCTTCCACTTTGTGTGGGCGTAGCATCATAGCCACGAAGTCATTTGATGACCGCAAGCAGCGACGAGAACTTAGCAGCAAAGAAAAATGAAGTCCTCAGGCAACTGTCACTCAATCGTGCCACAGTCGCAGGGGTGTTCGGTCCGAACTGGAGTTCACTCTCGCCCGAGCCGACAGAAGCGCCCAAGACGACAAGATTTTCCCACGGGAGCCTTCTTCATACGCCGTGAAAACACAATCGATGACGAATGACGCAGCGTTAACGTCTTAAACGCTCTCGTTAGTGTTCAAACACGCTCTTGACACGCTGAATCGGGACGATTTCTGATAAGTGCCCGCCGCGCACACTCAACCAAGCCGCAAACAAAAGCCGTATTTGACGGTCGGGAGAATGTCGCATTCCGTTCGCTACAGTGAGCCCCTTTGTTTAGTTGGTTTGTGCTTACGCAGAGCTGCACTAGGTCTATGCTCAAGCCACGTAGCAAAAATAATTCAGTTAAAGAACAGTGCACCGAGAAAAACGGACCGCCCAGTGCCGGGCATGGCCAACAGCCAGGTTGGGGTTTGAAAGTAGTAGCGGGGTTATCTAATGCATGCTATGGAGGGATTTTTGCAGCTCAATTTCAGATGGCGCTGTATGCGGACGATAAAGCAAGCCGTACTTTCCCAACGTAAGCGCCAACAATACGGCGCGCAGAGTATGCCAGGTGTGCTGCGCACGATCCCGCCGGATTAAGTACAGATTCCATACGTTGTAAAGGATAGCTTTTGAGACGAGTCCGTGCTGGGTCGTAATGCCTGAGTGGAAAAATGTCTAAACGATGCGGTAGTGAAGATACACGGTACCGGTCTGCGCCGCGTGAATACATTTCAATAGCAGCAATAATCAGCGCAAAAACAGATAACAGCTTCGCTGAAACACCAGTTGACCCTCGGCGCGATATCTACATGGTCCTTTTTTTTATTACGGCATCTTTTTTGCGATGAACCAACGTACTCGTTATAAAATAAAGCAACTTTTAAAAGCAATTCCATCGGAGGTTGAGTTCGGAGGAAGTTGCTCCAGTGAAAAATGCTCAGAAATATTCCCAGCTCATTTAGACGTTTGCTAGTCGGAGTCCAATGCAAAACTGCGTTAAAGCGAAGCATGCAAAATAGCTTGTAAGCGATTGGGTCTCGAGAGGGGAGAGGGAAGGAGGAAAGGAGGAAGGTAAAGCCGGCAAAGGCCCAAACGTGGAAGCGGCGTGGCTCTAACACGAGACATGGCGTCGCTGCGTCGGTGCGACCATGGAACTAGTGCGAGCGGGGTGTCAGTATGCAGGAAAGGGGCTGCAGCAAGCGGGTACGCAAGGCTCATATAATTTATTTTCCCTAGCACCAATTTCCTTCTAATAAGACGAACGTGCTGTATCGATCAATATGGACGAAATGCTACAAAATCGTGTTGAACAGGTCTTCGCAGAGGCATTCTAGGCAAAGTTCAAAACCCTACGAAGTTGAAAACTTCGGCTATTGCAAAACCAGCATTTCCCAGAGAAATACTACCAGTCAGAGTTAGTGATCAAACGAGATAAAATTACGCCATCTTCCCGTGGGGAACACTGATGAGGATGCGAAGCATCATGGGGGTTCCGTGTGGTTCCATTGTGTTGCCGTTATGTTGAGTGATCTGGTGTTTAGTAGCGCGAGAGGGAATTCCGCGTCTGGGTCCACACCGGTGGCAAATGCACGCAAGTACTGTTGTGTTACGGTGAGTAGGCGGTGGCTCTCGAGGCGCCGAAACTCGTCCATCATGTTCTTGTCGATGTTGTCGTTTCTGTGGTAGAATCGGTAGTGTCCGTCAGCGTTGGTGAGGTAAAGAATTGTTGACGTTGGTGCACCGGCTGAGAACAACGTGGTAGTGGTGGTGGTTCCAGTGGAATAGCGCGTACCCTCTCAGGGGGATTGGCCAGGAAATGGGCGCCTTACCAAAAGAAATTAGGTATTTTTGTAGGGAAAGAAAAATATTTAAATACTGGGATGGATTAGCAGTAGATGACTAGAGAAATAAAAGTAAGGAGATTAGAGAAAGAAAGAAAAGAAAAGGTAAAAACGAGCACTATTTAATGAAAATTGGAGGTAAGAAACACCAAGGAAGTGGTACAGATCAAGCAGTGAGCTGGGCGCGCATATTCTTGACAAGGGAATCCAGTAGGGCTAAATGATGTCTAGCACGGCAGACAGCCTGATTCCAGGATGAATGAGTGCAACGAACTGCAAAGATTCCCGTGGCAGAATCCCAGTTCCTTCGCCACGAATGACAAAATAACTGTAGCAGACAGCGGGAGGTTTAGCCGGCTGCATGTACTTTCTAAGTATCTTCGTCTTATCTAGGAGAATCGTCGGCAGGAGAAGAAGAAATGGTCGATTGTTTCTGGTTCTTTGCAAAAGGCGCATAATGGCGACAGGGCCAGATTAGAGCGGTGCAAGTAATAATTTCAATTTGGCACGCGACAGCGAAAGCTAGTGAGGGTGACTTCACAAGCTCGCGACTGGCTTATGCTGCACTTCCATGAGTACCGGAGGTGCTCGAGCTCCGAGCTTTCGTAAGCTGAATCAGGGAGACTCTGAAGTAAGCACAACCTAGCAACGTACACGCCCTCCTCTTCGCAGCTTTGTCTTCTTCTCCGTCTTCTTCTTCAGCGGTTCCCCTACGGGAAGGTGACGACGGTGGTCGAACGCGAAGCTATCTCGTGACTGATTCATTGGTTCGCCAATCCCTAGGGGCATCCTTCCGCAATCATCATCAGAGGCACTGCGGACGGGGCGAGAGCAACGTATACGCCCTCCTCTTCGCAGCTTTGTCTTCTTCTCCTTCTTCTTCAGCGGTTCCCCTACGGGAAGATGGCGGCGGGGGTTGAACGCGAAGGTATCTCGTGATGGATTCTTTGGTTGGCCAATCCCTATGGGCATCCTGCCACAATCATCATCAGAGGCGCTGCGGACGGAGCGAGAGCAACGTACACGCCCTCCTTTTCGCAGCTTTGTTCTCTTCTCCTTCTTCAGCGGTTCCCTACGGGAAGATGACGACGGTGGTTGAATGCGAAGGTATCTCGTGATGGATTCTTTGGTTGGCCAATCCCTAGGGGCAGCCTGCCGCAATCATCATCAGAGGCACTGCGGACGGGGTGAGAGCAACGTACACACCCTCCTCTTCGCAGCTTTGTGTTCTCCTTCTTCTTCAGCGGTTCCCTTACGGGAAGATGACGGTGGTGGTTGAACGCGAAGGTATCTCGTGATGGATTCTTTGGTTGGCCAGTCCCTAGGGGCATCCTGCCCCAATCATCATCAGAGGCGCTGCGGACGGGGCACGGATGAGGGACATCCCTCCGAGCAAGAGATGCTTCGCATCTAAAAAAGCTCTTCAAGAAGCCAATCGACCGTCTTACTTTCCGTAATACGTTCTTTTCTAAAGTTCTAATGTGCTTGGTCACGAAACCAAGCAACCATTCAACACAACATTTGTTAAACGAAAACTAATCAAAGGAAGCATAGCTTTCACCGGCTAACCCAATAAATTATAGCTCTGATTGGCAGTTTACAATGAACGTGGCAGAAGATTATAAAAAAAATTCTCTCTTCTTCGCCAAGACTACATAAGAGATAAAGACGAAAATGCCTACCGGATCCGTGAGGTTTTTCTGCACCCACCCGTTCGGAGTGATCCACTGATGCTTTACAGCCGATATTCAACACTTCCGGTAGCTTTGCCTTGTCAGCAGCTGCCTTTTATACTTTAGGAGCCGATTTCTTTGCCTCCGGGCCCCGCCGCAACCACAAATCGAAAATTTTTCTTTTGCCTGCCACGTTAGCCATGTTATTACGGCTAACGCTGGCTCTGTTACGATCTCCCTGGTAGTGACTCCCTGGTAAGGTCGTGTGGCCGGTGTTGCGGATCTGGTAGCGTGTGCGTCCGTTGGCCCTGAGTTGGACCAAGCACTGAGCCCGAGTGGATCGAAGAAAGAGACATTATGATCGAAGAAAGATACAAATTTACATTGTTTGAGACTGAGTGAACATAGCAGTGCGCTCCTGCTGACGAGAGATTAATTAAGCAATTAGGGCCCGCCCCTTTTCATCCTTTTTCTCCGCTGTGTTCATATATGCACCAATCAGAAAACCTCATGGCGCTGAAATTGAAGCCTACACACTCGCAGAGGGAGGGCAGCTTTCCCTCTTACAGAGGTGGACGTCATGTTGGCTACAGACAAAAAATGTGCCTACTGTCGAAGCCCTTGGGACGACCGAGGCTGACTCCCTGTGGTAATCCGGCGTTGGGCGGGTCGTTGAAGAGCGGCGTTTCGGACACGCCACAAAGGTTCCCACAATGAGCGGCACACGGCCGAAGAATACAGGAACACTTAGCCTGCCACTGATAGAAACGCACCGCGCGACGCGTTGTCACCCCCTCCGCTAAACGTTATTGGTCAGTAGGGCAGCCATCTTTGTCAGGAGCTTGGGTGGCCGTGAAGTCGCCGAAAGCGGCTTATGTCCATAGCAGCATGGGTCTAGAGCATAGAGGATGAACATAGATGACATAGATGACCAGCATAAATGACGTAAACGGCGACTAAGCGGATGTGCCAAGAGTCACGTGAGGAACAACAGAATGAAAGGCGCGCACACAAGCTCCCAAAAAAACATGTAAAATCTTTCTTTCATAATTCATAAGTGGTTATAAATGCACAAGCATAATTCAAGCGGTGCCAACATTTGCAAGCTGCCAAACCGCAGCACCCGTGGTGGTTGCTATGGTCATTGCATGCAATGATTATCGCAAAAGCCTGCAGGCTCGGCATAGTCACATGCCTTTTACCTACAACTGTACGTTTACGAAGGGTGCGCTACGTAAGCCTATCTGTCGAGCCGTATATTTGAATGTCTTTTTTTGAGTTTTCGGATTAAAGTGAACACGCACACCGGCATAGTAGTAGCACGTAAATACACGTAGTGCCGTTCATGGGCTCGTACACCGGAGTACCTATATAGGCTCGTTGTCGGTTACAAGTGGAACTAACAAAAGGCGTATCGTATCCAGCCGAGTGCATCGAAGCCATAGAGTTTCATATGATCGAAGCGAATAAAACAAGATAAGATCCATAACGAGATTCCAAAGCATAAGAGCTCCCCTGATGTCGTTCTCGCTGGGGTTGCGCTGTCCGCTAGAAGTTTTGTAGGTAAACTAAAAGGGCGCGTCGAACATTCACATTGTTTTACCACCATCGCCAGTCCCGTGCGGCACCAAGGTTGAGGCACAGAGAGGGGTGCGGCGGACGTGTAGGCGGGGGAAGTTGTTTATCGTGTGCGCCGAGAGCGCGACTTGTGGCTCCTGCGGCCGCAAAGATTCGCTTGGCAGGTTCTTGTTTTCCTGCTAAACCTCACCGCTGTCTCACTCTCTTCTTTGTTCCGTTTGCTTCACGCAAAACGTCATTACATGGCACAAGGCATGGAATGCGTTTATCTATCGGTAATTTCGCGGCATTTAAAACATCCTTCTCCACCGAATAAACGCGGTGATGGCAACGTCTGAGCCCATATTTCGTCTGAGCCCAACTTGCCAGCTGCCTTCAGTGTCCCTTTAACTGGCCTTCCAGGAAACTGGTCAAGAGGGGGAACGTAAACAAACAGAAAGTTCTATAAAGAGTTTAAACATGAAAAAGCGTCTCGGTGTCAGAAAGCTGGCGCGAAGGCGTGTCCCTTGGCTGTGTGCATAGGGTGTCTCTGATGACGACTTCTGACGACAGCGGTTTTTCCCCTCGCGAGTTCAGCAATGGTTGATTAACTTTTTTGTGGAGTGAACAAGCTTGTGGTCCTGAGCTGTTGAGGGAAAATATGCTCCAGTGTTTACGTCTCTAATTTGGGTGATTATGGGGCAAACTTTTACGAGCGCACGAGTACGTGCCGCCTTTCTGCGTATTGTTGCGTAGGACAACCCATATGAAACATCAGAAAGGCAAACGACCTATTTACGATATTTACATGAGCACATGAGCCACGACGGAGCCCTCCATGGTGATGGTGGTTGCCCATAAAAATGGAGCATACCTACTTCGGGGGTGGCCAAAGAGAATTCTTTCATGGTGATCAATCAGGTAAGGCAAATTAGTGGTGCACAAAAAATGATTCAGTCTGAAGTTCAAGAGAGAGAGAGAGAGAGAGAGAGGAAAAGAGAGATAGAGAGAGTGAGATGAAAGAAGTAGGAGAACAAAATAGCGTAGCTGCCATCCCTCCCCCCCCAACACACACACAGCTTCGTCTTTGTTGGCAATGAGTATGCATAGGGAAATGCGCAATTGTCCACTTAGAGTTCTCCTAGTGATATCATAAATCTCCATCGTCGTTATTATCGTTTCCTTATCATCATCAGCCTCATCTGCACGCAGCGTGCCCTCGCTTCCACGCGACCTCGCGACATGCCAGTGCGCCATGAATGACGCTCTTGGTCCCACCAAGCCAGCAAGTGCGGAGTCTGTCTCGGAGACTGCAAGCGCCACACACCAACCATCATTCCTCATTCCTTCGGGCAACAGCGTCCTCAACAGCCAACACCACCTCGCTCGTGTGCAAGCGGAGCTGTCAGGCAGAACGTCCGACAGGGCCAGCTGCCTGGCCACTATGAGCACAAAGTCAAACAACTCGCCTGTGATCACACCCAATTCCGTGTCGTCCGGAGAAGGTATTGTAGCACCTGAATCCTCAGTTTTCGAGCTCGATGGTAACGCGGTACTAGATAGCAGCGGCAGGGGTTTACAGCAGATGCTCACGTCTGCCATTCAACCTCTTGAAGCGGAATTTCCTACTGAAGGCAGAAAGCTATTCGTGAAGAGCCCTGCAGGTTCTGGGCAAGGAAGCTACCTGGAAAACATTCCGTCGCGTCCTCGGACGCCGACTGTTGGAGACTGTAGTGATAACGTGCGAATCGGCGAACCTCACCTCTCCACCGAAGCCAAGCTACCTAAAGATAAAAGAGAGGAAGTGCAGAGCTCACCCAGGGCATGTTCAAGGGCTGAGGTACTTGAGAAAAAAACGGACGAGCTGACTTTGGGAGGTTGGGGCGAGAAGATCGGCGTCGATGCCATCACAGCTTTCCCGGTGTACGGCACCAGGAAACAAAAGCGTTCGGAGGCCCGAGATGAGCTAGGTGGCCGGGTAAGCCTTTCGGCGGGAAAGAAAAGAAGCCGGGAGCGCCGGAGAAGGCAGCGCTCGCGCGAAGGTGATCGCGGGCACAAAAGGCGGAGTGAGAGGGATGGAAAACCACGAATAGAGGTGCTGTGCGACTTTCGTCCGCAGTCATCGAAAGGAGGAAAAGAAAAGAGCGACAATTTAATCGGCTCCGGGCTACTAGACGGACTCCTGACGCAGCTGGAGGAAGATTCAAGGGAATACACTGAGAGCGATCTTCCCAGAAACTGTCAGAAAACTGACTTGGGACAGGACCGCCCCAACATCGACTATGTTCACAGCGTCGTGGACAACCTCATCCAGCAATTTAGTACACGGGCAGTCTCGGAGAAGCCTCTGCAGGAAACACCATCGCGTCATTCTTCCCGATCACGAAGCCAGTCGAAGCTCTTCAGGAAAGCGGCACCCACAAAAACAGTGTCATCGCCTTTTGGTAATCGTGAGAAAACCAAGCGCCGGTCACCGTCGAAACGTCGGCAAACGACACTAGCTGCATCCCCTAATACTTCCGGTGTGCGGATCAGCCTATCATCATCGAGTGTGACCCATGAGAAGAAGGCAGGCCTAGAACGTGTGTTGTCTGTGTGCTCTCTGCTGGAGTCCGTCACCGGAAAAGTGACAACCGAAGCAAAGAAGCTGCGCAAGCTAAAGAAAAGGTCACGCGCATTAATAGGCAGGAAGAGGTTGGGTGATTCCATGGCCGTGGTCGAGGGTTTATGCGGTGACCTGTTTAAGGACAGCACCCAAAACGGAGGAAAGCTGGCTGGAAGTAAAACTGGAAGCAAGACGATGGACATTATAAAGCGGGTTCAAAGCGCGAAATACGTGAAGCACTTAGGGAGCAAAAGAGCAGTGAATCGCCATGATTCCCGAAAGATGTTGACGCAGAGCGGAGTGTCAAAGCAGCAGGTACTTCAGGAACGTGGTGAAGCTCCCGCTCGGGTCAGGCGAAGCCTCTGCGGCATTGTTGAGGAGTTTATGGGGATTGACGAAGAGAAAGAGGACAGTGGCAGCGACCGTTACGCAGATGCTCTACAAGAAATAACTAAACATATTTCGGCCGACAGCCTAGAACGTACCAAAAACTCCGAGAAAGCCTGGGACGACAGCGAACATACTTCGCCTCAAAAGAAACGAAATGTTCGTTTTGTAACCAACCTTATCATTCGCAGACGAAACTCTACAGCCAACCAGTCGTGTGATTCTGAACCAAGGGCTTTTCCTAAAGAATCCTGGGGAGAGGTGCTTTGGAGGCAGCGCAAGCAGGAGGCTAGGAAAAACGCGCCAAAGAAAGTACTCTCACAGCTGGGACTTGAAGAGAGCATGATGGACGTTGACCAGTTAAGCATAGAAAAGAGAGCCGTGGAGGAGAGCGGGAATGAATACAGTGGCGACAGCGAAGCTGGAGGCCGAGCTAAGGGACTTTCCTACTCCCACAAAGATTTTACTCCTGAGCCTGCAAGTGCAGCTGGACGCCGACCAAAACATCCTTTCTATTCCCAGAAAGATTTTACTCCTGAGCCCGCAAGCGCAGATGGACGCCGACCAAAGCAACCTTCCTATTCCCAGAAAGAGTTTACTCCTGAGCCCGCAAGCGCACCTGGACTCCAACCAAAGCTTCTATCCGACTCCCAGAAAGATTTTACTCCTGAGCCTGCAAGCGCAGATGGACGGCGACCAAAGCATCCTTCCTCCTCCCAGAAAGATTTTACTCCTGAGCCCACAAGCGCAGCTAAATGCCGACCAAAGCGTCCTTCTTACTCCGAGAAAGATTTTACTCCTGAGCCAGAAAGCGCAGATGAACGCCGACCAAAGCGTCCTTTCTACTCCCAGAAAGATGTAACTCCTGAGCCCGCAAGCCTAGGAGGACGCCGACCAATGCATCCTTCCAACTCCCAGGAAGATTTTACTCCTGATCCCGCAAGCGCAGATGAACGCCGACCAAAGCGTCCTTCCTACTCCCAGAAAGATTCAACTCCTGAGCCCGCAAGCCCAGGAGGACGCCGACCAATGCATCCTTCCAACTCCCAGGAAGATTTTACTACTGATCCCGCAAGCGCAGATGAACGCCGACCAAAGCGTCCTTCCTACTCCCAGAAAGATTCAACTCCTGAGCCCGCAAGCCAAGATGGACCCCGACCAAAGCGTCCTTCATACTCCGAGAAAGATTTAACTCCTGAGCCCGGAAGCACAGATGGACGCCGACCAAAGCATCCTTCCTACTCCGAGGAAGATTTTACTCCTGAGCCAGCAAGTGCAGATAGACGCCGACCAAAGCGTCCTTCCTACTCCCAGAAAGATTTAACTCCTGAGCCCGCAAGCCCAGATGGACGCCGACCAAAGCGTCCTTCGTACTCCCAGGAAGATTTTACTCCTGAGCCCGCAAGTGCAGCTGGACGCCGGCCACAACGTCCTTCTCAGTCCCAGAAAGATTTTACTACTGAGCCTGCAAGCGCAGCTCAAGGCCAACCAAAGCGTATTTCCTACTCCCAGAAAGATCTTAAACCTGAGCCCGCAGAGCTTCAATCCTTGTCTAAAGGTATTCGAGGGAAGGCAGAAAGCAGAGCTACGGTCCCCTCAGAAATGTCGGGAGGGGGCTCGTTTGATTTAGAGGCTAACGAAGACTTGTCAAAAAACAGCCAATATTCCCAGTTTTATCCGCAAAAACAGAGGTACGGCACTGGCGAAGCGGAAAGGTCGTACTTGGAGGACACAGAAAGCGAGAGCAGCCTTACGAGGCGCGACGGGGAATACCGAACGGGCTCCCGTACAACACTGCCAACAAAAGCTTACAGCGACGATACGGAAACCCGGTCCAAAGATGACCTAACATCAGAATGGGGGCAGTTGGTTCCTCCCGAAGAGCGGTCTGGCAAAAAGCGCCCCCTATTCCGTGCACGCATTGGAAGGCGTCGTTCGAAGCTAACAACGCGTGAACTGGCTCAGGATGAGGGAGGTGACGTGGCACAACCCATAGGCCAACAAAGCAACGGGTCGCAAAGGGACTTGCAAACGGGCTCTCAAAGAGGCGGAAGTGTGCGCCGCATTACATCTGACGGGCTTCTCACCTCACAGGCCGGTGCCTCGGCTGGCAAGCGGGTTCTGCCGCCTGTGCGTTCGCGATCACGAGGATCAGTCCGCATTGAGCTGGAGCTGCCACAAAAGTGGTCCCGTCACCCGCAGAAGGATACACGTTCAATCAGCCCCTTTGTGGCCTCCGGACTTCGGCCCTTTCGTTCGAAGTCGGGATACGAATTTCAACGAAGATCCCGCAGGCGTGGCGAGGTGGATTACAGGCACTCGCCAATGGTGTCTCACACAGCAATGCCCGCTATGTTACCTATTGCAGATCAGCTTGGCCCTTACACTCAGTATCAGCAGCCTACAATGTTTCCCTATATTCCTTGCTCTTCGCCCCCTGTGACATCGTCCCCGCCGCCACACTGGTCACGGCCACCGCAGCTGTCATACCCGCCCTTGACAGCGCCGGGAGGTCCCATAGACTCCGGGCTTTGCTTTAGTCAGGCGGGATACCTACCGCGCAGGAGGCTCCCACCAGCGTGGGCTAACGCGCCGCCTACGGTGTTAACTGTGCCGAACGTCCCTCTTCCGGGTATGATGCCACAAAAGTTCGCTCTCTCTGAAGGTACAGAGGTGTTCTCACCCCCGGGTGCACAAAGAGCGCCTATTAAAGCAGTCTCTGCAGGTCAGGGTGGCAGTGCTGCCACAAACAGAAAACACGGCACGTCACATTCACCAGTGAGCCAGTTGGGCTCGACCGGGAAGCAGTCATCGCGGATTTCATCTGCCGAAGTCGAGCCCGAAACACGACCTCCTGACGTCTTTCTGTACCCCAGTACTTCGACTATATACGGCTGCTCCAACTCAGAATCAAATGATTTCCGTACGTGGCCGGCTAGCTCCTCGGACAAGCTTGACTTTCGAATGCTGCCCGCGCTGAGTAAATCGACCGACCCAATAACGCAAAGAGGAAAAATGGCTTTGCCTTGGATGTTTCTCAACAGTAAGGGCGGACAAATCGCGCTGTTCGTTTTCCTGCTGGTGTGCGCGCTAGCCGGAATAGCGACAGGTACCAGCATGTATTCGAACCGTGCGGAGTCGTGGGACGTTACGGTTAATGACGGTGAGGTCGGCGATGAGCAGCACCCTCGGTGGATGTTCGGGCCGTGGTTCAAAAACGACGCCGATTTATCCGAGAAAGGGACCTCGTGCCGAAGCCCAATGTGTAGCGAGCATGTAGCTAGGCTTGTTCGTTCTCTCGATGATGGCGTGCCCCCTTGCCAAAACTTTTATGGCCACGTGTGCTCTCTTAAACGATCCAGTAGCGTGGAAAACCTGCAAGAGGTGCAAGAGACGGAACATAAAGTGGTCGCATTTTTCAAGGACGTTGGCAGCCCCGACAAAGACTTGCCTGTGGCCGCCATCTCGAGACGCCTGTGGAAGGACTGCGTCGACGTGGCCACGTTGAAACGACAGGGCAAGGCACCCCTTCGGGCGCTGCTGAAGCTTGCAGATCTTGGTGGCTGGCCGTTCGGAGGCGGACGTTACGAGGGCGCCACGCTGCCAGACGTGTGGAAAGCCGCAGGAAAGTTGCAGCGGCTCATGGCCATCGCACCCCTCATAAAAATTATCGCGCTGAGTGACGGCACACTTTGGCTGACCAGTGGTGATCCCGGTGGTTCCGTCGAAGCTGAAGACGTGTTAGTAGCCATGATGGAAGCAGCGCGGCGCAACGTCTCTCGACTCCGCGCTTTGGCTGCAGACGTAGCGGATCTTAGCTACCGGATTGCCGGCTTGCGGGAGCACCAGCCGTCTTCTCTAGGCGATCACGAGCAGCAGGGAACTGACGTGCTTCCACAAACCTTCCTGGAATCGGCGACGAAAGGGTTGAGACCTAACGTGGGTCTTGTTCGCGCTGATCCGGTTGCCCTGGTCTCGGCGACGGTAAAGCTTGTGTCTGAGAGCAGCCCTCAAACTGTGCTGAACCTTCTAGGCTACAAACTTGTACGCCAGGTCGACATTTTCACAGAAGCAGCGGTCAAGGCCGACCTCAACGCTGGCGACTCGAACAGGTGAGAATCACCAGACCTTTACTGTATGCTCGTCCACTGCATCGGCTAACCTCTTAGGTGTCTTTGTTTTCTTACCTGTAGGTACCATGTTGAAGATTCGTCGGATGGCTTACACCGATGTTTGAGACAAACGAGTGGAGTGTTTAAACATTCGTATAAAAAAAGTTCACCCCTGAAGAATGGCCAAATGAGTTTGTAATTGCCCCCCTAACCTGTCTGAAAGCTCTCTTTATTTTATTTATGCTTGAAAGGACAAATAAAACTGCTGTCTGCAGCAGTAAGCAGATGTAGGTGCCATACATAGTCCACTTTGTTTATATGAGTCCTTTGAAGTGGTTACAAATATTGTGCTACTAAACGAAACCATCTAAAGGGAGTGACATGGCACCGGAAAAGCGATGCTTGCGCATTTGGGCCCTTATGATGCTAAAAGATTCGAGTTCTTCAAGTTGCCGTTGTAAACGAAGAGTAGCAGCTTTATAGTGGGCGGTTAGGGCGCCTTTGCATTATTATAACTCGAAATGTTGTAAATTGCGCGACGGATCCTATTACGGGATAAGTTATATAATTGGCCGTGCACAATGCATAATTTTGAAAGTAAGCCGCTCTCAGCTCCCTGCGTACAGTGGAAGACCCAGCATGTAGGCGTGGTCACCTGTAGTCCCATTTTCGTAAACCAGGGGGGGGGGGGATGAGGATGCGGGCACCCGCAAAATTTCGGGATTTAAGTGGGGTTGTGAGCGAGTACGAGATGATTTACTCGGGCTAATATTCATAGACTATTTAAGATAATCTTAAATTTACGCAAATAGGTGAGCTGCTTTTCCCACAACGCTCATCCATTTTGCAACGCCTCAAATGCAAAACCAAAAGTTTATAGCAATTGAAAGATAGAATAGAGTACGCCAAACGTATTGCACAGTTTTTGTTTTCAGTTGTTTTCCTGGGTGTTGTTTCACCTGTGCAGTTTTTCTCCATTCCATATTCCTCCTGTCTTTGTCCTTTGGGGGAGTGGAGGGCGGTAGTGTTCTCCTAAGTCTCCGAAACACAATCCTGCGTGCGCGTGTGCCTACTCCAAATTCTCTTTCATAAGGAACGTTCTTGGTCTCACTGTTGGCGGTGTCGTTACCTAAAACTCCCTGCAGGAAAGCCAACTTAACGCAAAGAAAGGGAACACGATGATGCTGACGGAAGAAAACACCTCCCGTGGACGTAATCGAACCTGGATCCCTCGTTTACGAAGCCGACCCCTGCCCGATTGCGTCATTCCGACACAGTCGACGATTGGGGAAGGAAAGCTCAGCTTTCTCGTGAAGGATGTGATTGCTGTCGTCTGAGTTTGGACTTGGACTCTCAGTCAGTTTTCCTTTTGATCGTTGACGCTCGGACTTTGATTCCAACGGCTTTTTTTCATTTTTTTATTTACAGATACTGCAGGCCCTTCTCGGGCCCATGCAGGAGTGAAGGCAAAGAAATACATCCGCAGAAATTCAACATACAACTCGACAATACATCAGTGCTGCTTGACGTAATTTTAAAACGTACAACACACATAGGTGGAGGCGTAAATATGCTTACAAAATCGCCCGTGTAAAAGAAAAGAAAATAATAATGTCTTCCAATTGTGAAACAACCCTTCAACCAAAGCTTATATTATCAATACGCTGAGAAAACACTTCTAATGACCCAGAGTTCACCGTCTCTTCAGGTAACATATTCCAGTAAGAAATTGCTCGAGGAAACACAGAAAATTTATGGAACTAATAGTCTTACTGTGATGAGTTCTCGCTGAATGTTTGAAAGGCTCTTGGATGTAGTTTTCCCGCGACAATTTGAAAGGACCGTAATAAAGCTGATAAAGAAATTTTAAGCTAGATATGACCCTACGCTGCTCGAGTTTTTGGAGGTTTGCCCTATTACGTAAAGTGGTTACGCTCGAGTGACGCGAATAAACAGAATAAATGAAGCGCAGAGCTAAATTCTGTACTCTTTCAATTTTACTTATCAAGTATTGTTGGTAAGGGCTCCAAATGACGTCTGCATACTCTAACTCAGGTCGTACTAGTGCTTTGTAAGCGTTTAATTTCACAGCAGGAGGGGTATTGCGCAACTTTCTTCTCAAAAATGCCAATTTCTTAAGTGCACCCTGACAAACGTTATTAATGTGCAATGCTTTGACTTTGGCACTTCAGTATTTGGTTTTCGTACGCACCAAACCTGCGAGTTTTAACTATCATCGTTTTTAGACGGAGGGAAGTGATTATTCTATCCTGGAGTACGCTCTGTATCCCCAACCTGGCCATGCCATATGGTTACCTTAATCCTTCCCCCAACAGGAGCGTATTGGTCCGCCCCGGTCTGCTGTCTGTCCTCTTCTCTTTTCGCTGCTTTCCATTGTGCGCAGCCGAAGCAGGTGTTCGGAAGAATAAACAGCTGATAGTCTGCACCTTCCTGTATGTGCCACGTTTTCTTGTCTCCGTCAGTGTTTTTTGTATACAGCCTTAGCAGCGCAAGTATTCTGGTGTAAGCACCGCCCTCTGCTACACCTAAGGGGGTCATCTAGCTGTGGCGGGTGACCATTCAGGTCGGAATGTTGACCGTGGTTGTTGTATGACCTGCATGATGTAGATTGATTGATTGATCGTAGGGTTTAACGCGCCGACGAAACGCAGGCTATGAGGCGCGCTGTAGTAGAGGGCTCCGGATTAATTTTGACCGCCTGAACTGAGGTGTAGTTATAGCAGATCTACTTATCGTTTTGTTCTTGTTTCATAACTTCCAGGGAGTCCCTGTGCGCGCGCGCGGTCCTCGAGGACGCGCTTTCTGGCGATGCTGCCGAGTACGTGCGCTACGCGGCACTGCGCAGCGAGGTCGACTTCGACCTGGTGCGATCCGTGGCGGCGGAGCTGAAGCGCACACTGGGCGCAAAGCTCGCTGAGCTTCGGTGGATGGACACGAGCACTCTCAAGAGCGCCCAGTCAAGGCTCCGAAACATTAAGGTACGGGCCCCTACAGTAAACAGGGAATAAGGCAGTGACGTAACGTGTAAAGAGGACGACACGAAAAAAATTTACACGTTTGGTTTTACAGCGAATTTTGTAAAGGCTAAGTCACATTTTTTTTGGCGTCCAAATGATGAGAAAATCCCCTCCCTCATCACTTCGGCACGCTGTCTCTCTCTTCGGTCTCTTGTTCACATCCGGCGCTTCATATTCTGGTATAACAGGGCAATTACATCCCCGAAATATAACAAGGCAAGTAGGTCCCCGAGAAAGCGTCTTCTATGCAATGCGTCCTTGTTCAGATGAGAAGGCGACTTTGCAAAATTTGGTGTGGTGGTGGTGAAAGCGTTTTATTGAGTTAGTTGAGCCGTTCCTCTTTTTGGGAAGGGGGGGGGGGGGGGGCATCCTTAGTCCAGAAGGTCACCTGCGCCCAGCTGCGCCCGGGATATCAGCTCAAGCTGGCCACGCTGGTCGCCGCTAGGCAGCTGTCGCTCCCCGCCTCCCCCCACTGCTCAGCCCATTGGGGTGTGGTTGATATTTTTTAACCAGCGTTTGCCACATCGATGATTGCACAGTGAAGCCCACTCGCAATTCCACTGAACACTTCCCCGGCGGTTTGATCGGGAGTTGGCTGCTAGCCAATAGCCCTCCAACATCTCCCCTAGTCATCAACTTTCCCGGAGCCGAATAGACCTAAATTTTGTCTTTCACACTACGTTATCAGTGGAAAATGCACCTCCAACATCAACCTCCGTTTAGGGGTGCCCCTTCTAAGACAAGGCTTATGGTTGCAATACTCCGAGGAGGTAAGCCTACCTGCAGTGTACCAGATTAAGGACAGCCGATTCCAACTGTGTCAGTGAAAGACAGCCAGCGAATTCGATCGCGTGTGAGCACATGTGTAGCTCGTCTGCTCTAAACAAGTGCTGTAATGTAGACGGAACAACCCTATACCTTCTTTGGTCGTATTTCCTGCACTTGCATTACAATTGGAGCTTTGATGCATTTGACGCATCCATTCTCCTTTTCAGAGTGTTTGCTTTTCTTACCTGCAGAAAAATTTGCTTTTCTTACTTGTATTATTGTTGTTTTTATAAAACCGCTGTATTTGTGTGGTTTTTCGAGATGAATGGAAAGAAATGCGATGCCTAAAGGGAAGAACCCCAACCAACGGCGTCTATAGATCGAAGTAAAAGATGAACATTACTTCTACTTCAAGTCTCGTGCAGCTTGCTTAGTCATAGAAGTTCAGCCAAGTTAGAGTTTCCGTAAGCCCACCTGCCATGGCCGAATTTATAGAGTACCAGAATAGGGTGGGGCCATAGAAGGCGGGCTGGCACGTATTGTATAAAGTCTTTGTAGTGTTAGAAGGGGCTGATACCATTTTTCGTGGACGATCTTAGCTTTACCTGGTACCTGAAGTATCCGTAACCATTTTCCCGCTTTTCACTGTGCTGAAACGGGGCTGTAGGCAACAATTTGTCGACACCCCAGTGGTGCTGCCCATGAGCTGTAGACAGTTCGCAGAGAGTACATTGAGTGCATCAAAACATGAGAATGACCCTGAATAATTGTCTCAATATTCTTGCGCCTGTTCATCCCACCTTACAATAGCTTAGGCAGTTACTGCGTCTAAGCATTAGTAAAGGAGGTATGCATATTATTGCCGAATGCAGTTAGCTGTGGCGGCAAGCAAATGTAACAATGATCACGTGTAGTAGTTCTTTGTCACATCTTTATATGATCTGCAGCTCCTCACTCAGCGAGTTCCTGCCCCCATGGAGTTGTTGGCACTTGTAAAACAAGGGTAGCCGGTTTAAATTCGTTCAAATGACCTCTTTTTGCAACGTTAAAAGCTTATATGGTATAAGGCATTCACAAGTTTTCATGTAGTACCATACAACAAAATACAAGTGTTTTTGAGTCACATACATTGCTCATATTGGGATGTTGTGTGACAGCAGGTGGTTTTCTAATGTTCATTGTGGGGTGCATGCAAGCCGCACTAGCTTTTCATTTTTGAAATTCCAAACACCATACCTTGTTTCTCATATTACTCCATTCTACAAAGCAAGTGGCGGCCACTTATCCAATCTCTCTTCATGAACCACACAAGCCCGGTGCTTTAAGGATACGCGGCCGTATGCGGAATTTCCCACTAGGGGAAAGATCACTGACTGTGTTTATCGTCAAATAACACCTACCCATAATTATTTTAGTGTGAAAGCACCGCTAGAATACCAATCTGTACACACCGGTTTTAAGGCAAAGCTTTCTATCTCTACCAGCCAACGGTTGTTTTGCGGCGTGCGGGCAAGAAAATCCTAACGCGGCTAAAGAAGGGGTGGGCGGTTTTCACTCACGGAGCACAGTGTAGATGGCGCGATGAACGCGCGCTATCACCCAGCGTTGCCTGCGCGGCGGCGGGCGCGACGCCGGGAAGCAATCCGTCGGCTTTGTCGTCTGCTTTAGCGACCGTTGTTTTGGGCCTATTTTGGCGCAGCTTCGCGTCTAGTGGGCGCTTCCTTCGCACGGCTTGATTAACTTGTTCGATAACACCTGTTGGGTAACCAGGACCAGGCGGAATCAATTGGTCGTACGGCAAATTTACGCTAAGGATTGGTTTGCAGGGTGGGAAAACAAAATGTAGAGACCACGTACAGACATCTGGCCGCTAGAGAAACGCTACCTTCTGCGCACTGCTTGCCAAGAATGGGACTTGCACTGAATACTGAATTGAAAGTGAATCGAAATTGAATACGAATTCGGGTGTGTTTTAAGAGGTATTGCAAAAGGCGAAAGGAGCAATTGGTTCTGATAAATAGCGATTATAGGAGTTCCCTCAGCTTTTTCGCAATTCTCAAACTTGCTAAAATAACTAGTTTAAATCTGTATAAATGGGAATCACTAAGCTCACATGCCGGATTGGTTCGGTGTCTGCACTTGTGTCGTTCGGTAGTGTAGCTCCGAGCTAGCACGTCAGCATGGATAGATTCCGCTGTCTCAGCCTTCGAAAGACGCTCCTTTCCGTTTTCTTTCTGCCGACCCACGGCTGGGCTTCAGCGACGGCGTCCGCCGCTCTAGCCCGGCCGTGGCCGAGGATAATACGTTCGGGAAGCCGCCCCCGCGAATTCCAGGTAACCGCTGCCCGATCTCTGGTTTCGCTCTTTGTAAAGCGAAGTGTGGGAATTCAAGCGATGTCGCATGGACATTTGTTGTGGGTGTCGTTTAAAGCATTGCTTTCAAACCCCCTTCACAGCGCGGATTGGAGCCAATTTTTTTGTCTTCCGCCTACCGTAGTTCCCGGTTTATTAGCCGCGTGCTCAATAGAGCTGTGCCAAGCTGGAATTATTACCAGGCGAACAGCTGGCGAAGCAGAGGTGGAATGCACGTATATGCGACGGGCGAAGGTGGGGTACAACTTTATGCGTCCTGGCCTAACGTCGTGCACGGGTACTTTAGCGTTGCCTGCGCTACCGCTGCTCGTCATGCTGTTAGGCTCAACGTTGAGGTTACCCAACGTTAACACTGGATAGAAGCTTTAAGGAGGTCAATTGACTAAAGCTCTTAGTCATGGCAACTGAAAAGCGAAGCGAGAAGCGTAAAGAAAAAAAAATGTAGAAAAATATGGCTAAAAAGCACCAAAGCTCGTCTGCGGATACATCGGCGAGAAGTGATGCTGACGCATAAGACGCGCTCACGCATTGTGCGTAGTTATATTTGCCTACGTAATGCAGATTGGACGTTTGGTGGAACCGTGATAATGGTCTATTTTGTAGTCGCTGTAGGAAAAACGAATCAAAAATTAGAAGTGGTATTACCCCGCCCACTGCATACCAGTTCTGTCTTTGAAATTTGATTTATTTTTGCGGTTTTGTTTCCTATGTTTTGTCCCTTTATTGTGCTCTAACCAGCGTTTCGTTAGTGCACTCCACACCCACTAAAATAAAATCCTGTGGCTCCCAATGCTTGATATGCAGTTGAAACAAAGCTTAAGCCTGCGTTGGGACAAAGCCGCTGATCACACGATGATTACGTGCACGTTAGGGTTTTGGTTGGCAGCGAAAACAAAAAACAACTTGCAACTAAAGGGCGCATTTTTTGTTACATTTTCCCGTTTTACAAGCGGAGTATGTCTTTTTGTACTGCAGGTGCGCTTCTTCTTCGACCGTTACGAAGGCAGCAATGAGAGCACGCTAGCGCACTACCCGGCAGCGCTTCCCTCGCGTGCACTGGCCACTTACCAGCGCTTGCGGGAAGTGCGCTTCCGGAACCTCGTGCTTCAAGGGTCCGCCGCCGAGAACTACGACGTGGCCGACCAGCACTGCGCCTACGACGCCAACAACGAGGTGCGCCCGGAGGAAGCCCTCCGATAACTGTGGTCAAAGCCGAACCGAACCTAACAGAACCAAACTTACCTGATCAGTAACTCCACCGCTGGGAAGCCCTGGGACAGGTTTTATTGGTTCCAAAAAAAGGAAAATTACGTGCGCACTGACAGGCGGGCAAGCAGGCAAGAAGGCAGGCTGGCGAGCGGGCTGGCGGGCGGGCGGGCGGACAGATCAATTGGTTTAATGAACTTTTAATGCGTAGCATACTATGCCGACTACCCCCCCCCCCCCCCTCCAGGAGCGTCTAACGCCCTGAATTTCCACAAAATGCAGATTTCGTGAAAGTTCGAAATGTAATCGTTATAGTAACGTAAATGGAGATAATTGGTCGATCATATTTTGAAAAATAAAAATAACAAAGATATACAAAAAATTACGAAAAAAATAAAAAGGTATATGTCATGGCATTTCCACAATAATGTATATTTTGCGAAAGATTCCTCTGCAATCGTTATAACTGCGTAATGGAGATGATTGGTTGAAAGAAATTTTGCAAAACTAAGAAAAATATG
Organism: Haemaphysalis longicornis; assembly: GCF_048455015.1. Lineage (NCBI taxonomy): Eukaryota > Metazoa > Arthropoda > Arachnida > Ixodida > Ixodidae > Haemaphysalis > Haemaphysalis longicornis. Next base: position 224,985,980 of record NW_027526295.1, on the reverse strand, counting down.
AAAAATATGAAATAATTACGGTAAATGGCGAACCGTGTAACGCCCTGCGATTTCACAATAAGGAAGATTTCCCAAAAGTTCCAAATGTATTCGTTATAATAACGTAAATGGAGATAATTTGCCAAGCGAAGTTCTGAAAAAATAAGAAATAGCAAAATATAAAAAGTTACGGAAAATGTCAAAACGTATACCGCATGGCATTTCCACAATAATGCAGATTTCGCGAAAGTTCCACATGTAATCGTTATAAGAGCATAAATGAAGATAATTGCTCGGACGAAATTTTGAAAAACTATAAAATTGAGAAAAATAAAAAAAAAATGGGAAATGGCGAACCGTGTAACGCCCTGCATTTTCACAACAATGCAGATTTGGCCAAATTTTGAAATGTAATCGTTAGCGTAACATAAATTGAGATAATTTGCCGGAGGAACTTTTGAAAAACTAACAAATAAGAAAATATTAAAAAATTACGGAAAATGCAAAACGTATAACGCGTGGCATTTCCACAATAATGCACGTCTCGCGGAAGTTCCACGTGTAACCGTTAGGATAGCGTAAATGGAGATAACTGTTCGGACAGGATTTAAAAAAAAAATCGGCTGGAAAAAAACTCACACTCAAGACAGGTGGCATAAGAATGCTACCCGTTAGTAGATAATTCTCTGAATTTCTGCAGACCTTTTTATTGAGCGAGCGCTGGGTCCTGACTCCTGACGATATAGTAGCCACCCGGTGGGGAACCACCCGGGTGTCGTCGGGATGCCGTGGCTTGGGTTGTCCGTCCGGGCCCTTTTCGTACGGTCTTGCTGGGTTACAGAGTCGGTGCTAGTTAGGAGAGCCATTCCCCGCTCGCTGGAAGGGTTGGTTTAAGTGGTAGGACTGCATGGGCTTAGGTGGCCCTCACGTACCGAGTTGTATAAGGAGCCGGCGGGAGGGCGATATGACGGGAAGGGAAAGTGCATTGTGTAGGCTTCGATTCGAATTAAATTTTATTTGCAATCTACGTAGGCAGGTGACTGGACTGACCACAATTTTCACTCTTACCGAACCAAAGAAAAACGCTCGTCTTTAAATCGTTCAGCGCTTATACCCTTCCCCCTTTCTCCACAGATTCTGTTCGTGCGGCTGTCGGTGCTGGACGTGCGCGACCCGCAGAAGCCGCTCTGGCCCGCGCTGCAGGCGGCGCAGATGGGACCGCACTTGGCGCGCTGTCTGCTGCGGGTTCTCTTACCCACGCTGTCCGAGCGTCGGCGCCAAGACGCGTACTGGTCGCCCGCGGCGCGAACCGGACTGGACGCGCTGCGCGGCTGCCTGCACGAGCAGCACGCCCGTGCCACCACCGCTGGACGCCCTCGGGACATCGCGCAAGATATGCTTGCGGTGGCCGACAACGGCGCTCTTGGGCCCGCCAGGGACGTTTACGACTCGTTCGTGGCACGCTTACTCGACAAGGCTGCAGGAGTCGAGCCCACGGGGGAAGCCGACAAGAAGGCACCCCAGTGGGACCAGGTGACCACCGGCTTGGCTTTTACGCTGTCGTGAATGGCGCCTCTTTGTTACGAACAAGACATGTTCAGTTACCACAGCGGGCGTATTTTCGGTGCGAGGAATGTGGCCCTTTATGGGTTCGCTGAACATCTGCTGGTAACAGGTATTGCATAAAAACGTTTTATGTATATTGTATAACTTGGGATTATCATTACTGGAAATGTACGATTTTTTGTATTTTTCTTAATTTACTTAATGTTTTCTCTCTGTATTGCTGGATCTTATTGCTAAGCACCCATATTTGATTTGAACATGTCCTCTGCTGTGAACTCCTCTGTTGTGAACTCCAAAGGGTCAGGAATCACTGTGTCGAACCGAAAAAATTTCAAGGTTCGGTTACGGTTCAGGTTTGGGGGAATTCATTTCGTTCTGGTTCAGTTCCTGTTCGAATAAATCCCGCACCAGACCGATTCGCGAACCGGTTCAAAGACCCAAATGATTGTCGCACTACCAAAAATAGTTCCGAAGTTTTAAGTCACAATATCATACTGACGTGCTAGCTCGGAGCTACAGTACCGCGAACCGAAAAAAATTCAAGGTTCGGTTACGGTTCAGGTTCGGGGATTTCATTTCGTTCTGGTTCAGTTCCTGTTCGAATAAATCCCCCAGCAAACCGATTCGCGAACCGGTTCAAAGACCCGAATTATTGTCGCACTACCACAAATAGTTCCGAAGTTTAGGTCCCAATGGAACGCAAATTCAATTTTAAAGACGATAGTCTTTCTTGGGCTACTTGAACGGAGAAATTTTGATCTGTGTCTGTCTGTAACTCGATTCAGTCACCCGGCCAAAGTAGAACGGAAGCTGAGGAATTGTCTTATATATCCACAGCCAAATCTAAACGTCAAAGTCCGGCGTCGAAGTCCGTGCTTGTCAACATCGTTGAACAAGAACAAGAAATTACGCAAATATAAGGCAGAAAATCGATACATAAGTTATATTTCCAGTGTTCCTTTGTTAAAAAATGCATGCATGCTATGTTTTTGCGATAGCAAATGAAATACTACATCAACTGCAGAAAACCATCGCTTGCTGTTGCCCTGTTGCCCCCGCTACTACAGCTCCTGGCGGCATTAAAGAAATCAAACAACTACTGTAACTGAAGTTTCTATTAGATAGGTTCCACGTTCCGCTTGGTACGCTCGTGGGGTAGGGCAACGTGGTTCTATAAACGTTGTAGGAGGGTGCCTCGATTCACGCGCGCCTCCACCGTACGGCAGCGCTGGCATCGAGGACCCCGACTTGGCGCAGTGGAATGCGGTAAATTTAAATTGATTTGAGCAAACCTGTAGCGTTTTCATCTTGGAAGGAACGAGACGGGAGAGGAACAGCATGAGAGGTGAGCGTGAATGAGTAGGGAGGCATTTACTTGGCAGGGGAGCCAGTCGACTATCGTCTTTCTTTACCATTTGCAACAAGAGGAGCAGATGCGCAGCCATTTTTTAGTGTTTCTTCCCATCAACTCCACTTTAATCAATCAGGCCACTTCGCTGAATTCAATTGAACGTACAAGCCACTTTTGCGGCTAGCAGTTGTGTCGTCCTATTGACTACATGACGACTCCGCCAAGACACATCACTGCGGGATTTATTGATCACTCTTGCTCCGTTTTGTTGCACCGTTTGCATTCTGACTGGGGTGTATAAATTGTCAACACTGTTTTATTATTTACCTATTACGTCGCTGCTGAAGCTGTCTAGTAGAAAATTTTGATGTTTTTCGATGCTTCTTACTCTTCGGGTGGACGAAGCGTCCTTGAGGCCATAATTGAGTTGAGCTAGTTAATAAAGGCTAGGTCTTTCAAATAAGGCGAGGTATGCTTTGTCTTCATGGTCCATTTAGTATCTCAAAGTAAGCGTGTAAGGCGACGCAGCAGAGAAATATCGCCGACCTCGGGCTGTGGCACCGTCGGCCTCCGGCTTGCTACCAAGTCAACGCTGCCTATACCAAAAGAATCTACAAAAAAAAAAAAACCTTCCCCGTAGACTTCTACGCGCACGCAACAGGGCGTTCTATCTGCTAGTGAAAAGCAGCTTTTTCATTTGCAATGGTTTAGGAAGCATGTGTAAGGAAACACGATAACAGGTGCACTAGAGGTTTTATACGGGGCCAAGCCTACCTAAAAGGTGGAGATCGACTAACTATTCACCCGGGCTGGACGCGGGCCGAGTAAAAATGATTTGGTCAGGCCTTCCTGACGGCTTGGGTTCGGCCTGGTAAAATGAAGCAATGCTTAAGTTGTCTATAATAGCACAGAACCTGCACTTTGTCCAACCGGCCCAACTTTAGGCCGCATCGTAGTCGTACTTAGTCCGTCTGCTTCCGCAAAAAAATTAAATATTCTTACTCTAGATAGTTTATTTTTATTGTATTCTTGTTTTCGCGGACAACTTGTGAATACGTTCTTTACTGACGACGAAATGTCTTGTTGTAGTATTGGTTGTATTGGCATTGCCTGGCCCAGGCTGTGTGTCCGTGTTGTGAGTTTCAAAAACATTTAATCCCCTCTTGTTGCATGGGGTTCGCCTCGCTTGCATAAGCCGATGCGCTAACCAAACATACGGTTGCTTAGAGCCAGCGCAAGTGTGCGTCTCTTCCTTCCTGTCTCCCATCCGTCGAGCTGATGTTCACGTTATTACCGTTATGTTCAAACAATCCGAAATTTCAGCACTTTCGAGGTGCTAGAAATAAGCAGTAAGGTTCGAGCCTTGACCGATGCTCAAGTGCAGCAATCTCTCGACCTCATTGCCCCTGGAGAGTCCCTGAGAGGGAAGGGCAATGTCCGTGCTTCAACCGTCTTGAAGGCTGCGCCGGAAGTGCGCCATTTTTTTCTGCCAGCCTCGCATCCTGCTTGGGCGACCAGCAGAAACATGGCATTGCAATATTGGTGCACAACCTTTTCTCAATGTTGCGACCACGAAGAGAGCGTTCATAGCGTTTTTATTAATACGAAGGGAACAGTGCGCGAGATATTGCGAAGTTGAACGTGGGTGGAAGGTAAAATCCCCGAACTACATTGACCACACTTTTCCAACAACGGACAGTCGAATCGTTTTGTCGTGAACCGATAGCCGTTTTTTTTCGGTTCAGTTGTGGTTCGGGTTCACCGGAACCAAAAATAACAGTTCGGGTTCGGGTTCGGTTCGGGATAAAATACCGTTTCGGTTCCGTTTCAGCACCCAAACTACTTTTTGCCTAACAGATTAGGCTTGCAAAGCAAAGCACTTAGCTGGAAATGAGGACTTTCTGCCATCCGCCATAAAAACAGTCAGTCTGCCTTCTCACGGTGAGAATAGCAGCCAATCCTCATGGCTGCGATTTCATATAGAGGGCCGGCAAGCAGAAAGTTGAAATGTAGAAAAAAGAATAATGTAAGGGTCGTGTTCTATTCCCGGACGGCGGCAGAGCTGGTGTGCTAGGATTGTTCAGTATTGGGCACAAGATCCCGACGCATCAATATAAAAGGAGCACAGATGGTACAAATTATTACCGGCCGGCAAAGCACAGCACTAGATTAGATTCTGCACATAACATTATGCATGCGTCATCCCATCGTGTACGTCTGGCGTAACAAGCTGAGTCGTTTTTCTCGGCTCTAGATCATCCGTATGGTTATTGATTTTAGTGGGATTGTGTATGTCGGCCATGTGTCGGGGAAAGCAGCAGCTTAAAGGTGCTCCATTTTATCCTGCAGGTATTCTACATGCTGTACGCGCGCACTTTATGTGAAGACCCGGATCACCAGCGGCGCTCGAGGCACCCCATTCCGCACTGGGAACGCGTGAACGGGCCACTCTCCAACGACAAGGCTTTCGCTGGGGCCTTCAAGTGCCAACTTGGAGAGCCGATGCACCCCGAGATCAGCTGTCCGTTCTGGAGGCCGACCCACCAATTCGCTCCGTAGCACCGTCTACCATAGAGATGTAACAAGACGTATTCCGCCCCTTATTACGGCGCTCATTTGTGCTATCCTACACACACACACACCCACAAAAGAGGACGAAAGAAATTACACCATCTTTTCGTAGGGGAACCCCGAGTAGTATGCCAAGCAGCCATGGGGTCGACTGAAGTTCCCATTAGTTTTCAGTTCATCGTTTCCGTTGACGTTCAGCTTCGCGTGCCTTCGTTGTATCAGTAGCCTCTTGACGTAGTTCGAATGAGTTAATGACATAAGACGCGTTCGTAGCACATGCTCCCGTCTCGGTTTGTAGCGGAGTGGGAAGAGCGCCACGTACCTCTCGTTGCGGCCAGAGAGTCGTGGGATCAAAACCGGGCGCCGCCTAACTATTTCTTTTTATATATTGGACTGCGCTGACGTCAGCCCAAGCGCTGACGGGGCTGAAGAGACCCGCATGCGCAGTAGAGTGCGGACGGCGGACAACGACAACGACAACGAGGGAGGGAGGGACACAGCTCCGAGCATGAGATGCTTCGCATCTAAAACTTCTCTTGTGCTGATTCCTTCAAACCCCGACGTGGTAATGGCAAACGTCGGCTCTGTTCCGTTTATAATTAATGCGGTATGATTAAGTTCAGCGCAGTGTGTTGTTAGGCTTGTTTTGCATTTTGTAACGTTACATAGTACGACAGAGTAACGCACAGTGATGTCACGGCTCAGTGCCTATTTAAATGTTTGTCCAATTCGTATTGAAATATGCACTTATCTGCGTCGTCGTTTTCGCTGCGTCCTCTAGTAAAGAACGAAAGTTACTTGCTTACACTTCTGATCTATAAAATGAATGAGTGAATTTATTTCACAAGGATGGCTGAAGAGGGAAAAGGGTGGCGAAAGGAAGGAAAGATAGTTCACAGTTTTAAGTCCTTCCTACGAGGTGTGCCTTCAGGATAGCCACAGCCTTGGACGAAGAGTCAGCGATCCACTTTATATTTTATGCAGATGACACCACGAACTGGACCGAAGCGGATGGTTACGAAAGTACAGAAGCAGTTGCGAGTAACTGCAAAATGCGCTACTGACTATGAAACAAAATATTGCTCATACGGGAATGCAAGAATCATCCGCAAAAACGCAATTTTACCCGTAGGCGCGTCCTCAACGGACCGTGCCAAAGTAGGAGTGACGTTGCAAGAACGTCCCTTTCCCGATCCTTTTGCGGGTAAATAAGTATGCTCGGCGTTCCGATCAGCTCCAAAGGTTTCGCCGATGTGCGACTTAAGCAGTTGACGCCGACGTGGAAGGAACCTCTCCATCTTGTAAAAAGAATACCCAACAAATTCGGAAGAGCGATGGAAGATTTCGCGCGTGTCTTTGTACAAAGTGTACTGAATTCCAGAGCATGCTAAGGTGGCCTAAATTTCCAGCTAACACAGCTTCATGCTCAGAAGATCGAAAGCCTATACCTGCAAGCCCTTCGCATAATTACGGGACTCCAAGCGCGCGCTCTCACCCACCGCGCCCCCACCGCAAGCGCCCGTCCGGAGTGGGAATGGTGGACGGCGGCTGAAGACTCACCGAGTGGATACGGAGAAATCCTCAAGAACATGAGGGCGGCTCGCCAGCTATACCCCTCACCCCACAAATCTCTAAGCAGGGAAGAAGCCGTACACCTACGACGCCTCCAAACTGCGTCGGTGCTCACACCGGCGCTCCTCCATCACATGTACCCCGACGATTATCCCAGCGCACAGTGCGACATCTGCAAACAAGGTACGGCCAATCGCTGGCACATCCTATGGGACTGTGCAGCCATACAAGGCGGCGTCAGCTTCACAGAATACCCCGCAGATCTCCAAATCGCCATCGCCTCAACCAACAAGTCGGATCAAGAGTGGGCCATTCAGCAGGTTCTCAAGGCGCTCGAAAGGCACGGACTTAGCAAAGGGGTCCCTGTCGAGTAGGGCTGCCCAAGAGGATGCAACGCACGGCCACGTTGAGGTCGGCCCGTCAACCGGGCTTTACCTACTGCAGGATTTACCCAATAAAGTCCTATCCATCCATCCATCCATCCACACCACATGAAGACGGAAGAACTTTACAGATACAGCCAACTTCCTCAACGTTACAAATACAGCCAACTTCCTCGCTTAAACGACATAATTGTACACAGAGCTCGTAACGACAGCACAGGACGCCTTTTCACCGAACAGGGCCACCGTTGTCTTTAACCCCACGACAGAACATTCAGAGCCGCTCATTTCGAGGTGACAATACCTCCGTGGGAAGACACGATCGTGACAGCCCACAGGGCCATTCGGACAAAGGTAAACAAAAACCCACGTTCATCAGGAGACCACCAAAGCGCTTGCGGCTACCCCGCTGCACGCTGACGATCACACCATCTTCGTGGATGGCGCCATAAGGCAAGACCGACGGTTTATCGCAATGGCCGCCACTGACACGCAGGGTATGCAGTGAATGCTTCACCAGGACCGAGGCGATCTCTACAATCGAGCGCGAATTAGAAGCCATCCTCCTTGGAACCAAGACAGTGATGGCGTTGACATCTCCGAGAACATCGAAGGCAGGAATACATAGACAGCTTGGAAGCTCTCAAGACACTAAGGGGCCCACCTAAGCGAAACTCCACACCTCATTGCATGAAAGAGTGCAGCAAAACTATAAGACATAGCCGCAGTGTTGAAGTTAAGAACAGGTAGATTCCCAGCCGCAGTGGCAGCACGGGCAATGAGGAGGCCCACAGACTCGCGAAGGAGACCCTTTTTTCTCACCCTTCGGAGTCGGCGGTTGAGTGTCGACGAGTGACACTGAAATAAATCGGCAAGGAGAAGTTCAAAACTACGATTTTTAAATTGGAGCATCCCGTACCACGCAACATTCTGAATTGCTCCTTACCAAAGCACGGACTGGCTACGTCATGACGGAACATATAGTGGCAAGTCGGATGCACTACAGGCAATGCACACACACACAAAAAGAATGGAAGCTCACACTAACTCGTAAGACGAAGGTAGCGAAGCTGTATGCAATCTACACGACCATCACGAAGGTTTAAGCAACGTTTATAGAACCAAGGTCAGTTGTAAAACTTCGAAGTGTTTCCCGGCGCCGCCGCACCAAGCCGCATTGATGGCGCTGCAGTCGCACCCGGCTCCCGCGCGGAGCACCGGGTGGCTGAGGAGGCAGCTGAGGTCAGCACGTTCTGAGGGATACACCTGCCGTTGTGCGGCCAGCGTCTCCGCGCGTGCGTGCTTGCGTGCGCGTGCGTGCGTGCGCACTCCAGTTGTAGATGGTTAAGTGAGCACCATGCCGGCGTGTTGTGTCCCCGGTTGCACGGGTGGTTACAGGGGAAACCAAACCCAAAGGCGCTTTTCCCGCACTTCAAGTTACTTCGGCCTTCGTGTAGATATATGGTACCGTGCCAATGCGTGTCTCGACCGAAACCTCTCAGCCAAATCGCGCGTGTGGCGTGAATTTTTACCCTGAGGACATAGCAAAGAGCTACACCCACTTCATTACAGTGAAAAAGTAAAAACTGAGTGAGGAAAGTGGAGCCTCGTCGAAGGAGCCGTCCCGAAAATATTTCCAAACCTGCTTCCTTACCTATCCAAGCCGCCGGCAAATAGAAAGAAATTTCCACGCCGAAACATGCAGATTGTTGCACAGACCTCGTCTGCACAGAAAGCCAAAACAAGCGCTAACGGTGCAGCCGAAGAAAGTGCTGCAAATTTAGACGTGCTGGCAGCGAGCAGTAAACCTTCGTTGAGAAACATAAGGAAGGAGTTCGTTTTCAATTGGCGAGCTGGCGAAAGAATGTTGGCAGAGATTACAATAGAAGTTATGTTGGTTTTTTGTTGTTGTTGTTCTTCAGAAAATAGAGGGATAGCTTCTTTTCGTTTAAAAGTGTTTCAATCGGGGAAGAAGGAACTATTTCGGTCAGCTGCTGTCTCCGCTGCAGTGCCTAGAAGCTCTGTCAATAGCGTAAATACAGTTACTATAATCTCATTTACCGGCACGAAGTAGACGAGATTATAATAGCGCTATTTGCACTATTTACAGAGCTACTAGGCACTGCAGCGGAGACACAGAGATACGGTTTGTGCCGGGCGCACTGCGATCGTCGTCTTCGTCTTGATTCCCTTCTCGGCCCCATCACCACGCGAAGCTGATACTTGACAGCCTATTCTTTTTGCCAAGAGGGATATCCCGTGAAAATATCTCCTTACCTTGAAACTAAAAAAATATCCTCTTTTTGGTTCTTTTATTCAACCGATAAAGCTTTTTTAACGAAATGATGACAATGTTTGCCAGCCTTCACTAATGTCTCTGCATAACGCACCAGCCACATTTCCTGCCTAGAGGGTTAGAATATGCAGCCGCCTCAACAAGAAACGTAAATTATGTAATGTGAAATGGCAGACGATGCTCTAAACGAACGCGGAAGTGCAACCACAAAGCCGCGCTGCCTTTGAAATGCAAGCGGCTACTGCGCAATGGTTGTCGCCGATTGAGCGCCGTAGCTCCGGTGACATGTGGCTAGACTTACCACTTACAAGCGTAAATAAAAGGTTATAAACACGGTGATCGGCATATTTCGCGATTAAGCTCGCAACGGCAGTACAGATGCGGCCCGCGCTGCTTTCGCTTGTGCTTCCCCAGCGGCTGAAGGGAGCGGGTTGCGACGGCGACGCCACCTGGCGCTGTGGGTCGCTCGGGCGCCGTATTGCTGGTATGGCGGAGGCGGAGAGTTTTAAAACTGACCTTGGTTCTATAAACGTTGGGTTTAAGCGCACGATTGCAGCCGATATGCTTGTTCTTCGCTGCCTCAATGAGCTTTATTCCATCATTGTTGCTATGTGTGAGCTGCTTTGGAAACTTTCTCATTCCGAGCAAGTGTTGCCATGATTACAGCGAACGCGGGCGTTTTTTTTTTTTTTTTGGCCAGTCTTGGCCAATGTACCTAAGTGGGTATGCTTGGCTTGACAAACGTGCGCCGGGGACACATGGTGGTCCCCGCGAGGTACGCACACACGAGCGCTCGGCATTTTATTGGCTGTTCAAACTGCCGGCAGGTCGCCACAAGGCATGCTCTCACGTGCGCTCGACATTTTCTTGGTATTTTTAACTGCGGACAGCAAACCCTAATGATTTACTTAACTAATTCGGTGTTAAAACTTTCGAATTCCGCCTGCCAAGCTCTCTTGCCATCAATGTCACAGAAAACCGCTAAGCATTAGCCATCTAATCTGGTCTTTCCCGTAACTAGCAGATTTCCGAGACAAGCACAAGCCTTCGTGGTCGACCGTAAAAGCAGGTGCGGTAGAAAAATAACTACCGGCGTCTGAGGCGCAGTACGCGGTAATAGAAGCCTTCGTGGACACTGGGGCCCAGCATGGCGTTTTATCTACTGTCATGCAGTGTCCCGTCTACCTAAACTCCTCTCAAATTCGCCTTAACAAACCAGCCGCACCCAGCCATCTCTACTGGCGGAGTTAACAGCCATCCGGGACGGACTACAGGCATAAAGCTAGCCCTACAGCGCGCTCCAGTGTATTGCATCCTGCATCTTTACAGGGACTCCACGGCGGCGATACAGGATTTACACCGATTATCCAACCATTGCACTATTTTCAAGGGACATCCCCACCCTACTAGACTCGTACCCCTGTCCTCTCCGGGAGTTGTGGGTTCAGCGGAATACACTCCCCGCTCACATTGCAGCTGGTAGGGCTTGTCAACCTACGTCTATTCCTCGGCCGCGACCAATGCTATCAACGATTCCATTAGAAAAGTTTCTTCAACGGCAGGACGATCTGAGGCGCGCCACACGTGCCCTCATCCCACCGTGTGGAAAAGACCTCCCCAGTAGATTTGCTCGCTGGGAAGAGGTTTTGATGCGCAGACTTCGCGTTAAAGTGGCACTATCACATGTGACCCAAGCGTGGCCACCCCGCTACCACGCCCCGTTCGATGACACCTGCCCCCTCTGCACAGCTCCTGCCGAACAAGCGGATACGGATAATCTAATATGGGCGTGTCCTTCACTGGACTCAGCCGGAAGGCGACACCTGAGAGGCACAGGCCTGCATCCTGGAAGACCACCCGACCTCCAGCGGTGGTTCTTGGGACCCCAACACCGCTCCCTTCTTGCCTTCCTCCGGGTGACGGGTGCCCATATCTATCTCTAAATAGGTTATTTTTATGCCAACGCGCATTCTATTGCAAATAAAGAAAGCACTAAGCCTCAAAGATTAGCTGCACCCAAAGGACCAAGTGGAAGTCACTCTGCTCACGATGTGGGCCTTCGCCAAAGAGGCACACCTCGTGGAAATGATCTATAAAAAAAAAGAGGCATGACCTATAAAATTGTGAAAACACGTTGAAGTAAACACTCCATCCTATTCGTGAAACCTGGCTTAGCGGTAGTGCGTGCCTCTATATTGACTTCCTTGTGCACAATTTATTTCTTCTTATATTGTTCCTTCCTTCCCTCCTTGGCTGTTCAAATCGCATAAAAAACTATAAGAACGAACGAAAGAAAGAAAGAAAGAAAGAAAGAAAGAAAGAAAGAAGGAAAGACAGACAGACAGAAAGAAAGAAAGAAAGAAGGAAAGAAAGGAAGAGAGAAAGAAAGAAGGACACAAAAAGAATAAGAGGGAAAATCGCAATTAGCATACAGCCACTTAGACTAATCTCGATCTGGTGTCCAAAAACTGGTCCGGATGACTTGGGAAGGAAAGCTGCTGCTTACCGGAAGGACAGCACATGAAAAATAGGCAAGTAAGTTGTAGAAAAACGAATGAGAGCTGCGTATTCCGCACTAAAGATCCGGGCTTTCCCTCTGGTATGCTTGTTTTTTCCCCTATTTCCTTGCCCGCATGCTTCGTCACTTTATATTTTCATATTTTTGTACCGTCTATGGCTTTCTCAGGCAAAGTTTGACTGTCGTTGTTTTTCTTGATCCAACGAAAACATAAGTATTGATAGAAATTGGCGTGTCTGACGCTTTGTTTCTTCGGCGCTTCAAGGTTTCAAAACTTAAGAATTGTTACAAATGCGACGCCATCTACTGAGTATTCAGAGAGCTCGGGTGGCTCCCGCAGCGCGCCAGTTCAAAACAAAACGAAAACTTTCGAATTGAAGAAATGGCCTTTGAATGTATGAGGTGCTCAATCCTGCAATTTTCATAGCTTACAGTATATAGTACTGACCCATTACGCAACGCAAGTGGAATTTTCATACTTACATTTGGCGTCTGACTGGCTTCAATTCATCGATCCCCGGAGAAGCAGGCACTTTGATTCGTTCTAAGCTCCACAGGTGGCAGCTGTTCCTCGCTGCGTGAATATGGCGCGAAAGCCGGTTTTCTTGTGGTTTCTTAACTTTTGTTTGCGGTGAAGTTGGAAGGCCGCTTACTGGGAGAACGCTCGACCCGGTCTGCGCGCGGAAGCGGGACGCAGAAAAGGAATGCGATTTCGCAACCGATATTACAGACTACGTCTACGTTTTTTAGTTATTATAAAATGGCAACGAGATAATTTCTGCAGAATTGTTAAAAAGCTCCGTAATTATGATATAGGGTTTATTTTATGGCCGTCGTATGGTTCGAGAAAACGGGAAGGAAACTAACGCGTCGAAACGTTTATAATAGCTTTGAGCATGCGCAGTGACATCATCGTTTATTAAGCAAGGACCAAAGTTGAGTACAATTGTTACGCCAACGTGGGTATAGGCCAGGCGAATAATTTGCTCCGTTTATTAGGGGGTCCAGAAAGGGACACTCAGTTCCAAAAATGGGAACCCTACTGCAGCTTCCGCTGCACTGATGAACCTGCGGCATTAATATGCCCCAGTTGCAACCCTTAAATATCACAATGTAAGTATTTCTAGAATATGCATACACAGAAATCTGTGCGGTCGGCAAATAAGTACTGTCAGCTGCATTTTACGGAAGTGAGAGGCATGTTTGTAGCGGAGTAAGTCTACGTAATTAGGCAACATATGCCGATCGCTTCTTTCACTGGTGCATGCAAATTAAACAAGATTTTAAGGCTACGGACAACAAAGAAACAAAGGAACGTATTTAAGACTGAAATCAAGGTGATGTTTACAGAAAAGAAACTGAGATATGACAATCACTAGGCGTGTCTTATTCTAAGGAATTTAAACTGTATTGTGTGAAGACGTGATTTTTTCATAGACATGACGAACAATCAGTCAAGGAATATGTCGTGTTCTGTTGTATCTGCTGGTAACAGGTATTGCAGAAAAAAGTTTTATGTATATTGTATAACTTGGGATTATCATTACTGGAAATGTACGATTTTTTGTATTATTCTTAATTTACTTATTTTTTTTCTCTCTGTATTGCTGGACCTTATTGCTAAGCACCCATATTTCATTTGAACATGTCCTCTGCTGTGAAATCCTCTGTTGTGAACTCCAGAGGGTCAGGAGCCCTCGTCAGGCACTCAATGTCTTTAGCTCCTGTCCCTTCAGCAGGAATTCTAACAACGTCTGCTGAAAAATAAAGTCTTCTTCAATGCAAACGACAAATTTATTTTTGTTGCACTGTTTGCTCAATCCCCGCTAGAGACATATTTTCGCTAACCGAAAAAAAATCATGTTTAGTTTCTTTGGCGAATATGTGTCTATTATTCATTTTTCACTAAGTATAAGACATTCAGCACTAAACTGTCAATTATATTTAAAAAAAATGGTGTACTTGTATATTTCTCACAAGAAAAACAAGTTAAACTTTCAATACTCTACAAATAATGTAATTTTTTCTGTGGTTGAATCGTACAAATATCTTGAGTTGTGGATAAGAAACGATCTTAACGGGCGAAAACCCATTGACTATTAACTTTTCACTAACTAAAATAATAAACTGAACTATTAAATATTATCAGTAAATATTAATAAATATTACTAAATACTAAACTAACCTATTAAACTAACTAAAAAACTATTAACTTCGAAGGCTAACCAGAAACTTCTTTTTACGAAGGGTTTCGAAGCTATCACCTCCATTCATTCGTATTCTTGTATACAAATTGATAGCGCTGCCGAAAACGTGATTATGTACCCGTCATCTGGAATCCTTTTACTCAAACTAACATTCATAAATTAGAAAAAAAAAACCAAAATGAGCAGTTCGCTTCACAGATAACAGTTATGGATGAACCTCGGTAACTGAACTGTTAGTCAGAGCTAACTTACCTTCAATCTCAGAAAGAAACCGCATATCAGGATTACATATCCATATCAATTAATTAATGGGTATTACAAGACAGGCATTGAAAAAATTATTTCATTTTCTTCAGGTTACGCCAGCAGACAACGCCATGATCGTACAATAACTCCGTTCTGTACCTGCAATACTTGCTTCAAATACTCTTTTTTCCCTAGAACCGTGCGGGATTGGACTTGTTCATATAACCATCAAGTCGCAAAACAATCTTTAGCATCCTTTGCCGCTGCCCTGGAATAAACGAGAAATAACTTTACTTGAGTATTTGGTTTGTTTTCCTTTACCTTTATGATTCTGTTGGGTTTGCTTACGATTGCAAAACGCAAGGGATGGTTCGTTGTTTGCCTTGTGGTATACAGCTGCCTACCATGTGAAATGCGAGTGATTGTTCTGTGGCAACACGAGGAAATGAAAATACCGAGCCACAGAACAACACATATATTTAGAACACGTCAGCCTGCTGACGGGGCAGCGGCAGCTATGGCTGGCCGAACGTTCGGAGTTCCTAGGAGCACTGACCGCTCGTGCCACGAGGCTCGCGCAGTAAGCCTCAGAGTGGTGCTTCGTCGTCTTCGTCTTCGTTAATGATGCTACAGTAACATCTGTTTGCGTGGTGTTATGTGCCTTTTTGTGTACCCACCTGCTAAAATCCCTTCAGGGTATTGCAGTACAAATAAATAAATAAATAAATAAATAAATAAATAAATAAATAAATAAATAAATAAATAAATAAATAAATAAATAAATAAATAAGAAATTTCGGGTATTTTACCCGCTGAAGCTACAACTGGGCTATGCGGCACTCCGTAGAGGAAGCCTACGGAATAATTTCTTCAACCTTGTATGGTTAATGCACCCAGAGATCTTGGCTCACGGATGTATTTAAAGACGACACTCTTAGTAGGCTAGCTAAACGCGAACATTTTGGTGTCTGTACGTCTGTTAGGAACGTTACTGGTGCATCTGCTCGCTTGTAGGTCACTCGCTCACTGGAAATATACGTCACTGGTTGCAAACCCGGCTTTACCAAGCGGCATGAAAAAAAAGCTTTGTTTTGCCTTCCATGCCAATTAGTAACCCAGCGGTATTCACGTGACCTGTGGCGGCTCGACAGTCATCCCCAAATCGCTATAGACCCAAAGGGGCGTATGAGATCCAGGAGAGGAGCGATGTAAGGGGAGTAAGTAGGAGTCAAGGGGAGTAAAGACCCAGGAGTCGGGTAGGAAGGAGTATGGGAAGGTAGGAATGAAGAGGGGATGGGGAAGGACATTGAGGTACACAAAGGAGGAGCAAGAGGGGATGTGGGGGTAGAACGAGAAAGAGGAATGAGGAAGATGGCTATGGGCATTGAAGTAGGAATAGAAGAAGAAGAAACGAAGTGAAGCTTGATAGAGTGGGTGGTGTGAATGGGATGAGGAGAGGAAGGGGAGGCAGCGGAAGCTGAGGAAGAAACTTAAAGGGACACTGAAGTGATTAGTAAATATCGCGGGATTACTAGCGCAAATTGTAGTCCGGAGTCCATAGACCATGTTTCGACCACTCTCAGCGCGTTTACGCGTATTTATTTAGTAGAAGAATCAATTTGAAAATGCTGTCCTCCTCTCTGCACCCTCGCCCATTTTCTATGGCGTTTTCGTGTGACGTCAGGAGGCGATGAGCTGGCTGAGCTACTGCACGGCTCGCCGACCTTCCGAGAGTCAGTCGGCCCAGCGTCTAGTCTGCCGGCCGCCGACGGGTCGTCGCACTTCGCTCGCTCAGTTGAAACTAAGCCACGACACGTTTGTAAATGGAACAATGTGTCGTTCTTTACTTTTGTACACTGTATCAAGGTCCGAGTCCGGGTCGCTCCACACAAGCGCTGCACAAGTGCACATGTGACGCTTCGCTGACTGGTACGCTAATAAGAAAATCTAAGGCCACTTGAAGGCGGGAGAAGAGTCAGCGAAGTCAATATAGGTACTGAGGAAATAAAATCAACTGAAACTTTTACCGTACAGCGTAAAACAAGGGAGCAGGAAGCACTTTTTTGCGCTGGGTGAACAATTGCACAGCGGTCAGCAGCACGACCACACATCTGCGAACGCTTTTCCGTCTAAGAAATGCAATTGCTAGACGTCAGATATTGTGGAATTTCGGGGAACGCTTACTGCACGAGCGATATACAAGAAATAGTCATCAAAGTTGCTTGAAATACTAAAACTGAATAAAAGTGTAAACTGATTGTACATTAGATACTTTATATATCCGGCCCCGGCAGTGCACTGACTCGTGGCCGAGTGGTCTAAAGCGCTAGGATTATTGTTTTGTAAGTCACAAGTTCGAATCCCCAAGGGTAGATGCTTTTTTTTTTGTAAGTTGATTTTTTCGTTTGCGGCCGATGTTTTCTAAACTGAGTTCACCATTTTTGGGCCATAACGTTCACTGCTCCACGAGCGAGTTCGCAGAACGCACGCAGACTGACACTGACGCGCTAGCGAGTTCTCGTTGGCGTGGTGTTGCCACAAGCACCGACTACTTGCGGGCAGTGGGCACAGGCCAGAATCAGCAGACCCTCGGTCTGGTGCGAACACACTTTTTACGATGCAGGCATGAGTGAGACAAGCTCCGAATATGCGGGAAAAGCGCATGGCATTTGAGCGTCTGCGGTGACGCGGAGGGCGTTCATGCACTGCGTATACGCCTGGGCTAGTGAATGCTACAATTCCAAGCCGTCCTGTGGGGCTTATCTTAGGCATTTTACAGCCGACAACATGGCAGAAGCGCGGTACGACGATTACTGAGATATCGGGAATGCCCATCCAACGATGACGTCGGATCTCAAGCATGTTATTTTACAGAACCGAAACCGAAACTTGTTTGAATGCTAACCTTGGACATCGTCCAATCAAGGTGCATTTCCTCCTGTCGTCACAGCCATTAGTTGGTTCGGCCGCCGCAGACCGCGCATGGTAGTTTTTCTTCTTTCCCGCTTTATAAAAATATTACCGACTTATCAACCGGATAAACGATGAAAAGTGTGGTAATTTCCAGTCTACGCAGTGCAAGCCAAACCGGGAGCTTGAGAAATTCTTTTCAGTGTCCCTTTAAGAGAGGGAAAAGGAGAGCGGTGGTTCTAGGGGGGGGGGGGGATAACAAGAGGGGCTGTGGAGGAGGACGAGGACGAGGTAAATATGGGGGAAAGAGGAGGAGAGAGATGGGTAAACTGAGTTGGAGAAAAGAGGCGTAGGGAGAGGTGGAGAGAAAGGTAGGCGAGAAGGGAGGAGGGAAAATTTGGAGGGGAGAGGCAACACCAATTGGATTGAGAGCAGTGCGGAGAGATGGGCAGGTTGCAACAGCTAGGAGGGGAGTGGCCCTACGTGGCAGGGGCGGCAGAAAGTCAATCTTCTTGAAACGTCATTTGCAGCACAGAAATCCCATGCGCGGATGATTTCCCGCTTCCCGTTTCCATCAGAAAAGCGGTCGCCACGAGCGGCATCGAATCCGCGTATTCGTGCTCGGAAGCACAACGGCTTGGTAACCGAAACACCGCGGTGGGTTTCAGAGCCTTAACAGGATACAAAGGCACTGGTACAAAAACAACGAATGTTTTTTTTTTACCAAGGAGTGCTCTGCTATGTTAAGAGGCACTAGCATGTAATCCCTAAAAAAATGGGCCCTGCAAGAGGCCTTGCCGATACATATTTGTTCACATTTTCAGGTAAATCAATGTCCTATTAATCACCTCTTCAATAATGTTGCTAAGGCGAGATTATAAGTAAGTTATTGCAAATGGAAACATCGCATTTTGGCCCGCATCGCGATTCCCTCTATTTTGGCCACCTCTTCGCACCGCGCGAGCGTGACTGCCCATGGTGCCTCGCTTCTCGAGGACGTATGCAAGAACATCCGGTTGCGGGCGTTGTCTGCTACTGCGATGTTCTGCGCCGCAACTTCGCTCTGCAACGGTGGTCTCTGACTTTCTTCCGTTTGGGCCGTTTTTTCATAATTTTTCTTATAAATCCTGCACTCCGCACAGGTTGGAAAAGCTAATGGAAGGAATGGGGAGGGACTTTCACGCTTCCCCACGACGCCAAAAGATCACGCAAGAAGGGAGTCTTCCAACTCGGAAACCGTCGTGTCATCGCCGAGTTGCTAAGCAATGAACCTTAACGAAAAGCATGGTAATAGAGTTAAAAAGATAAATATAGACAGACACGGTAACGTTAAGTGGGCTGCAGGAAGCGCTAATAAACAAAATGTACCGTCTCGACCCGCCGACGCTGAGCAGACGATGCTTCACTTCGCCGCAAGTGAGAGTAAAAGCCATCCAATCGCAAGATTTCTGCTTCGTGATGCACATGGGAGAATCGAGGATGTAAATGTGGTAAGATGACGGAGTCCAAAAAAAAAAAAAACCCGTAGGAAACGGGGGGAACGTGGCAGCAAACTTTGTGACGAAAGTGTGAGCTTTCCGCGGCACGTAAAAATGTTATACTTGGCCCAGATTACGTTGACCACCGAACCTAATGATTGCGCTAGTTCATTTAGACTGCTCGACGCGCCTTTTAGGACCCCTTTAAATGAAATCTTTCCTCCTGATTGAAAAAAAAAAAAACGGCAAAGAATGGAAATCAAATCCGTCGATTCAGGGCGGAAATTTCTACCCGGCAAAATCATTCCCGTTGTGACCACAAAGTTCTCTACATTACTTAACATCTGTCATTTTTCCACCCGTGTGCTAGGAAAACGAGCCCACTGACAGCATATTCGACGATACCTTTTTTTATTGTTGCACGTATCGTAATCCCTGGAAGTAATAGGGCAATGCAGAATTTTTTTGGTCAAGCACCAAGTCTTTTTCCCTTAGAATAAGTGTGAACGGCAACACAGGGAGCATAAGTGTGGACGGCGACACAGGGAGCAAATAAGTGAAATACGCTTCCTGTCTTGCCTTCGGAGCTATGCGAATCATTACCAACAAACTTGTATGCCAGTCCCACAGTACAAGAATAAAGAGCATACGTTAATGAGCAAAGGAAAGAGAACGCCGTGTTTTAACTTCCCCGTTCAATAAAGCTTCCCTTTCTTTGATCCCTTGATGCCCGTAGCAAATGTGCCAAGGCAGTTCGTCAGTGGACGGAGATCGGACACTCCCGCGCGCCATTGACCCTGTTTCGCAGGCATCCAGCGCAAATACGCTCGTGGCTCACGCGTGCGAGATCGACGGCAGCGCGGACAAGTGGATCTCAGCAGCTGCCGCCGCCTATTCGCGGGCCTGGCGTATCATTGCCCGTAAACGATCACGGGAATACACGCACCTTGGCCTCCATTTGGCAGAGCGATCTGGCGCGTAAACACAAGTCACGTTGCGTGGTCAGCGAGAAACTAAGGCGTGGAGAAACGCCGCGGTGCGTTACGCGGCCCCGGATAGGAAAACCGGGTGGGCGCCGCAGAGCAAAGCACCGAATTGGTGCAGCACGAAAAGTGAAGGCGTACGCCTGATCAGGTAGGCGGCGTGAGAGGCGAGGACGTGTCTCGAAATACGCTGTCCGCGGCGCTGACCGACTGCCTCTGTTTCAGCATCCCAGCCTTCCTTACAACCCCCCTCACTTCGATTGCCCTTGGTGAACGATATTCAGCGCTCGTGAACGAGGGCTTCGAGTAGCTGGTGGCCATTGTTTCTATTCGGTGATGTAGCTTTGCCCCGATAGACTAGTTGTTGACGGCTTTGTGCCGACGAACGACTTTTAACGACGTCCGATGGGGAACGCGCGTTGTGTGCGTGATGGGGAGCCGCGCGGAACGGGCTTCGCAAACGAGAAACGCATTTGTGACAAGGACAGCTGCGGTGTTGGAGAAAACGTTGGGGACCGATGTAGAAAAGAATCAAGAAAGATTCAACTAGGAGCATTTCGAATGAAGTGAGAAATGAGAAAGGGGCAGACACTTGGCACTGGCATAAAAGCGACAAATATGGAAAGATGGCTGCAAGAGCGAACACGATTTTTAATGAAAATTCATTGCCTAGAAATCTAATGGCACTACTATCCACAAAATCGGATAGGCAGACAAACTGGGATATGTGGGACTACGGCAACATGTGTTGTTTCCGACTAACTAGGCGTGGTTTCACTCGCAATAACTCAACGCGTAAGGTTACTGCCGACGCACAGCCTTGTTTTTTTTTCATTACTCTTTGTTTTTTGGTAGTGTCTATTATCACGGCAACCGTGAGAATTACCGTGAGAAATTTCTTACTGCAGTCGCCTCTCATTGGCTAAGAACGCTACCCGGAGATTCTATGGGGTAACTATTCCCTAGAAATCCATGTTTGCAGTTGCCCTTGTAGCGCTGTGGTATAGTACTTGGTTTTAAACGAGAAGGCTCAGGTTCCAGTCCGACAATGCAATGTTTTTTTTTTTTTTTTTAATTTTCGGAATTTTTCGGCCATCGTGATTTTGTTAATGCTTTTTTTTTACTCTGGTTTTTACTATACCAAGAGATCCACGCACAGGACTTCTAGAATGGGTTGAATTACGTTTAATACAGGTTTTGTTCTGTGTCGTTGGGCTGGGTTAGATTTGTTGATGTTCGGCTGGATTTGGGTACGTTGTGACGCGTTCGGTTACGTTACGTTAGGTTCGATGAGGTTGTGTTACGTTGGGTTAATATTATTTATTTATTTTCGGATTTACTGCCACCCTTTGAAAAAAGGCTTTAGGCAAGAGTGGACAGAACAAATAAAAGAATGCGAGAAAATACACATGATACATGCACAGATAGGATCGAGATCCACAAAGCAATCGCTACAGTGAGCGAGAACAAAATAAAGCAATATGGGATTGCGCAATCAACAAAGTGAATTGCCGGTACTATCAGTATCTGCAAACTAAAACAATCGGCAGTTCAACAACAACAACAACAACAACAACAAAAAACGACCCATGTGGTATCAAGCCAGATCTATACTGATAGAATAATTAATAATATACAAGACATGAATGGAAAGAGCAGGAACAATCCGAAGTCTACAATGAGGGCACTGTAAACAGTAAAAGCACCGAGGTGCACCGAAAAAAACGAAGCAGAGCTAGAATATAGGACAGAAAACACATCAGAGCGACATTATTGTTTCACAATCACATGGCAGTTGCTGATGTCGCGATACTAGGAAAGCGGATTGACGAATAACAACAAAAACAAACTACAGATAATCTGACAATGCTTTGGAAAGAGTATCCAGTGTACTGATATCAATAACATTACTCAGCAAAATGTAGGCCAGCCAGCTTTTATGGAAACTGCCGTGAGAATTTCCCGAAGGTAATTCTCACGGCTGCCGCAAGATTGGATGCAGCCTTGTTTTTTTCATTATTTTTATTGCTGCTGTTGTTGCCAGGTGTTACAACACTAAGCACAGTCAAGTTCACTATGCACAAATAAAGATGAGTATATCTCGTTTCCAGCTGGTAGTTCGACAGCGAATAATTATATAGGTTATGCCAAAAACCAAAATACTCCAGATAATTAAGCCTGCTTTATGTGCCTTGCAGTGCGTACTGTTGCAACGGGCACCTTTTATATACGCGCACACTTGTCCACACAGCAGCGCCGCTGAGACACCACACTTAATCCCCCTTATCCATTTTAATCTACATTAATACACCTCAGTTATTCTTAATATACATTACGCCATCTTAATACATCCCAATTTTTCTATATCAGTCTGAATGACTACCTTAATCTATCCTAATCTACCTACATCAATCTTGATTCCCCTTAATCCACCCTAGTTTCAACATAATAATCATAACTCTCAGGTATGAATAGAGCAATAATAAACTTGTACTACTTGTTATCACGGGGGATTAATAATTCATCAATTGATATGCCCCAGACAAACCGAACTCTCGTTTCGCCTCCTGCAGGGTGTATAGTTAGTGCAGTGGGGATGCACTGGGATGCGGCTCTGTTGAGCCGGGTTCGAATTCCGCACGGAGAGAAATGTGCCATTGATTTTCTTGCAGATGGTATGGAACGATTCCGAAGAAGGCGTTTTTCTGGTACGGACGGCGGCGTTCTCGCTCCGCCGCCCATTTAATGCTTGCGGGTGCAACAGGGGAACCCTCGGGTGCAACAGGGTGCAACAGGGGAACCCTCGGGTGCAACAGGGGAACACCCGGAAACCAAGCGGTGTTTAGGTTATAAACGTTTATATCACAGTTTTCGCCAGCACAAGCTTGTGAGAATAAAAAGGAACAAGAAAACTCATTTTCAACACTTATACGTGGTACTCTAAAATATTAAGCAGCTTTTTATTTTTCTCTTGAACTGCGAATATTTGTGCACGGAGCTTGGTATCACCAAATTAGTAGTAGTGGTTTTGTATCTTTCACCGTGCCGCAAGTCCTATGTACTGGGTACATTTTTGTGTTTCACTAGTATCAGAAATACAACGGCCCAGATCAGGAACTTTTTGCTTCAGACAGCATAACACCACGGTTATTGAGGTCTTGCAGTGGGAACCTTATAATCGCCAACTTTTCACTCTCCCCCATGGTACCTTTCGTTCCAGCCTAGTAATGGGGTGCACTCGCTGCAGATTGGTAGAAGTATAACTTGATTCATCGCCTGCGTGGTATCGCGCGTCTCGAACATGCCATTTACGTAGATGATGCCACTTTCAAGGATATGATCAAGAGGCGTATTTTATAGAATTCGGCCTCACCTGTAAAGCCGAAAAATTTGAATTGCTTGGACTACGCAGAAGAACGAGAGGATGGCCACCGCCTTTGACTCCCGACTCTGATATCTAGCTTAAAGGCACAATTACCCCAGCGTTTTGTACTCTCCACGTTCTGGGACCAGTTCTCCGAGAAGGTGGAGTGAAATAGGCCGTGCTATACATCCAGAAATGCCATCCCTCCAGTCGTCCCATTTGGTCAAACGTGGGCCGAGAAAAAGGCAACCTTTGAAGGACAGCCTCAAGAAAGACTGCTTAGATAAGACAGCATCAAGGAATGACACACCTTGCGAATCATACGAGCCCTAGGTACCAGCCAAAATAATATACAGCCCTCCGTATTTAGGACTGAAGGACGTTGAGAAGTTCAATTTATCCACCAGGCCCACAAGCTTGCGCTGGGGTTGCCGTCAAAGTCATACAAAAAAAAAAAAAAGCTCAGAAAACTGTTGATTTGTGTCACCCGGAAGAAGTTAGCGGAAACTGGTAGAGGGAATCAAATCGAGTGACTCAAAGTAAGGAGATGAGGCAAAGCAACCCTAGGCCGATTTGGATGGAGAAACGGGCTCGAGCAACGCAACAAAAATGCGTACCTCTCCACTGAAGCTAACCACATGCACCCGCTGTGATCAAGGGTAGACGAAAGACCGGAACTAAAGCACCCGAGAAGGCGTATAAGAAATGTATGGAAATGAGGCACGTCGACGCCGCCCAATACCGGAGCAAGCAAGCGTACGCAGTGATCGTGACGGACAGAACGGGAAAGAAGCTCAGTGGAACAACATTCACACTGAGTGACACAGGCTCGCTTCGCTTGTAACAAAACCTGTAGTAGCGGTTTCGGTTGTAACAAAAACCTGTCAGGGACGAATAACAAACCTTGCTGACTCGCAAGCATCGCGCAGAAATTTTCAGAGGCCGTGTCTTCCCTGCCGCACTCAATACATTACCGACGACACAGAAACCGTTAGGCGTCCATGTTGTCGGGACGACAGGCCACGAATTCCTCGCGGGGAACATAGCGGCTGATGTCGCAGACCGGGGTCATATCAACCCGGCATCCCGGACAGACGATCTGTGGAGGTCACTGATGCACAATTGATTTATTGTATGCAGGGGCGGGGGGGGGGGGGGGGGTGTAGGCGGCGGGGAGCTATAAAGAATGGAGGGGGGCGAACTTTAACAGAAAAAAAAAGAAGATACAAGTCAAATCAGAATTTCTAAAAGTTCCGAAGTACAGAAAAAAGTCGGTACTTGATGCTTTATGATAGCAAGAGTCAATGACCTCCTCCATCTCCCTTTTCCCCATAAACACGAACGCCTAGGTGGGTAGCGAGAAGGGGGGAAGGGGGGGGGGGTTGGCAGCTTCCTTGACCCACCCACCTCTGCACCCGGCCCGCGGGCAAACGGACACGGCATTGCCGTGTGGGCATTCTTTGTGAAACGATAACTTCTCTCAGCCTGAACGAAAATTCACAACATGCAAAGCCTCGTTGGTTTGCTGGTCCCGTTAAATTAATTCGAAGTTAAAACTCAATATCGCTTTGCGAAACATTACCCTAGCTCACTTCAGCGCAGGCATATAGGCGAAAGATCAGCTTCAGCGGGTGATCCAAAGCGGACGCAGGGGAAAGGGACGCGGAAAGAAAAAAAAAAAAAAAAGAAGCGCTGGTACCCATCAACCTAGGAAATGCGCCTGAACAGTTGCCCTTACAACAGAATTTTAAGCTTGCTTGCTTGCTTACTTGCGACCGTAGATACACGAGAGACAGGTCAGAAAATGTCCCTATCAAGAACGATTTAACAAGCCGGCACCAAAGCAGTTAAAATATGCGTGACATCTTATACGCAATTCTCCGTGTTGCGCTACAAGGGGCAATAATTGGTCCACTCCCAGCTTTTGCCGCCAAGCTTGCGGTTTGCGCACCTGAGGATTACCAGCTGGCGCCTTCGGCGTCACGCTTCGCAGTTGACATGACATCCGGGCCACGTCTTCGTGGAAGGGCGACGAACGTCGCGCAGGGGCTTATTTATAAACATGAGTGCACGAGATCACACCGGTTTCCATCCGTGTTGTGCTCACGGCAGACCCACTTGATAGGTACCTTCACCTCCACGGTACACCAGAAGGAAGGTGGATGGGCCCATCAGCCTAAATTGGAGTGGCTGTACGGCAGTTCGCTATTGAAAGACTGTGCCACATGGTGAAATTTCGCGTCACTGATTCCTTTAACGGTGGAAGCTGATTCGTATCTTGGTTCACGCCTGTCTTTGTTGTGCGTTCGTTCCTCAGTGATAACTTCCGAAACTTTCAACCTGGGTACTGTCAAGTCAGTTATATTTCCAACTTCATTTACATTTCCATTTCGTAGACTTCTCACCAATTAAGGCCTATGTAAGAGTACGAATGAAATGGAACGATGGCAGCATAACTGAGACTAACCGCATTTAATTCAACACTGCTGCTCTATTTTTCTTTCAGGCTGCGCAATAGTGAAAAACGCTGAAGCTGCTGAGCAGAAAGGAAGGCAAAAAATGAAGGAAGCTCAGACTATCCCGTAAGACTTGAAGGTAGCGAAGCTGCACACAACCTTCACGCTCATCACGACGGTTTAATTCCACGATTGCAGCCTATTTGCTTATTTGTTGCCGGAACAAGCTTTACTCCATTATTGTTGCTATAAATGTGAGCTTCCCTCATATTTTTGGAAGCGATAATCATTGTACACCAACGTGGAGGGCCGTACGCTTTGACGTGGCTTTTGCGTTCCGACCAAATGTTGCCACGATTACGGCGAACGCTGAAGTTTTTTTCTTTCGTTTTCGGCCAGTTTTGGCCAATCTCCCTAAGTGGCTATGCTTGGCTTGACCAACGGGCGCCGGGCACGCTGGGCGCTTGCCGCGAGGCACGTACACACGAACGCTGGCCTTTTGCTTAGTTTTGTTAACTTCCGGGCGGTCGCCGCGAGGCCCGCGCTCACGAGCGCGCGCTCGGCAATTTTGTGGTATTTTTAACTGCGGACACGAAAAATTATGATTTGGTAAAGACCTTCGCTATTTATAGAAAATCGTGGCTTTGAAGCGTACAGCTAAGTACGCAGGTTTACTCCACCTTCCCTAGGGATCTTTCGTCGTAGTATCATGTGAGAAAAACCTTCCGAAAGCGTGCATTGCAACGAAAAGTCAGTATTTATGCTTAAAAAATGAACTGTGGTGAAAAACACTCCAGCGCAAATAAAAACACAGGAGTTCAGCTCCATATAATGCGAACGATAGACTTCTTATCTAGTAGCGTTGCTACACGGGCATGAGATAGGAATTACAGGGAAGGAGATAGACAAAAGCATGATATCGTTGGATTTTGGAGCAAAGCATGAACTTCGTTGACCCACCGTAGAAGCGGGTAAAAGTCATTTGGAGATAGCCTCCTCCTACCGTTGTCCAGTAGTTGATGACGATCATGATGAGATGTAACTTGATTCTGCTCGCGGTATATATGGCTTGCTGAAATTTTTCCTCCCAAGTGACGGCGGCTATATTTACTAAAAGAACGCTCTTTGCGCACGCACCCGTAAGCCCCTTTGAAATGAGCCAGTCCTGCATTACGCATAACTGAATTACGCGTGCGCTGTTCTTGCATAAGGCAGCGTCTCGCAAAGAAGGCTTCAAAATACAGCTGTCATCCCAGTTTGCAGGTAAGTGGACGCGGACATTCCGCCCAACCAAGACGTGTTGGCGCACCATGGGCACTTCCGTATGCGTGTGTACAGCGTATGAGCGGCCGCCGCGTGTGACCAAAAATATCGCTGGGAGGCGAATATACCCGGCGCAGAAACGAGCGCTAGAGTCGCCTGTTTTTCCTGCTTGCATTTAATCAAGTGGGCTGAAGTGGTGGGTACCAAAAATAAATCAATGCAAACGAGAGAGGACGTTCGTGCTTACGCTTGATTCCGTCCTTTTGTAGTCCGCTCTCAACAAGAGGCCCCACCCTTCAAGCAAACTCCGGTTGTGCCACGCTACCTGTGCGTGTGCTTTAGAGTTTCGCGTACGGAGATTTTAGGCACGCGCGGAAAACACTCCGGCTAGACGGGTCCCCGTGAGGGCGGGAAAGACGAAGGTAGGGAGGTAGGGTGGCGAGCCCAACGCAAGAGGGTAACTTCTCATGATCATGGAACGAACATACGTATTAGCAAAGCATTGAAGGGCTCTGGTATTAGCGAACAAGGTAAGTATTCGCGACTCCGCCGAGCCCTGTCCACCGGTTGAGAGTATTGGCAAGCTGTTGTTTCCGCTATCGGAGACATTGTGTGGGCTAATTGGAATATTATTGCATGGCTTCAGGGGCGCGAAATTCGGAATAGCTTCTATTTTCTATTTATCTCTTCTTAGCGTTTTTGTAAGCGAGTGTCCTTTTTTCAATAAACTTCAGTTGTGTCAGTGCTCTTGGGTTGTGTCTTTTCTAGTCCCTGTCTTTTTTTTTTTCGCTGAACTGTACATAGCCGTAGAGTTTGTGTCCCGTGAAAAGCGGTTGGTGCGTACCTGCACGTTCTGTATTCTGTCATGACGGTTTTGTGTTTTCAGTTGAGGTTTTATACACACGCTTTGGCCCATTTTAGGCACTCTCTCGTTGCTCTCCATCCTGTGGAACGATGGATTGGAACCATTCCTTTAACTTGAACCACGCTTGGGCTACTCGCTACGAAATTCGTGTGATCGTTGGTCTTAGGGTAAGAGGCAGAGGGGGAATGTGAAAGTGAGAGAAGGAAAATATAAAGTAGGAGGGGGGTTCGGATGTAGTGGTTTGGTTTGGATTGAAGGGTCTAATTTCCCAACCAATCCAATACCAACGGGAGTAAGCTATATTGTAGCAGGAGAGCACGTTCAGCTGTAATTTTTACAGCTGAAGAAATAAAAAAAAAAATAAAGGACGCTCACACTAACGCGTAAGACTTGAAGGTAGCGAAGCTTTACGCAACCTTCAGGACCATCCGGCTGGCACGCTTGATCAGCCATCCCTGGTCAGTCGGCTTCATGTAAGCGGGTAGAGTATGGTTTAATATGCTGGGCCGCTTACTGTGACATCCTGAGGGAGGTTAGCGTGTGGACTTCACAGCGTTCCCGCTTGCCAGCATGCCGCAGCGCCAGTTTTGCTGGGTCTTGCAACGGGTTTTTCGGGTATGCCAAGGTCAACACAGGCTCGAAAGAATTCACGACGCGTCAGTGTCTTCGTATGTAGTCGTCTGACAACGTTTCCCCTCGAAAAAGTGCGATCATTCGAGTCTTTCCTTCGAGTTGGTTCAGTGGATAAAAAAGCGCGATACTGACAATGTGTTGATGGATGCAAAAAATTAAGGAAGCTCACACTAACGCGTAAGACTTTACTATGTTTTTGTTTTTAACAGTGAAGCTGTTTAACAAAACGTAATTTTTCGTGTCCACAGTAAAAAATACCAAGGAGTTGCCGAGCGCCAGCACGTGAGCGCGGGCCTCTAGGCGACCGCCCGGCAGTTAACAAAACCAAGAAAATGCCTAGGGCTCGTGTGTGCGTGACTCACGGCGACCACCCAGTAACCCCTGCGCACGGTCGTCAAGCCAAGCATACCCACATAGGCAGATTGGCCAGTATTGCAGCGACCACCCGGCAGTTTAAAAAAGAAAAACAAGAAAACTCAGAGAGCTCGTTTGTGCGTGCCTCACGGCGACCGCCCAGCGTCCCCGACGCACGTTTGTCAAGCTATGCATACCCATTTAGAGAGGTTGCCGAAAAGTGGCCAGAAAAGAAAAAGAACTCCAACGTGTGCCGTAATCATGGAACACTTGCTCGGAACGAGAAAGACTCCAGTGGTGGCCGTAATCGTGGCAACACTTGGTCGGAACGAGCAACACACGTCATAGCGTACGTCCCTCCAAGGTGATGCTCAATGATTATCACTTCCAAAAAAAAAAAAATCAAGGAAGCTCACTCTTATAGCAACAATGACGGAGTAAAGGTTGTTGCGGCAGAGAAGAAGAAGCAAATCGGCTGCAATCATTGGTTGACGAGCGCCTGAGTTTTTCTCGTTCCGAGCAAGTGTACCACGATTACGGCGAACGCTAGTGTTGTTTTTATTTTTTGACCAATTTTTGCCAATCTTCGTAAGAGGGTATGTCAGCTTGACAAACGTTCGCCGGGGGCAACTGGGCGGTCACCGCGAGGCACGCACACTCGAGCGCTCGGAATTTCCTTGTTTTTTTTTTCAACTTCTGGGCGGTCACCACAATATTGACTTATGCTTGGCTTGACGAACGTGCGGAGTGGTCACTGGAAGGTCGTCGGGAGGCACGCACACACGAGCCCCAGGCATTTTCTTTGTTTGGTTAACTGCCGGGCGGTCGCCGCGAAGCCCGCGGTGCGCGCGTTCGGCAACTCCTTGGTATTTTTTCCTGCGGACACGAAAAATTACTATTTGCTAAAAAGTTTTTCGCTGTTGAAACAGAAACATTCAAATGCGCGAGGTTACCTAGCTATTTAAGGAATTCAAGCTTAGTTAAGTTCTCCTTTCTCACTGCGCATCTAATACCTCATTCGCACCTTCGACACGTGAACTCCAAATTAAAAAAAAAAAAAAAAAACATTCGTATTTTCAGTGCGATAACACATCAGAACTGCGTGAAATATTTTTACGTTGTACTGAGCACATTCACCACAACATATCTCCTGACATGTGCAAAACTTACGAACCATTTTGTATTGCTAAGGTTAAGGTGTGGCTTATGTGGCTTTGAAAAACCAAGCAACTTCTTGAGGATAATAGCGTCTTAGTGATCGAGTGGTAGATCGCAATAAAAAATAAACAAAAGCGAAGATAAAGTGTGTTATTCAAGACTGAAACTGAAACCGAAGCGTGTCTAGTGACCTTGTGGCCGCAAAAAAGGCACGCCGGCACCCAGGAATTCGCTTTTCACCTGGCAAGGAAAGAAAGCTGAATTCGCCGCATCTCCTTCGCCTCACGTTTTTCTTCGTCCACACATATTTTCTCTCTTCTACTTTTTTCGAGGCTTGATCTGAATGCAGGCGGCGTTCACTCACGGACTTCGTGCTTGGAAAAACGCTGTCTTTCAGCGGACTTGCGATGCGACAGAAAATTAGCAGTGCCGGACTGCATCGAGTGAGAGAAAACCGTTAAATATACGAAGAATTCCAAGGGAGAGTTGGGAAGGAGGTCGCTGGTGAGGCGTCTAAGTGATCGTCATCAAAAAGAGCAGAAGAGGAAGACGAGAAAGCAAGGATTACGCGTGGTATAGGAGAGGGGACAAAAAATGTAAATGGTTTTTGATTTGAATTTTGGCCGAAGTGCGGTTTGGAGACCAACGTGCTTGAAATGATAGGTGTAGGAAAGATTGTGGAATGCACGCCGTTGAGAGTTGGCACGCATCAAAATATACTGAGTTATTTCGGGTTTATAAACAAAAGACCAAAAGCACCCTGCACTGCAGCGTTTGTAGTTAAATAAAAATCATGTACGCGTCCGTCTAACGTCGACGGCGGTTGTACGCGACGCTTTCTCGTGGTTATATTCTTTGGTAGGCCAAACTCTCACTGCGAGTGTGTGCTATTCTAGAGGTATACGCGCGACATTTCTAGAATGCTCACAGCAACTCTCGGGCATGCACTCCGTAAGCCTAACGTTTGGGTTTGGGGTGTACGGCGCAAATCGGTACCTGCTGCTTGGCGTTCGCTTGGACCATGTCGAAATGAAGCAATCGGATAGACGCCGGCTTCATGGCGCGAGCGACCCCGATGTGATTCCGGCCACGGGAAGCGGTTTAAAGACGATATATTCTTTCTTGGGCTACTTAAATGCAAATATTTTGGTCTGTATATCTGCCTGTCTGTCACTAGATTCAGCCACGCTGCCAAAGTGAAACGAAAGCTGCGCAATAGTCTTATATACTCACAGCCAAATCTAAACGTCTAAGTGCGGTGTTAGTGTTCACACTTTTCAACATTGTTGAACAAGAACAAGACATTACGCAAATAGAAGGCAGATAATGAATACATGAGGAATATTTGCAATGTTCCCTTATTAAAAAATTATGGATGCTTGGTTTTTCCGATAGCAAATTAAATACTAAATGAACGGCAGAAAACCGTCGCCTGTTGTTGCCAGCGCTACCTCCTGGCGGCATTTAAGAAATCAAACGGGAATAGCAACGCAAGGTTCCACTAGCTGGGTTGCACATTCCGCTTGGAATTCGCGTGGAGCAGGGCAATGCTGTTCTATAAACAGTGTAGTAGGGTGCCTCGAATCCCGCGTGTCTCCGCCGTACGGCAGCGCTGGCATCGAGGCACCCGGCCTGGGGCAGTAGAACACGGTAAATTTAAATTGACTTGAGCAAACCTCTAGCGTGTCATCGTGGGAGGAACGAGAAGGGAGAGGAACAGCATAAGAGGTGAGCGGGAAAGAGAAGGGAGGCATTTACTTGGCAGGGGCGCCAGTCGACTATCATCTTTCGTCGACATTTGCAACGAGAGAAGCAGATGCGCGGACATTTATTGTCTTTCCCTTCCCCTACCATCATTCATCATCATCGTCAGAGAACGTTGGCTTTCCAGCAGGGCGCATTTGCGTACAACGGCACCAGGGAGGACACTAAAGCTTCGCTTGAAAAGAAGAGATTATAAAGAGCGTTCTTGCGTCCGGCGTACCAGAGTGTCCGAGGTTTTAAAACCGTACATAAAGCAAGGCGTGCTCTAAAGGGGCCGTCAACACAAAATGAAAGTTTGGTTCATAAAAAGTATGCTTTGTCTTGATAACAATGATACCAATTTCATCAAAAAAATTAATCGAGTTATTAAAGATGCATATCAAACAATGACGACACCCCAGTCACTTTCCCGTGATTCCTCTATGACGTCACAAAATCTTGTTTGGGCGAGATGTGGCCGCTTATAATTAAACCAGCGTCACTTGCCTGGAAGCCAAACTACTCGAGAGATAATAGGCAGTTTGGGTAGCACATGCGTAAGTAGGGCGTCAATCACGTCGTCACACGAAGAGATCGATTTTCTTTGTAACACTGGGTGTACATCAGGTATGACATGACCTCGTATCCTTATAGGTTGTGCCGAATGTGCGAACGCGTATTGATCTGTGTGTGTGTTTTTTCTGAGGGTTTAGATCTGTTTTTTTTTTTTTCATCTTTTACTTTTGTTCTGTTGTTAACTTGCAAATTAAGTTGAAAATGAGCACTCGTCCCGTCGGTTCTCGTGTCTATTCACCAGTCGAAGCTGGGAGCAGGGGTCGGAGCTGGCTAGCGTAGCCGTCCACTGTGAAAGGGTAAGGTTGGGATTTGGAGGGAGATCTGGGCTGTTCGGACATGCCAACACTACGTGGCATAGTGTTCGTGATGTGGGGCAGAAGATGAATTGAGGTGAGTATTGGGTGGGGAATATATTGTGCCAGAGGGTGTTGTTAGGGAAGGTATTTAGAGGTGACGAAGTATGACTCCTTCCTCTTTGGTGAGTTGCTTATGTGGGGGAGAAAATTGTTGGCGGGCTATTCAGTGGTGCGAGAGTATGTCGTTAGTAGGGGCTGGGGCATGTAGTGGGTGGCGGGGCTTGACATATGGTTGTGGCCCGCAATGGCCCGATGTGCGGCTTCTCGAGCAGTGGTATGTGCCGCTTCATTGCCCACTATGCCTGAGCAACTTCGTACCGAGGAAATGCAGAGGTCAGGTAGATGAGTCGCATTTTAACAGCGAAGCTGTTTAGAAATTCTTTGATTCCGGCGTTTCACAAAACTCAGTATAAAGAAAAGAAATCACCGGCACTGGCAGGATACGAACCTGCGTCTGGTAGGTCAACGGAGAGTCCGTCGTCTTACCCACTCGGCTTCGGCCGTGAGTTAGCCACGATAGTAAAACGCTTACTCACTCGGCTGTGAGACTGTGGGGAGAGGAATCGCGTCACCTGCTCGACATAGGACACGTGATAGGGTATACGATGCACATGCGGGCGCATAGTGTACGTGTGCCCGTTCCGTTCGTTCGTTCGTTCTTCTTGTTCGATTTGCTTCTTCTTCGACGTTTAGCAACAAAGATGGAGTAAAGGTCGTTGAGGCAACGAAGAAGAAGCAATTCGACTCCAATCGTAGACTTAAACCGTCGTGATGGTCGTGAAGATTGCGTACAGCTTCACTACCTTAAAGTCTTACGCGTTAGTGTCAGCTTCCAGTATTTTTTTTAGAATAGGGAGGGCTGCTGCGGAGAGAATTTAGCAAAAATCAAAACATTACTCGTATTTGAGGTAAAGAAGCAATACTTAACTCGCACTCGCCGTGTTCTTCCAATTTTAAATACATGCGTGCTTGACATATGCGATAGAAGATAAAAATATGCGTTGAAGACAATGTTTTGACTCCAAAATACAAAGAGGGCTCACACGCTAGTCTAGACCTCCTGGCAGCATTTTAAATCTAACAGACTAACAAAAGTTCCAATAGATGGCACGCCAGCAGTGGAATGCGGGAAAGTTGAATTTCGTGAACCGTTGTTATCTTGGGAGGAGCGAGACTGGAGGGAAAGAGCGAGAGATGAAGCGGGGGCGGGGGAAAGAGGAGAGGCCTTTACGTCGCAGGCTTGCAGGGGCGGCATAAGACTATCGTCTTTTGACGACATTTGTCGTGAAGGGAGCAGATACGCCGCTAATTTTTTACGTTCAAGCTGAAATTCCCAATGAGCAGATTTAACGACCCTTTAAAGGGGCCATGAGGACAAAATACAAGTTTGTTTTATTCCAAAGATTTCGTGTTTTATAGGGCTCCTAGTGCTTTTCCGGCAGCAGATGATGCCGTATTCACGGAGAAATTAATCAATTTAGGCTAGCATTTTGATTCTCCCGCCAAATCGTGCGCTTTCGTGACGCCAGCAACGAAGTCATAAGTGCGTGTATAAAAACGAACTTGCACTGCGTGATTCCGTAACAGCGCTGCTTGCTGTCAGTCTTCCC
Organism: Haemaphysalis longicornis; assembly: GCF_048455015.1. Classification (NCBI taxonomy): domain Eukaryota; kingdom Metazoa; phylum Arthropoda; class Arachnida; order Ixodida; family Ixodidae; genus Haemaphysalis; species Haemaphysalis longicornis. Next base: position 224,951,542 of record NW_027526295.1, on the reverse strand, counting down.
AGATGGCGCTACCGTGCTCATGCACTGACCGTTGTCTGCCGTTGCTTTGTTTTTTGACCGTATTTGCACCTGACTTGCTTTTGTTACTGTAGAAAATAATCCTTTCGTGAAACATGGAATATCCTCGACGAACAGGGTCACGCAAGACAACGTCGCTTACGCCAATCGGCCAGTGCGTGAAACACAATTCGAAAGCGGCAGACTGCTGTGCAGCTAAAACAAGCATAGTGCGCACAGTACAAACAACAGTACGAATCGGTACTTGTATGTTTACGTGTGCTTTCGTAACTTCCACTGTTTATCCCCCATTCTTACTGCTATAAAAAGAATGTGACCTAAATTTAAGCGCAAATAGCTCGGTCGGCAAGATTATAAGCTCGAGCTGCCTAATTTGCGTTTGCTTTTTCCGCCCTCCACCAATCGCAGAGCTGTCTGGTATGACATCATAGGTTCTGTTGCGGGAAATGAGCTAGTGGGTCGCATGACCATTCATTTTTTCCTAATTATGTAGCTTATTTGAGTGAAGTTTATGTCAAAAGTGGTGTCAGTATGATTCTAACGAGGCAATCTTTTGAATGAACCAAACTTGCATTTCGTCTTCATGGCCCTTTTAAGCTACCCGTAATCCCATACAGCAGTCGCGGGAGGTATGAAAAGAATAAAATTATTATTACGGGGTTCGGTTCTTTTTAATTACTTCGTGTTTGTTGCACTCCTCATTGCCTATCTCCTGTTTTTTTTATTTTTTGTTCATTGATGCGCGAAATGTGCGTGTCCCTGTCTGAAGAAGGTGCAAGATCTTTCCTCCGATTATTAGGGGGAAAACTTATCCCAGGTTTCCAAGAGACGGACAAATATTATGAAGTGTGTGCCACGAACCAGCCGAACTTCAATTTAGTGCGGTTTATTACGTGACGCCTGGGTGTAAGTTCCAAAGATTGAAAAATGATGATACATTCAGCTGTCATGTGAAGATGCAGGTAGAGCTTCATTCTGGTAAAAGGAAAAAAAGATGAAGCATGCTTTGCTTTGATGACGGTGAGGGCAAGTAGTCTCAGAGTCCCGAAGAAAACTGGGAATCATGATCCGGTTCATCGGCCACGTGACTGGTTTCCTGACGCCGGCGAAAGACAAAAACTACACTGCGCACGGCATTTCGATGCCACAAAAATGATTTACAGATGGCGTAAATCTTTTCACAGCTTCTCACTACTCCACGTGCCGTAGGGAAGTTTTTTCTTTTTGCGGTTAAACCGTAAATAACATCGCGGAATTTTAAAATCACAACGCATCTACAAGCATGAAGCATACTCGCTGAGGGGCCTAAGGGGTTTTTTGTTTATTTTTACGACATTGAATGACTTGATTTAATTTACGACCTGTAAAAAAGGAGAGAGAGAGAGAGAGAGAGAGAGAGAAAGAGATATATATATATATATATATATATATATATATATATATATATATATATATATAGAGAGAGAGAGAGAGAGAGAGAGAGACTTTCATGAAGACCAGCGAGGTTATCTGAGCAGTTGCACTGGCTTGCATGATAGAAAAAAGAGAGAAAGAAAGCAAAAACAAAAGAAAGAAAGAAAGCAAAAAACAAACACTACAAAAACGAAGAGATCTCATTTGATTCGCCAAAAAGTTTCAATCACAAAACTCTGATCAGTTCTGTGCTCTGATGAAACTCCAAGAGAGCTTTGGTTACACGTGCAGCCTGACTGACACCCGACCAAGGTACCAAAACAGCTCTTAGGTCAAGTCTCGCACCAAGCTGCCTATTAATGCACAGCAAGGTTAATAAGGGGTAGAACCCGGGTCACATAATAAAATGGGAAATCCTACAGGTAACCTGCGGAAGAACCTAAAGTGTAATCAACGCGAACGTTTCGTAAGCAACGATGCCTGCGGCTCGAATGCTTCAATGGTTAGTTTAACGGACATACAAATTGTATTGACAACAGCAAAAAGAACGAAGAAGAAGAAATTTAAGCGCGCGAATTAAACCGACGTTTAGTAAAACTGTGGCTCTGGGAGGTCTGCCAAGAGTGCGGCCGCCTGTTTCCCCGCAATATTCTTTCTGAGCTGATGACGCGTAACGGGATTCCTCCGGACATCCGGGCCAAGGTTAACGGATGTCGGTCGCCTCTCTTACTCGCCGACTGGTTTCTTGAGGCTCTTCGTCGTGTGTTATACGTGCCACGCTTGAATGGTAAATGCCCTCCTTCACCTTGGCAGAGTGGCGGCTGAGAAGGTCGTTGCACGCAGTGTGCCGTTAGAAGATGGGACTCCAATGATACCCTTCCCGTCGTCACGGATGATGTCGTTACTCTGCTCGGGGGCACGGACGTGTTCCAGGTATACCGCGCGTGTTCTTTTCTGTAACGCCGAAGGGGATGTTTGAGCGTGTCCTTCTAGGAAGCATCGTTAAACTGGAACTGAAGATGGGCTCATGCAGAGGATAATCACTACAGGGATGTTTAGCGGCTGTATAGCTTCCCTCCCGTGATTTCACTAGGCGCTTTTGGGTATGGCCGGAGGCGGCTTCTTAAACAATATATGCATTGTATGCACTGTGATGCGGTTTATTTACAAAGCAAAGACGATATAGGGGAATAAGCAGCGTAGGTGTCCTTAATCAAGCAGCAAACGCGGCACAGCGAAGCTCATCTCGATCATGCTGGGAATCCTGCGGGCTCACTTCATGGGGTTGTCCAGGGTGCTTTTTATTCAGCTAGAATGGAAGCTTTCTCTTTCTTCTTCACTCGACAGAGAGCTGAGCTGCGAAAATGTTTGGGTAAAATCATGTACTCAGCACTCGATAGGTGTGGCTGGAGATATTAGGGGGAAGCTTTCGTCCTGCAGTGGACACAACCATGCTGCTGCTGCCGCTGCTGCTGATGATGACGATGATGATATGTTACTTACATACATACGTGCATGCATACATACATAGATACATACACACACATACACACATACACAAATGCACACATACATACATGCATGCATACATGCATACATACATGCATGCATACATACATGCCTACATGCATGCATGCAAACGTGCATACATACATACATACATACATACATACATGCATACATACATACATGCATACATACATGCATACATACAGGGAGTAGTAGAACTTTGAAGATGGTAGAGAACACAAGAGAAGAAAAACTTCGAACAAGGTAAAAGCACGATTGTGGCCTACGTTTCAGCAAAGAGAACTTGCTTTCCACTTGCTTTCCTCAGGGCCCTGAGGAAAGCAAGTTCTCTTTGCTGAAACGTAGGCCACAATCGTGCTTTTACCTTGTTCGAAGTTTTTCTTCTCTTGTGCATACATACATACATACATACGTATACAGAGAAATGCGACAGCAGTCAGATGTCATCATCATCATCATCATCATCACCAGCCTATCTACGCACACTGCAGGGCAAAGGCCTCTCCCATTCTTCTCCAATTACCTCGGTCCTGTGCTAACTGTGACCAATTTATCCCCGCAAACTTTGTTGAAGCGGCAGTTTTGCCTAGAAGTAAATGATTTAAAGCGTCCAGTTTGCATGACCCGATTACCACCGTCCTCCTCTTTATATTCTGCCGACATCGTTATATGATTTTTTATATAAAAGTAATAGTAAAAAAGACACAATATGCTTAGTGTTTTGACGGAAAAAATGAGCTAGTTTGTGTTTATTTGTTTCGTTTTTGTTTTCTTGTGAATCTCACCTTTCGTTTCAATGATCGCGTGACATCCCTGTTGGGGAGAAAGGTATCGAACGGGTTATTTCTTACAGCGAGGAACAGCGTCACTGTGCATTTTCTTCTTTTCCGCAAACCGTTGCGCTACAAATCCCCGTCATGAGATATCAGACAAAAACGTGCATGGAAGTTTGTGGACCGACCACTTGGGTTGGTTTTCCGAGCGCTCATTTCCATATAGATAAATTTGAATGGAGATGACTTCCAGCGGAATAACGCAAAAGCATTCTGAGCAGCGAGAGAGCCTGAGTTTCCTATCTGCCTGAAATTAGACCGTCTACGTGAAGACGTTCGCGTCTGAAAGCTGTACGTGCATGTCCTTAAAGCAAGTTTGGCATAAATTAAAGCGGTTACAATCCCTTCTATTTCAGTTAGCAACGAACGTACTTGCGCATGTCGGAAGGTTAGAACAAAGTACCAAGCAAGTCAGGCTAAGCAAACCGGAAGCGCATTTTCCAAGAAGCAGTCATCCGAATTCATACCGGTTCTGCGTTGCTATTTCCTAGTGCCTCGGCGTTATGCAACCACCATGAAACGGCGCACCGTATGATGCGCGCTCCATTCTGAGAGCAAGCCTGCCCAAATCAAACGCTTCTTCCAGCTTCAAAGCGGGCCTGCCCGGCCCTTTTGCTTTCAGATGGCAGTTGTGGCCGCGAGAGAAGCTACGAAGTATCTCCGACGCGCGCTGTGCCATACAAATTTACGAAAAAACCCGAGCAGTCGTTATGATAGGATGGCGAATGCATTATGCAGGGTGATCAAAATTAAGTCGACAGTTTGTTTTGAAATTAGGCGCTTAGCTTTACGTGAAGATCACCTCTGCAGTAAGGTTATGCACCCAGGGGGACACACAATGAGGTGGTAAATATTGATGTCGGTGGCTAAGCCAAGTCTGAAAGGGTGCCACTTGTCACTTTTTCCTATGCCCCCACCCCGTTGTCAAACTAAACACCGTACACAGCAGCACGTCACGAAAGGGAGGAGCTTTGCCCCAGTCTTCGCTGTCAAGCACGCGTAATGATGGGAGCGGCCATTAAACTTCGCACTTCTACATCTCGGAGTACGGATGGGCTAGAAGAATTCCGCTAAATGAAACTGCATAGAAACACGATTTCGTCCAACTTTTCAATACAAACATACCTGCTTACTGCAGCCACTAAAAATTTAATTATTTAATTTTAGTTAATTAGGTCACCGACATCTAGAATTACCACCTAATTATGTGTCCCCCTGGGCGATTAACTTCACTGTAGAGAGGGTATTCCCATTAATTTGAGCGCCTAAAAAATCTTGTCGACTTAATTTTGATCACCCTGTATCATCATCATCATCATCATCATCATCATCATCATCATAATCATCCCCACCAGCCTATCAACGCCCACTACAGGGCAAAGGCCTCTCCCATATTTCTTCAATTACCCCGGTCTTGTACTAACTGCGACCAATTTATCCCCGCAAACTTCTTGATCTCATCTGCCCATCCAACTCTCTGCCGCCCCCTGCAACGCTTGCCTTCTTTAGGGATCCACTCTGTTATCCACTCTGTTATGACCAACGTTATCTTGCCTTCGCATTACATACCCTTCTAACATCCATTTCTTCTTCTTAATTTCTACTAATATGTCCTCAACACGCGTTTGTTCCCTGATCCACTCCGCTCTCTTCTTGTCCCTTAATATTACACCTATGATTTTCGGCTCCATTGCCCGCTGAGTCGTTCTCAATTTAAGTTGAACCCTCTTACTGAGCCTCCGAGTTTCTGCCCCGTAGGTGAGTACCGGTAAGATGCAGCTGTCATACACTTTCTTCTTCAGAAACAATGGTAGGCTGCTATTCATTATCTGAGAAATTCTGCCGTATGCACTCCACCCCATTCTGATCCTTCTAATTATCTCTGCCTCATGGTTGGGATCCGGTGTCACAACTTGGCCTAAGTAGATATATTCGCTTATCACCCTGTATATGTGTGTCCAATAACCAAACGTGTCCTGTCATTATCATTATCATCATCATCATCATCATCATCATATTTCTGCTTTTTTTTCTTTTTCATTTCTGTCTATGTTACTATGACTCGGTACATATCCAGGTTAGCATCGCCAAGCAGTGCGCGTCTACCGCGAACAGACCTGCTGCGCCCCTAACTGCTGATTCTGTAGTTAGTGTGCTCACAGCGCTCGTGTAGGCATCGGCACATGTCTCTACACACGTTACATGTCTCCATAGCCCATGTTTCTAAGACAGTCAAAGGCCACCATGCAACGCATTCAGTAGGTCCACCTTTAGTCAGCTTACGTCATCGCGCTGTCTTAAATGCGTGCTGGTCTCGCTATCGGGAGGTCCGGGTTCGGTTCCCCCTCACACCAAAATTTACGGATCATTTTTAAAAACCCAACGACTTAGCTTTGTTTACAGGAGGTTCCCTAAGAAATTTCGGGCGAACCTGAGCCGTTCTTTAACCTTTTTTTATTCTCTAAGCCGTAGGCCATTTCGTTTGCCATCCGTCTGCCATTTTATGTTCCATCTGCGCGCCAGAAATTCCGAATTTTTGACCTAACAATCAATAATGTGGAGGAGCCAGATGAGATGTTGCTCTAATGTAACCCGCAGAGCTGGGCAAAGCTCCGCCTTGTTAGTGACGCGGTACTAACAGTAGCTTATAAAAATAGAATTGTGACGGTTTTGTATGGCCTGTGTTGCAAAACATGCGGTGAACCTCTCAGGAAGTCTATATTTCCCAGAACTTGAGTAAAGGTCCACTTTTATGGATGCTTGTACTCACGGAATGTCATTCCGAAGCGTCGCGAAGCAAGCGCGAGTGCTCTAGCGCAGTGTTTGCACTCTAAAAACAGTGGTCACTGAGCGAACATTCCTAGAATAAGTCGAAGTACAATGACATAAATTATCGCCGATAATCCGCCCCTTCCCCCCAGCTCCCGAATAGTAGAGCGGCTTCAAAAATGTGGACTTACACGGGAAAAAGCTTTGAAGGCCTTTTGTGTGAGAGCGGTGGACATAAACGGACGCCCTAAAATTTCTTGACGTGCTTGTCAAGGTTTTGCGGAACGTTTTCAGGCTTAAAGGGGTGATCAAGACAAAAAACGTTTTTTAACCTGAAAAAATGTAGCCTATGTTGACTCACCCAGCTCAATTTCAGCGATGAAAGACGTTTTCCTAACAAAAAAAAAAACGTAGGAAATATTAAAAAAACATTCAAATTTGGCGCTATAGTGACCTAATGTGGGCAGGATTGACGGGGTGTGGGCCAGCATTAAAAACATGGTTTTTAGTATGCTAACTGAGCATTGGCATTCAAGGGAGACAATAAAAGGGAACTAGATGCCTCACTACAATCGCCCAGTGATGTTTCTTGGCGGTGGCTTAGGTCAACAGCCGTGAATTGCAAAAAACAATATTCTCTGTCACCACAGGGATATCGCCCGAAAGTGTCTGTGCCGGAAAGTAGTGTTGCCCGTGCTGAAGCTGTTTTCTTTAAAGAAACCCTGCAACACGTTTTAAAACTTTTTTCCAAATCTTAAATGCTTGCAGAACGTCGTCACCCAACGCACCCAGTACTTAGATAAGGGGGTTCCAAAGTACCTCAGCCAAAAAGTACTGCTTTATGCCCATCAGATAACTTCGAAACTCGTCAAAAGGTTCTCTTTCTCGGTCTTGACGTTCTTCGACGGCTCGAATTACGTCACTAAGGCCAAGTAGCAGCTGTTGCCCGGTTTTTACTTCAGTAGCAACAATGAACGCTTTTCGATAGCAAAAAAAAAGCCACAAAAACAAAGCAGAAATGGAAGGCGTATCTTGTGCACCGAGAAAATCACGCAGTGCCGCTCTGTGCTGGCGATAACTATAGCTTTCGCGGTGTTTCCAGACGTGAAGGGAAGAGTGAAAGGGCTCATCGAAAGTGTTGCAGGGTCCCTTTAATATATTAACTATTTGTTTAAAGTTAGGGATAAGATAAGTAGCATTGTTGTCGGGACAAATCATTCTTTGTAATGAACCAAACTTGTATTTTGTCTCCATGGGCCCTTTAAAAGTAGAATTATGGCTCGTGCTAACCGTACGAGTGTAGAACGCAGCAAATGGTTCTGTGAATGTCTGTTACTCCCGCAAAAACACTACAGAATCGTTTCGGATTCCTACCCTTCAGAGATTAAAAATCATAATTACAGTGAACTCAACAGAATTTGCCGGTCTTCTCGAGAATCATTACCAATGTTTCATTACTCTTAATTTCCACTCTGCACTGTGAGCTAACATTAAAATATTTCTCGTTAATATTGCTACGCACATCAGGCGAACAATCTGAATCTGGCCAGTCATTCCCGTGGTTGATGGGAGACAGAAAAGGCGAAATATTTCTCACAATTGAATTTCTGAAGGCCTTTGCAGTTGTTTGGTAGCAGCTACCGATTTGCCAAGACTACCGAGATCAAGCGTACGCTTACTTGTGTCGGCTAGCTTTCTTGACGGGGCGGACTCCTGAAACCTAAATATACACACATTAAGGACAAGCGCTGCATTGCGTTCTTAATGATTTGCGGTGTAATATTTTACGTCGTTGATACGTACCGGTACGCAGATGTACTTAGTAAAGCTTAGGCAGAAACCTACAACCATGGGCATTACGCAACCACACGCTAAGGACACATGAAACGAGAATTTGTGTGAGACTATAGCTGTTGTGTTCAGCAAAAGCTCCTTTTCACCTTACGTCCCATGACGCAACCTGCTTGCCAAAGAACAGCTAGGGATTTCTCCCTAATAGCTCCTTTCAAAGGCTCCAGCAGTGTTGATCAAATGACTCTCGTCTTAATTTTAAGCAAGAAGCTCACGTATACGGGGAACGCACTAATCGTGCCCTGCACATAACTGTGCTTTTTTTCGATTGTCCATGCAGCATATATACAACATACTCCCCCTCCCCCGCACCAGGTGGCTCGTCACGAGTTATTGAACAATTTATTTAAAAATGAATCTGAATCTTCCAATTGAAATCTCTTAGATGACTTACTAAGGCAAATGACTATAGGAAAAAAAAGCGCCTGACGACGAGGATGTTTTCCTTTTCACTCAGCAGTTTTGATTTGGTGCGGGGGGCAGAGATACCTTCGTGCAAGGTTCATGCTAGTCGTCGGAGCTAAATAGAATCTGCCATGGCGTAAAAGATGCTTAGCATTCGGGCAAAAACCAACTGTGTGACCTTTCCTGTTCAGAGCAAAGGGGACGGAGCACAACCTTACTACTCGAAACCAACTGAATCAGACAGGCTGCATTTCGCTCGGTTCGACTGCGCAACGCAAATAATCCCCTTATCATGCTTGTCTTTCTTTTGAGTCGTCAGCCATAGTTTATGCTCGGGAAATCACGCCTGCGTGCTTGGTAAGCTGGTCTCGAATGTTATGTTTGGCGGCTTGGGATTGGTGGCCTCGAAACGATCCGAGGGGGGCCTTTGAAAGTAGGAAGCTTAAAGAAGCGTAATTAATCAACCCGTGCTTTCTTTGGCCTATCTGCTAAGTCACATCACCTTGACCTAGTTTACTGACGACTTGTGATCAAAATGCACGACTTTCTTGGTATCCTATATTTAATGCTTACGCAAACAGCATGACGTACAGGTGCCGTCAAAAGTAATTGGAACATGGTCTCGTAAATTTACAGGAATTTCTTCATTATTTTCTTCATTGTTTAGCGTTTAAAGGAGTCCTCCCTAATTGCTTCATTATTTAGCGTTTAAAGGAGTCCTCCGTAATAGAAAAAGCTTTCTGTAAACTGGTAGTGGCCGTCATTAGGCCAGTAAGAGAAATGTGATATTTACAAACCTCTGTTCTAATTACTCATGACGGCACCTGTACGTAATCAATATAAGCATAAAGCGAAGCCCTCAAAGGTCGCAGATGTTGAGCAATGTTGCTATTCTTAAAAAAAGACAAATAAACAAGAAAAAAGCTTCGAGTCTGTCGATGTTAAGTTTTGCACATTTTTTTTTGCAATTCGCAGACTTGTTTTTTTACAACAGATTTTTTTTTTTTTTTTGCAGTTCGCAGCAAAGAAACCACCATCCGGATTTTTTACAACGTGTATCCGTCTTTCAGCGCCACGAAATTGGTAATAGCATGCACATCTCCATCCAATGATAGATATAAACTAAACGTGCTAACTTACCAAAAACACGGGTTGCCGTCTTGTATACGCTACAGCCGTACTTTGCTTTGGCCCCGTTGAGAACAACCAATATGGTAACAGTTTGACGTCCGCGTAGTGAGTTGCAGAAATCATTTAAACGAATCCTGCCATACTTTTTAACCTTTCCAGCATCGTAAATGTTTTTTTCTAATGTGGTCATGGTCATGGTGCTACGGTCCTTGAACAAGATGGTCGTGAAATACTCGGGCCAAATACTATGACTTTACACACATTAGGCAGCTCAGAAACTTACCCAATCTTTTTTTGTTTGCAGCGGATCAGTTTTTAGCAATTATGACCACTTTGATGAATCTGGCCAGCTCGCCATGAGACTATCTAGTCTCTTACATGAAGCTATCTATCAGTGACTTGCATGTAAAGGGTGTACCGCCTCACAATACGTATCATGGCGGTGAAGCACAGTCCGACTACTCCCATGCTCACCCTGCAGGTTTTCTTTCCTGTGAAGATTCACGAATCATTACCTTTGTATGTCCCTGCGGTAATAGCGAGTAATCATTTCAAGCCAATGAACGCTTCAAATAAGTAGATATTCATCGGTATGAATTTTACCTGTAAGGTTTTTCTCTTACACGAGGCCTTCCAAATCGAGACAGTCTTAGTGTGCTTATCTGATGTCACAGAAGCAATACCGCCGTTATCGGGCGGCGTTCTTTCATTTTAAGCAAGAAGAGCATTCGCTATACAGCTCAAAGAAAGGCAGAGGCTAAATAAGATATTGGATGCCCCAAGCAAAATATCCGAGATCCGTCTTTAACCGGCGACAACTATTGTTTTTGCAGTGCTTCCTGACATAAAAGAAGGCTTGGACATACTATTAATTAGGTCCTGAAGACAAAAAGGAGGCCATGAAGAGAAAATGAAAGTTTAAGTCATTCCAAATGTTACCACGTGAGAATAGCAATTATGCTAATTTCACCGGGATTGTGGGACACTTCAACAATAAGGAAAACCGATTAATAAGTGGAGACTTGGCAACCCCTTTCTCTCACTGCTCATATGGCATCACAGAATGGCTTCCGGAATTGGGGGCCGCCGACACAAGTTAGCGCCAAAAAAACATACCACAAAAAATATCACAAAATAAAGAAATGTCTGTCCCGCATGCCAATAAACTGTACTGAGTGTTTTTCTAGAGTCGAGGAGTCGGAGCCACAACGGGTAGACGTAAGGGTTGACATCTCGTACGCGTTTGTACAAGAAAGATTGCATGGTAGGCATGGTTAGCTGTGGTGCCGGTTCGGTGTTATTGTAGGGGCAGCCAGGCCATGAGTCTGTTGCAGCACGTTGAGTTGCTGAAGCGGGTAGCGAAAGTAATGTGGTACTGCTAGTGAATAAACCAGTTAAGCACGCCGCTACTAAGGCGTATCCACCGCATTAAGCACATAGCAGACACTATGCAGAGCCGCGGTGAGTGAACAACCGCAGAGGGCAAGCAGTTCGTGCGGTAGCAAGACCGTGCCCTGATTTGAAATTCAGATTCTTTCCTTCCGGAAGCCTGCCACGGATTGCGTTTCACCAGCGTAAGGCGCCAGTCACTCCCAATACCCGAAATCTCTTGATGTGGTGTATTCTTTGCGGTTTTACATAATTTAAAACTGGGCCAGGTCCGGGCCAAGCCCTTTGGCATGGTAACAAAGACGTGGCTCCCCGTGCATCAAAGGCTCAATTTGAAGCAGCCGCGGCAGTGACAGGCAGCGGAAGAGATGTTGTTGACTCCCGGAAAAAATATACTGCGTAGGCTCAAGTGTACCCTTTGGAGTGCAGCGTGCAAGGAAATAAAGCATTTAAGAATATATTGAAGGAATTGCACAAGGAATTTATCCCCCACGATCGTCTCTAAGCAGGCATGGTAAGGCTTTCAAGAATTAACTCACTACCCCACAGGCATCCGCACTTAAGGAACCCGTGGTGTGAGCGTGAAGGAAATTCTGTAATACAGTTAGTGCTAGTTCGGGCAGTCGCTCAAGTAGTGAGAGGATGCCTCTCATTAACAGTGGGATTTGCTTCCCCGCCGTAGTGCCCCCTGTGCTTAGTCCGCCCCTTAGAGACAAGCCCGAGATTGATGTTTCGACGTTAAAAAAGGCTAGACAGCCTGATTAATACCCCGCAAAGACTGCGCAAATTTGGTGAAGTAGGGAAAGAGCTCTTCCGGCTAAAACTGACTAGCTGTCCAAAAATCAAATTACCACGGACCTGAGTGAGAGTTTTTTCGCCGGATTCCGTTCAGGAAGCACTTCCTGGAGCAGAAGCTATAGCTTCCCGTAAGCGTGAGTACTTTCTATTGAAACGCCACATTGCCATAAAACAGCAATAAAGTAGCATCGCTTCTTCTTACAGTATTGTTAAAGCTTGATAGATCCAGTATGGCCAGGACCATATGCCCCTAAAAATTTCCGCGGGTCTAGTTTTCCACCACACTTTAATCATGTCAAGCGAATCTTTTCATGCCCATCTAATTGCTTTATCCCGCTATCATCTATGCCCTGCTGTAAGGTGACCGCTCAAAAGAAAAAAGAATGGCGAGCGAAGCACGCCAATCGCTAGCCGTAGCATACGATCACACCTTTAAAAAAAAGTGGCCAGTGATACCGCTCAATTCAAGTACATAGGTTGTTCTCTATTGCGCAAAGTCAGAGCGTAGAGCGTATCCGTTGTTTAACCATGTCGGCACTTCTTATTGGTTGAATTCACCCACTGGGAAGCAGTAACTGGTCCCTCAATGGCAATGTGGGGAAGCAAACACCCGACGATGTGTAGTGGGATAAGGAAGGCTCTTCATGAGGCTCTTCACTGCTCACACAATGGCAGAGTAGTCGTTTATTTACTTCACGCACAGAGAACCAAGTCTTGAACTTACCGCTGCCGTGAAAGAAACACCGCTGTAAAGAAAACTAAGCACACACGCACCTACAAACACCTACAAACACTGGATAACACTTGCATAACAGCCGATTTGCATAGCACAACCCGGCGGCGCCGTCCCCAGCCTTACGTGACAGACTTACTGCTCTTACGCTATGAAACGTCTTCCCTCGCGCAAGGACATGGTCGCTTCGGAATCCGTTTAAATCGTGGCAGTCAGAGGGAGCAGGACTGATCCGTTTGAGCGGTGCAATGACTCTTTCGTCTGCATCTTGACAAAGTCTTCTTTCGATTGCGTGCGTCGCCAATGTGCGCGTTCCCACTGTCGATTCATTTCCATTGGAGCCATAACGTCAAGGGGAAATAAATGGGCTCCGGAAGTAAAGGCGTAAGTATAAAGTAATCACATCTGATTTATAAGACAAAGTGAAGCACAAGTGAAGGTGCGATGCTAAATGAAGAATACGAATACGTCTCAACACTTGCGGCGAGCTCTGCGTATTTGCGAAATCCTCATGCTGCGTATGAATCCAGACACATCCGAGAGTCTATTACATTTAATAGTTTTTTGAGAGCTGGCATGGACCCCTGATGTTGTAGAGCGTAAAAGACATACAATATTATTTTACTTGGTACGGCCTGCATGCATGCGATGCGCTGTGACAAATGTACATCCGAAACAGAAGCCAGCTTGGCGGCATGTAAATGCTTTCCCTAATAAATTCATATCGCTCACTCTTTAGTCCAAAATATCAGTGAATCTACTTCACCGAACTGCGCTTGATTTACCAATTATTGCAAGCAATGAAACCGAGTAGCGAATAACTGGTCGCAAATTGCAAATTTAACACGCAGTATTTCATTTGACATATGACATTTCGAAAGGAAAGCCTGACGTGGTCCCTTCAAACGTGTTTTGAGTGCGCACTGTAAGAAATAAAATGTAATTAGGGCTCCCGGTATCATTCAAAATCCCCGTTGCACGTAGCTCGCAATAAATCTAGCGCTTGTACCCAACCTTGAAACCTCAAGCACCATTCCTGCGACATGAAAGGTCGCACAAACAAACAAACAAAAAAACTTCTCTTGGCCTCGTGCGCCGTGTTGTTGCGGGGGAAGTCAGTGATTGTCGCAAGGCCGGGAACATCAGCTTGCTCGCCAACAACACAGGTGGTTAATGCATGCTTTATTCTAACGACTTCAAGTGTTTATAGGCCGGGCAGCCCCATACTTACCGAACATGTATCTGTCCTAACGACGGTGCGATGAGAGCGCAGTGTATCAATGCGCGCGTACAAGGGACACTTAGGCCTGACCACACGCAGCAACGATGCTCTTCCTGGGTGTGGCAGGCAAAGTGGACCAGCCGGATAGGTCCGACGTCCCCCTGCCTTCCGAGCCGGAATGAAGGGCAAGAGGGAGGAAGCGCTTCCCCGGCGCTGTGGGGCCAGCGGGGAGTCGTCCGCCATTGTCCTCAATTCTGACATCTCTCAGACTCACAAAACGGGCGAGAACACGCCGTTATATAAATGCACCGCGAGCTCGTAGAAATATGGACACTTTGTGGGAGGCGCTTCGGATAACGGTTCACTTGGCCCGCCGGAGCATGTTTGTTTCGGTGAGTAGCACTGCTGCGCGTCTTTTGACCAGCAAATACGTTGGATATTTCTGCGTTGGATTTTTCTACATTTCTGCGCAGTAACTTGCTTAAAAAGGAATGCGTATACATGACGACATGATCTTGTGTCTTTAGGGGCGAAGCACCTTGGGACCTCGCTTTGTCCGTGGCTTGTCCCTTGGCGTCCGTGTACACAGTGTTGCGCATGCGCGAGGAGCATTGTATTGTATTGTATTGTATTGTATTGTATTGTATTGTATTGTATTGCATTGTATTGTATTGGATTGGATTGGACTGGATTGAATTCTATCGGATTGTATTGGATTGGAATTGCTTATACTTTACACAAGCATTGTCACTCATTTACATGCGCAAGTGGGCAATGCCACGGGTGGTTTACGGTAACAACGATCCCCAGTGCTTCGCCCACTCGTCATGATTCACTTCGTGGAGATGCGTGAATTTTTTTCGCCTTATATTGGTTTTTAAACTGCCCTTCAGAGAATGTTTAGCCGTCAGTACGAAGTATTTGTTTTCCTGCTAATAGTTGTATGAGTCTCGGTCAGAAAGCTCTGTTGGCGATTCAGTTGTCTTCTCGTTATGAGCAACGTTCGCAGTGGTAACATGGCTTAAAAATTCGTCCGCGCATATGCCAGCGTCTTTGCAAGTGTCGTCGAAATACGATAGCCTTCTGCAGCCCCTGCGTCCTAACAGCCTCTCCTGGCTCATCGGCCCACCTCTCGCGCTGTTCACCCATCCAAGATGTTCGCCATATGTTATTGGGACTGTTAGGACTTCGCGCTCGAACCAGGAGCACGAGCCCCGGGTGCCAGCCATGTTTCGTATTTCGCGGTTAAAAGATTGTTTTCGGTGCGTTTTTTTAACTTGCTCTCGCAAAAAGCGAGGACACATTTCCGTTTACCTAAAGGAACACTGCAAACACCAGTTATACATTGGCGTTCCTTCTTACATAAGTCTAATATTGTCTTCTTGCTGAACAATGTTGCTAATATGGAGCACAGTAAAAGATTTATCAGATTGAAAATGCTTTGCTTATGTAAACCGCTTGTTCAAGTGCTTTTTTAACATTTGGCGGGGTGGCTGAAATGAGGGTCAGACAAGCAAACAGTCATACAGAAAGACAGACCAAAATTTTCGCTTTTGAGTAGCCGAAGAAAGACTATCGTCACTAAAAAATCATAAAAGCAATTTTCGTTTGCGAGCTTTTGCGTACCGTTGCCGCCTTTCTACACTGCCCAGTTACTAGGGGCCCTCCCGTGAAAGGAACGGGTGTGATTTGAATGCCTTTATCACCTGCTTTCTGTTTCCCACCACAGGTGCTGGTAGAGCTTGCCCTGGTTACGCGCGCGTGGGGCGGATACACGCAGGGCATCGGTTTTACCCATCCCGGAATTTACAGTACCGTGTCCACCGGAGGTCTTCCAGCAGTGCCGGGTGTGCTCCCAGCGACGGTCTTTAGGACGTTCTCACCGGTGGCTCCAGACTTCAGACCCGGAACATTCCACGGTGTTCCGCGCGTGCTAGAGAGGTTTCCGCTTCCCTCGTACTTGCTTCGACGTCCTCTCTATGTACCTCCCCACGGAGGGCTCTTCCCCTCTGGTTCAGCCGTTCCTGTCGTAGTCCACAGAGCCCTGCTCCCTGCACATGGCACTGGCGTCCCTGTATCTCCTGTTTTTGTCGGAGCCCTAACGCCGGCACCTCACGTGGGGGGTGCAATTGTTGGCGGTCGACCGGCGGTGCGCGCCGTCGTGCCTCGGATATCCGTTGTCACGGATAATGGAATACCCGAAGTACGGCCTCGACCTTCCCCTGATCCCATCTATGTGAGTACTGCACAGTTCTGCAAATAAGTTGTGGAATTTTGTGTCGGGTTCTATGTCTGGAAATGGCTACAAAAGTGTTCAAATGATCTATGTGGGGGGCTTCAGTGTCCGCAACGTTGCTGTGAAGGACTTCAAAATAAGGATTGCGTTTACGTGTTTAAAGCCAAGACACATCATTCATACCATCATGAATACTGATGTCTGAAAGCTATGATGATAGCGTGTGGCAAGAGCAGATGCAAGAAGTCCCTGCCCGTGTATAGGGTATCACATGAATGGGAGCATTCATTGAACAAATAATCCTAAATCCGCCTCAGGGACTCAGTGAGTAAAACATTATGCACTAAGCACGGGACATGGTTCAATCTTATGCGCAGAGACCGTTTTTCTCGCCAAGGAGAAAACCCTCATGGGTCTACATTTGGGCGCTCATTAAAGATGTGGTATAAATTAATTCCTAAACCTCCCTTGCTCTCCCCTCATAGGGTAAGTGTAGCTTCGGTGCGTAATATTCCAAATTTGAAGTTTTTGGCTTAGCAACGCGAGGGGTCAATCAGGAAATGAAGGACCTAGATGAATCCTGTCGTGTTGGCATACTGCATAAAAAGAGCAGGGGCCTGATATCCGCAGCGTTCTAGTTACGTTTGTTGATGTGCAACTCCAGTGGACAGCATACTCAGTGCGCACCAAAACTGCTTTGTGAACCGACCTCCAGATTCATTCACAAAAAAAAATCCGATATTATGTAAGTTATGGAATAATTTTAGAGGTTAAGTCAGTGTTGTCAAAGAAAAATTAATAGAATAAGGAGAATATGAAAACAGGATATTTCTGTTCCTTCTTGACCGCCTAAGCTGAGCCATTTGTGGTCGACTGGGCTATGCCAACCAATAAGTAACTCTCCTCAGTTCTTCGGGTTGTGTTGTTCGAAATGCCAAGGAAAGTGCCTTTATTTCCGGTTGTCTTCAGAGAAGGGCTTCAAATTCATGTACAAGGAAACATCATCTGTGACATCCTTGGCAATTACTGCATCGATCAATGCAGCGCAAAAGTAAAATGGAAAGAATGGCTTTCGTTAGCCCACATTTCAGCTCGTATGAATACCGAGCTCCAACGTTAATTTGTGTCGATGAAATGTAATGTTTACGCAGCCACCCCACCCATACAAGTTCGGCTACGAGAGCGTGGACGAGTTCGGCAACACCCAGTACCGGCACGAAACGAGCGACGCTCGCAACTCCAAGCGAGGCTCGTACGGCTACACGGACGCAAACGGGATCTCCCGCCGGGTCGACTACGTCGCCGACGAGCACGGTTTCAGGGCCAGTGTGCGTACCAACGAACCGGGCACCGCCGAGTCTGCACCGGCTGACGCCGTCTACCACGCTAAACCCGTGGTGGGGCTTGGACCTGCCGTTCTGAAGGCACAACAGAATGGCCTGCTACTTAAGGACGCTGGTTCGGGGGGAAGTGTTGTACCAGGAGCGACTACGGTTGTCATCCCAGCACCAGTGGCAAAAGTTGTTGCCGCTCCAGAAGCGTTCGTGTCAGCACCGAACGGCGGATATGGAACAGGGTCCGCTCCATCTGCGCTGGAACTCGTAAAAACCGCGACGCGTGTCGAAAGTCCTGTGGCCATTCCGGGTGCGGTAGGCCCTGTTGTGGTCGCTACCTATCCCGATTTCATCCGTCGCAGCGGCAAAGTTGACGACGATGGAGACCGTGAGAGTGGAGTTGTGTCCACGAAAGTTCTGACCGCTCCCACTTCTTCACGCGACCACGGACCTCCAATGGCTGTTGGGACGGTTGTTGTGCAGCCTGGCAACCTCAAGAACGCTGATAAATACGAGTTCAAAGCAAAGAGTCGCTAATATCGGTTCGGGAGTCTGGGGAGGATCTTTGCGTTTTGTGTCTCGCAGTGATATAGAAATATGTTTTCTTAGAACCAACTTACTTATCCTCACGGAGATGTTCATATACGGGATGATACGGTTGTTTACTCTGTCAACCTCATTCGAGAAAGTCGCCGGTGACCTTGTTTCTTGAAGTTTAACCAGGCTTTTCATTCCACGAAAAAAACAAAGGCTTGATTGAATTCGTAAGAGGATTGTGTTTGTTAAAGGAGAGAAAAAAGCTCTTTGCTGTCAGTATGTGTAATCGCTAAGCATCGAAAGTAGCTTTCTCCTTCCTTTCTGTTAATCAAAAGTAATCTTAAATCGGCGTCTGCCATGCAGCCATTTGCGGTTTTGCTATTTCTGTGGTCCGACTAATTGTTTGCATCGGTTGTGAAACTCAGTTTTTTAGAAAACAGCAATATATTTTACCCCAACCATCAGTGCGTTACTTTTGTGGTATTGGCAAGAACTCATCTACAGAGTTAAAAATTCGGGGCGTCACTTTTGGTATATCTTTGTAAATTCTATCACGCACATTCCACTGTATTTCATATGTAAGCAATGCGAATTCATGAACTGTTTGTTGTTCTGTGCAGTCTTAAAATAAAGAGTGTTTGTTATTCTACACGCCTGTATTTTAACAGAGTATGAGCTGCTGATTCGATGTCAACTTAGAGGTACCAGAACGTCTGGATCGTTTGTTGAAGAGCAAGATCGACGTATATATATATGTATGTATATATATATATATATATATATATATATATATATATATATATATATATATATATATATATATATATATATATATATATATATATATATATATATATATATATATATATATATATATATATATATATTAAGGAAAGGAAAGGAAAGAGCAAAATGTGGTAGGTCAGACATATTTTTTTGAAAGAAAGCAAGAAAGTGGAGTAAAAACGCCCGCCGGGTGGAATTTCGCGTTCTTATTTATATGCATTCGCTATATATATATATATATATATATATATATATATATATATATATATATATATATATATATATGATTTGGAAATGAGGGGCTCGTTAGGAAATACAGAAAGAAATGCCGGCAGTCTACAACGCCAAAGAAGGCATAGGGGAATGGTTTGACTATTTTTTGACCGTTAGTGAAGTTATATATATTTTTATTAATTTAAGTAGAAAGAAAGAAAGAAAGACACGCGTGGTTCGGTCCCCACTCTGGGCGCGTGTTTTTCTTTCTTTCTTTCTCACGTAATTAATAAAAAAATAATAATGTAACGTCACTAACGGTAAAAAATAGTCTAACCATTCTCTTATGCCTTCTTTGGCGTTGTATACTGCCGGCATTTCTTTCTGCATTTCCTAACGAGCCCCTCATTTCCAAACCCTATTATCGTGCGAAAGCTTTGCGAGGGCCTCGGTTCTGGCAGCCTTGATGCCAAGGTAGCATAAGAGGGTTTCCCGCCAGTTACCCGCTTATGACAGGCTGTAGACGTTCGCATCACGCCCCGGGGGTTGAAAAGAAGGTCCCCTTCTCCCCGTGTAGTCAGAGTGGCGCTGGCTACCACCCTGAAGTGTCAAATACAGATGTAGTAAATATAAACACCCGAGAAAGTGAAGGAGAACTCAGTCGCCCAGATAGCCGAATTGGTAAGGCATTCGAGATCTTATCGAAAGGCGTGGGTTCGGTCCCCACTCTGGGCGCGTGTTTTTCTTTCTTTCTTTCTGGCGTAATTAATAAAAAAATAATAATATAACGTCTCTAACGGTAAAAAGTAGCGTTGTAGACTGCCGGCATTTCTTTCTGTATTTCCTAACGAGCCCTTCATTTCCAAACCCTATATATATATATACCAACACATACCCCGGCGTCCTTGTGCATTGTAATTTCGTAAATACCGTTAGACCCCGCAAAGCCCGAGCAACATTTTCCTGAGAAATTCCCCTCGCATCGCCGTATGCACAACACCGCAGACAGCCTTCATAATCTATACCTCGCCTTTCCCGTGGTAACGGAACATAAATTTCCATCGGCGAAGGCAGCGTCTCAGTGCTTTCCTATCTTTTGCATACCGCAAACCCGCCGCGCAAGCTACGCAAAACTTGACAAACATGAGGAGCCCAATGAAAGGGTACAGTATAAAAAAAAAAAAAAAGAAGTTTACACAAGATCGCGTTGCATCGAGCCCACAGCATCGCTACTGAAAGAGACGACAGATTTTGGCCACGCTTTTAAGTCGATAACAAATTGCTGGCAGACGCGCACCACTCGCGGAGGCAGAGGAGGCACGCAAGCAAGCAAGCAAGCGGCCAGCGGTCACGGCGTCCTTGAAGTGAGAGCTCAAGATTCCCGCACCAACAATAACTAAAGCAAAGTAGACCCTGCGGAGGGTATGTGGCTCGCAAAAGGGAAAACACTCGCTATCAGTATGTCACCGCGAAACCGGTATAATACGTTCCGGGCCAATAGGAGGAAGCAGCGGCGCGACGGGACAGGCCTGATTCCAAAGATGGTGGCTCGGCTCTCCTCGCTCGCCGCGTTGCCGTGGGTGTTTGCACGCGGGCATGCGCGTGTCTGTGCACGGTGCGGTAGCTGCTGAATGGCCGCACTCAATCTTTCATCGTCCTTGCGAACTGACGGATGCGCCGGTCGCGCGGTTTCCATATTCTGCGGACCACACGACCCCAGGCGCACTGTTGATCTTTATTTTAGCGATGTTCCTCTCGTTGTCTCCTCCGCGAATGCTGCGGCGGAGGAGCAGCTGTTAGCGAAAATAGACATGCCCGAAGAGGGGACAAAGTCACCGGCTCTAATTTCCCATGCCGGGCGCTGCTTTTGTGGCCGGCGTATCACTTCGGCGCACATTGCCTGATAAGCGGAGCGGTGGAATTCCACAGAGTCAGTCGGGCAGCCTGTGCGCTCAGTTAGAGGTTAAGAAGTGTGACCTTCACTTCATCCGTTCCCGATGACTTGTGCACTAGAGACATCGCCTAACATATGTAAAAGGTTGCATATGCCGTAATGGGGAAATGTTTCTGGCTAAGTTGTATATCTGACTCGTTGCAACGGCCCACATGAACTCCATGCAGCGACTGTACGGGCTATGAGTGGTTCCTGGAACCTTTGTCAGACAGAAAGACAAAAAGTTAAGAACGGCAACTTTGACTAAATATCATCTGAGCCGAAGCTTTCGTAAAATTAATTGTGAACGGATTGTGTGGAAACCAGCACTTCACGGTCCGGCTGTTTATATAAGCCCGGCGTTACAAATCCAGGTTTTGTTTTTGTTTTTGCATCTTCTTCCTACTTTCCCAACAAGTTTGCTTTGCCATACGTGGAAGCCTTCGGAGGCAACTAAAGCGCTTACAAAGAGCTACGGGGGCACCTTACTTTCTTATAACGTAAGAGTGCGTGAGCGTCACACCCGCCGCGGTGGCTCAGTGGCTAAGGCGTTGCGCTGCTGAGCACGAGGTCGCGGGTTCGATTCCCGGCCGCGGCGGCCGCTTTTCTGATGGAGGCGAAAAGCAAAAACGCCCGTGTGTACGAGATTTCGGCGCACGATAAAGATCCCCAGGTGGTCAAAATTAATCCGGAGCCCTCCACTACGGCGCGCCTCATCGCCTGCGTTGCGTCGGCGCGTTAAACCCCACAATCAATCAATGCGTGAGCGTCACCTCTCGTTGGGTTGGGGAAGCATATCTGCGGGTGGATGCGCTGTCATCGCAGCAAAATAAGAATGGGTTAATCTGCCGTAAGCTTCTGACAGCTGCTGTTGCCGTCATTGGCCTATATACAGAAGACGACATATTGTTAGGTCTATGTTCAGCCTTAACATTCGGTGACTTTTCGTTGGGCCTAAAGACGGGCGAAGCAATGGCAGAGTCATAGTACGCAAAACTGCGGGTAGCAGTTGACGACGCTGTACGCCTCGAAGGGCACCGTTATGGCTAATGTCGGGCTATCGCATACCACTTTCCAACGAACGGCCTTGCCAGTGGGGACGTCGTGCCGTCCGATACCCTGTTTGTGGCCGCATGAACCCCTCGCGCATCCATATGACTCGTAACAGCCAATACGTCGGCACGTTGACACATATCCCCTCTACAGCGAAAGGGGACCTTAGGCCGGTACATACCAGCGTCCGCTGACAAATGGGAATTTTGATGACTGGTGCTTTGCGATACGTTTCCAATAGAAATTTTCATGACCGACTTTGGCTACTAGGATTCGGAGATGCAGTTATTTTTCTACCAACTGAACCAAGTACCGCGTTGGAGATCTGCTCCCGCATTAACCCATTGTTCGGCTTACACTGCGTCCAGGTGTGCTTCTTAGCGCAAACCTGACAAATTTGGTTGCGTTAATGGCCGCAGCGCCATAGCGGTGAATTGTTCGTCAGGAGATACCGAGAGCTGCATATTCATTTCAAATTTTCCATTTCGCCACTAATATTGACTGCACCAAATTCCGCAATTATCCATGTTTTATGAATACTAAATCAACTTATAGGTATCGATAATGATTAGCCTTGTGCTCGTGTTTTAAGTTTTGTATATCTGCGCTTATTGAAATCGTTAAGCCACGACGAAAAAACGTCATTCGCAATATGTTTGTCAAAAACAAACACGCCTCCTACAAGTGACCATTTTTCTTCAGGAGTCATATTAAGCAGTAGAGAGTCTAATCTACTGCAGTCGGAGGTGTTTTGTGAAATCTAAAAGGCAGTTATCGCAGGGACCTAGACGGCATTGGACCGCCCCGCGCCAAAAAATCGTGAATCCGCTCCTAGAAAGTGACCTTGGCGTCCTTGGGTTCGTGTAGCCAAAATACCATCGTCCATAACAAGTTGTAAGCTTGTTTCTGTCGCACTTATATGTCGTTATCAGCAAAACATTACGGCCTTACATTTTTAACTGGCGTATTTTTACTGTATGCTTGTTATTTTGTAAACAGTCGTAAATATAATTCATTTTATCGTGGGACAAGTACCTAGAGAGAAAACGGGTGATTACCAATGCCTTCGAAGCAACGAGGTGTGGGTAGAATGCTTGGAACTTGGAGAATGGCCATAGCCCTTTATTTTCGGGACCTTTTGTCAACGTGGTCCCACACGTACATACACCACTCGCGTAAGCGTGCGCAGGGGAAAGCTAAGAAAATTTGTGAATTGCTGGAGTACTGTTTATGAAGCTTCGGGCTTAACAAATCGTGTAACTGACTCCAAATATTTTGATATTTTTATTTCGGCTTATGCACATGCATAAGTGGACATTTTTGCTGCCGTGAACTGCGTTTTCATATAAATGAACCACAAGAAGATGAAATAATTGGTTGCCATAGGTGGCTCTCAGGGGACCTCGTCCTTATTTCCTACTCTTCTTTTCTCTGCTAATAGATAGTTTCATCGTGATGAATGTGTGCAGAAAAAGGGCGAAAAAGTAGATAGAATACGAGAATACGACTCCACCCTTACTCTTGAGATATCAGTTTTCGCTCTTTTACAACAGTGGCCTTCGCTGCTATAACGGGATCGTTCACTTCAGCTTCATTCTTGAAAATGATCACGTAGTCCAACTACATGATGCTGCGCTCGGCTCGGAGACTGGCACGCAGGAGAAGCCTGCAGGAAAGTCTGTGGCTTGCCTTAGACCTCCGGCTTCTTGCATCAGCCGGCCTGCTCCCATTGCTTGGCGCTGCAGTTAGCACCGGTTATTTCCTCTGCACAACCGGTACAGAGCCGGCCAGAGTGAGCGGCGTGAGCGCACTTCTTCCCGGCGGCATGTCATAGAAGATAACGGTGAATGGCGCGGCATTTTCATCTCAAAGCAAGGGTGTGAAACCAGTGGGGCATGTGGCAGGTGCACAGAATCACTCCCGAAGGGGGGCAGCGTAAACGTCACAGTTCTAATAAGGATCTGTACGAAAGCGAGCAACCAATTTAATGAGAAGAATCCGCCTATGGCGATCTAAGGTCAAGCCTGTAAGCACCTGCTCTACAAGGGGATGGGTAGGGGTTGGATAAGTGGATGGATGATTATAATGGACAGGGAACCGACGCACATACGTACTCCGTGAATCCATTCTAAATTCCGTAAGTCCAGGTTTAGGTTTGCTTGTTCAGTTGTAAAAGCACATGTGAGGTGCCAAAGATGTGCTTCTTTAAGCAAGCCATGAGCCCACCTTCGCGGTTTTCATCCTCCGTCGCTGTCTGGGCCCGTAGCCGTGTTCAATGGAGTAGGCGTTGAAAATAGTCGCTCCCACCACTGTCCTCATCAACTGACTCCTTGACATAAAAGAGGTGTACGATTAAGACCAAATATGGTCCGTCTGCCTTGTTTTAATAAGCGATGCTACGCTCCTTAATCCATTTCGGGGTACCAATCAGTTGTTCATCTTAATTCGCACTCCAGAGAAAGAAAAGAACAAAAGGAAGTGTCTACACTTTAAGGCGATTCCGTGGTGCATCTCCAGTGTAACGCACTCGAGTAACCAATCCACGCCGCGGACAAAGTAAGTTCGGCGAAGCACAGCTATGTGCCTATGATTTGCCTTAAAAACGTGATCAGCGCTACAGAATTGAGCAACGAAGAACACCATGCTTGCAACAGCACGGACCCAACTTTTGAGTCAAGGTCCACCCTCGACATCATCATTGGCCGAAATTTTATTGTTGACAGCATGGTTGGTCAACCCAGTACGTTGTGGTGAAGCGGAACCACAAGATTGCCTTCAGTTAAGTCAGCAGCCATTGCCACCATTTTAGTTTGCCAGTGTTGACGCATTTAGGTCCTACTGAGAGCGAAAATTAAAAAATCACTGACTCGCCTTGAACGTTGCACGATATTACAATTAATAAAACGCCAGGGAGGTTTTCGTTGTGCGCAGTGTTAAAATAACGTTCTTGAAGAACAGAACCTCAATTCATAGTGCATACAACTAAACACACGTGGGTTGGCCACAAGACTTTTGCGCTATGGCTAAATTACGTCAGACCGATATTCAAACGCAGCAAACGCTTTCTTATGAGTACATGCGTTTACGTATGTACGCCTGCATTATAAGTTATTACATTACATGCAATAAAGTATATAATTACGAGAGGACTGTTGTTCGAAACAAATATAAAATTTTTAAATGTGAATTTTACGTAAAATACGCTGAGCCCTATCTCATAGCGTAGACCCTGGCACCAAATAGGCGATCCGGGCTGCGACGAGAATAGCCTTGTGTCATCTTGTTAATATTTAAATTTTTATTTTTACATACTGCAGTACCATGGGGCTATCGCAGGAGTGGTGTACACGAAGCATACATCACTGGTTACAAACAGCGATACAACGTACACCGAAAACATTCAACAAAAACACACGAAAGGAAAAATAAGGAACACTCCAAATATGCACTATAATCAACACAAATAGTGTCGGCATGAATGTACTGGTGCGTAGCAAGGAGAAGAAACAGCTGAGAGGAATGCAGTCAAAGAAAGAGAGGGGGTGGAGTCGGCTAGTAAGTTATGCTAGTTTAAATAGTGTTATCTTAATCCTGAAGCGTGCTCATGATTTGTTACAATATCTCAGTACGGGTACCGAGAAGGATTACTGAAATGCGGGGAAAATTATGAAATGTAAACGGGATTAAATAAAATCAGGTGTTTTCGTCAGTTTGTGCGTCTTTGGCATAACGCTTATGCAGTCTTACAATACGAACCTGATTTCACGGGTAAAGCGTCGCCTCCATGGAATGTAGCGAGGTCCTTCTTGGTTTTACAATGCAGATAAAAGCGGAGGACAACATGTAAACCTGCGCTAACATTTGTACACGTATAACTTGTACACGTGTGGATGTCAAATTTTTGAAGTATTCTTTGCAATGGAGGTTTATAGTCTCTAGGTGCAGCATGAGGTGAGCTAATCTATATCTCAAATCTTGAAGTGGGCAGTTCATGCGGTGAAACTCGCTTTTCTGAGGTCAGTTTCGATTACTGCTGAGGAACTCCTTCACGCGTGGCTTTAATGACGCTCGCAATTTTGTAGTTTGTTTTGTACAGTCTAGAATCTACTTTTAGCAACGAAATATTCAAGAGACTGGGGATTGTGGAGTCTAACGAGACTTTCCCAGACTTCTGAACCTTACTGATTGCATTGCGGAGCTATATACAGAAACATTAGCGCATCTGCCGCGCTGCATAAAGGGAGAAAACCGGGCGGGAACACCTGCGTTCCGCTAGGCCGGTGAAAGAGTCGATTGAACCTTGGACAGGGTAAAGAAAACACGCAAAAGGGAGGCGGCATGTGGCACGCATCAGTAATGCGCGCCTTGGAATCAGCCTGGCTGCGGTGGCAGACGAGACGTGCCGGACATCGCCAATTGGTCATGGACATTCGATGAGCGCTGCACCTGCCCGACGACTCTCTCGGCATAGCGTGCCGTAAACGTGTGGATACTGGATCGGCTGTGGTTTCTGGAGCTTCTAGCCCTGGTGGGGCCATTCGCAGCGCGGTTTACCTTGAACACGAACCGGGGCTTCGTCGGGGGACATTGCGTCCGAGGGTCGCTAATTTCACGGCCAGGTTCGTTCCCAGGTAGCTGAGCAGAATCAGAAATGGCGCGGTGACATTGGAATGTGAGAGTTGAGCGCTCGGCGTGTTACGTGCACTGCTAAGATGGCAACGGGCGGGAGAACTCCTACTGGGTCACGTTTAGTACACGCGCTCGGAGCATGGAGAAGGCTGTGCGTAGCCGCGAGTAAAACGCCTAGTTGGACTTCATTCCCTGTCGGCAAAACTGCATTCTTGCCGGGATTTAGTGATCCGCCTTGTTTCTCAAATATGGAACCACTGTTCTTATACATCAGACCATACACGACAAGTATCCATTACAAGCAAACACCCTCTTTCAAGTGTAGAAAGGCAAATCCATTAGGTCGATGGAGAGAAGAAATAAGAAAATTCGAAGGCAAATAATAGACTCAGGCAGCCCAGGACAGGAGCGGGTGAAGGCGGACGGACGAGGCCTTCGTCCTGCAGTGGACCTAAATAGGCGGTTGATGATGATGACCCTCTTTCAAGTAGTGAGGGTGCCCCACGCGTGCAGTCCAACATGGAAAATTTCTTTGTCTTCATTTGTGGAGTGCATACGGCGAGATGATTACCAGGGCTGTCGTTACATCCTGGTACCACTAATTAATAGAGCCAAAATGTAATCCAACTTTTCATGATTCTGCCTTAAACAATTGCTACAACATGCTCCTTATGGCCACAATTTTGTATTGATTTGTTCTCTCTATGATTCTGCGTATAATTATATAAACTACAAGTAGCATTATGTTAGGGATCCAGACACATTCGCGCAAAAATTGTTTTTTGCTGCTACTTCGTTAAATCAGAATGACAACAACAAGTGCGAAAGCCCAAGGAATATCAGTGCGATATCCGTGGGAGTGGCTGGCGCAGCACGAGACATCGCTGGCGTTGTCCAAGTGACAAACCACAACTCTCCTTTCGGGCTACTTTGTTCCGCGACTACCATTATGGCTTTAGGGTTTTAATGGGGAGTGTCAATGTAAGGTACCCAACTATACAAAGTCTGCCCATCCCACTTTAAAAGCAAAGTTTATCCACAAGCCCACTAATGGAATTACGTCCAGTGTTTTCGCTTCAGTAAAGACGTGCCCCGTATGTATGTTGACTCGTGCGCATGTGGATATATTTATTACAGTTGCAAAATACCCGATGAACCTTCTGACTGGAATAAACGGCTGTGAAAATCCCACTGATACAGGACGCACAATTTACTTACGCACAGAGAGTGAAAAACATGGCAGGAGCAGTGGAAACATTAGGTATTTTTATGCACGGAAATGTTTCAAAAGAAAAGATAAGCTTTCACGGGTGTTACGAAAGTTTTACTGGTGTTTCCCGCAAGCTCGGCGCAGCATTTCTTACGACACCGTTTATACACAATCCACGGACATCGTTTATGCGATCTCGTCTCCGAATGTTTTCTCTCACACCATGCACCGGAAATGCAGGCAAAAGTGAGGGCGACTTAAACATCAAATTCAGTGGTAAATTTACAAGAGAAGGCCAGTAGAGGACAAACGTGTCGCATAAGAATTAGTGCCTCCGCATTTGAGTGAAACAGCATGTATGATCGCGGTATGCCCAATCGTATAAAACCCGCCGTGGTGGCTCAGTGGCTAAGGCGTTGCGCTGCTAAGCACGAGGTTGCGGGTTCGATTACCGGCTGCGGCGGCCGCTATTCTGATGGAGGCGAAAAGCAAAGACGCCCTTGTGTACGAGAATTTTGTGCACGTTATAGGCAGGCTCAACAGGCATTACAGGAATTCATCTTAAGGCCGGAGAGGGCAGTGCCTGACCTCGAAAACTGAAGAAAATAACGTTGCTGCTCAGACAGAACGCTTCATACCTACTCGGGAAATATCGTGTAATCCGAAGGCTCCCTGGTATAACTCCAACCTCAAGCGTCTATCAATCCGAAAAAAACGTCTGTACCGCCACGCCAAAACATTTCGCAGTAGTTATAGGTGGTCTTTCTACCGCTCAGCAGTCAATGAATATGTTACTGCTGTCAAAACTGCAAAACCAAACTTCCTGACCAATGCGATGCCTAGTTTTTTTGCAAAATATTCCTAGGAAATTTTGGCGCGTCCTTAACCCAGCTGACAGCTCTCGCATTACTCTAACAGACGCAAACGGTGAACCAATACCTCATGACGAATGTGCTAGTGTACTAAACAAAGTGTTTTCTGATGCATTCTGCAACAATCACACTTCTTGTCTACCCAGTTTTAAAAGCCACGACTACATACCGATGAACCCCCTGCAGATTGACCCTAACGGAATAATTAAAATTATTGACTCCCTTAAAATTTCTTCTAGTTGAGGTGTAGATGGTATTAATTCCAAATTCCTTAAAAGTACTCAACAAAACTGCTCTATTATCCTAGCAAAGCTTTTTGAGCAATCCCTAGAACAAAGTAAAATCCCTGCTGATTGGGAAATAGGAAAAGTGGTACCAGTCTTTAAGTCTGGAGATAGACAGTCCCCCTTAAATTACAGGCCAATATCTATCAGTAGCATACCATGTAAAATTTTGGAACACATCATTTACTCTCATGTTGCCAGCTTTCTCGAATCCAATTCATTTTTTGACCCTGCACAGCATGGAATCCGGAAGACTTTCTCGTGCGAAACCCCGTTAATTTTGTTTACTCACAAACTTCACTATATTCTTGACAACCGTTCATTTGCTGATTGCATTTATTTTGAGTTTGCTAAAGCATTCGACAAAGTTCCGCACGCGTTACTCCTACTCAAGCTAAGAAAAATTGGTCTCGATACTGGCATATCAAATTGGATTGAGTGTTTCCTAGTGCATCACCAGAAATTTGTCACAGCTACACAGCTAATGACACCAATTCATCTCTAACCTCGGTTATCTCAGGTGTACCCCAGGGCACCGTCCTTGGGCCGCTACTTTTTCTTATCTATATCAATGATCTGCCTAAATGTATCTCATCATCAATACATTTATTCGCTGACGATTGTGTCATTTTTCGGGAAATAACTAACGATACTGACATACACGCACTCCAATCTGACATCAATGCCATATTCCATTGGTGCAATACATGACAGATGGTTCTAAACACTACAAAATGCAAATCAATGCGAGTTTCCGGCATCACTACTAACGCTCACTTATATTTCCTTGATGGTAACATCCTTGAAGCGGCTACTTCTTATAAATACTTGGGCATTCATATCACTACTGACCTATCATGGAATCCTCACATTGAAAGCATCACCAACAAAATTACCCGCATGCTTGGGTACATAAGTGGAAATTTTCATTTCGACCATTCTTCGATAAAACTCCTTTTCAAATCACTTGTGCGTTCACAGCTTGACTATGCATCACCGATATGGGATCCATGTACTGAAATTCTTAGTCATCAACTCGAAATGATTCAAAACAACGCCGCACGTTTAATTTTTTCCAACTATAAGCGAGCAGCCAGTGTATCCGGAATGAAAGCTAACTTGGGTCTAACATCTCTGACGTCACGTCGCAAAATTGCACGGTTGTGCTTATTCCATAAAGTATTCTCACACAACATGTTTCGCCACGCTTTACTTACTCCATTTTCATACATATCTTCGCGTTTTGATCATGTTCATAAAGTTGGCGTTCCTTCTTGCAACACTAAGGCCTTTTTTCCTTCCTTCATCCCACATACCTCTAGCGACTGGAACCCCCTTCCTTCTTATATTGCTACAATTCACAACCCGGATTTGTTTCGTACCGGTGTGTCTAATATTATATTTTACGCCATTTGATTCTGTATAACGTTGCATTGATTTCTGCGAATTTCCCTTGTTCAATGTATGTATTTTTTTATCATATTCGCAATGAATGGCAAAAATGGGCACCCATGCAAACCTCAGCCGCACTTCTCTCGTCGCAACAGGAAGATTGCGACCTTATTGACCCTTCTAACTTTGTTTTGTAGAGGTTATAACTACTTCTGTTCTGCGGTTTGTACTGCAGCTTCTTGATTTGTTGTAATGTATTTACCCACTCCCCTCGGCAATGCAATTGCCTTGAGGGTATTCAAAATAAAAAAAAAGCGGCATACGCAGGGGAGAGGCGAGGGCCCCTCGGCGACTGCTACAATTTATTTTTATTTTATTTTTATTTATCATATACTGCGAACCATTTAAGGTCCAAGCAGGAAAAGTACAGCAAGTTCGAAGGTAAAACAAAGGTGCAACAAAGTTACAACAAAATTGTCACTGGGATACATCAAATGTATAAAAAACACGGAAATCACCATCAAATTTTACTCGTTTCCATAGTGTTTCCTGTTTAGTAAGCTGCGAGGGAGTAACGGAAAGGTGACCCAAGCCTGCTTTTTATGAATTAACTATTACCTATAATTTTTCATCTGTTGCAAGTGGTGCACAAAGCTTACGCAACTTCGACATCTGCTCTCACCACCAAGACCGTCCATTTTGAAATGCCCCGGGAAGACACAGAAAAACGAAGACAACAATCACGAGGGCTATGTTCAGAACGCCTGCTGCAATCCGGGAGTCATTGTTCCTCAATTTTTAATTTATTTTTGGTGGTTCTTTCTTTTTCACTTTTTTATCGTTACCATGGTTCACTATCCTTTCTGTTGGGGTGCAACTCCTCCTTTCCCGCTACTTCCTCCCCCCCCCTTAACATGATATAAGGTCAGAATATTTTACAACCTGAAAGCTTGGAACGTCATGCTGAAGAAGCAGCGCCAGGGGAGCGAGTTCGAAGACAATTTTCGCAGGTTCGGTGACCAGTAATGGAACAAGTAAACGCCCTTACATGTCCCATTGACTCTGGATCAACTAAAGGTGTCAACTAAATGTCGTGTCCTCACTAGTGTACATGTTGCCCGTGTTTCTTCCTTCGTCTCGACTTTCGTTGTGCCTTTCCGATTACAATTTGCAACAGTGGGTGGCCGAGAAATGAGAGCGAATATAAAATTATGTTGGCATCTTTATTTATATTATCTACAATAAAGTGGGAAAAAATATTACAGAAAGAGGAATAGAAGAATGATGGAGGAATAATAATTTGTTAATGTGGCTATCCCCAGTCAATAGAGGAGCTGTCTCTGGCTACTCCAAGCTTTGAAGAATCGATAATGGTTCAGTTACAATGAGAAGGAAAAGGAAAACTCAATGAGAAGGAAAACTCACAAGGAAAAATATCTCTAAAGGACAATATAAACACAGAAACGCCGTGCGCGTAGAGTGCATGAACTGCTGTAAGAAGTATATATACTTATGCAATGTCGGAATATATCCACAGCATGTCCACATCATTCCACAAGATCAATGTACTTGCACTGCATCTAAACCCACATACCTGTCTGGAATAACTACATGTAGATATCATTCATAAGGGGGGATTTAGGTAACTTGGACTAAATAATATAACTGCAAATGTTGATTTTCTGGAAATAATGACTGCGCTAGTAAACTACGACAGAGAGGAGGGGAGACAGCGCGAACGTAATTTATGCCCTCGTTTTCACGCGCAGTCCCTGTTTCATAAGATCATGCACCAACTATCTGGCCACAAGGTCTTATTTTGAAATGATGAATTTTCCAGAACCAAGGTTCTCCAAAATCCCTCAGGTTGGCAATGACCATCTCCGCCTATTTGCAGGTATTGGTTAAATAAAAAACTTCTTAAAACAAGATAAACAAGAAAATAACGGTTGTTGTGGCTAATTATAGTCTTAAAAATCAAAATACGAAGTTTTGCAAAGCGTCCAAAATGAGCACCGAACGCCGACGCTCCTACGAGAATTCATTAAATGATAATGATGAATAAACTTTTATTGAATTCCAATCCGATTTCCTGTGTGGCGCTCCAAATAAATACCGAAAGATACAGGCATGCTGCCAACTTGAGGTAGCGCGTGCCCGCTGCGGCTACGGAACGCAGCTGGGTGATCGCCCATGCGATGGCGGGAAGAACAGCGTGATGCTTGAAAGATAGGCTCCACCGTCCAGCTGTTAGAATTTGGCGCTTTGTCATTAAAGCGTCTAAAAAATCATCCACACTATTGACACTTTCATGGAAACTTGGTAATATAGAATTTTCGGGAGATTTTATCACTGAAAGTTTTAATGTTTTATTTCATTGATTTTCAATGTCTTAACTATGAAATAAGCGTCTGATAGACAACGCTCCCTTAACTCCCCATTAATGACTATTAGTTAATTTGTATCCGAAAAAATCAGCCTTTCTCATTTGAATTAATGAACCGAATTACAAAATAACTCTGGTTACCCTGTTATAACAACTGCATTGCAGTGCCCCAATACATAGGCATGATGTGTATAGCCACACCATTTAACACGGGACTACGTCAATGCATAACACGCCACTTATCCATAGAAGAGTGCCTCACAAAGTTTGCGATTTTG
Organism: Haemaphysalis longicornis; assembly: GCF_048455015.1. Classification (NCBI taxonomy): domain Eukaryota; kingdom Metazoa; phylum Arthropoda; class Arachnida; order Ixodida; family Ixodidae; genus Haemaphysalis; species Haemaphysalis longicornis. Next base: position 224,918,307 of record NW_027526295.1, on the reverse strand, counting down.
AAACGTTTCCCTATCCCAGTGCTTAGCATGTATAGAAAGTGTCACGCCATGTCTGATGTAAAGAAAGCTTCAAAAAAGGAACAGTCCGGGTTCTTTGGCGTCGTTTTGCACAGAATCTTCCAGATAATAAAAATTGAATAGATAAATCCTTTGCATACCTGCGAACATATATGCAAGGTCCTTTCTCCCAACGAAGTTCCCTCCAGTGAATACGGTTTGATATGTTTTCCTACGTTTCAATCGAACTGGCATTCTGGTCAAAAACTTCGATTCCCTCGTTCCACGGCATCCTTACTCTCTTGCGCACGTGTTGGCTTCAGGCTCGAGTTGCAGTCAAGGTGTGAGGCGCAGAAACAAAAAACGCAGGATAGGTGCAAAGTGATACAGCTGCCAGCAAGAAAGACCATCGCGAACAAGGTCGTTGAATCTCTAATGACCATCCAGCCTCGGTTTATGGGAAATAGCCAACAACGCGGGAATTTATAATCAGAATGCGGGAGGCGCATGCGCCAGCCCCATCTTGGCGCTGCCACATGGTGCGAAGTGCGAAGAAAAGCGACAAAATCAACTGAATCATTAAAACTGTGCCATCTTTTTGTAGACATAACCCACACCCCTTCCTCGTCATCTCACAAAATTAATGGTGCGGGAAATTGTCCTCCTCTTTCAGCAGAACGTCAACCCGTATAATGGATGGCAAGTGTATCCGCAAGTCTAAAAAATGTTGTTTCCCTGAACACCTTACCGTTGAGAAGAAAGCCTGCAATGGCTAATACTTTTTATAACACTGATAATGCCATGACTAACAAATACTTAGCATGGTTTTATGGGACGAATGCTATATAAGCGTGAGGTCAGGAATCAGGATGCTGCCCCTGGGTGATTCTCGGTTGTATTTGGTTAGAGAAGAGAAATTGGACATCTGAGTAAAAGACTATTATGCACATACTAATCAGCGAAGACATTCCCAGAACAAGTTACACGTTCCAAGTAAAGATGTGCAGATTTATTCCCCATGACTAGAGCATCATGACCACTTTAGGGGCCCAGGATGTCATCCGTCCAACTTCGTTGGGCGTCACGCAAGTCAAACTACGCATACCCACTTAGAGGGTTGGACAAGAAGAATTTGTTTTGGTCGTGAATTCCAATTAGGCAAGGCAGCATAGGGGAGCAGAAGAAATGATTTAGTCAGTAACTTCAAGAGAGAGAAAAATGGAAGCGGAGTGGGAAAACAAAAAAAAACAAAACAAAAGTCAACCCGATCCGAATAGTTCTACGACATGAGCCGTCTCTGCAGCGATTGAAGGGACGGCGTGACAGACATCCGTACGGCAGTGGCCCAGCCTCTTTGTGACCCCGAAAAACAAAAACCCTGGAAGAGACAGTGGCAGCTTTAGGCGTCGCAGGCGAGTCTCCAGCTGCCTTCTCCGATGATTCTTGCCGTTTCTCGCTTCGTGGCGCATACCCATGTGCGAGAAGGGACAGAAATCGGGCACTTTGACGGGTTATTGTGCCCGAGTTGATTAAAACAGATAAAGAAAAGCAAAACAGAGAAAAAAATCTAAACAGCAAAATGAAAGTAGCACACGCAAAAAAGAAAAACACAAAAAAGAAACGAAACCACAGAAAAATTCAGGGAAGGCGGCACTCACTTACAAGACTTGAATGGCGAAGCTGTTGCAGGTGAGCATTGCGGGACACATAGTTAAGTTTCAGTATCTTTATTTATTTGCATAATTGCAGTGCTAGTAATCACCCTAATATGCACCGAAGAGGTCGTCGCCTTGTTCGCGTCTAGTGGTGGATGCAAATTCATTCTCAGCATAGTACACTTCAGCCAACTTAACTGGCGAAGCTTGCGCAAAGTCGCGCAAGGCTGGAACCATTTCATTTTACGTGAATACTGATGGACACATAAACTCGCATTTACACAAGTTTGAAATTGTTTAATTGCATGTTCCGTCGTTGCTTTGTACTGCGCTAGTAGCAACCATCATCATATTCATCGATATCGTCGTGTTCCTCGTGCCAAGCATTGCATGCGCGGTAGCGCTAGACGACAGCGCTGGAGTTTTATTCTTTTTTTTTTCTAAAGCCAGTGAGCGAGCCGGAGACTCGGCGGTCGCCGCGAGGCATGCGCTCACGAGCGCTCCGTATTTTCTTGGTATTTTTCCTGCAAATCCGAACTTACGGCTAGCGCAATAGCACCGCTGTTAAAAAAAAGCAAATCACAAATAACTAGAAAATGAACACAACGTACTCACAACAATGACACCAGGGAAACACTGGTGAATCGCTGCTTCGCACTCAGACAGCTTTCACGTTGAATGGAACTCCATCCATTTTTTTTTCGAACAAGCAGGGCCCCAGAGTTTACTTTCTCTTTTAGCAAATTAATGCTGTCTAAGAGATATCGGTCGGAAAAGTAGGGGCTTGGTTTTAGTGTGCCCAAAGTAAAGCTGCTTAATTACAAAAGAGTAGGATCCACTTGCGACTGTTTGCGGCCTCAGCTTATCAGAAAAACGATGCGTTGCCCACGCTTCGTTTCGCACATTTCATTAAAATTTTGTTTCAAAAACGCTCTTTGGGGAATTTTAATGGAAGCCTTGGCACTTTGCTTGTTGATTTTGTTTTTGCCCCAGTATTTTGCCTTTACAAATAGGGTGTTTAGTAATTTTTTGGACAAAGGGGCAGTAGTAGTAGTATAACCTTTTTTTAATAAGGAAGGTCAGTGTGGAAAGCTAGAAAAGAAAGCAAATGAAAGCTCTAACGTTAAGGAGCGAAACTGGTCAGATTAACTAGCAGGGACGAGGAGGACCGCTACCTTGACCCCACCCGGAATCGTTGCAAATCCGCATGAAAGCGTTCCTCTTGTTTCCGCACCACTGCTGTAGTAGCGTGGGTAGAAGAGAAGAACCGCGCAGTGCTCAATCATAACACGCTCGATTGGCCGCTAGAATTTCCTAGTCGGAAGGATGCACTCCATCACCGCCCACAACGGGGGCGAGGAAACGCTCTGTGAACCGTTCCTTGGCTGGTAGAGCACGTTTGAGATATTTTATTAGTTTTCCGTTCTTTTTCTCCGAGCTTTTATTTTGCTTCACGCGGGTGATGTCTACTCCGGTACTCGTTATAAATGGATAAGACACTAGTTGACTGTACACGTTCTGGTGGAGAGCACCCGCCACTAGTGCAGTTAAAAAAAGTGGGTATATAAGGAACTGCTGGGGTAGGCTTCAGTAGCTGCTCGGAAGAGGACTCGGCGCCGACTGGAGATTTTCTTCATATTAACTTTGGAGCAGCTGCCGCCATGCTTGCAAAGGTGGGTTCCACAATGATACTACAAAAGCGCATTTTCCCTGCACTTTCAAACAATACCGTAGTTCAGGTGCACCGCAATGGACACAAAAACCAGTCAATGCCGCCCACAAAGTGAACGTGGCGAACGTCAGCTATTTGCCCAGCATTTCACAAAAAAGGGGGACCTGCGCTGTGACATTGTAAAAATGGAACGTTGTGCTCGCATCGCATGATGCCCCAGCACCGACAGAATTTTTTTGTCACATTTATTCCTCAACATCGTCCTTCCCCGAAATTTTGTTGTTGCCTGTGCGATTTAGTCAATCAAGTGAAGTGTGATGCAGCCAAACTGAAGGATTGTCTTAGAGTGTATAAATTTAATACGACGGCCTGCCTCACCAGTTCTTCTGATCAGAACTGTAGAAAAAATGTGCTTATTTTATTGATGCATGCGGTAGAGTGACCTTCAGCTTGTTGAGGAAATGTGGACAATATGCTGCATTGCAGAGAATAATACATAGATAAAAGGGGGTTCTTATCCCCATTTTTAATTCCCCACCACGTCACAAGCATTAATTAGCAAACCAAATGTTAAACGAGCTAAGCACGTGTAAACAAGAACAAGTTCAAGTGATTTAGCAAATGCAGTGAGGCGTAGATACAAGAGAAGGAATTTTGGGAAAGGTGTCAGCTTCTAACGAGATCGTAGTACAACCATTCTCGCCTTTCTATTGACTGGGCGACAGCAAAGGGGACCCAATTGCCACCTCAACGAAGGCTTACTCGTCAGAAAATAACTATTTGAGCATCTTGCAATGTGGCCCACTGCCCCTTATCCTTGATATATAAAACGCTATGTGATAGCAATGAGACAGCAGTGCTTCTTGTGTTTGCTGGACTGGGTTTTCAATATGAGAGGCGTTCATCTTACGGTTCGTGCTGACTACCATCTGTGTCATGCACACATGAACGTAGAAGACAAGCGGAATATAATAATTACTTATGCGACCGTATTTCAGTGCACATGCGCAATAGACAAATGACTTAATGTCAAACACATCCACAGGTACTTTTCCTGTTTCTAGCCAGCGTGACGTTCGGTCAGCGACTCGAAGAACCCGTCGACGTAAGTACATCTTGCTAACATATAGTACATATACTGGCGTCGAATGTATGTTGTTTGAGCCATAAATCAACATGCCTAATGAACAGTACTTACTAGCGTATCGTGGTCGCTACCGCTCATATAACTGCCTATCATATATTTCTCCTTTGTATTTTCGGTGATCCATACCTCAGAGGCAAGTGCCGTTATAAAAGGGGGACGTCGTACCAGCTACGCATATTTGTACGAATCTCTTCATTATACAAACAGAGAACAAGAAAAAATTGTAGTAGCCACTGTTAATTTTTTCTGATTGTTATAGCGGGACTAGAATATAGCTGGCAGGCTTCTACATATAAAAGCCGAAATTCGTCTGCTGCCCTAACGCCTGGAATGGAGTCCATGTTGGACGGAGCCATGTTGATAGTAGAGACCACTGTGAGCAGGAGGGTGCGAGCTTGGGGGGGCGGGGGGGGGGGGGGGGCGAGGGGGGGGTGTTGATTACATCACCGCATGAAAGGGTAGAGGGTGCCCGGAGCCTCGCAGAAGCGGCGTTGCGGGGAGTAGAGGGCGGGGGCCAGAATGTAGGCACTAATTGTGTGGGAAAGGTGTTAGCTTGGATGCCTCGGAGGTGACCCACCCCTCCCCCCTCTCTGACCTTCTCCTGTGTGCAGTGGTAGAGGGCGCTGTCCCGCTCGGCCCTTACGACCAGCTTTGGCTGGTGAAGAGACTACGAAGCTGGATGTACTCAACGGGTCCGGAATAAGGACTGTTCTCCAGGGCAGACTGCTCTACAAAGACGTTCATTCGTCCTCTTCTTCCACTAGGAGAAACTATTGGGTAGGGCTCATGGGCTTGCTGAAAAATGCGAAGTAGGCTCTGCAATTACGTTATTCAGTGCTGTTTATTTCACTGATGACAAAATTAATTGCATAGACAAGCATGCTGTCAGTGTCTACTTTTAAACTCCTTTCAGCGCTGGTGCAAAATTTCAGCTTAGAATGACGCCAAAAGACGCAGAACCGCGAGAACTCTTAAGAAGTGCCTGCTGTGGTGTCTGACTGATAGGTGGTTGACGAATTAGTAGAACGCGGCGATGGGAATATTATTTTGTATTGCGTCCTTTGTTCCACGCAGTACGAGAGATTAATCCGTTAGCGCCTAATTTTCGCGAGTAACTAAGTGCGGTGGCCCTTAATTACTTTTTGCGTCAACAGTGCGCAACTAAAAACACCTAATTTTACACTAGGCTCAACTACTTTTACCAACCCTGGCCGTCAACTTCTGTCAACCACTTCCGTCAACTTAGTCAACCCTGCCACCAGCGTAGTTTGTGCTGTTTATATCTCTTTATAACATCCTCCCGCAGCCACCACACCCGTACAGCTTTTCGTACGACTTCACGAACGAGTTCGGCACACGGCTCGCTCAAGCAGAGAGTGGAGACGAAAACAATGTGAAGACGGGGACTTACTCGTACTCGGAAGCGAACGGCATCTACCGCACGGTGAACTACATTGCCGACAAGGACGGATTCCGCGTCACAGTCGACACAAACGAACCGGGAACGAAGTCATCGGCGCCGGCCGACGTCATCATCAACTCGCAGGTAGGCCTGATAACGGGAATACCCAGTACAGTGTTATGGAAGGCGATTGTACATCAAATTAAGAAATCAAAGCCCCTTTCTTATAAGAAAGATGGTTAAAACGCGAACCTGCTTTGACCATGTCAGAATTGAGTAATCGGATAGACGTCCGCTTCATAAATCGAGGGACCCCGGTTTGATTCCGACCACGGCAAGTAATTTTTCACGAGGCGCTTGATGTTCCTTTGCTTACCATCATCATTGTTTTGTAAATCCCTTGTTTAAAATTGCCTTTCCTACAGTGAGTTTGCACGTGACATCGAATGCCATCAGTAAGGCATACAAAGCTTCGCTTTAATAATGAGCGGAGCAAACCAATGTGCATGTACAGTTTAACTTAGAGGACAACTAGGGTGGCAGCCTCAATTTTAACATTGTACATTTCCTGTCACAAAAAGAAATTGTCCTTTACCTTCGACCGAAACGTGCACCCAGGCTGGTTATTTGTGTGCTTGAGCACAACAACAACGAAAACAGGAGGTCACAGTCAAGGCTGTAATCATTAAGAAGCAGCCGTAGGGATGTGACTGGACAGATATTAAAAAAGAGAGGCGACGCACTTAGACATAGTTTGTGCAGCCAATGTGGTGGTGGTGGTTATTGTGTGGTATCAGGGGCGGGGGGGGGGGGTATCCCCGGCTGGATATGTCGGCAATCGCTCCGCCCAAGCTCCTCCTAATTAGCCAATGGTAGTGTCCTTTCACCACGAGTTCGCCAGTTCCGTCTCCTGAAGAAAGCTTCGTAGAAGGCTCGACACGTCCCTGCGCAGTATCCAATGACCCCTTGGGAAGACGATGTGGTTCAGGGTGTTGGGTGGGGCTGCCAACTTTTGAACAGCTGAGAGCATTGCAGTCCGCTCGACATCATGCTCTGGGCCATAAATTACATAGGGGTGTACATTCCCTATCAGAGCACATGACACACAGGCGATATCACGAGGCCCACCTTGAATATCCATGCTCCTTTTGTGGATAACATTGGGTTTGCGTATGCAGTTGTGCACGACGTTCCTTTTCAGCCCCTTTTGGAGCACATGTGAACGCTTGGTAAAACAGGGAATAACTGAGTGGTTGCCACAGAATAAAAAAGGTTAGGCCTCATAGAGAAGCCACCTATCCTTGCGGTAGCAACATTTGCAAGTGACGTTAACGATGTATGTTAAGGATGTTAACGAGCTTTGAAGAAAAATATTGATAACAGGCGCACTTTCTCGTCCAGGCCGCCGATGTGCCTCCGCAAACAGTGACTGCGGCCCGAACTCCAAGCGTCGTCGCCGCTCCAGCACCAGCCCCTCCCACAGTCGCGGCGGTTCAACCGGCCAGATACGTGGCGCCCATCACCATCCAGCGGGCAGCGCCCGTGCGTCTCAGGGTGCTTCGGCCGACACCCGCCAATGTCCCTGCCGCGCCGGCACCGCTGAGTCGAAACGGCGGTGGGAACAGCGCGGCGTCATTCACACTTGGAAACAACCCGCCGCTATCGTACACCCTAGGCAGGAACCCATGACGCGCCAGCCTAATAATGCCGTAAACTGCGTCGCATCAGCACCTTATGATACAAGTACACATAAGCCGACATCTTTTCTCTACAGCCCTTGGCGTCGCAGGCCTCATTGTACAGCGAGAACGTCACGAAGCTCGCGACATGTGCCCAAATGTTACCGACTTACCTCCGACATCGGTGCTTCCGGTACAGTTGCTTTTCAGCTTATTCTCAAACCGTGCATCCAAAACTTGAATGTACGCGAATTTCCTGAATAAATCAAGCTACTTGAGAGGGAAACATGGGGGACGCGCAAACACAGATACACGCACACAAAAAAGAACGTTGGTCTCGCATGGACAGCTGCCAAAGCAACGTGCCGAATTTAAACCATGCTTCACAGGCCTAATTTACGGGGGAAGAAATCAAATCGCCGTAATAAACAGCTTTCTGCAACAAAACTCGTCTTTTGTATATTTATGTTTCTACCATCATACAACAAGCATACAACCGACCTCAAATAAAATAAAACACAACAAAACAAAACAAATATCAGCGTTTTCTCCCTCAGTTATGCGAATAAATTCACACGGAAATCCCATTGGCGTGTTCGCGAATGCTGCAGAAATGAGCGCTCGCATAGCCATCAGTATTACGGAAAGAAATGCGACGTACTAACTTAAAGTCCCTTAAAAATTGTAACTGAGCATGCCTTTGAGTAGACTTGCAAAATAAAACTTGGTAGGGCTGCAGTTTTATTTAGCGAAGCTTGGTATAAAGCAGCCGTTAACAGGCCTTCTCATGAACTCGAGCGGCTCCCGAAGCGTAGTGGTATAACCTCCTTTGCTGCAAAACACAATTGCAAACTACCTACAAAAACTCTGAAGAGATCTTTCACAATTGCTGAAAGGGCGCGGAGAACTCATCTGCTGAATCAGGCCTACGAGAGATAGTTCATTGAAATCGTTATAAATCAACACCGTTTCGAAGCTGCTATTACCAGTATATTTCAACGACGCGCATCAGCACCACTGCTTTGTGTGCTCAGAAAACGTTGGTGCATGCTAAAAAAGTAGAAGTCGCTTTTAAATCGCATCTAAACACATGTATACCAAATAAAAATTTTCATGCTTACGGAACACTTCTGGCGTAATCCGTAATGCAACTTGCTTCATAGTAAAAGCCCTCTTCCCCAATGCTTCTATTCTAACTGGAAGGCCACCGATCATTGAAACGTCATTACTGAGTGGACGGCGATATAACCTCGGATGGCGGCTGTATGGGTTTTGAAAGTGTCTCCAACGAACCCTTCTTAGCATCACATTATAATTGAGGGATCACTCTGAGACGACAGGCACCTGGCGTGCAGCGGTTTCTAACGCCGAGTTGGAATAAGTTGTCGGTAAGGAAGTGGATTTCGTTAACTGAACGTGGTCTTTCATGTTTTGCTTCAAATTTTCCCTAATTTGCGATTGTTAAGCAATATCAACAGGAACGAACCATGCTGCCAATGCTACACTCTAAACGGAAATACTCCGGATAGGGTCTAAATTGCTTGTCCTCTGGCGTGCTCCGTATACGCAGTTCTATTTACTCCGCTAGGAGGGAGTATCTAGTAAACTCCCCTAAGGGTGCGAGCGTTTGCACACATCTAGGGGAGTATTTTTGCTCTTATTACTCCGCTGAGGAAGGGAGCTTTTGGGGGCATTTAGCGAAGTATTTCGTGCTGTCTATTACTCCGTTGAAGAGGAATTTTTTGTGACTTTTAGTGAAGTATTTAAGCGGCGAGCGTGTTTAAGCATCCGGAGGAGTATTTTGTGTCACGTAAAGCTCCGCCCCGAATAAGTGTTTTTGAGTGTCTGGTGAAGTATTTTATTTTCAAAAACTGCGCTGATCAGGGCAGTACCGAGACTTGCAAATAACAAAACAGACATTTATTTCATTGTAAACTTCACGTCAACTTCAACTTCAAAATAGAACAAATAGCACGTCAACTTCAAAATAGAAAAAAATATTTGCGTTCAAAAATACATCAGCTGATACTCAAACATATAGATGGAACACGAATAAATACGATAATGGAGACTAAGTCACATCGAGAAATTAATCCCATGAAACTCAAATGAAATACGAATCAGTTGAAACATGAAACATGGTAGAAAATATGTGTGGCTAGAAGCCATACGGTGGCCCAGTGGGGTTGTGCTACTGAGCCCAAGAATGGTGGTGCGATGCTGGCCACACCGGAGTTTTTCAGATTAACGCGAGAAACAGTAAATCTCGAGCGTCAATATTTTCGCCATGTAAAAAATCCCCACGCGGAACCCTCCATTACGGCGCTCCCCATATTCATAGCAGCATGGGCCCGTTGAAACCGCGAAATATTTTGTTTGCAGCTCCAAAGTAAGCCCATCACATCTGCTCCTATTCTACGTACTAATTAGCGCGAATTCCAACGAAAGTGAACAGACGCAGTAAAGCGGAAGCTAGACCACTTCCCTATTTAAACCACGTGATGTATTGAAAAATAAAAACAGAAACCTGATGGGAAATCAGCTCCATATTTGGCGAGTATGATTATTACCAAGTTTTAAACACAGTTTAGAAGAATGAAATGACTAGCCACGTCAGAAACAACGACAACGGAAAAGGTAACTGAATTCAAAACAGCGCAGACAATACGAAAAAACCACACACACACGACGTCCCAATACAATAAATCGAGGACTCACCAAAAATAATAATAAATAAGCAGGGTATTCAGATATGAGGAAAATGAGGAAATATCACCAAGCCCGAAGAAAAGAAGATGTTTAACTACGAGAAGGTAAACAAGATGACGACATTGGAATGCGCGCAGGAACCTACGTAAAGTGCACATGTTTTCAGAACCAGTCAACTTGCTTTGTGGGCGTATATCCCCCTTCTTTTAATCGCGTTACTTAAATGGTGGGGGCGCGCGGCAGTGCCTTGGTGTGCACGGTACGGCGTTCGTGAACGTTCCAAGAAAACGGCGGGGAGATGTTCTCCCCGCGGGACGGAGGGTGAAGCGGGCGATGTCTGCTTGAAGCAACACCATCGCAGCGTATTTACGGTGTATTTAGAGCTTTTTTGGCACTGAAAACTCACGGATGTAAAGGAGGAAGAACGACTTTAGGCCAATAAAAACAAATAAAAACAAATAAAAACAAAACCAATAAAAACAAATAAACATGTATAACTACTTGTACAATCATGTGCTGTTTACAAAAAAAAGTGAACTTAACACTGCAAACGATGGGGCTATTGCGGTAAAGCCTAGCTTCTCTTTGACCGACTCCTCTTAGTTTGAAGCAAAGTGCAGCTCCTGGAATATAACTTTATGAAGAATGAAGGCGGGTCGCTCTTAGCAAATGATTGCAGCCAGACACAAACACGTTCAATTTTACGCCACCACCACCACGTCACACTTTGCGACGGTAGCATCTTTAAGTCGAAATTGCAATTACAGGCAGTGAGAAACATCACGGCGTTAGCTGGCTATATCGAGTATGCACCTACCGCAGTACAAAGTACAGACATAAGCCTTCCTACTGTTTTCGACATCCATCTTGCTGTGTAGGGAGATTGGTTGCTTTCACAACGAAACACTTTTATGCGTCGATGAGTCGTACGCTCGTTGTTGAACTGATCGCCACTTGAAGAATCCTGTTCGTGCTCCCGCACTCAGCCACCGCCACATTCCACCACCGCGAAGCGAACGCGCGCACCACACAATGCGTCGGGAACAGTCTGGGTTGATCTTGCTGATACATTCCCTTCCTGTATGCCGTTTAAGCAGCAAGGTCGTCTCTTTTTGGAAACTGCACGCGACAAGCCACGCTTTCTATATCGGAGCTCGCTATCTCGCTGCACGTCCACCGGGAGCAGCGGCCATCTTGACGACTGCCCTCTCGTTTGCGCCGAGCTCTCGCGAGAGGCTTTTCCTTTAACTCCGCTCGTAGTCGGAGCTTTTTCTGGTATGAATCTACCCAGCCGGAGTTTTCTTGGGGGTTATGTGAATTAACCCCGTCCTCGGTGGGAGCAATGGTATGTCATCGCTTCGTAATTGCACCGTCACAAGGTTGACGGAGTGCTTAGGCGTACAGTGCTTTATACACTACGCAGCACGAAGTAAGTGTTGCAGTGCTGGCGGATTTACCGGAGCATACACCTAATGAAACTCCCCATTCGACTTGTTTTCATTTTCTGTGTAGCGTTGGAAAATTTGGTATGCTATATTATACGTATCATTGGGTGGTAGTTAACCTTTTCGATTTGTGGGCTTCGCGCAGCTGGCTGGTTGGCACATCAGAAACCTCTGGGCAATTCTGGTTTTCCACGGTGAGCCGAAGGTGCTTCCCCCGGAAAAAAACTAAAGCTGTTTTGTGTTGCGCTGGAACTCTTACAAAAGTACAGCGGAAAATAGGCGGGGAACACCTCAATCAGGTAGGGAGGCGAAAGTTCGAGACATTCAGGCCAATGCCAGGTTCTACAGAAATGCCGCTTAACGACACTCAAGTGATCCAGACGGAATGGAATATATACATCATAGCGTGCTCCGCAAGGAACCAGTGCTTGCACGCCGTGCATGGCCTGGAAGGTGGACTGTGGCCCCGTCCATGTACCAGTACTTATAGCGCAACGGTTAGACCAAAAGAACCTACGCGAAGTGAGGTTAACATTGGCGAGGGCGTACCTTTTTGACGTGGTCCTTTTATCGGACTCTGGTAGAGCACCTTCTTGGTTTGTAGGAACCACATCATCCTCAGCGCAATGCGTCAACTATCATCATGAGCCACACAGACATGCTTCATAATCGAAGACGTGTGGCCCCGGCATGCAGACCAAGACACGCGCTACAGAACAGCTACCCCGTCTCTTAATCCCCGACATGGGTATGTTCCATCAGCGAAGAAGCAACAACAACAAAAGTCATGAACGCAGCCCTGGTCTAACAGTACCGTCGCCCCTCCCACATTCATCCGCACTTACTCAGCTCTATTAGATATATAGGGGGACAGAGATTCGTGCACAAGTTGTTCTTATAAGTGATGATCCACCCCTCTCCGCCTGTGGTGACCATGCCAGCAGGCCGCATACATGGCGATTTGGGACCAACTGTCCCGTAGTTTCTGCCGCGCTATCTCAGAGGGCGGTTTATCAAACTGGAGAGAGCCTTGCGACTGAACCTCCTCACCGTGCAGGCTACCAAGCATTATACCCTCAAGGAGACGCTATTGAATAGACACATTTACGTCGTCCCTACTAAGACCTCCGCCCTGCCGTGCAGGTTCAGGGGTGACACGCCGTTGGCTGCAGGTCTCCAGGTGCCCATATAGCCCTCGCAACCTGTGCGGTCTCACCGGTAGCTCCGGTGTCTACGCGCACGTCGCCATCTCTTCTCCCTGACGTCAAAGTGCTGGCCCCCATTTACACTAAGGGTCAGGTTACTACACTATTATTACCAGCGTGATAACCTCTGACGCCCACCGTACCCACTGCTACCATGCCGTTCCAGCGTAGGGGGGAGCCACACTTTGCCGCGACGTCAATCACGGAGTTGCCTCGGCCTGGTACGACCATTCTCTACGACCACTGCTTACCAGACCATACACTTGCTTCCGGGCCGCATTCCCCGATTTTTTAGGACATCGCTATGAACAGCGACATTACGACCACACAATTCCTCTTAGCGCCCACCGGATCGGACCCCCAGCACTGTGTTACATGTCGAGCGCAATGCCACCTGCCGCATGTATTTGAACAGCGAAGGTACCCTACTTATTTGGACACCTGGCTTGCACACAACAGGTTTGAACATTAACTTTCAGTGGGTTCATAAAACTGGTAGTGAGAACCTGCAGTAATGAAAATATATTTCGATAACTGCGTTTTTTGATAAAATGTCTATATAGCTATGTTCATGAGTAACAGTATTGTTGAGGTGTGAGGTACTAAGGGATGCATGCACACGCAAGAAACGGCAACGACAAGCACTACGCTTACAATAGAAGAGCCCGTATAGTTCGCCCGGAGGAGGCTCATAATAGACTAGTAATCTAGTGGCACGCTCACATCAACAGGAACACGCAGCACTCACCTAAATACTTCATCTTACACCGTGGTGTGTCTGCGACTGACCTCATGATAGCCGACGGGAGCAAGAATAAATTTCACTACGCCTATTCATCGTTAATGAAAATAAGAAAATGCGCGTGCGCAGCCATGATGTCATCGCAAGGACGTCCAAATAGCCACGGCCTTTCATCTCTCATCGGCGAATGCGTGCGTAACAAAACGGCATACTCCCATCTCCTTTCTTTTCCTGGCGCATCACGATCAGATTCTGAGCTCATTTGCGGAAGCAAGTACGTCGTTGCGCTTTTAAAGGAAGGTAGGTTCTCAAAGAAAGTGAAAAGGCAACGTGGCAGCAGGTCACCCCTGCATACAACGAATGATTCCCCTCCTCAGCTGGCCCTGTGTCGATTGCTCTCAAGCACGCTATGACGCCAGACTCTCACGAGGTCCGTCGTTTGAAAACACAAACCTCGCTCCGGCTCTTGGCATATCGTCCGTGCGCCCACGACAGTAAAAGGGCCGTAATGGCGAATTTGCACGTGCGCGAAAGAAAGAGCGAGAGCAAAGCAGTGACAGGATCTGGAGAGGGCCAAGCCCGATGCGATCGCGGTACACAAAAGAAATTCAGCGAAGCTCCATAAACGAAGCTGGCCCATTCCCCGCGATTAACTTTCGAAGCGGCCAGATGCTATCGTCCATAAAACCTTCGGGACGCGCTAACGGGCCCCTACTTCTCGTAAATATTGTCTGCCAATGCTGCTATAATTGAGGTCAGAGGCCACTGTTCCGAAACTCCTTCCTTTCTTTGTGGATGCCCTGGCTCCTCACAACGATGCTCACGTGTGCACTCGACGTTACGTGCGAATTGCGTGAATAAGAAATGACCGGCGTATAAAAGGAGGGCGGTCGTCAAGAAAACCGCGCGAACGAGTTGTCCTGACAGCGTGTGTTCCCAGAAGTCGCTTCCGCTGCACCCACACCGACCATGCTCCGAAAGGTGGCGGAACTTCGTTTCTACCTCAGTCGAATCCTGCAGCCGAGTTTGAAGCGCTCTTACGCGATATGTTTGTCGCGTTGCAGGTGCTGCTCCTAGGATGCCTTGCCGCCTACGCAACGGGACAAGTCGTGGTACAAGCTGTGAGTACATTGTGACTGCACTGATCTTCCTATTCATGCCCTATAGGATAAAATTTTCTCACAAGTGCTGATGAACAAGAGCAATTACCAGACGCATCAAAATTTCCCCTGTGTAGTGTTAGCATAAACTCATTAGTGTGCTATTATTTCTAAAATTTGATAAATGCTAGTTCATGCTATCACTGTTTTTATGACTGACGTAAATAATTCATGCGCACTTTTCCCACCTTTGCAATTAATTTACGTTCATTAACAGATGGGATTTGAACGGGACCAGATATCACAGGAGCCGTACCCTAGTAAATGTTTAATGGGTAGCGGAATACTAATCAGGCGACTTTTAAAGGGGCTGAAGCGATTTGTAGCTTCGCAAAAGGTCGCGTGTTCGATTCCGGGCCACGGAGGGCTTGTTTCTGGGGATGTGAATTAATGCAACATCCCTAAGTAAAATTATCTGCATGTGATTTCACCTCACTGTAAAAACACCTGGTAGGCTAGACATAACCTGATCGTTTCAAACAAGAATTCTGAATTTCATACGCAACCGTGCCTACTAGATGCAAAAAACCGGCGATGAACGAGTATCCGAGTCGAGGCCAAAGTACGGATAACAGCAGTGTTGATTGATTGATAGTGGGTTTTAACGCGCCGACGCTGCACAGGCGATGAGGCGCGCCGCAGTGGAGGGCTCCGTATAAATTTTGACCCCCTGGGGATCGTTTACCTGCGCCAAAATCTCGAACACACGGCGTTGTCGCTTTTCCCCATTTCAACAGGAAAGCGGCCATCGCGGCCGGGAATCGAACCCGTGTCCTCGGGCCCAGCAGCGCAACGCCATGACTACTGAGCCACCGCGGCATGTGATAACAGCAGTTTGTCGAAGCAGGATGTGCGGATTTTATTGCTGGGTTTCGTAGCATGCTGTATACGTGAGTTCATATAGGAGAACGCCAGAATTTAGGTACGATGCCGTTGTTTTTCAAATGTATCACCTAAAACTCGCGCTGTTTTGTCGAAAAGAATAGAGAGAAAACAGGGGAAAAAGCTCAAATGATTGAACAAAGTATTGCAACATTGTGTTTCGACCTTTTTGTAAACGGTGGCCTTCCGAATTTGAATCCTCCCCTTTTCTCGAGATGGCAACCCAGTACCCACGTAAAACCGGGATGCGTGTAATGACCACCAGGTGCTTCCTGCGCTTCTCTCCTCAGCCCGTGCACGTGGATGAGCCCCCGCAGCCGTACAGCTTCAGCTACGACCACACCGACGAATTCGGCACGAGGACTACGCGCGAAGAGACGAGCGATGAAAACAACAACAAGGTCGGCTCGTACAGCTTCACGGACGCCTACGGCATCTCGCGTACCGTTCGGTACGTGGCCGACGCCAGCGGTTTCCACGCCACCATCGAGACCAACGAGCCCGGCACACGCACCTCGAACCCGGCCGACGCGACGATCACGTCGTCGGCCGTCGAACCGCCGCCCACCGCCGCGGCCGCCGTGCACGCCCCGGTAGCGGTGCACGCCGTTCACGCTGAACCAGTGGCCATTCACGGAACGCCGGTAGCCGCTCACGGAGCGCCGGTTGCTGTTCACGCTGTTCACGGCGCACCAGTGGCTTTGCACGCGGCCCCCGTCACGTTTGCGGAGGCTCACCATGCGGTTCCTGTGACCCTGGGTCGCGCCAAGAGTAGGCGTTGAAACACGACGACGTGAGGCATGACCCGCTTTCCAACCACATTCTTAAAGTTGATTCCCCCGATTGGTTTCCTTGTATGTCACGCTCAAATACACTCCGCTCCTTAAAACATCGAAACACCGCTAACAGCATGTCACAGTCATGCGGGTTTACCTATGCCGTTGTCTTTACCCTTCCCTTGTTTAGACGTACTTTGTGTATTTTCCCGCGTCTTGTCACGTGTCCTGATACTCTAAAACTCGTATTCCGATTTTTTGTTCTTTTTCTAATATCTGTCGTGTAAGTTGCTTCACTTGGGACCCTTGTGAATCTCGCTTTCTAACTTTGAAGCTTCTAAGTCTAAATGTTAGAAGCAGAAGAGGCTTAAAGCTTGCAAAGTGTTAGACGCTTTGCAGTAGGCATACATGTGCTCAATCACTAACCCAAGCTCTCAATTATACGAGCCGGAAAGGCTGCAAAATTAAGCGCAAGAACGACACCAACGGCAACGAGTGACCGGCTTCGTCTTTTTGATTCCTCATGCTGAGTCGTATCACACTGGCTTTATTGACATTCACGGACTAACTAGAACAACAATCTGCTTCACAAGCCCAAACAAGCCCACCAAACATGTATCACACTCATATATCCACAAGCACACCAAACATGCATTACACACTTACCGTAATTACCCGATTCTAACGCGCCCCCAATTCTAACGCGCACCCTATTTTCCTAGCAAAAAAACCGAAAGAACTTGCACTTCCGATTGTAATGCGCAGGGAACTTTGTGAGCAAGAAAAACGAATGCGAGATGAACAGGCGATTTATTTCTCGAAGTAATGCCACCCATCTCCCTCCTCGTCGCTCTCCGCTGACCACAACCTCTCGTCCTCGGTGCCGTCAAGCGTGTTCGCGATGCCAAACTTCATAACGAACGTTCAACCATGATCGATGGGATCGTTGCCCACGCCTCGCACGCCCATCCTGCGAACTTCTCCAGAGGCGCACGCTTCAGCCGACCACTCGTTTTGAACGCGCGAGAGCCGCTGCTGCCATTGCTGTTATCAAGTGCGCAAGTGGAACGATTTGACGATTTGTGTGAACGCCGATAGAAAAGCCTGAGCGCCTATGCTTCCTGCGCCCGAAAAATTGTTGCTAAAAGCTTTGGCGCCATCTTGAGATGGCGATGGGCGAGACTAAATTTCCGTTGTTTCGGCAGTTTTGGTTTCGTATCCGATTCTAACGCGCATGCGATTTTTCGACCTATTTTTCCGGAAAAAAGGTGCGCGTTAGAATCGGGTAATTACGGTATGTCCCTTGCGCTCACCACCGCGTTTCTGAAGGTCTTTCGGTGCTGAGGACACAACAGGGGAGTTGAAATTTCGACGAGCTTGTTGCCAGGAACGATAAATAGCACCGCTAATACTCGGTGCAGAAAAAAATTGCGTGTTTCTTTTAAATTTCTCCCTTTTCGTTTGTATGTTTGCTTGTTTGTTTGTCGGTTCCTTCGTTTGTTTGTTCGTTTATTCGTTTGTTTGTGTGTTTGCTTGTTCGTTTGTGCGACCTGCTAACTTCTGAGGCTGCTTGTTTCTTTCTTTCTTTCTTTCTTTCTTTCTTTCTTTCTTTCTTTCTTTCTTTCTTTCTTTTTCCTTCCTTCTTTCTTTGTTTCCTTTTATCTTTCTTACTTTCTTCCCTTTTTCTTTCTTTCTTTCTTTTTTGCTTCCTTTCCTCCTTTCTTTCTTTCTTTATTTCTTTTTTTCTTCCTTTCTTTCTTTCTTTGTGCACCTTAGCGGCTAACTTCTGAAGCTACTAACCTTATCTAGGGCTGGTAAGGTGGGTAGTATTCCACGAAACTTTGATACGATCAAAAAAGCCAAGAAGTCCTTGCTTGTTCTAGCTTGTAAGCAACACATTACTTCCCTTATCCCCTTTTCTCTGTTATATTGACTGTGGCGTCTTCTCGGGAAATGGGCTAATTTAAAAAATAACATGGCTTCATTTTTGTTCCCTCCTATCTGTTTCTTCCCGTTATGTGTTACGTCAGTGCGAAAATAAACTTTTGAAGAAATAAATAATATATTTTACTTAGAATGAACTGCCCACTGCAACTGGGAGGTGTAGAAAAAAATGGGAACAAAAATACCAGAAGAATCCAGCCTTTACCGTGTAGAGCCTGGTAATGTTGCCTACATACTGTATTCAGTTTCTGTTACGCGTGCTATCATGACAGTTAATATTTTGGGGGTAAGGCTCTGCTAGCAAGAAATTGCAAACTCTCGCGGGTATTCTGCACGAAAGACTGAGGGCGAAAGACATTATGTTAATTAGAATGTGTGCATTTCCACGCGCGCTCATGAATGTACTTGATCTAGCTCTCTGCGCTCACAATTTTAAGTTAACGAAAACACAACTTTTATTACTTTTGTGCGGGTGTTTAGGTTTGAAAAGCTTTCTGATCAATAAATACAGTGTCTGTTCCTCGTACCAATGGTTGTCGATGTACAAAATAACCTACAAATACCTCAGAATACACCTTTATAACCGCGTACACCTCATGAGAGTTGAAGTTATTGATGGCAATAAAAAACAAGCACAAAATAAATACGCCATTAAAGCTACAATTCAACAATGCTCCCGAAAATTCGTGTTTTTTCCGTAGGCGAAGCATGTCGTAGCAAACAGGCTAGACGTTTGACATCGTTTATTTTTCGGGCTTTTGAAGTCGAATCACTTCACTGGGACTGAACCGCTAAAAAAATACACATCTACCCGCAACGGCGTGCATGACGACAGGGTATATATGGGCAAACAATTTTCCGTACTATTAGCAGCGATGGAATGGTTCGTACATGACAACAGGGGTTAGCGAAAAGAAATTCCATGTGCCCGTTTAAAGCAAGACACTGCCATACATATTACTGGGAAAAGTGGTACCCTAACGAAAAATGCACAGTGGACTTTTTTATAATAAGAAAATAAAACCCCTCTGTTTGGGTCTAAAATAAAACAGTCGTTGTAGCAGGAAAAAAGAAGAAAGATGAAAGAGGCGGGCATACAATGGCCGCATAAAAGCGAGGCTCACAGAAGCACCAAGTACCTGTCCAAAAGGGAGAGAATGCAGTTTATTGATACTGACGAGTTCAGTGCAGCAGAGAGCCTAACATTCTGCTTCACGTGACAGATGAGACGAGTTAGTGAAAAAAATAAAGGAAAGGAAGAGAGAAGAAAAGAATGAAAGAAAAAAGATCGAAAGAAAGAAAAAAGAAAAGAGAGGGATGAACCGAGTTGAGGTCTGGAGAGATTGTTCAATAGTTCGGTGTAAAAAATAAATGGTAAAACATACTCGATATGATCTTCGCTTTCAAGTTAAGCGGAGTTATGAAACCGCGGAGTAACCACACGCTAGTACGGCACGTTCAGCGCTAGCATAACAGACATGCTGGACAGACACCCGAAATGTTCACTTTTACATGCCGAAGAGTTGGAAAGTTGAAAGATGAGAAACACGGTCCTGTAGCGGACGTAGCAGCAATGTTCAACGCTATTAAATAATATTGAGTACGCCTGAACTGCAGAGCAAGTTGAGAAAGGCTCTCGTCGAACGTGGAGCCATTTTTGCACATGTCCGTGGGCCAAGAACATCACGCAACGTAAGACGCGGTATAGGTAGCTTGCCCAAAATTGCATCGTTTACACACGCATATGACATGTTCAATATCTTCACAGCCGCAGTCTTGACAAAAGGGTGAGCTGGTCTTCTGAAGCTTGAAACGGAAAAGCCGTGCGTGGGCGACGTTCAGGCGTCTTGGGTGTGTTACAGTTTCGTCTGTTTGGTGAGACCAGGTGGCAAGCTGAAAGTACATGATCGAGGGAGTACGGCAGTGCATAGCGACGTGCTTGATTTTCCCATACGCAAAGCTGGATCTGCCGCGCAACACGGGACGAAAGTGCAGCCGCATTATTCCTGGTGAACGGTGTGGCACCTATAGGAACCCGGGTATTGTGAGCTTCGGAAGTTATAGCGTCTACGGTAGAATTGCCCGATACACCACAGTTTGTCGGTATTCACTGGAGTTCGATAAAAGGGAGAACTCTGAAGGCTTGGTAATCTAAAAACCGAATGTCCAAGACCAGCTACTTATTAGAAAAAGACTGAAGGGATTGAAGGGCCACGGGAGAGTCTGTAAAAATGGCCTATTGGGTGGCTGGCGGTTTGGGGATGTATTTAAGAGCCGCACGCAGGGCGGCCAGCTCCGTCACTATAGATGACGTCCTGTGACCGAGTTTGTGCTGAGTTTGTGACGTCCAGCGACTGTGACTGTGACTGATCGTAGCGCACGACGCAGGAATCTCAACAGCAATCGTGGAAAATCCTTTACTTTACAAAACTAAACAACTAGACAGGTTTTTAGTTCTTTAACTAAATAAACGAGTTTAGTTTGTTTGGTTTAATTTGGGGAAAAAAGAAATGAAGAAAGAAGACGAGGCCGTAAAGCGTTTTTACGCGGACCACGCTGCTGGCGTCTAATTTTCCCGACCCAAGGATACCATTCGGTGGTTTCGGATGTTACGCGTGTGTACCGTTGACTGCGCCCGGTTGATCGCTTTGTACTTGCCCGCCCGTCTCATTCGCTTGGCGTCATGACATTTCGACGTGAAGGGAGGATCGTGGAAAGAAACTTGTACTATTCATATGGTGAACCCTTGATGCACCAAACAGGACAAACGATCACTCACAGCGAGTGGCTATACGAAATCGAGTAAAGAAATGCTCAGCACCTTCTGAACTGCCCTCAAAAACATCTCTAGCAAGTTTTAACTAATTAAAAGCTAAACCTGGTAAAAGCAGCGCACATTAGAAGAAAAAACAAAACCGGGCGCGAACATTTATGACATAATCCCATGAAGAGCATTCAGAGTCAGTGATTCTTTAATTCAAAGCGGAGCTTTCTATTTCCATCGCTGCGCCCAAAATGCACGGCAGAAAAGCCAACTTACACAATAGGTTTCCCCAAAACCACAACAAGCGTCTCAAGAAAAAGGAAACGCTTCCTGTTGGAATGGAACTTGGGTTCCTCGCGTCATGAAGCCGACGTCTATTAGATCGCGCCATTTCGACACGGTCGAAGCAGTTCGGATTTTGGGCTTGGACTTTGACTCAGGTTGCATGAAAGAAAGCCTCCCGTTTTAACCATCTTTCTCTTAAGAAATGGGCTGTGATTTGTAGCGTGAGCTACACTGGCCGAGGTTGAGCAGTTTCGCGTGGCTCCTGGAGAGCCATGCTGTGCATGCGCGAAGAGCAGTGACGTCACATGGTACACAGAACGTTGCTGGCTGCCCGGCGTCTCTCACACACCCCACGCGCCCAGCGTCTTCGCCGACCTCCGCTCCCCACGTTCCGGCCCGGTCCACTTGATGATCATGCGAGGGGTGGCCGGGCGTGAAACCGATGGCTCGTGCGTCGCAACAACACCGGTGTGCGCTTGTGGGACCAGCTTAGCTCTGGGGCCATTCGTGACGCCGCGTCGGAGACGCTTGATACATGTGTCACATAATGCGTATATTATGAGTGTGTCATCGAAGCAGCAGTAAGCATTATAAAAAAGCTAATCATAGACAACGAGGAAAGCTAAGAATAACCAGCTGAACCTTAGCTCACGCTACTTATATCCTGGCATAACCGAGCTAAGCCACTGCTCATTTTTTTTCTGTCCTTCTAATAGGGAAGGCGTTTAGTCTCCGTGATCAGTTCATCTTTCCAGGGTGCGAAGAGCACAAATGCCTTTCCAACTGATTAGGCCAGGCTCCTTTGCCCCATGCACCCGACTTTTGATACTCGTGTCGATTGTGGACAAGTCGCACCACGAAGTATGTGTGTTCCGGTGCACGTCATGATTGAGTGCCGCGGGAAGCCAGTGACTTCGAGCAGGGCAGCCTCTGTACATCTCTTTGAGTTCCTGCGCAGCACTCCTGTCACATCAAAGCAGATGACCCAGAACGCCGCGCCCGGGAGCAAGAACAATTAGGTGCAGCTCTTTCTCGGAGCACACGCTTCCAGCTGATGCGAACGAATTTTATTAGGCGCCAGGAAATTTCAATTCAGCTTATATATACACCAACTATGCTCGATTAGAATTTCATACTACAAACTACCAATTATTAGCACAATTCCGCGCGCATGTGTAATGAACATGTACTAGCTTCAAGTAAAACCAAATATTATTTGGCAATGAAAAAAATGTTTACTGCGGCTTCAATACCCTCCTCCTCACCCATCCCTCAGCACACAGGCGGCTCGCATTTGGCGTCGACTGCAGACAAACACATTCTACAACACCACGATACTCCACCACATATCTCCCTCCACTTACCCCTACAACTGCCCTTCTTGCTCCGTCCCAAACACTACCTACCACCTAGTCTGGGAATGCCCCTACGCGCCAAACCCCCTCCCTTCCCCATCCCCTGAGCAGTGGGAGCGCGAGCTGGCCAGCTCACGGTGCGAGGACCAAGAACGCCTCATCACTCGCGCCCAAATAGCTGCGCTAGCTCGCGGCTATCTGGACTGAGAAAGCCACCCACTTTTATGCTCATTAAATGTTTTCCAATCCAATCCATTCATGAACTTCTTTATTCCGTAATTCTTTCTTTCTTCTTAATTTTTTTCGGCTCCAATAAACGTTATAAACAACAACAACATTCATGAACTGTTTTCTGGCGCTTGGAACCCGGGCAGTTTTACAAGGCTAAATGTGCTTCAGCAACTATACGCAACCATGAGCTAAACCGGTGTTCACAAAAATAAATTCTAAAAAAAGAAGGCTCGAGAGAGCTGTCGTGCATGAACTTTCTCCCGCACGCTTGCGCACACCGTTTGCAATTATAGACACGGCGGCGTTTTCGCGTCGGTACGGCCCCATTAAATTGCATGAGCTGGATATGGCGCCGCCCACAACCCGAAGGATGCCAAGAAATCTGGCAGGGTGCACCGGGATGTGCTTCGCATATAAAGCGTTTCAGTGGACGTTAGGCTCCACACAAGATCCAACTCTCTGATCGCAAAAGAAAAAAAAAAAAGATCGCATAGCGATATAATTGACAACTGTAGGCATAAAGGGCATGATACCCAGCCCCAGACAAGGCACTGAGCAAATAGAAGTCGGTTGCGTGGCGACGGCTGCACACCGATTGTTTCCCTAATACAGTGGCTTACAGCCGATGTTACCCAGAGCTCTATACAGATGAATGCAAGCCGTGCGGTGACATGGATGGCCTACACCACATGACATGGTCCTGACCTCTGCGAAAAATCATCCGCGAATTACCCACATTTAGGCAGGACAGCCTTTACTCAACATAAATGCAAATAAGCGGTGGGAGACCACGCCGTTCAGCTCCGACCTGGGTATGGAGACCTGGCTCGTCCAGATGATCACAACCGCCGCCAGGGACCGAGGGCTCCTGATCGATGGCTAGGCGATACATCCGGGCAAATAAAAGCAAATAAATAAATAAATGAATCGCATGTTTGAACTTCATAGTAAAATGAAATAATGAAGTAGTACTGCCTGTCACTATTCCTTTTGTTCTATTTTTTATTAGCGTCCTTTTGTTCTACCACACCATGTTCGAGATTCGTTGCTACACATCTTTGCAGCCGCCAAAAATTTTGTTTTCTTTTTTCCATTGAATGTTCAGTTCACGCTAATCACCTACCCTTCGCACGAACGCGTTAGAATCCCCTACAGCATAGTGAACCATGCTTAGTGAAATCGGCAACGCTCTTTGCGAGAGCGTCCGTCGTGGGTTTAATTCCTGGATAAGACTTGCTCTGGCTTAATGTAATGCGCTATCTTTGGCGGCCTTAACTGTTTCCAAATACGGGACACGTATCATATTCGCGGCGATTTAACTTCCCTATCTCAAGCATGGGCCATATAGCTGACTATGCATGGTCCTGCAATTTTCGTTTGCCGTAAAGACCACGAAGACAATGTGTCTTCTTGTTTTACTCCGAAATATTTTTAACACTTCACTTACCTACGTTGCGGCAGCGTGGGACGTTGTTTTTCCCCAAAACATCCACAAACTTCGAAATATCGTCCTAAGCAGCGTTGGCAGTGACGTCGTCGAAAAAAAGCAGGGTAATAAGTGTGTCAGTTTTACGCCGGTGTTACAGTTGGACGATAAGCCCATTTTGTATAATGTTGTATGTGGTGTGATAGTTCCCTTTCTGCACTAAAATAGTGGAGTTCCGCAGGTGTACAAACAAACAAACAACAAAAAACTAAAAACGAACATAAAAACAAACAAACAAACCAAGAAACAAAGCCATTCAGGTTGCCATTACAGTAACACAAATATGTTTGTTCGTTGGCGTCTTTTATTGGTGACAACCAATCACACAATCTAGTTCTTTGGGCATCATGCGGCAGTTTGAGCAAGTAATGGTTGATGAAACACTATTTAATATGTTTGCCTTGTCATCAAGTCTCATAATTTGCCGAAGCTTGTGTAACATTTGGCACGATTTTGATTCTGATACTCCAATCTTTCTGGCAACCGAACTTGTATTTTGGTCTTAAACTTCGCTGAGTTTTCAAATCAGGTCCTCTGGACAATTAATGGCACGCAAGAATAAAGTGTTATGCAATATTTTATTTTCGAAGATTTCGTTTCATGCGCCATACCATACAGATTACTAGTATAAAAATACGGAAATTCAACTTGTGACCCTGTGCCCGCAGTTTTTGAATGCACTACCGCTGTTTGTGGTCAGATAGCCGATCTACGCCCTGGGCTCTAGAATCACTACTTATCAAGAGGATGAAAGTTTTATGGTATGCCAACTTAAGCACTGTAAGTTGAAATCCCCAGATTATGTATGCCTTGCTTTCTGAATAGTATGGTTTGCACAGCGCGTTCAGAAAGCGTCTTACAGTAGGACAGGGAATAGATTGCGATTCATCCAGGTGCCAAGCTACGGGAATACTTTCCCCAACTTTTGGGCACAAACCAAATTTCAGCATACACAAGATGACCTCAGCCCGTCTAAACAATACAGGAATCGCAAATGGTATATTGGTTATTTTTTTAAATGTTCACCCCTCCATCTCATGCAGTATTATCACAACTAGTTGCTGTTTCGTCAAGGACGCCGGGGGGTCAGACGTTTATCTGGATGCCTAAAAAGTCCCATTTAAAAAAAAACGTTACGTATTTTTAGAGAGTTGGATTTCAGGGCCAAAGTTCAAGATCTACATTGTTTGAGTTATTCGGTCCTGTCAATATGCGTTACTGATTTTTGTTTACAAACACTACTGAGAACATATTTCCGAATATGCTGTGAAATGGATGTTCCTCGTGCTACAAATCTAAGGGCTGTTCCCCCTTCAAGAGTCCTTGAACCGATTATGGCAACGATGGTGCGGGCGACCAACGAGTCAAAAATCGGCGATCCACACTAAACCACCAACGTTCGGTTGAGCGAACGGCTGCATAATTATGGCACACAACAGCATCTCAAGTAATGTTTTTTCGAGAAAAAAGGCTGGATTCCTCGCCGACGAAGTTAAAGCAAAACAAATCTCTTCAAGCGCGAGCGGCGAGTACATTAGTCGGCATTCCATCTAGCTGATCTCCGCAGGGGTCTGTGGGAAAACACATAAATGAAAGATCTTGAATGAACCATGGTGAAAGGGGAGAAGATGCGGGGGTGAAACTTGTCCAAACAAGAGTCGCTGACACTGCGATGCCTGGCGAGATAACTACGCTGACCGGCAGTACCACAGACGTGCGATAGTGCGGCTGCCCTCACCCCTGCTGTTACTGTTTCAGGCAACAATTTTTATTGCTTATATCGATAAATGAAATTGAGAATGTATCGTACTCGCGCTTTGGGCCAGGTATAAAAAGACGCCCGCTGGGCGAAAAAAGTCAGTCTCGTTCTCATCTGGACAAGAGTAGCTCCCGTCCTTCCACAAAGCAAAATGTTCGCCAAGGTACTGTAAAGGATTGCTCTTTATTCCGTACTTCCATCAGAGACAACTAAACAGGAGGCTGACTCTTTCTGTGTCGTATTTTGTCCGC
This sequence comes from Haemaphysalis longicornis, assembly GCF_048455015.1. Classification (NCBI taxonomy): domain Eukaryota; kingdom Metazoa; phylum Arthropoda; class Arachnida; order Ixodida; family Ixodidae; genus Haemaphysalis; species Haemaphysalis longicornis. The sequence goes on along the minus strand of NW_027526295.1, from coordinate 224,891,761 downwards.
AGGTCCTTCTGTGCTGCCTCGCCGCTATTGCTGCCTCGGCTACCGTCGAACAATACGTGAGTTGCAGTTTTTTCTGTTCGTTCCATTACAAAAGATTTCACAGCGGCTATGCGTGTTAGAGAAATTGTACATTTCAGGAGCCTCCGTACACCTCAAGAATAGCGAAAATTGGTTGAAGATGCCTAATGCCAAGTTAATGTTTGTTTTGGTGTTATGAGTTTTTTACTTTGGAATTTAAAGGTGGGGTACAGCGTCATACGCAAGACGATTGCATTTTGGCTTCCAGTGTAGCAAAGAACGTGCATCATAGTTCTTTGGGAAAAAAAATATCTACGAGCAAACTTGTGAAAAAGCCAAAGCAAAAGATTACGTGAATGAACACCAACAAAACTTTTAGGCCTTAAAAAGAGTAATCTACATCCCTAGAAGCATAAACAATCTGTGCACCGTTTGTTCCTTGCAGCCGCCGCAGCCCTACAGCTTCAGCTACGACAACACCGATGAATTCGGCACCCGGCTGACCCGTGAGGAGACCGGAGACGAGAACAACTACAAGGTCGGCTCCTACAGCTACGTCGACGCCACCGGCATCACCCGTACCGTCAGATACACTGCTGATGCCACTGGCTTCCACGCCACCGTTGAGACGAACGAGCCCGGCACCAAGACCTCCAGCCCCGCCGACGCACTCTACTCCTCTAGCGCCGTCGAGGTCGCCCCCGCGCCAACCCCAGTCGTGGCCAAGCCAGTGACTGTTGTAGCCGCCAGGCCCGTCGCTGTTGCTCCCGTGAAGGCAGTTCCAGTCGCTGTCGCTCCCGTGAAGGCCGTTCCGGTCGCTGCCGTGAGGCCCTATCCCGTGGCTGCCGTGCACGCCGGCCCAGTGCCAGTGGTGCACACCGTCCACGCGTCGCCTTACTCTACCGTGGGAGTCCATCCCGTCTACGGCCACCGCGTGATCCCCGTTCCCGTGGCTGCTCACCCCTACGCCTACACCTACGGCAAGGCCTAAGTGGGAAATCGCACGCGGACACGCAATTAGTTACGCTTGAATTGAGACCGGGATCTTGCAGAACATCACATCGAACCTCCAGTGCCGGAAGAATTTGGAGCTGTACCTGACCTCCGGAGCAAACAACTCTAAAACGTCGTAATTTTTTTATGATGCTGTTAAGGAATGAAGAACTCTATGCTTTGTTTTTGTTGAAATACAGGTTTTAAATAAACAGAATCTCATTAAGCGGAGCAAATGGTGTCGATGCTTCTAATTTTTTTGTATATCAGACATTGCCAATAATGGCAGTCGTCGTTGGCGTTCTTAGTTGGTTATGATGAGAACGACGCCGCACATTCTTTCCCAGTGAAATTTTATTACCCCAGGTGTGGCTGGCATTGACGTCCGTGGCATCAAATAACGACTATCGATAATTAGTTTTCTTTAGCAAGCGAGACGCAACATTTAGCGACTTCAATGTCTGCTCTCGCCGCGACGTTCAGCCATTTAGCACTGCCCTGAAGACGAAATGAACAAGAGAAGCGGTTCATACCAAACATGCCCACGGCATGGAGAACTTGTAGTTGATTTTAAATTGATTCTTTGTTTCGGCTTCTGCTCTTTGTTTTTTATTGACTCCTTGTTTTTTTTGCCAGTATCTTGTAAACTAACAGTGTGCATATATTATGAGAAACTAAGAATTATCAGCTACATAATGCCTTGATTTGCTGCAAAAATGAATGGTATAGAGGAAATAGTAAAGCCTAATTTAAAGCATTCCATGGCTATGATTAACGGTATTATCAATATTTAGTACGCCGGTCGGCATGTCTGAAGCCACGAGGTTGGACGACTAAGCCTGGTCTTGATGGCATTATCTCTTGGTATCATTGTGGAGAAAACCGCGGAGACCCCTCCCGATGCTGTCTTTAATCGAACATAGTTCTCATGATGATAGCCCACGGGAGAGAAGCATATCTGCTTATTTTACAACATCCTCCCCCGAGCAGCAATGAATTAGTACAGTCCATGTCGAGAAAATTGTTTTGTCCAAGGAGAGCCGATTTAGAGTCCGGACGAGGCAACATAGTATAGCAAATGGCGGCTTCCACCTCCCTTGATGGTAACAATGTCTTGGTTTTGGTGGGTCCAAACTGGTTGCAGGTGTTTCTGTCTGTTTCCGCAACGCATCATTTGTTTGTTGCAGCCGGATGCACGTGGGCCGTATTCTAGTTGCGGCTCTTCTCAAACTTCACGGTTCGGTTTATAGAGTTCGGTACTGTTCCAGCGAAGTATTTGGAATCGAAGTGTACAGTACGCTGTCTTGTTAGAAAGTGGAGATGCTTTCTTCGTTTTTTTAACATTTACTGGCACTGGTGATTACTTTTTAACTGTGGCGAATTATGAGTACAGCCATCTTTCAGGTCATCTGTCCTTGAACGGTTCCTTTTAGCAGTGCCGTCTTTCTTTCGCACGTAGTGCTGTCTCAGTGCCTTACTTTTGGACAATGGAGGACTAAGTACGTCATATTGTAACGAACATTTCCTTTTATTTTCGCCAGGATAATCAGTGTCAGATATCACAGTATGTATACTATTGCACTCTCCATTATTGCTTTCACCTTTACAAGACTTCTCGTGAGGCACCTTTGACGTCAAACCATCGCTGTCAAAGTCTTCGGTGGTTTTCTTAGTTTGCACAAGTCCTGTCCTGGTAGAAATCATCTCCCTTCGCTCCAAGAATGTAGTGGTAGTGGTCCCTTCCTCGCATTCAGTTTTGTCGGGAGAATTCACAAGACCGATGGTGTTCAAGGGCTTATATCTTGAGAATACAGTTTCCTTGTATGTCGGCCTTCATGTTTTTCCGCTCCATGAGTGTGATTTGCATTTGAGGTCTTGTTATTTTCCAAATACCTGGTCTGGTTCGCGCGGCGTTCCTTATGTTTTGCACGAATGGATTCTTTGGTGGATTCAATTAGGTTTTTTCGAGCTTTGTTTTAACCATCTTAACTTCAAGCTTGGCTTTTGTCCCACAATCTAGGTCGTCAAAGTTGAGTGCATCTTCAAGCTCGGCTTCCAGATGATCAATGTCTACAGTTTTTTCCACTTCTCGGTTAATCTTGCGTAGTATATCATGATGTTCTGTCAACTTATTAGCAAGATCAGTCAACTCACGTATTGGTGGTCGTGTTATTGGGAGGAGGTCTTCAAATTTGTCGATGATTGTCGGGATGTTTAGTCGGACGATGCGCCGCCTTTAGAGAAGGGCCTGCATGGTCCGGTCCAGCGTCACGTCGATTGTAATAGCTAGCGACCGGGGTCAGCATGAAGCCGTCGCTGTCGTCTCTGAACTGGTCTTGTCACCGCTCACGGGCATCTCGTGCTGTGTCGGGCAGATACTTCTTACGGCTGGGTTCGTTCATTCTTCTTCTTCTTCTTGGGCTGCCCCGCTCTTCCCCCAATCGGCTTCTTCCTTGTGAGGCTTCATCACCGATCTCCAGAGGTGAGAAGGCGGTCGAACAGAAGTGCTTTCGCTCACCCTTGGAGGTCCCTTCTCCCGGGCTTCTCGGCACCAAAATATGTAGGGAAAGGGACGAGCCGCGGAGACCCCTCCCGATGCGCTCTAATCGAACACACTTCTGATGATGATAGCACGCACGAGACAAGCTTACCTACTCATTTCACAACAATCATGTCACGCTTCCCCCAGGCCAAGTTTTACCACCCCGCAAAACCGGTTCCAGGTATCGAAAAAAAATTGATAAAGAAATGTCCTAGGGCCGTTATTCATACCTATAAAATGAAGTGCCGGACTGACTGACTGACTGACTGACTGACTGACTGACTGACTGACTGACTGACTGACTGACTGACTGACGGATTCATTGAAGCCCAGCCAAAACTATAGTACCCATAGAATTGAAACTTCGTAAGAATATTTCTCTCATGTTGTAGGGGCTTTTTCGGAAATTACGTCTCTAACAGGAGAAAATCGGGAAATTGTGAATTCCAAATTTCGTAATTATCTAACGCACCATTTAAGATATCGAAGGGCTTTACAGTGATATGTTGAGCCTGTAAAAATCTCTGAAAGTTTGTTTTACGGTTTTCCCCTAATCAACCCTAACGGCGCGAATTTGAAATTCGGAGCTTATTGGGTCTCTCTATAGATCACCCAATATATACTTTACTGTTTGGTACTGCCGATTGGGTTCTGCTGATAACTGTTACTCATACAAATGTACAAGTCTAATTTTAAGGATAATGTTCTGGAGGTCCACTCGACGGGAAAAAAATATTTTGTGAAATTGCACTTCTGACAGGTTGAAAAAGCCTAACACGGGATATTAAGGCCCAACCAAACTTCTATTTGAAAAGGCTTTAAATTACAGGAGCACATCCCTATTATGCTGTAGGAGCTCAATATTGCTTAATTTTTTTAGAACTTACACACCTGATAAAGATAAAAGTGGTAAAATATATTTTTAGAAGTTCATATTTTTATCGCAGGTGCGACGACTTGGAACACGTTTTTGTTTATATATATAACTCATGCGTATATCTAAAAATCCTTCAAAAGATTTTTCTATAACAAGCACTTGTAGGGGCATTCAGAATTTTGGGTAACGTACTTGTTTTAACAGATTTCCACAAAGCTACTCAACCTGTTAACATACTCACTTCGTTTTTGTTTGCAAATGCTGCCTATACAATTCTCCAAAAACTAAAAAGCGTATAAATAGGCGAGCAGGATTTTTTAAAATTACACCTATGAGGAACTGGAATAAATTTATTTTTCCGCTTTCGAATAGTCGCAATCTGCATGGACTTTCTGCAGTTACACGCCTCCTGTAGGATCCCATGTTATTTACTACCAAACTATGTCCTACTATCTCCTACTGAGACACACTTTCAATGGATAAGCAGTCATTCGAGCACGCTATCTTTCTAGAATTTGTTACGGGATAGTTCCAACAACTCACGAGTTCCAGTCGTTCCCCATAATCACACGCTTCCAGTAGGAGCTCATGTATTGATAGCAGGCGAGAGTTCTCAATCATGTACAACTAATCAGCGAACGAACTAATTATGACAAGTAAGAAATAAATCAGCACACCTAAAAATTCTCCAGGAAGTAGGAGAATTAGCGACTAATGCGTAGCATTCTTATGCCGCCTGTTTTGAGTGTGAGTTTTTTTCCTATCAATTTTTTTTTCTAATTCCTGTCCGACCAATTATCTCCAGTTACGCTGTTATAACGATTACAGGTGAAACGTTTGCGAAATCTTCATTACTGTGGAAATGCAGGGCGCTACACGGTTCGCCATTTTCCGTAATTATTTCAAATTTTTCTTATTTTTTTAGATTTTCAAAATTTCGTTCGACCGATTATCTTCATTTACGCTATTATAACGATTACAGGCGGAACTTTCGAGAAATATGCATTATTGTCGAAATGCAGGGCGTTACACGGCTCGCCATTTTCAGACCCCACCGATCTGCTTCGCCGTGTTCTTGCGGATGCCTGCCAGCATACGTGGGTAAAGAAGACCCGCCCAAAGCTCGATCTCCGGCTCCTGCAGCTCTGCGCCAACGTAAGCAAGCTGAAGTAATTGCCACCCGGGACCCTTCGCTGGTACCTGCCGACCTGCAGTATCAGCGCCTCACCGCTGCTACTAGACGGCACGAGAAAGGACTGTCGAAGCAGCGCTGGATTGACTGGTGCGCTTCTCTTGGTCCGTCATCTTCTACGGCGTCTGTCTGGCGCACCTTTCGCGCCATGGAATCCGGCAGTCGCCCTTCGGAAGCCAAAGCCAGTGCTTGCCTTGCATCAAACAAGGATCCGGCACCATTCGCCAACGACGTTGCCTGGGCTTTGTTTCCTGCATTTGACGCTGTGCCAGGGGCAATGCCGGTTCCGTTCCCCCTTCCGAGCAGTGTGGGCTTACCGCCAACTCATGATGCCATTTCTGGAAATCAGTTACCGTTCACAATGGCTGAATTCTTGGCGGCGATCGATCTAGCTAAACTGCGGACTGCTCCGGGTTCCGATGGCATTACTTATGAGGAATACAAAAATATTGACGACCCAGCTCTCCCGATGCTTCTGGACTCCGTAAATCAGGTGTGGCTATCTGGTCCACTCCCTGAATCCTGGCTTCGGGCGGATGTTGTTCCGATCCCAAAGCCCGGGAAACCACCACACGAACTTCGCTACTTGCGGCCAGTCGCTTTGACAGCTACGCTGTGCTAGCTGTTAGAGATGATGCTTGCCACACGTCTTCAGTGGTGGCTTGATACTTTTCAATGGTATCATCCGGCGCAAATCGGATTCAGGCTTCATCTTGGTACCGAAGATGGTGCGTACGAGTCACTCCGTGCACTCCCAAGCCTGATAGCAGAACATACTGCCATTAAGGATGGCCTGCAGGCACTTGCATCGACTTTGACTACTGGGGACAAGCTGGAACTTTACACGGACTCAACGGCAGCAATTCGGGATTTGCATCGCGTTGCGCGTTGTACAAGCCTGGCCGCACGCATTCACGAGATTATGGACACTTATTCATGCCCTGTCCGCGCTTCGAGGATTCGCCGAGACATGCTCCTGCCCACACAGTGGCGGATCGCGACTGTCACAGGGACCTCCCACGGCCTCGACCACTTCTTTCTGTATCACGATAGAAGAACTGCTGGTGGAAAAAGAAACCCTCCGTCGCGCCACGCGTGCTTTACTTCCACCGCGGGGAACTGATCTCCCCAAAGGGCTTGCTCGTTGGGAGGAGTTCGGGCTGCGGAGGCTTCGGGTTGAGGTGGCGCTATCCCTAGCAGTTGTCTGGCCTGCCCGCTATCACGCAGTGGCCTGCCCGCTATCACGCGCCGTTTGTGGACACTTGCCCCTTCTGTGTGTTTTCTGCGTCAGACGCTGACGTTGAACATTTGCTGTGGACTTGGCCAGGCCTTACAGACGCCCGAACGCAACACCTCCGAGGCACAGGACTCCCTACTGGCAGAACGCCAGATCTAAAGCGCTGGATATTGGGGCCCAGCACCGGTCTCTTGAATTTTTGCGCATTACGGGTGCAAAGTTGTACATATGAAAATATTTTCTTATGCCGTAGGGCAATCTTTCGCAAACAAACTGTAAATATTTCATACTTTTCTTATTTTTTAAGTTTTTCGAAATTTCATTAAACCAATTCTTTTCGTTTTCGTTATTACAACGATTACATGCGGAACTTTCGCGAAATCTGCATTATTGTAGCAATGTAGGGCGTTACACAGTTGCCCATTTGCCGTAAATATTTGATAGCTTTCTTATTTCTTTAGTTTTTCAAAATTTCGTTCGATCAATTATTCTTCTTTACGCTATTAAAACGGTTGCAGGTGGAACTTTCACGAAATCTGCACTATTGTGGAAATGCAGGGGGTTACACATTTCTCAATTTTCCGTAACTTTTTTAAATTTTTTATTTTTTAGTTCTTCAAAATTTCTTGAGATCAGTAATCTTCATTTACGCCATTATAGCGATTACAGGTCGAACTTCCGCGATATTTGCATATTTGTGGAAACGCAGGGCGTTACACTGTCCTGGCTTTGGGAGTACTCGGGAAAGAATGCCATGCATCAATACACATTAGTATTATTAGTAGAGACCGGATTTTAGGCAAATGCATATTTTGTTCGTGGCGTTGCTATGGCCCCATTTTGATATAGCAGCACGAATTAAAGATTAAGAAGCGCTGTTACAGTGTTTATGTAGTGCCTATAATAGCCTATTTTGGCGTTCGGGGCTAACTATCTATAAATGCTTGCAAATGTTTTTTTTTTCGAAATAAGCGCCTATATGAACACTTATTAGTTTCAAGTTTCACTTTCGAGTGCAGTTTGAGATCGTTATTCATGTTAATGGTCAGCATGAACTATTCACAACTCTATGGGGCTCATGCTAGTCCTCTAGTTGAACCAACTCCCTAAAAAGAACTGGTAGCAGCAGTTGAAAGGGAAGCTCATTCTCAATGACAAGAGGCACCATTTTGTATGCGAAAATCTGGAGATGGTGGTAGTTCACTATTGTTTCTACAATTTTCACAGAGATTCTTCATCTAATTTTCGCCTGCTCTCCAAACAAATTTCTTTAAATGTGCGCAATCACATTCTCGTTTCTAAAAGCATACTCAAATCTAAATCAATTTTTAACGCTTCGGATGAGAGCGGAACCCGCCTTCCTTAGCAGATCAGTCGTATACTAAAGAACCAATGACGGATCCCCACTCAGCAGCCGGATTTCCTCGCGGCTTATAATTTACACTTATGGCAGGATCTAAAACATGCTTTTCTATGAAAAATCCGTTCGGCTGCTAAGTACCTTTTGAAAAATACTCTTCGAATGCGTGGAAATGCATTTGGTAAAGGTGGGACGTCCTCTCTGAACAATGCGGATAATATCATCGCATATGCGCAAATTGCTAGAGAGTTACTTAGCAATGTAAACTTCTTGATAAATCGACGTGTCTCTCGTGTTTATTATTTAGGTCTGTTTTTGTTGTGTCACAATAAGGTACCCCTGTTTTTAATCAGTATTTCCAGCTTTCAAATATATTTTTCATGCCTGCTTCACTATATGCGGCGTCCTAGCAAGTGACACTAGCAATTGAGCGTGAAAGTGAGCAGTGCGCTTATTGAATTAAGCCAGTGAATTAAGCTAGTAGTTTTGTGGGACGGCTATGCTAAACTGGTGGGGCATTTGTGCTAACATAAACAATAACATTTTTGGTTTTCTTGTCGTAGATACAGGTCGCGCAAATCTTCGTTTTAAATCATTATAATCTATGTAAAGATTTATTGCGACTTTATTTACGATTTTGGTGGCTTCAAACGTGGTTTTGCCTGCCTATTTTTGTCGCGTAAAACACGCTTTTTAATGCTTAAAAATCTGGCCTCTAGTCATAAGTAAACGGCCCAATCTTGCATTGCCGGTCACTAGTTACTGCTAGCATAATATTTCATGACTTATTAATATATTGCCCCTAAAAAATGCCTTCCCAGCAATGAATTTGTGTTTAGAGGTATAACCAACCTTGGGAAGTTTCGTGTAAGCGTGGTCTTCGTAAGCGAGCTTTTTCACATGGTGTGTTGCACAGTAAAGAAGGTTCATCTACCAAGGGAGTATGTTTAAAGAAAACGGCTCCAACTCTGTCTCGTGGAAAGTATCGCGAGACAAATTATATGAAAATTAGCCGCTACGACGATTGTGCCATCACGCCGAGTTTCATTTACCTGTAAAAATTATTGCGCAGTAAATTTGCACTTCCTGTCTGCTGTCAATACATCTGCATCTCAAAAGGGGGTATGGTTACAGAAAACGGCTGTAACTGTTGTTTTACAGGAACTGTTTGGAAACCAATTACATGACAACTAGCCACTAAGACGACTATAACGTAAGACGACTATGCTCACCACAGCTCCGCTGGTCATCCTTCTCCCCATAGTGGAAGGGCAATGAATAATTATTCGCTTGGCCTGAGTTCAATTCCTAGACATTGCGTCAAATTCCGCTTACTCCCAGCTAGATCATTGTTGTGCTTTTATGGAAGGGCACTGAATTATTATTTGCTTGGCCTGAGTTCAATTACTAAACGTTACTAAAAGTCCACTTACTTCCAACTAGATCATTGTTATCTTTTAATAAAAACGTACATCCTATAGCAGGGTTAAATTTTCTAAAATATCGAAGAAATGGATACACCGTATATGCGTAACAGATTAGTGCTATCACAGCTTGAAATGCAATTTGTATCCCCGAATGCACAACGCTTGTCTGTGGCCTGAAAACATGCCCACGCCCAGCACTCAAGAATCACATACGTATTCGTTGGGGTATGAAATTTCAATGCGTAGCATTCTTTGCCGAGTACCCCCACAGACAGGATCACTTAACGCCCTGCCTTTCCACAAAAATGCAGAGATCGCGGGAGTTCAACCTGTAATCGCTATAATAGCGTAAATGAAGATAAGCGGTCGCAGGAAATTTTGAAAAACTAAAAACTGAGAAATATAAAATGATTGCGGAAAATGGCGAACCGTGTAGCGCCCTGCGTTTGCACAATAATCCAGATTTCGCGAAAGTTTCAAATGTAATAGTTATAATAACGTATATTTCGATAATTGGTAGGACGAAATTTTGTAACACTAAAAATAAAGCAAATATAAAAATACAGAAAATGGCCAAACGTATAACGCATGGCATTTCACGATAATGTCGATTTCGCTAGAGTTTCACCTGTAATAGTTACATTAGCGTGAATGGAGATAATTGCTGGAACGAAATTTTGAATACGTAAAAATAAATATACAAAATATTTACGAAAAATGGCGAACCGTGTAACACCCTGCATTTCCACAATAATGCAGATTTCGCGAAAGTTCCAAATGTAATCAATATAATAACGTGAATGGAGATAATTTTCGGACAAAATTCTAAAAAACTAAAAAAATAGAAGAATATCAAAAATTACGGAAAATTGCAAACGTACAACGCATGGCATTTCCACAATAATGCAGATTCCTCGAAGAAGAAGAAAAAAAGAAAGGAAAGGCCGGGAGGTCGACCAGGTGTAGAGCCTGGTTTGCTACCCTGCACTGGGGGAATTGGGTTCAGGGAATAAAAAGGGGGGGAGAAGAGGAAGAGATAGGAGTGGGAAAGCGCGCACTCTAGTCCCATTTCGGGCACTATAGTCTTTCACGCAAGTTCGTTTCACTCAGGAAACGTAAATTCCATCTGTAGTATGTATAATAGCGTAAATGGAGATAATTGGTCGGACAGAATTTTGAAACCCAAAAAATTTGACTGCAAAAAACTCACACTTAAGACAAGCGGCATAAGAATACCACGCGTTAGTAGATAATTTTCAGAATTTCCGCAGAATTTTTGCTTAATGTGGATCTACGTCCCACAGGTTCAAATCTCCCAGTCACAGGCCCTTTCTTTCTGAAGATTTCGCTCAGGACACGCCTTACAGGGGTACAGAAATAAGATTGCTCAGCGTTCATATGCGATCATACATAAATACTTTCCAGAACCTCTGTGCGCAAATAAAACTGCAGCAAACAGACTACTGCTTGGGCGTCTCTAAAATACTGGCAGAATCAGAAATTTAATAGTTAAAATGACCACTCCTGCGACAAATGTCACTGTTAGTAAGCATTATAAATAGATGTGTCTGAATCTGCTGTGAAGTGGGGATTTCTAGTTAAGAGGTAATAGCTGACGGACACTGAACCCAGGCGAGGGCTCCTGCATTGATAAGGGAGTCTATTTAAGGTTGAGTGACAGATACGATTACCTGCCAAAATGGTATAAGAAGGTACGTGCACAAAGTACTAATGATTCTGGTAGAGCAGAGTTGCAGGGGTAGAAATTTTCTGCGGAAGGTCTTTACCCGTCAGGGGTCATCGAACGAATGACGACAATGATGGTACGGATGCATCAATACGTCAGGCACCGCTAATACTGTATTAACAAACAAATTGCGGCTCAGCTCAAGAATGCGTAACGAGGTCAATCAAGAGCTTCTCAAGTATTGCATTTTTTCGAGAGGGAAGGCTTGAGTCGTCTTCGACGAAGTCCACGCAAAAAACAACCACTTTTTGCTCAACAGCCCAGACACATTAGTCGACATTCCATTTGCCGATCTCAGGACGGGGTCTGGGGGAAAACATATAAATGAAAAATTGTAATTGAGCCACGGTGAACGGGGAGAAGATACCGCGGAGAAAGTTGTCCAAACAAGAGTCGCTGACACTGCGATGACTGGTGAGATAACTACGCTGACCGGCAGAACCGCAGACGCGCGATAATGTGGCTGCCCTCACCCCTGCTGTTACTGTTTCAAGCATCGATTTTTTATTGCTTATGTCGATAAATGGAAGTGATAATGTATCGTACTCGCGCTTTGGGCCAGGTATAAAAAGACGCCCGCTGGGCGAAAAAAAGTCAGTCTCGTTCTCATCTGGACAAGAGTAGCTCCCGTCCCTCCACGAACCAAAATGTTCGCCAAGGTATTGTAAAGGATTGTTCTTTATTCCGTAGTTCCATCAGAGACAACTAAACAGGAGGCTGACTCTTTCTGTGCCGTAATTTGTCCACAGATCCTTCTGTGCTGCCTCGCCGCTATTGCTGCCTCGGCTACCGTTGAACAATACGTGAGTTGCAGTTTTTTCTGCTCGTCGCATTGCGAAAGATTCCACAGCAGCTATGCGTGTTAGAGAAATGGCGTATTTCGGCCGGTTCTGTAGACCGAAAGAAGGGCGAAACATGGTTGAAGATCGCTAATGCAAAGTTGATGTTTGTATTGGCCTTGTGACCTTTTTTCGGTTAGAATGTCAAGATATAATAAGAGTCAACGCAAGACGATTGCATTTTTGCTTCAAATGTTGTGAAGCAGCTTCTTCATGGTTCTTTGGTAAAAAATTATCTATGAGCAAACTTGTGAAGAAAGCAAAGCAAAACATTACGTGAATGCACACCAACAAAACTTTTAAGCCTTAAAAAAGAGGAATCTACTTCCCTAGAAGCATCGTATATATCTGCACCGTTTGTACCTTGCAGCCGCCGCAGCCCTACAGCTTCAGCTACGACAACACCGATGAATTCGGCACCCGGCTGACCCGTGAGGAGACCGGAGACGAGAACAACTACAAGGTCGGCTCCTACAGCTACGTCGACGCCACCGGTATCACCCGTACCGTCAGATACACTGCTGATGCCACTGGCTTCCACGCCACCGTTGAGACGAACGAGCCCGGCACCAAGACCTCCAGCCCCGCCGACGCTCTCTACTCCTCCAGCGCCGTCGAGGTCGCCCCCGCGCCAACCCCAGTCGTGGCCAAGCCAGTGACTATTGTAGCCGCCAGGCCCGTCGCTGTTGCTCCCGTGAAGGCAGTTCCAGTAGCCGTCACTCCCGTGAAGGCCGTTCCGGTCGCTGCAGTGAAGCCCGTAGCCGTGGCTGCCGTGAGGCCCATTCCCGTGGCGGCCGTGCACGCCGGTCCAGTGCCAGTGGTGCACACCGTCCACACGTCGCCCTACTCTACCGTGGGAGGTTATCCCGTCTACGGCCACCGCGTGATCCCCGTTCCCGTGGCTGCTCACCCCTACGCCTACACCTACGGCAAGGCCTAAGTGGAAAATTGCACGCGGACGCGCAATTAGTCATGCTTGAATTGAGACCGGGATCTTGTGGACCATCATATCGAACCTCCAGTGCCGGAAGAATTTGGAGCTGTACCTGACCTCCGGAGCAAACAACTCTAAAACGTCGTAATTTTTCGATGATGCTGTTAAGGAATGAAGAACTCTATGCGTTGTTTTTGTTGAAATACAGGTTTAAATAAACAGAATCTCATTAAGCGGAGCAAATGGTGTCGACGTCTCTAATTCTTTTCTATATCTGACATTGCCAATGGTGGCAGTTGTAGTTGGCGTAGTTAGGGGGTTGTGATGACAACGACGCGGCAACCCCCTTCCCAGTGAAATTTTGTTGCCGCAGGTGTGGCTGGCCTACACGTCCGTTCCATCAAATAACGACTATCGATAATTAGTTTCCTTTAGCAAGCTAGACGCGAAAATTTACCTACTTTGGTGTCTACTCTTACCACGATGGTCCGCCATTTAGCAAAGAAAAATAACTAGGGAATGGGTAGTCAATGCAGAACATGCCCAAGAGGTACAGAAGGTTACTTTACATTTGCAGTATAAATTTTGTCCTTGTTTCGGCTTTGCTCTCTCTCGTTTTTTGTGTGTCTGACTTTTTTGCCTTTCTTTTCTGCCGAATATTGCGGGATATCATATCAAGTTTTCCGAATTATTTGGTGATTAATAATATACTTGGCTGCGGAAATGCAGGATATGCAGGAAATACAGCCTAATTTAAAGGATTCAAAAGTCATAATAGTCATTCTCATTATGTGTTATTTCTATCAGGATGTCTGAAGCCAGGAGGCCAGTGAACAATAATTCATTCGCTCAATGCGAATTCTGTTACCAAACGTTACTTGAAGTAACGCTTGGTTCAAACTATACCACCATCCTGCTTTTTTTGAAAATCTACGTATTTAAGAGCACCGATTACTTTTCTTAAAGCTCAGAGAGACAAACGTAAGAAAAGGAATAGCAATGCGGGCTAACCAACTGGCATCTTCCACACGCGCCATGCGAGCATGAAATGAGTGCGCTATATGTCGTAGGCGAAGTTCAATTTCCTTGGTGTATGATGGGAACTGAAAGGTGTCTCTTCCTGCAATACAGCTGATGATTTCAGAGACAAAATGATGCGGCGACGGTTGGATTGTTCCTCACCTTCGTCAGTCACCTCTCCACTCCGTTGTTGACACTGATAAAGATAAAGAACTCTGCCCATCCCTGAAATGCCATCTCGTCTCGCGTGGCGAAACTTGGAGGAGAATTAGAGAGTAGATGAGCTAAGTCAGGGGGCAACTAAGCACCACACTCAAGCTTCCTTCCCCGGGTGGAAGGCAACTATCTAAGACGCGAGTCTAAGAAGCAGGAAAGCAAGCTAACGAGCCTGCACCACGTGTCACGTAGATTTCATTCATTGTTGCGCAACTCTAAGCGCAACTATCGAAGAGATGGCGGCGACATGTGGCTGGTTTAACGCCTGTGCACAGGGTATGTGCTGCAGTTTCTAAGATATAGTGTGCCACTTGGGCTGAACAGACATCGGAGTGAACACTTAAATGGCAACGCGTGTACTTGAAAATTAATAAAAGAATATTTTGCAACAATTAGCCAGGGCAGATTATTTCTGCAGCTGATCATTACTTCAACCTTTGTTGCTTTGATGAGTTAAAAACTGTTATGCCCTTATTTGTTCCTGTTGGGCCACTAATTGCTTGTTTTACACTATCTGCGACCCACCCTCAGTAATTGAAAGTGTAAAGCTATTTCAAAATTAGTTTAAATATTGTGCGCTAAAGAACGGAACTGCAGAAAAGTAACCAGCAACCACAGTTCTGCCTGAACCTCGGTCGTACAAATTTGTTTTCATTCGAAATAAGATATTACATATTTGCATATCCATTTAAATAAGTATTGTTTCGCACATAAATAACGCAAACACCATTTCGTAATCTGGGAGAGGTGTTCTTGGTTGAACTCAAAGATACAAATAATTGAAGACTCCTGTCCTTCTAGCAAGCCCCGCTGGTCAGCTTGTTGGCCTATCTTTACAATAAGTCGGGGAAAGGTGGGAGAATAACGACGCCCATAATGTGGTCCGTGCGGTCACAATGCTATGCAATGCGAACGAAACATTTTGCATTCCATCACGTGAAACTGCACGACAGATTTTTTTTAGTTAAATCATATGCCGGGCGTCACTACTTGTCAGATTATCTCCTACACGCACCTAATAATTATACAGATGCTTTGGGGTAAAGCGCACCAAAATTATTAATTTTTGGTGCGCGTCCCCAGCCTGGGTAGATTTCATTCCGCACGTTTGGCAAACTTGCTAGTAAAGAGCACTATATTACTGCGATAACTTTTGGCTGTGCAGAGATTTCCAGATAATATATGTGCAGTAAAGTTCCCGAGAGAACGCCCTCCCCCGACACGCCACCCACCTGCCTTTAAAAGTGAAATGTTGAATTTACTAAGACGCTCAAAAGATCGCGCATCCCTAAAATCGCGCTAGCTTCGACGCCTTCGAAAGCCCAGAAAGCTCCCCCTTCGAAAACGTTCTTCTGCCACGAACACCGTCGATGTCTCAATTTCGAAGAAATTGGCACAACGTGCCCAGTTTGGCAGGCAACAAAAGGAGGAATAGGCAGTAGATGGGAAGACAAAAAATTGACCGCGTATCTGCTCCTTTCGTTGCAAATGTCGACAAAAGACGATAGTCTATCGACTTTTGCCAATTAAATGCCTCCCTTCGCTTTCCCTCTCACATCTCATGTTGTTCCTCTTGCGTCGAGCTCCTCCCAAGGTAAAGACACCAAAGTATTGTTTAAATCATTTTAAATTTACCGCGTTCCCCTGCTCCAGGACGGGTTTCTCGATGGCAACGCTGCCGTACGTCGGAGACGCACGCGAATCGAGGTGCCCTACTTCAACGTTGATAGAACCGCGTTGCCCTACTCCACGTGTGTTCCAAGCAGAACGCGGAACCTATCTAGTGGAACCTCTCGTAACTGTTGCCGGTTAATTTCTTAAAATGGCGCCAGAAGCTATAGTGGCGCGGGTGACAGCAGGCGACGGCGGAGTGAATTTTTTTCTGCAGTTGATGAAGTATTTAATTTCGCAGAAATCAAACATGTATAATTTTTTATAAAGGAACACTGCAAATATGACTTCTGTAATAATTTGTTGTCTTATATTTGCATAATGGCTTGTTCTTCTTCAAAATGTTGGCAAGTATGGACATTACACCGGACTTAGACGAGTAGATTTAGCTGTGACTATATAAGACTATTCGCAGGCCTTGTTTTACTTTGGGCGGGTGGCTGAATCGAGTCACAGACACACAGACAGACAGACAGAC
Source organism: Haemaphysalis longicornis (assembly GCF_048455015.1). Lineage (NCBI taxonomy): Eukaryota > Metazoa > Arthropoda > Arachnida > Ixodida > Ixodidae > Haemaphysalis > Haemaphysalis longicornis. The sequence goes on along the minus strand of NW_027526295.1, from coordinate 224,875,210 downwards.
AGACAGACAGACAGACCAAAATGTCTGGGTTTAAGTAGCCCAAGAAAGAATATCGTCTTTAAAAGTGCGGGGAGAGGCCGTCTTGGCATCGCTTAAGTTGTGCGGCATCTATACAAACCATGATGGTTGTGAAGCCGACGAGTTCAACCGACGACTGGTTGCTCTCCGAGCACGGAACCGGCGAGGGTCTCGGAGCTCGCGACAACATGGTGGGCGAAGCGATGCAGCTCGTGTTCGACTCTGAAAGTGGCGCATCGTTCCATGCCTTTAACTACGATGAGTGAACAAAATAAAGGCGAATCATGTATTTACGGGTCCATGCGGTACCATATTTTTCCTTTAAGTATTTGACCTCAAAGTTCCCCATATCGTAGTTTTAACTTGATATCTCCACAGTTTTGGTTGGCGGTGCGGCCACTTTTTGAAGTTGTTCCCACCTGATCCGAAAGTTCGCCCCCAACCCCCACCCCCTTATTAGATGCGGACCATCTCATGGTCCGGGCCATGTCCCTCCCTTGTTGTTGTTGCGCCGTCCACACCCCCACTGCGCATTCTCGGCTTGCTGAACGCCCGGTGGTGCCTTACGCGTTAATGGCTCCTGGAGAGACAGTGTTGCCGATGTCTTCGTGGGCAGGCACGAGACGAGCACGCTTCCCCTTTAAGGGCTCCTGGAACGACAGTGTTGCCGGTGTCTTCCTGGGCCGGCACGAGACGAGCACGCTTCACGCGCCTTCGACGTTTCATCGTCGACGTGCGTCGGCGAGTCTCGGCGGGCCGTGATTACAAGCAGCCCACAACCATCCGGGGAACGTGCATCGACCTCATCTTCAGCAACTTTAGGGCTCATTCACTACAACAGCCCTTTACTTTACATTTAAGAGACCATAAGGCGGTCATAATCAAAGTGGAACGCCAACCACAGCTCGACGGCACCTACGTTGAACATGATGATGACAATGCCTAAATAAAGACAAACTCATACCACGTACATCGTCTCTCTCTCTCTCTCTCTCTCTCTCTCTCTCTCTCTCTCTCTCTCTCTCTCTCTTTAATGCCTCTCCACCCTTGTTGTTGCGCCGTCCACACCTCCACTGCGCATGCGCGTCTCTCCTCCATTCTCCTCCTCACAGCCGTATGAACCAGGTGTGCACACGCTCTGCGCGCTACTCCAGTGCGCATGCGCGTCTCTACTCCCTTCTCCTCCTCACCCTACCCACGCGTCTCTACCAACTCTACTCACACTACTTACTTCAACTCTACTTTCACACCAATCAACCCCCACTGCTGCTTCGCATTCTCCTGAGGGTTCCCACCACGGGAGGATGGTGACTTTTTTTTTTAATTTGATATATCTAAAATTTGGGTGGGCGTTTTTTTGGAACTTTACGGTAAACATGCAATGAATGCACGTGTTGCACCGCAAGCGTTACTAACATGAAGGCCTCTCTTGCCTCTTGGAGAAAGCTCCGTCGACTGTGCCTTTTTCACAGGATATATTACCATAAACATCCGCGGCGTTCGCGTTTCAGTGAATGCTCTTCTTATACTTCTACACGTATAGACCCCATCATAAAGTTCGCATTCCATTTCAACACGCAACAACACACAGTAACTCATTTCTTCTGAAGACTTGCGTTGATTGGAATCATCTGCCTGCGTCAATGGTCACTACACAGACACTTATCATTTTTGCGTGGTACTTTCAAACGTTATCTCACCTCTCAGCCGTATCCGCTTAAGTTCTTTTTTTCGTCCTTTATGATGGTGACGTAATGCACACGCACTGAAACCAACTCAGAATTTTTTTTATAGCAATGTATTTGTCAGTTCTTGCTTATATTCCCTGTATACTTGTTATTGTACCGTTACATGAGTGTCTTGACTCATGCCTTCTTGTTATTGGTTTATTTCTTTGTGCTCCTTGTTTACGTGCTTTGTATTCTACTATTATTGTAGCCCCTCCCTACGGTAACACTTCCTGTGGCCCTAAGGGTATAAATAAATAAATAAATAAATAAATAAATAAATAAATAAATAAATAAATAAATAAATAAATAAATAATGAATGAATGAATGAATGAATGAATGAATGAATGAATGAATGAATGAATGAAGCTTTATTGACACAAGGATGGCGACTCGGCCTATGTGGGGGCGGGTGGGGAGTGTGGTGTCAATTCGGGAAAACTTTACATTCTCAGATGAACGCTAGTAGCGAGAGCGAAGTCCAACAAGGAGGCAAACACCTACGTGGCTGTGGCTGCGGGTGGGTAGAGCCAGTCCGCCAAACACGTAATGCTGCTGTGTTTGCAAGAGGTGCGCTCGGCGTGCAGTCCTGGACACGTTCAGAGGAGATGTTCAATGCTCGGTGTGGCTCCTAAAGAGCACGTCACGCATGTGGGTGGTGTCACGGCTGGCGGAGGTGAATTGCTTGCGGTAGTGCCCGGGAGAACGGGTGGCCTCCCTTTCTTTGGTATGTAAGAGCGCCACTTGAAAAGGATGTCCTCTGTAAGCGCCGCCCTAGCACGAGCCTTGTGGATCAGAACCTGAAGGCCACGTGGCAGTCCTGTAGGTAACAGGTAGTCATTGGAAGGGATGTGGCTGCGGAGTCGAGCTCTAGCCCATCTCTGTTAGGTGGCACGGGCTTCAAAGGGGTCCAAGTTGGGGTCTTGATGAGGCAAAACTGGGTGGGAGCGGGTGGAAAGAACATCGCTCGCCAGGGCGCGCGCGGCCTCCTTGGAGGAGTTAACGCAGTGCCCTGGCACCCAGTCTACCCGGATTTGTAGTCCTGTTGTACAATGTAGCCTTCGGGCAAGCATCTTGATGGACGCACAGATAGAATTCTGATAAGGCACCCGGCGCAACGCGCGGAACGCCTCCTGGCTGGCTGTGAAGATAGTTGCATGAGGCTGGTTGGTAGGCCAGTGAGAAATTTGAAGTTGTCGGACAGCCAGTAATATCGCTTCGAGTTGGAGGTGGGTAGACGATGGCGCTGTTGGATATTCTTGTTGACAGGCGGCTTGAAATGTCGAGTGAATAGCCGCTAATCCAGCAGTATTCGTGGTTGGGTCCCAAGTGGCGTCGGTATAAACAGCGCCGTGTGGAAACCGCTCGGTCATTTCAGCTGTGCGTTTGTGTTTGTTGGAGTAGCGAAGCGTAGGACCGGTGATTAGGAGTGGCTTTGGCCGTGTGCGGTGTGCACACGGCACACGGCCAATAAATAAATAAATAAATAAATAAATAAATAAATAATCACCCACCCCCGACAGCATACGCCTGTCTATGTCCTTTGTAAAACGAAGGCCTCTCCCGATATGGGTGGTTTTCCCAGAATACTCAACCAGGATTTCTGTTCTGGTGAGGGTGGGCTGTTTTTGTTTGATAAAGCCGCCTCAAAATGCTGGCACCCATCTAGTTAAGCCTCACCTGAAACGAATGTTATTATTTACACCTCACCAAGCAGTATTCCAGACATTGGTGACGTGTAAAATGCCACTACACTTGTAATTGCTTGAGAATGGAGAAGGGGTCAGGCTGAGCGGGCAGCCCCCACCATCTCCTTCTTCATCTATTCATATCTCCCACTTGAAACATGAGGGAGTGCGGACACGTTTTGACGCGTACTTCAAATGCCGCTTCCGAGAAATCTTTGGTTCCTCGAAAGACCCACGCCAACCACTTATGTAAACATACATTTATGACTAATATTTGATTAAAATAATATTGACACTTTAGTCGACGTGCAGAAAAAACTATTAAAATGATAAGCAGAAATTCCTAACGTGCATCAGGAATCCAAACCGATAGTTGATGGAGAGACGAAATAAGGAAATTCGCGGAAAGAATGGGCTCGTATCGCGCATTACAGGAGTGGTTGGAGGAATGTGGGAGAGGTCTGCGTCCTGCCGTGGGTGAAATAGACTGTTGGTGATTGTGATGATGATGATGATGATGATGCATGGATCGATTTATGAATTGGTGTATACAGGCAGACGAGAAAGGTAACGTCATAAGAGCTCAGAATTGTAAATTTACACTTAGTTTGAGCGACCGCACGCCTGGATTTATGAGAAACGTAAACGCGTGATTTATACGGGCTTTTTATTTTGTTTTAAGGGAAACCAGATGCATTCTTGGCAGACTTCGGCATACCGATAGATATACAGGCACGAATACTGAAGCAAGATATTTTGTGCGGTAAACACTATTAGCTAGGTTAGGTATGACAGCTACTGCAATATTCTGGATCGCTACTTGACGATGGATGACGGCGCTGCATGCAATGTTTGGTAATGGTAAACCCTGGAAATGTCTATAACGAAAAAATTTCCCCGGGTCTCCTTGCTTCACTGCAAACGTTGTTGGAAGGCGACACTCTTCTGCCTCCCCTTCTGCCCCCTCTGGCACATAACACAGCCTCTTCTGTCCCCCTCCCAAACCTCAGGCTCTTCCCCTACCCTCTACTTCTCGCGTGAAGATGCATTGGTTGCTGCTATGGGGATAGACGCCTCGTAGTCCATTGCAGAAGCTTCAGCTTCTCTCTCGAACCTCCATGTTTCCCCTTCCCGCCGCCTCCGCGGCTCCATTCTCGATTTTCTTTATGGTGGACGATGTTGCGTCCCTTGGAGCAAGGTTAATTTCTGTTTTGGCTCTCTTCGCCAGCGCCGCTTGTCGCGGGCGACCATGTTTTAGAGCTGCTGGTGATGATGTAGATGGTTGAGTGTCCATCACCGTAAACACCACCCCGATGAGATTCAAAGAAAAGTAAAAGCCAGTTCGCGCATTTTATGCACAGTCACAATGTCGTGCCTACAGTGGCGCCGCTTTCTCCATATCCGCTTCGACGGCCGGGTTTCAGCGTTGCTACGATGCACTTTCATCATTAAGATCATTTTTACCATCGGCGCGTTTTGTTTTGTTTCTCTCTTCGTTACTACGGCTGAGAGGCCCAATCTCCTTTGGTAGCGCTATCAACGGACACCGGCTTCGCTAGTCCCCTAATTGCCACTTCTGTATTTATAACGCTGAAGCTACTCTTGTAGGCCACAGTGCATATCTTTAACGCAAGTTGTTATGTCGAAGGCCGCAACCATTTCACTATGTTCACGTTCAGTCAGCTAGAATATCCGCGCTGTGATGGCCCAAGTGCTCCGTGCTGGCCTCGCGTTTCGGAGGACTCTGATTCGAATCCAACCGACAGGAATTGTGCGCAATTTTCTTCTCAGTTCAGCTGTTTCGTATACAGGAGCTTTTCTGAGAAATGTGCCGTCATTCTCACCATTCACTGACCTGGTTTTAATTCTTTGAGCACATGCCATTTTAAGTTGCCTTGGTCAGCCATTTCTGTGCCTTGGAGGCTTGTCTTTCGACGTACATAGTTAACTAATGCCTTCGCAATAAACCCAACCCAATGTGTATAACTAAATTAATGAGCTCTCTCTCATTGCTATTCATAGTCTCGGGTATCAATTTATATATTGCCTCAAATGCGCTTGATGTTTTCGTTGCGTTGAACATGGCAGCGTCTTGATCATTTGGAATGGTTTTGTCTATAAATATATTGTCTTCAAGCATTCTGTCATGTGCTATTTGGGCAGGTTGGTAATTACAGGGATGGAAGGACATACATACATGCATACAGACAGACAGACAGACAGACAGACAGACAGACAGACAGACAGACAGACAGACAGACAGACAGACAGACAGACAGACCTAACTACCCTCTGTGAAAAAACCCCGACCACTCAGGTTTTTACATCTCAGTGTATCTCGTGGACCCTCCATGATGAGAAATTCCTTCAGCCCGACTTAAGAGTGCCCGTCGAGGTCGCACGCCCGTTAATGGGTATAAATAAGATCAGTCGAGTGCCGGAAATAGCCACGCTTCTATCGCGGGCAAAAATCAGCAAAAGGCAGGCGTGAGAACTGTCCAAACAGGTGTCAGTGACTTTCACTCAAGCCAGCTTGTGCCTGCGGTAGGACATAACACACGACACACGCGCGCTACTGACGGGAACCCTCCCCCGTGGTGTGATAAACACGGCGCTTTCGACTCGCCGCCAAAGTTTGTTTTTCCTCCACGAATACCAAGTTCTTCTAGGCATGCTTGAGGCATCTGGACGACGCATATTTCGCCTGGTATAAAAACGCCTTTGCTCACGAGCAGAAAATCACTCTTTAGCTCATCTCGCCAAGAGGAACATCACCATGTTTGCTAAGGTACGGTGACGCGCTGGAGACTTTTATTACCGCAACCACTGATGATGTCGTGATGGTTGATGTCTCGACATTTATTTTAAGGTCCTTCTCTGCTGCCTCGCTGCTATCGCTGCCTCGGCCCCAGTTGAGGAATATGTAAGTCCAACTGGTTGTCTCTAATACGTGCCGTAGTGCTCCGAGGTAAAGTCCTGCGTTATTTTTTTGTTGTTACGAGGATGGGTAAGCTTTCTTTGGAAGTATGTGCTCTTACGGATGCTGACTTTAAGTATATTTCGTATAGCGCAGGTTTCTGTAAGCCGTTTCATCCTGAATGGGGAAAGGACACTCACGAAAGTGTTTCAAATAATTCGAACAATTCGAAAGTGTTTCGAACAAAGTACCTAACATTCAAACATGTTGTGTACAGTAATGTAGGGAGACTTAAAATTTATTTTGTTATATTAGTTTGGTTTTTGTTTATCTATGGCGGAATAAATTACCATTTGCCTAGAAGTCGTATTTTTTTTGCTCGTGTTTCGAGGGTTAGCCGGTAGTTTTCAAGACAGGCCGAACGATCTATTCAGAAGCCTAGTTTTCAACCTGTTTTTGTCTAGTTAATTTTTTTATTCCATGCTGGTGCTAGTGGTTAATTAGTAATTAGCAAGAACTTAAATTGTAGAAGTAACACATTTTGTTGAAACTGGACATTGGTAGTTGAAATAGGGGGGAAAAGATGGCAAGGAGTTAAATCCCTGACGCTTACAGAACGGTCACTGTATTTGGCTGTATCACTTCTTGTCTCCCACTGACGATAATATTGCCTGTTTTTCCTTTAACACTTGTGACATGAGCCCACCATGACGAGACGAACGGCCATCAAGTTGCTCAGAAACAGGAATATAATATCACAAATTCAGAACTGAATTACGCGTGTTTTTCTACTCGCTTTAAATAAATTTCTTAGTTTTCCTTCGAGACTTGTTAATGTGGGTGAGAAGCTTTGACTGAAAATTTACGCCGGGAATAAAAGTTGCGGTATTAACGAGCACGACATTTCTTGTAAGTCCTTTCAGAGGAAAAGTTTTGAAAATGTTTGCGTCCTTTCAATACATTCAGTTATTCTTCAAATCCCTTTTTCTAGTTGAGACGTTGAGAACTTTAGATGTAATCATTACTAAACCTACGTATACTTTCTGACTATTGTGCGACAGTTTTATTAAGAATTCTAAGATAAATTTGGTGGTTCTATGTTGCGGACTCCATCGACTCGTCCTAGTTGAGCACGATTGAGCTTTCCAGTCCAGCTGAATCTATATATTGCAAAGCTTTAGCTAGCAAAATGACGCTTGCCTTGAGGGGGTTTCCATGCCGAAGATTACTAAGTATACTTTTTACTCACTCTAAACTGGAAGCAACAAGTCGACATAGCGCACCAAACACAAAAATGAAACATTAAAATACACAAAAAGGTCTGAAATATAAATCTCAAAGCATGTAATGACACAAGGTGAAAGTTAGGCCTTAGGTGACCTTAGCATTACAGAAAAAATGTTAAAAAGTGGCACGCGTAAAGGAAAGATCGGTAAAAAAAAAAAAAAACAACGACATGCTAAACGACCGGCTCGTAAAAAACAGCCGCAGCTGCTCACTGCACAATTTCCGTCTATTCTTCGCAGCCTCCCCAGCCGTACAGCTTCAGCTTCGACAACACCGACGAATTCGGCACCCGGTTGACCCGCGAGGAGACAAGCGACGCCAACAACTTCAAGGTCGGCTCCTACAGCTACGTCGACGCTACCGGCGTCACCCGTACTGTCAGATACACCGCCGACGCCGACGGCTTCCACGCCACCGTCGAGACCAACGAGCCCGGAACCAAGACCTCCGGCGCCGCCGATGCCCTGTACAGCTCTAGCGCCGTGGAGGTCGCCCCCGTGCCCACCCCGGTCGTCGCCAAGCCCGTGGCCGTGGTAGCCCCAGTGAAGTCCGTGCCCGTCACTGCCGTTAGGCCTGTGCCCGTCGCCGCTTCCTACCCCACTCACGCCGTCCAGGCTGTCCCCATTGCGACCGTAGCCGCCCGACCTGTCGCCTTCGCTCACCGCGTGGTCCCAGTCCCCGTCGGGGCCTACCCTTTCGGAAAAGCCAAGAGCGCCTGAGAAGTGTAACCTCGTAGGCCTTCAAGACGAAGTGACAGAAACCAACCAAGAACTCATTATAAACACCTCAGTTGTCAAATAGCTTGTAGGTCACAACAGGATTTCTTCCTTGCGTCTGACCTCTAAAAAGAATCAGTAGTTGCTGGTGCATCCTGTTGAACAGTTTGGAGGAATTTTATCTGATGTTACTGTTGGAGAAAGGAATATAAATAAATATATCATTTTAAATAATCGTACCGCCTTTTGTACTGATTGTTCCTTTTTACAAACCTTTTGCTTGCGTACATTTTTTTTATTTCATATTTAATGTACACAGCCAACCGCTAGCCGATGCTTTAAAGGGAAGGCCACTTGATTCCTTTTCAGCTTTCTGGTTTGCCATGTTGGCTAATGGAAAGTTTAGTGCGGCACGTGTGGTAGTGCCTAAGAGATCCAGAAAACTAAACAAAATCCGACGTACGCAGTGAGCTAACCCGAATCGGCCAGGGGAAAGGGATTTATTCCGTCGGATTCCTATATGGGATCCACGGAGCCAGGCGGAGGATTCTGGAGGGTTCGAACCGTTCCGAGATGACCGGAAAAGCATAGATAACCCACTGTCGGCTAATAAAGACTGCTAATTATTGTAAAAGTTACACCTACGTGTTTTACCAGAGTTTGCTGATGCACACCGCTGCATGCCGGCGTCTGTTAAAATCACAATTGTCAAAGTAAGAAGGGATTGTGTTGAGGCTATAGTTGGCAAATTTCAGACTCAAAGAAATCGCTCGCCGCACATTACGAGGGACAGGGTTACGTGAAAACCCAAACCGCGCTTTGGGGAGCGAACTTGCCATTACTGCGCAAAGTTGCAAGGTCCGTCGACAGTGTCTGTTTTGCATTTGCGCTTAAAATATGTTCCCCGCCCAAATATACAGCGTATGATTTAGTAATGTTCAACAAAGCGCTTTCGCAAATACAGGGGATTTCGCTTAAGCCCGATCTTAGATACAACGCAGGTGAATAGAGATCGTTTTGGCGGTTTCCCACCGATGTTTCCATTTGGAGTGAATTCTTCCACCATTCTATTAAGGCCCAATCACCCTTACATATGCACAACGACTTCCCGGCGGGCAGCTTTGTAAACGCTATGCATTCAAAGTCAAAGAGTGCGTTTCTACTTCCTCCGCTCTGAACAATGTTCAGAAACCCCACACCTTTGCGCCATAGGACTAGACGGCTGTCAAAGGGCGACGGGAGTAGGGGGTGGGGACATAATAAAACTGGTGAAAGAATTGGTGTTTGGTGCTTGTATGCTTATGGTGAGAATGATCATATACTTCCTTCTGGTGCCATCATATATGGAGTCACCTGTTAAGGGGCTCTATAGGAGAGCTCAGGTGAACTGTTCCCGTCCCGTTCCAAGTGCTGTTATTACTCTCAGACGTCAAGACGTTTTTGTCTTAATACCTGTTTCTAGGCGTCCTATTCTAAGACGGTCTTTTGATAAGTTTTATATATTCTTTTAAAAAGATGTCCCAATGTGTGCAGCGACGTCGTGGCTTAGAGAGTAGTCGAAGCTCGTCATAACGAAGTGGTTTCGGGACAGCAAATAAGTTCGTTATATCCGATATTCGTTGTGACAGTAGAGGTAGTAATCGGCTCTAACAAATCGTCATCTGGCTCGCGCAAAAATCAAAGATACAAAAGATACATCAAAGATACATTATTCTAGGCTTCGAACCCAGTTTAAAGGGACACTGAAGTGATTTGTAAACAATACGGGATTACGAGCGCAAATTGTAGTCCGGAGTCCCTAGGTCCTGTTTCGACCACTCTGAGCGCGTTTACGCGAATTTATTTAGTAGAAAAATCAATTCGAAAATGCTGTCCTGCTCTCTGCACTCTCGCCCATTTTTTTTTTGCGTTTTCGTGTGACGTCAGCAGGAGAGGAGCTGGCAATTGGCTGCGCTACTGCACGGCTCGCCGACCTTCCGCGACCGAGTCAGTCGGCCCAACGTTTAGTCCGTCGGCCGCCGACGGGTCATGGCAATTCGCTCGATCAGTTGAAACTAAGCCACAACACGTTTGTGAATGGAAGAATGTGCCTTTCTTTACTTCGTTAGTTTGTACTCTGTATCTAGCTCCAAGTCAAGGTCGCTTCACACAAGCGCTGCACGAGCGCACATGTGAAGCTTCGCTGACTGGTACGCCATAGGAAAATATAAGGACTCTTGAAGGGGTAGAAGAGTCAGCGAAGTCAATACAGATACTAAGGAAATAAAATCAACTGATATTCTTACCGTACAGCGTAAACTAGGGTGCGGGAAGCACTTTTTTTGCGCTGGGCGAACAAGCACAGCGGTCAGCAGCACGATTACGCATCTGCGAACGCTTTTCCGTCTAAGAAATGCAATTGCTAGACGTGAGCTATTGTAGAAACTCGGGGGACGCTTACTACACGAGCGCAATACAACAAATAGTCACCTAAGCTGCTTGAAATACTACAACTAAATAAAAGTGTAAACTGGTTATACATTATATACCTTATATTTCCATTGCCTGCAGCGCTCTCGCTTGTGGCCGTGTGGTTTGGAGCGCTAGGTATAACATCGCAAGTGTTTTGCCCGTCACAAGTTCGAATCCGCGCACGTACAAGCTTTTTTTTATATAAGGTAACTTTTTCGTTTTTCGCCGATGTTTTCTATACTGCGTTCACATTTTTTTGGGCTGCAACGTTCACTGCTCCACGAACTAGTCCGCAGAACTCGCGCAGCCTGGCACTGGCGCGCAAGCGAGTTCTCGTTGGCGTGCTGTTGCCATAAGCACCGACTGCTTGCGGGTAGTGGGCACAGGCCAGAATCAACAGACCCTTGGCCTGGTGCGAACACGCTTTTTACGATACAGGCATAAGTGAGGCAAGCTCCAAATATGGGGGAAAAGCGCATGCATTTGCGCGTCTGCGGGGACGCGGAGGGCGTTCATGCACTGCGTAGGCCTCGGCTAGTGAATGCTACGATTCCAAGCCCTCCTGGGAGGCTTATCTTATGCATTTTACAGCCGACAACATGGCAGAAGCGTGGTACTACGATTACTGGGATATTGAGAATGCCCATCCAATGACGCCATCGGATGTCAAACGTGTTGTTTTACAGAACCGAATCCGAAACCGAAACTTGTTTGATTGCTAACCTTGGGCGTCATCCAATCACGGTGCCCCCTCCTCCCAACGTCACAGCTTAGTTGGTGCGGCCGCCGCAAACCACGCATGGTAGTTTTTCTTCTTTCGCGCTTTGTAAAATAATTACCGATTTGTCAACCGGATAAACGATTGAAAGTGTGCTAATTTGAGCCAGTCTACGCAGTGCAAGCAAAAATCGGAGCTTGACAAATTCACTTCAGTGTCCCTTTAAACGAAGTAATACTTACCGGTCTCCCTGTGGAATTTCGATTGATCATGGGGTTTAACGCGCCTACGCTTCACAGGGGATGAGACGCGCCGATAGTGGAAGCCTTCGCATTAATTTTGACCACCTGGGGATCTTTTACGTGCTCCGAAATCTCGAACACGTGGGCGTTTTTTCTTTGCGCCTCCATCAGAAAAACGGCCACCGCGGTCGGGAATCTCACCCGCGTCCTCGGGCTCAGCAGCATAACGCCTTAGCCACTGAGCCACCGCGGCGGGTTCCTTGTGGCATTTCGAATGAAATGGACCTAAAACATGAGACCATGTCACAGAAATAAAGCGTGGCCAACCCAAGTTCGTATTTAGTTCGGTATAGCCGATAATTCGCTGTATCATTGTTCGTTATAACGAGGTTCAACTATATCACTTTTCAGTCTAGCTCATGCCAGATATAATCGAAAGGCGCGGTGTGGATCACGACCGACGTACAGTCATGGACGAATGAAATGAAAATACGAAAATATGAACCGGAGCACACACAATACAAAAAATGTGGATAGGGGAGATCGAATAACGACCCTTTACTGGTATATTTGGAAATACACGTTTCCAAAGTTTCTAATTGTAATAAAGCCACGCGACAATTTGACTTTCATGGAAAGAAATCGCGTTATTTGTGTGTTCTGGTTCACATTTTCGTGTAAGCGTTCATTTGTCCTTGACTGCATACATTTAAAGCGAAAAAGATGAGCGCACGTCACTAAAATGGAGTGAGGCGACTTCCGTGCAGTGATAAAACATCTTTAAAGAAGTGAGCGGCTGCGCACATGAAAGACGAGCTAGTCGAATGCCGCCCGGACAGTGCAACATTGCTGAGGACAGATTGTTTTTGAATCAGCGAATTTTAACGCGAGTGCACGTCAACTCAGTGTGAAGCGCCTGTGCTGTGAGGACCATTTGAAGTTACCACTTCGGATATCGCGGAGAATATCCATGCAATTGTTATGCGACGTCTCTGAGCGGCAAAGCTGGGAACTGCCGACAATGCATGGGCATCTTTTTTTGAAACAGTGCGCCATGAAGCACATGAAGCACTTATACGCGCGATTTAACCTAGGCCTTGTGTGAGCTCATATTTCCACCCTTAAATACTAATGCCACAGTGTATGAAGTCTGTCAATGAAGGGCGCGTGGCATCGGAAACTGAATATGCTGGTGTTTCATGCCTGGCACTGTGTCCCATGGGATATCGGATACACGCAGAGCTGTATTTTAATTTCGTTTTTCTAGGAAAAAGTTTTTCGCACCAAAGCTACACCTCGGATATGCGGCACGCTGTAGTATGGGAATCTTTACGCTGTGTCTAAAGGTACGTCGGACGTACCCGCAAAATTTTTTAAAGATACGTCGGACGTATTCGCAAAATTTCTTAAAGATACGTCGGACGTACCCGCAAAATTTCTTAAAGATACGTCGGACGTAAGATATACTTCGGACGCATCCACGAAACTTTGTTAAGTACGTCGGTGTATTCGGTTTCACTCAGCCCAAACATGCAGCGTACGTTCAGCGTTTTCTCGCGTCGACGTCGCGTTGCCAGAAATGCACGGCGACGCTAGCTGAAACTGGAGCGACGCCGATATCTTCACTCGCCAGATATCGGCGTCGACGCAGCGCGAGAGAGCATCGGAAAGCGAGCGGCAGCGTCCGTCTTCGCGTGGTTTGGGGTCGTTCCTTTCAGCAGAAAACAATCAATTTCTTTTTAACTTACGGTAATCGGTTGCCTTGAGACAAATTGCAAGCTATTTCTGTTCGCAAGCGCTCATCCATTTGTGGCTTGTTCGGCTTTCATCGGGGAGATCGGGGATCTGCGATAGCTTTGTGTGAGTTAAATGAGGGAGCTCTGGTTACATCACATCCAGTATTAGCATAATGTGGCTTGTCAGCAAGATCGGTGCGTGACGAGCAAGCGTTATCAACGCCAGAATTCTGGCGCATTCCATTCCATTCGTAGCTCCCGTGGCTTGCGCAGGGGAGACCGGGGATGTGCGATAGCTTTTGTTGGCTCAAATAAGGGAGCTGTGGTTACATTGCTTGTAGCACTATCATTATTGTCATCGGCTTCAAGATCGGTGCGCAAGAAGCAAGCGTTACCACTGCTCCAATCTCTCAAATACGACCAAAAGAAAGCACACACACGACACTATTCGTGGGCAGCCTCAGTTGGTACATCAAATTCTTCGTAACTCCTCGTCTCCTCCCGTGGTCGAGCGGTTGAGAGCCGGCCTACTGTTTTGAAGTATATGGTTCGAATCCCGGCAAATCCATTTTTTTTTTGCGGCGAGGGTTTGATCAGCTGTTTTTTACACGGTACAGACAGGGTGCCAGAGTACCTTGCCTTTCAACCAACAAATGACGTTCGACGGTAACCTCAGTATCAAGGCAGCGCTGCAATTTGTTTTGCTTAGTCGGTACGCAACATGAAGGTTAAATCAAGTAGCAAGTAAAGCAGTTGTTCGAGGTGCGTCTTCGTTTATCATTCTATCTTATTTTGTTTATTTAGTGACGCTAGATTTGACCGTGATGGCTCGAGATACATTTCGCAGCATTTGAATATTTGCCCGCCAACATAGCAATAAGTAAAGACGCCAAGTGATTTTTTTTTCTTGCTAAAGCTAAAGTCTTGATAATTGCAGTTCAAGAAGCGACAATAACTGCTCATAAACGACTTCAACAGGATGGCATACGTGTCCAGCAACGCCCGCCGACGCAGCGACTGGCGCGCGACTTCGCGTGACTCCGTAGTAGTCCGCATTCGATCTCTGACCTCAGCGAAGGCTCTAACCGCCCCTTCAAATAAGGTCCAACTAGAGAACACGAGGGGAAAAAATACATTCTGCGTCAGGTTAGGCATCAGATTCTTGGCATATATACAGCAAACGCGTGATGGTTTTGCCGTCGATGGTTCGAGATAACCACGCTAGTTTTGAGCAACGCCGCTTTCGAGCCACTCTGGGCCCTGTACGTCCGACGTATCTTTAAGAAATCTTGCGGGTACGTCCGACGTATCTTTAAGAAATTTTGCGGGTACGTCCGACGTATCTTTAAGAAATATTGCGGGTACGTCCGACGTATCTTTAAGAAATTTTGCGGGTACGTCCGACGTACCTTTAGACACAGCGGAATCTTTAACCTGGACCGAAATCTCTGCCCACAGATGTTTTCGGGTTTCGCCTCCATCAGAAAAACGACAGCCGTGGCCTGTATAAAACCAGCGCCCTTGGGCTATGCAGCACCACGTCTTAGCTGCTGAGCTGTATTGGACAATGTATTTTGCAAAATAGGTAATCAACTGGTCAATGTATTCTGGACTACAACCCCGAGGCATCTATAGTGTTGTCAATAAAAAGGTTTATTCTTTCCGTCTATCTCAACCATTTCAGTCAGTCAACAGGTGCAATCAATCAATCAATCAATCAATCAATCAATCAATCAATCAATCAATCAATCAATCAATCAATCAATCAATCAATCAATCAATCAATCAATCAATCAATCGGTCAATCAATCAATCGGTCAATCAATCGATCGATCGATCGATCGATCAATCAATCAATCAATCAATCAATCAATCAATCAATCAATCAATCAATCAATCAATCAAACAAACAAATCAATAAATAATTATTTATACCCACTAAACCAATCCATTGCAAATAAACCAAACAATCAGTCAACCAACCAACCAATCAATAAATCGATCAGCCAATCAATCAATTAATCAATCTCAAGGGAACGGGGAAATGGAAAATGAATAGGCCAGTGTTTAAAGCCACCGGCATGTGTCGGTATCTGCCAAGAAGCCAAGAAAGAACTTGGCTAGTCAGCGTCGTTCTGTCGGAGTGTCATAAAGGAAAATAATGCCGCCGAATCAAGAAAAACCTCCCACCTCCCCTCGCGGGAACCCTTGTGTAGATGCGACGCATAGGCGGAGCGGCGAAGGGACCGCGTTTTATAGCGCGCATAACGTTGAGGGGACTGCGTAAACCGGTCCCAGTCGATGACGACATTGGCGTACTTGTAAAGCGGCGTGGACTCTAAATGTTTGAGCCAAGCGTGGATGTTGCTTCGCCGGAGAACGGCACACCAGTTATATGCGCAGCGCGCCCGAAGGAGAGGAAACCGCGGAAGAGAGAGTACTGCACCTGCGCCGGCCCCAGTGCGTCTGCCGCGGCTATGACGCAACGTGCCGTGGCTATGACGCAGCACAATCCAACACAATCTACTTTAATCCAATCCAATCCAAATCCAATCCAATCCAAATCCAATCCAATCCAATTCAAGCCAAGCCAAGCCAAGCCAAGCCAAGCCAAACCAATCGAATCTAATCCAATGCCCCTCGCGAGAGAGTGTTCGCTATCGGAGAGGAGAGGGGGTGAGCGGCGGAGAGCGCAGCTGGCGCAGCGAGGAGAATGGGGGAGGGGCGGACAACGCCGACGACGCCGGAGGGAGAAGGCGAGTGAATGAAATGCTCTGCATCTAAAAACGCCTTGCTAACACCCAGGATAGTCGGTGCGTCGCGCTGCAGGCTGGAAAGCTCGAGGCGTGCCGTCCGCTATCCGAATTAACCAAGCGGTGCTTCTCCCGTTCGAGCATATCCTCTCGTATACAGAGTAGCAAAACGATTTTCAATTTTACGCGTTAACGTATACACCTTGGCCTTAAATATTAAGGCGAAAGCCTTCAATGTTTCATGAAACGCGAACAGTCATCATCTTCGCCGGCGTCAGAACGATGGGTACCAAAAGTCACGTGACCTTAGCGGTGGGACATGCACAGTGGGACATGCGTAGTAAAGGGATAAAAGTTGGCACAGCGCCAAGAATAAGGTCAGGGGCAATGCTTTCACGGCGGAGTAATGGGCGTGACACTGTGATGTCCTAAAGTATGCTAAAATACAAAAGAAGTAGACAAACAATAACATAAACAATTAAAAGACCAGAGTGTCTTGCTGGCACTGCCACAAAAGACCCCGACATCTCTCCTCCTCCCTCATATTCACCCGTCTCGTCCCATCTATGATGAATGCATTGGAGGTTTTCTCTAGTCACTTCAAATTTTCCACGTTCGCACTGCTCTGCCGTCATCGTCTGGGACCTTTTGTTTGTGTTCTGCTTGAAAGAGCTCGAGACGGCATCGTTTTTTTTTAGTGGTTGCCTCCATCCTGCCTCTAATCGGCCGCTTTTTTATGCGTTTTTTTTAAATTTGCTATCGGAAAACAACCTAACTAACTTTTGCCTTCTCTCGCATTTTGTGTTGTGGAGGGCACGCCACACTGAGCCATGGAATCGTTTTAGTAATGTGGAACGATCTCGCCTACAAATTTTTCGTGTTCTGGAGCATTCGTTTATCTATTCTTTGACTGGGTGGTTGATCCGAGTAACAGATGGAGATACAGGTAGACAGACAGGCAGACCGACCAACATTTTCACGTTTATGTAGTTCGAGAAAGACTAACACCTTTAATACTTATTAAGCAACGACGGGAGAAATGTGAGACAGCACGCTCGCGGAAAATACGGGTTCAATTGGTACAACGACCATCTGATTTCTTTTTATTCCGCTGTGCACGTGCGGTGCTGCTTCCTTTTGAAGAGAATCACCAATAAAGAACTAACGGGGAATGAAACTTTGGGACATTGGGTGCACAGACGCTACTGATAATGAATGGAATTAGTACGTAAGCCCTTTATGCCACGTCTCTCTCTTTTCGTTCCTTTTTATTCTACAAATGGTGTCGATAAATTGGTGTGTGGCTTCAGTGCAACATGTCTATT
This sequence comes from Haemaphysalis longicornis, assembly GCF_048455015.1. Classification (NCBI taxonomy): domain Eukaryota; kingdom Metazoa; phylum Arthropoda; class Arachnida; order Ixodida; family Ixodidae; genus Haemaphysalis; species Haemaphysalis longicornis. The sequence goes on along the minus strand of NW_027526295.1, from coordinate 224,857,631 downwards.
TTGGTGGTTCCGGTTCCTAATGGTTGCTTTAACTTCCTTACCTTTTTTCCACGTGGTTTTGTTATGTGCTGTTTCATTATATGCGAAAAGTAAGTTCGGGTTTGCTCTGTGTAAGCGAGATTACATTCTTTTTTGTGTGCCGCTGACTCATATTCTATTTTGTACACTCCTGATTATTATTAATTATACGACAAGTATATTAGGCCTTAATTGTGTGTTAGTTTTACAGGTTTCTGTAGTTTGTGCGTCGTTAATTATTTGTAATACTGTATTTGTAACTGCCCCCCCCCTCCGTTATACCCCGTGCGAGAGGGCTTTTAGGGGTATTGTGAATAAATAAATAAAATGCTGTTACACAGGAATACACAGCGTCATTTTCTCAGCGCAGTTCACGAGAATAAAGTTTCATTCTTGACTGCCGGTTGTTGCTTAAGCAGAATACGCGGGATATTTTATCTTTATGTTTTTTATGGATATTTTATCTTTCTTTCTGCATATATGTTTGAAAAGTTCTTACTGCTTGCATATTTTTCTACGTCTGTTATTTGTGATTCTGTTACCACCCATTCATGTTATGTTTGATGTATGCGCATGCTCCCCCCTATGTAATTCCATCTTTTGGAGGGCCTTTAGGGGTACCTGAAGAAATAAAAAAAATTATATATTCAAGCTAATCCCTACCCAGAAATTTAAAAAGTCTGGTGCTGTAGATAAATGCTGAATTTGTTGATTTGTATAAATGCCGATAAGCGCGTTACCCCTTCTTCACCCAACAAATACTTAAAAGTACCAAAATAATGCCGAAAGATGAAATACCTACACCATAGTTTTATATCATAACAGAATAAGTTGTATCAGAAAACAATTTTGCTTTTCGGGGTTTGTCAGAGGCTGGAGTGCATTCGTATATTAATCCTGCGTATTTATAATTATAATGACTCAGAAAGCTGCATTGTTGCAGAGGCTGTCCAAAAGGAGGTTGTATGCTCTAATACCAAAAAGAACGTTTTTTCTGTTACTGCAGAAACCAGCAAAGCTTATTTTTGAAGGCAGATAACACAAGCAAATTAATATCTCTCAGTGTTCATTTGGGTCAATTACACAGGAGGAATGAGGTTGCGTGCACTACACGTGGGCTTTCGCGCACTCCCGCTTCCCAGTTAGTGTCCTGGTGGCAATCGTATTAAAGAAAATAAATGATGTGCTTAAAGGGATCGCTGTTATTGCAGGGGAAAGAAGATATGCGAGGGTTTGTGAGAGCTGGCTGAAGACGGGCTGCTTACTTTCACTTGCAGGCGGGGCGCCTGAGGCGAAGCGGTAGCCTTGCAATACCAAGCACGTTCCAGACCAAGGACCTCCTCGCCTGTATAGTGATAAAGTTCCTCCTAAATTCTGGGCCTTGTCATTAATTTTTCCTTCCCATTGTACACTGACACCTTCAGTGCACATTAAACACTTTGGGAACACGCCGTGGAAGCGGTATAAAAACGCGGGTGCTCGGTGTGGAAATTCAGTCTTGTTCTCATCTCGCTACGAGGAACAACGCTCCCTCAACCGGCAATCATGTTCGCCAAGGTGCTGTGTTAAGGTTCTGTCCCGGGAGACAAACCATCTTTATTTTGTTGCACATGGCGTAACAGTCATGGAGGTGACAGTTTTGCACGGGCTTCCTTTCGCAGGTCCTGCTGTGCTGCCTCGTCGCTATTGCTGCTTCGGCTCCAGTTGAGGAATACGTGAGTTGTAGTTTGTTATAGGCCAAAGTAATATCCATAGCCATCTTGCCATTGTAGCCTTCATTAGATATAAGCCGTAACCGTTAATTTTGTCCAAGAACTAGAACATTGGACCTATATCGGGCTTTGGTCGAGAAGGATCGGTAACAATGCACTCTCATGCCAAGTATAAACAATCAAACACACAATAGGCATCTAAACACAACAGTAAGAACTACTCGCACAGTTGGCCATTCTGTTTTGAATGGAAAAATAACACCTACTTTAACGAATGGCATAAGAAGCAAGAACGTCTGCATTGTTCTTCACAATTACAGCATAGCTGCGAATATTACCTGATCTATGCCTCGGACTGTTCCACCTTATCCCATCTTGAAGAAAGTAAGAAAAACGCGTTTTGAAGAGAGCAGCTACTCGAAATATTTTTATAAGCAATGGGATCTACATGTACCTGCTACCAGAGACGTGACATTGATTTGACCACATTTTAACAACAAAACCAAAACTCAAACGCAGTAAAAGTATTACACAGTGTTATTGAGAAAGCATCGGCGCATGTGGCTTCATATTGTCACTAAGTTCAATTGTTACAACAAGGACGAAAGCAGTCACGATGCACAACGCCCCAGTCTCCATGATTATTCAAATTCTCCATGATTATTCACATCAACTGAAGCATCCTTGTCCCGACGTGAATGTTTCAGACTCGCAGGCACAAGGGGAAAATTACCTTTTATAGTTTGCCTCTAAATGTGAAGTGCAAGTTCTGATATTTCAAACAATGTGAGCTCACCAGAACGCCATCCTTTTTTTTTTAATTTGGGGATGCTTTAAGAACAGTGTCTGGATAGCTTCTACCCGCAACTTTACGCACTCAGTGACTCTTAACTAACCACAAAAGGCTATGCTGACGCCAAAATTCTTACCCTTGTATAAAAATACTACGCGGGTTTCACAAAACACAATATAATGTATATGTACGCTAAATATATGAACATGAAGTGGAGAGGAAGTATACACTGCGAGACGTTAACGTTACAGTATTTATGCAGCTAATAAGAGACCTAGATTTCGTGTCTTGAAAGAGCGCACTGACTAGGCAATAACGAGGCCAGCCAATACTAAACCTTTGCGTGTCAGAACGAAAGGATCCAAAAGTAAACGCCCACCGAGACAATTATTTTGAAGGAATGAATGGCTGATAACTTTGTCCACCCACACACGTATTTCTTTAATTTTTCCGCAGCCTCCCCAGCCGTACAGCTTCAGCTACGACAACACCGACGAGTTTGGAACCCGCCTGACCCGTGAGGAGACCGGAGACGCCAACAACTTCAAGGTCGGGTCATACAGCTACACCGACGCCACCGGGGTCACCCGCACCGTGAAGTACACCGCCGACGCCGACGGCTTCCACGCCACCGTCGAAACCAACGAGCCCGGAACCAAGTCCTCCAGCCCCGCTGATGTCCTCTACACTTCCAGCGCCGTCGAGGTGGCCCCAGCCCCCGCCCCAGTCGTGGCCAAGCCAGTGACCGTTACCGCCGTGCACCCAGCTCCATTCGTGGTCGCCCGCCCCGTCGCCTTCGCCCCCCAGGTCACCTTCACCGTCGGGAAGGCCAAGAGCGCCTAGGAGCGCAAACTTCATAGCCGGAGCAAAATGATCGCAACGCGATGGTAATGACCTTCCACAGGTGCGATGGCGTGGACGAGTTAGAACAACATTCAGGTGATCAGATCCTAATGCAGAATGCTCTTGTTTTGTTGCTTTCTTTGTTAATTCTTAAAGAGATATACATCAAATATATATTTGCGTTGGAAAAATATTTTAAAATAAATACGTTTGTTTTGGTTTAGATGCGATGTTCTGAATTCATACACGCAACCAAGTCCTTCCGAGATCTGCTAATGGAGACATCCTTATCTGGGATGGGTGATCGAGCTGAGGAGGTCTGACGGACATCAATTTTTAACCAATTCTGCTACTACACTCCATCAGAACCTCGCAATAAATGCTGAAGTGGGCTTAGCCCTGTTCATTAAAAATTGCTTTGGGATCACACACCTACCCTGCGACGCGGTCATTTTCCTCTCAATTCCCACAACTCTTTCGCATCAGGCACACAGATCAATTTTCCCGGCTAACATCACGTTAATCCAGCCGGAAGCTGGCTCACGAGGTTCATATAACTATTTTTTAGACTAATTAGAAGTGTCACTGTACAAGCACTCTTGCTATGCTTTAATGGCTTTCGCTCAGTTCACTGCTTCCTGGCCCCGAGGTAGCAGTGGGAGGGTTCGTTTTCTTTTTAATATCAAAAGAACGTGGAAAAATTTTTTGCCTTATGAAACAGACAAGAAACGCAAAATACAAGTTAATATTCATAAAAGAAGGACAGATTAATGAGACGACACTTTCACAGAACAAAATTTAGTTGGACAAAAAAATAAATAACCATCTCGGCGACCCTATTCGACAAAAGATTTGACATCTTTGCCGAATTGCGACATCCTGACAATGTGACGCTGTGGTGACGATAAGCCAAGTCACCCCTGGAGAGAGGCTACATAGCTAGATTGGAATACCGGGAAATACAAATCACGATAGTTGCTTCGCGTTTTGTTACAAAATGAATATTAGTTTTTGCGCCTCACGAATCTCTGTGCACTGGATGCGATAATGAAAATGCTTTGATACTAAAGCAGCAAATGCTGCGCACTTAAATGTAAAGATGAGAATTCTCTCCCCCCCCCACTATTTTTTTCAGGCGACAATATCGGACCTCACAAGTAAGGAAAGCGCTTTGGCCGAGCTAGTTGCGAAGGCTATAATAAACACACCAAGCATTGGCCTCCATTTTGACGTGTTTTTGGCTGCGTGGCTGCCCGGTTTTCAATGCAGTGATGCCGAAGACGGCTTCCACCCCTTACCATGGCCTTCTGTTGGCGTTTAGTTATAGTGGGGAGCAGAAATAGTGGGATTAGTTATCGAATTAGTTATAGTGGGGAGCAGAGCCAGAAATGTTTTTCGGGGAATGTTATACGCTACCGGTCAAAAGTAAAACAAAAGATAATATGCCCTTGAACAATATCTTAGCCATTTTTCTAAATTAAGCCGAACGGCTAGTTGTTTTGTTCCCTGTAATATCTACTAACAATACGAGTGTACACAGGTCTGTGAGGAATGATTTTGGTCAAGAAAGCAACGGCCTTTTTTGTTTTCGTTTTTGCTTTGTAATTTATTAATGCGATTGTACGGTGCGCAACACCCTTGTCTATAACACTGAGTTCAACCTCAACTGGTTACCTCTCAAAACTGAGGACTCAAACTTGTCACAAAAGACGTTGAGGTCAAAATAAATTGTCAAGACTTCAGAATGACACAATAGTTTTCTTCAAATGTTTTCCGGCTGAGGCAAGATAAAGCTATAAGTACAAAACCTGTGTTATAGACAAGGGTGTTGCCCTCTGTACATAGAGTAGAAGAAAATCCCTCCAATTGGGGAGGAAATGCCGCACTCAAAATTTTGTCAGGTGTTCTGATACCAAATCACCCCCCTGGCTACGCCCCTGGTGGGTATTTGGTATGTCCAATTATAAGGACATGGATATTGTGAGGCAAGTTAAAAAGAACATAAAATATTTAGTGGCGTGATCTCTACGTCACCAACAAAGGCCACTGACAAGGGGTGAGTAGAGAAAACGACGTCTCCAGTGTGCCGCACAGGTGGCCGCGTAAGAGAGCGCGGCACTGCGCAATATCAAGGGGGAGGAAGACACAGCGTGTGGCGAGGAGTACACACGACTAGGAAAAGAGGCAGCAGCGGTGAAGAGGAGTATAAAGCGGGCCTGTAACCATACTCCCTTCGTAGATGGTCTTGCTTCACTGTGCGACCCAGAATGTGGGAAAGCCAGCCTGCAAAGCTCAAGCCTACACTGATCTCCTCAACGTCGGCGTCATTCCTAAAGAGAAATGCATTGCTAAAACGACATTTTCTAAGAGCAATACAAGCCGTTTTATACCAAAATGGTGAGGCCCCAGCACGTATATTTTTAAAGGATTTTTTTTTCCATGCGCTGAAAATTGTTGGTTATGCTTGGTCTATCGCCGGAGAGGAGAGGCTGGATATTAGTCACAGACAACTTCGCTGTAATATAGATTGTTATTGCCGTTACTGTGGTCCGGCATAGGTGGGGGAATCCTTTTGGGGTGCCTGATTTGTTTGTTATTGCAATCTCCTCGTTCACACTACGCGGCGTTGAAGTAAAGAAATACATTGTGTCGAAGCAAAAAAAAAAAGTCAGTAAACTTTGACTCCCTCCTAAATTTTTAGTCTCCTAGACTAAAAAAGCATCTTCTCCACTCCACCCCCTGCGTGCCCCTCCCTCCCAACGAGCAGAGAAATAAAAGTAGGAGGGAAAAGGGTCTAGTTGAAAAACAGAGCAAGAAACACAGGGACAAAAGTAGAGGGGACGACGCACAGTGCCATGCGTCGTCCCCTGATCTGTTTCGTGCGTCGTCCCCTCTTCTTTTCTCCCCGTGTTTCTCACACATGACCATAAAAGCATAGAAACAGAAAAGAAATATGGAAACATAAAATACAGAAACACAAAAACATGGAAACAAACATAAAAGCACAATTCTTATATTAAAACCAACATTTCAGTAGCTTCTGTAATTTCCTCTCAAATCTAGTTCCCGTTGCTAAAACCTAGAGCCTATTTCTGAATTGACTCCTATAGATAAATTGGCCCCGGCGATTTATCCTGTATCCCGGTCTCAGGCATTCCCGATGTGCCCTGATTGGTGTTGGGTTTTATTTGCAAGACTGATATATTCAGCGTGCACACTGGGTAGTAGTAGTAGGGAACCTTTATGAGAAAAGGAGGACCCCCCGTCACGATGGAAGAGAGGGATGGGGAGGGACGGTAAGGGATAAAAACAAATGCTGGTAGTTCTCAGTTCATTGGCTCAATGGGCCACTTCTTGGAATGTGCAGTTAATGGGCCAGTTCATGGTAACGGATTCGCCAGTCCGATCCACGGAGGACCTACTCAAACAACCCGTGTAAGACCGCTTTGAACTGAGTAAATTGAAATTTCTGATAACAGTTGTGCATATATTTGTTGTCGATCGTGGTGTGGTTGTGGGAATGTGAACGTGCGGTGGCTGGAAAATGCTGGGCACCACTAAACAAGGCGTGCAAGGACCGATGGAGTGGTGGTATGGCAGTGAAAATTGTTTGTTGGCTTATTTTGTATGTATTTGCATTTACTTACCTGTACCCACCCTGGAAAAGTCTTGAGAGAGACTGGAGTATTTACAAACACAAATTAAAGATATCGGAGGGAAGGGGGGGGGGGGGCAGATGATCCTCCCACGCAGGAGCAACCAATGTTTTTATCAAAAAATGTTTCTTTTTGCTGGAATGTGATTGCAAAGTCCGTGGCACTACAGAATGTGCAAATGTAGTTACGTGTTTATAGCGCAAAAATGAATTAGGTGCCAATTTTCGCTGCAACTTTACATGTATAGTCGTAATGAACAATGAATACACTCCTACCCTGCCCACTTACGATACCCCACTACCACGTACTCTTGCGCTGCAGACTACGGTTGTATGAGTACAATGGCAGCTATCGTTACCAACTGCGACGAACACATTGCTAGTATTATCCTTGCCAGCATCAGCACTCTCCCAGCGGAGGAAGCAGCCATCACTCTTGCTATCGCCCCCACTTAGTCACATACAATCATCACAGACATTAAAGCAGCGTGTCATAGCTTCTTTACGGGACAAATATCAAGACCGACTGCAAAGATTTTTCTCGAGCTACCCGCTCAACAGAAGATCCGTCTGGTTTTGGCTCCTGTCCACTCGGGCTTTCGCAGCATTGCCATGGCTCGGAAAATAGCCTTTGAATTAGCGGACTGGCCACAGTAAGACGTCTGGCTGCCGGTAGCTCACTCCCTAGTCACGTAGCAGAACATCATTACACTACAGGTGTGATAGGCAACAATATTCTCCTGCGCACCAACCACTCGCCAAGGACTAGGAGAAAAACTTCGCTTTCGCAAACACGCCCCCCCTCCCCCCCCATTCCCTCCTTCTATCTAAACCTTACTCCATCAATCACACCCTCTATAACCCCACCTGACCTTGCTGCAATAGGGTCGGTACGCTCTGCCACATGGTGCGGGCCCACAAAGGAAACCCAGAACTTATCCAATCTCTAACCTTTACCATGAGCAGTGGGAGGAAGCACTGCCCAGCTCAATTCGCGAAACTCAGCTTCGGTTAGTGGAACGCACGGAGAAGGCATTAAGCTCCAACAGGATCCTGAAATGAGGAATCCTACAACGTACAGAGGTTGTTTTATTTTAAAAATGAAGTGTGCTTAGTTTTTTTCATGTTCTCCAAGAAATTAGTGGGAGCGACCGTGGTCGACACAATTTGTGAATGATTCGGAAAGGTGGGAAGTGGTTTACATGTTGCTAAGTGTACCCCACTCTCCTTGAAACCATTTCTATGCAACAGAAAAAAAACATTCAACATTTAAAAAAAAATTCATATACATTCAGCACCGCCTATATTGACAATACAGAGTTTTAGCTGACCGTTTTCGACCGCCCACTCCGTTCCGATTGCAAGCGGGAGTGCCATTGCGCATGCGTGTCACACTTCGGCGCAAGCGGCGTCACCGGAGGGGGTCCTGCTCAGCTCTCCGCGTACGCTGAGTGGACCGTCGCGGCAGGTTACGCTACAGCGTGGAATTCCAACATTGCTGGCCCCAGCGAAGCTTGAGTTGAACATAAGCGACGAAATGGAGAAAATGCTCCTGAATAGGCAAAGATGTCACACAGCTCAAAGAGGTTTACAACGGAAGCGAAAACCGTAGACCGAAGCGCGAGCCTACGTCTATGCAGCTACCAGGAAGACAGCCTTGTCTCGGCTATTGGAAAACTGAACGGCTTTTTTAAAATTTTCAAGAATATTATTACGTGTCAGCGGCTAAATTACCTAAGAAGGTAAAAAGGCCGATAAACACGGTATTCTGCCTTATTATAGTGACCAAAAATGTAAATTATTATAGTTCCTTTTGGATGAACTCTTGATTTTCTAACGCAAAGGGCACGACTAGTATCGCGAATGTTTCCCCGTTGAGGGAGATTCAGTTATCGGTTAGCTAAAAGCCTTTCTGCTGCTAACGCTGCTAACGCTCCGGTTGTGCTGAGCGGGCCGTCGAGAAAAGAGCGGACCGTCAAAAATGGTCAGCTAATACTCTCTGTTATGTTCTCATAACAGCAGGGGCGCATGTCGGTTCTTCCTGCAATTTATTGAAAGGTTATTGGGAAGAGTGTATTTATATTCCGTGGGGCCAATGGGGGGGTGGCACTGTGCTTTGATGGAAAAACAGCGCAAGAGACGGGAATAAGGAAGACGACACTCCACGCAGCGCTGGCTGCCAGCTGAAAGTTTTCGTAAGAAAAAAATTCCACCGCACCTCCCCGAGGGGGATTGTGAGGATGCAGAAATGCGAACGTCGAACGCAACGTCCTCGGGTACCATGCGAGGAAGGCACCGCACAACCTTCGATACGTCGATGGGCACGTTCACCGCCTGTCCCTTGATTCCAAACTGCCCGTTGCCTCGAGTCAGCCGCCTGAAGCTCATGAAGGGGAGTCGAGGCGCGATGAGCCGCTCTTCGACCGGGTTCAGATCGGGAAGATACGCCGGCCGAGGAGGATAACGGTAGCCAAAACTTACGCAGCCCTCCTCTTCGCAGCTTTGTCTTCTTCTCCTTCTACTTCTTCAGCGGTTCCCCTACGGGAAGATGACGATGGTGGTTGAACGCGAAGCTATCTCGTGATGGATTGTTTGGTTGGCCAATCCCTAGGGGCATCATGCCACAATCATCATCAGACGCGCTGCGCCACTCTTCGACCGGGTTCAGATCGGGAAGATGCGCCGGCCGAGGAGGATAACGGTAGCCAAAACTCACGCAGCCCTCCTCTTCGCAGCTTTGTCTTCTTCTCCTTCTTCTTCTTCAGCGGTTCCCCTACGGGAAGATGACGATGGTGGTTGAACGCGAAGGTATCTCGTGATGGATTGTTTGGTTGGCCAATCCCTAGGGGCATCAGCCACAATCATCATCAGACGCGCTGCGCCGCTCTTCGACCGGGTTCAGATCGGGAAGATGCGCCGGCCGAGGAGGATAACGGTAGCCAAAACTCACGCAGCCCTCCTCTTCGCAGCTTTGTCTTCTTCTCCTTCTTCTTCAGCGGTTCCCCTACGGGAAGATGACGATGGTGGTTGAACGCGAAGCTATCTCGTGATGGATTGTTTGGTTGGCGAATCCCTAGGGGCATCATGCCACAATCATCATCAGACGCGCTGCGCACGCCGGCCAAGGGGCGCACGACAACCCCCGACTATAATGCATTTCTGCATAAAAAAATATGATTTTTTACACGTGTACTGGACAACACATTAAAAGAAAATAACCGAGCAAGCTACTGTGTATTGAGATACTTCATCTCTTTCACCAGTAAATCCAAAGATGGCGAGCTGACGCATTTGTCTTTTTTGTGATGGCTAGTGCTTCAAATGTTTTTTGTGCGCATTGGTCGCGTTATCACCTCAAAATGACAACTTTATCCAAAGCCGGAAAGCAAGCGCGGTCATTCGAACAGTGCAGAGCAAGTTCAATACCAATCCCGAGCTTAGGCGATACTGTGTTCCCTTAGGCGATCGTTGATACACCGACCTGTTTGACCTATATCGGACCGGCTGCATAACAGTTTGATTTGCTACACCACAGGAGCAATGCAGCCAACGTTAGGTTAGCGTGCTTTTAATGCAAATGGCTTTTCTCCCTCTATCATTTATGACGGAGCACTACCCACCTAGCTTGTATACGGTGCGGAGAAAACCATACGCACTCCCACAAGCGCAGTCCCTCTCTTAATTCCCTGCGACATCTGATGTGCATGTATGTAATAACTGCTGCTCCATGACCAGGTTCTTCAGGTTGGGTCTGCTCGTAGCACCCTCGCGGAACACTGACAACAATACTTCTGCGAGACCCTTGAGTAGCCCGTCGGAATAACCAGCTGCACGCTACTTTTTAACTTTATTTCAGAAGGCTGTGGCTCACCGTGCGCGCACAGGACCCAATCAATAAATTTATCATGGCGGAGAGAGCAACACTTGTTTTGACAACTTTCGAGGGTGTAGATGTGAAAGGCAGCATGCTCTTTCTTGAGCGTGAGGAACATTGCCAGAAAACGGGCTTGGCTTGGATAAAAAGCATTCGATGAAGGAACCTCAACTGGGAATCGGACATTTCTCGGCTTAAGGTGTACTTGACAGAGGTATCGTTAAATATAGAAAAAATATCGGTCACATGCTTACGACACAAGTCTTACGGGGAAACAAAGACCTTCAAGAATCCACCAACACAGCAAAAAACGCCTATTTAAGTTTAAGCTCTGAAGGTTAATGACAATGGCGCAGACCAAACTGGTCCATACAATGTCTCTCTCAATCGGTGCTACGCAAGGACCAATGCATACACCCATCTTTGGCACACGACAAATGACTGAGGTAGACCCGTAGAAACTCTCGGAGTCGGCTTGTGCTTTTCTCCAAGAGGGAGAAAAACGAATTGACCCACTTTCAGGGCTTGAACACTACCCACTATTTTAAAGTGTAACTTTCTATGTCTCACCGATGGCGTCTGTCGCGTCGAAACCGCACTGCAGAAAAGCGAACTTTCTCTGACGATGATGATGATGATCCCGGGTTAAGTGGAAGAAAAAAACGCTTCCTTCGGACGGAATTAAACCTGGGTCCCTGGCGTTATGAAGCCGACTTCTATCCAATTGCGCCATTCTGACACGGTTAAGGCAGTATGGATTTGGAGACGGGAGCATGGACGTGCAAAATGAGAAAAAATGATGCACCTAACGATCCATCTAACGACGATGATGGTTGGACGCGAAGCTTTCTTCTTGCGAAATCAAATGGCGAAGGGTCAAGGTCAAAGCCGCTGCGATCAAAAGTATAAACTGCGAGTAAAAAGTACAAACCCAGACGAAAACCAAGGAATGCGTCACAAGAAAGCTCCGCGTTCAACGATCGTCGTCGTTAGACGGAGGGGTGCATCATTTTTCGTTCGATTGATTTCTTGATGGTTTTCTAAAGAAATCTCAGACATTCCCGACTCGCATTACGAGGAAGACGCAGTTATTCAAGAGTCACTGCACTGCAACCCTCATTAATGCAGCGCTTAAACCGCAGCCTAAACAGGCACCAAACAAACGCCGCTCTTGCGGTTCCCTTAAGTTTTCTATAAGGGCCCAATATCACGTTGTAAGGCTGACCCCACGCCGTACACACTTGCAACCTTCTGTGTTGGAACGTTAGCTGGCATTCCTAGGACGTTGCCGCCGTCCCTATGGAACATTGACGGTCCCCCTTCACGCACATTTACCACCTGTGGGTACGTGGTTGTAAAAAGTATTTAAGGGCAGAACACTTTGGGTGCTCGCCTTTTCGTCGTAGCTCGCTCGCTCGACCCAAGTAGAGGCAAACGGCGTTCCGTCGTAGCGGCTGTCGTTGCGAAGTCCCACAGAAGCTTCGAAAGCCAAGCAGTTTATATATTCATAATGGCTCTGCACTTCCGACACCTTTCACATTTAGTGGAACTGCATCATTTTTTTTCTCCACACCAGGTTGCCGTCCAAAGCTCTCTAAGAATAAATTTTCTATTAGGAATTGATAAACCGCCCCCACGCGTATGCGCAGTTTGCGGCAGTACGGACCTCGACCTTGCGCAGCCTTCTGTTCTCGACACTTGGGACACTACGGGTTAATCTAGCAAAGATATGCTTCTTTCGCTAGCTATATTCAGTGGAGGCCAAATCTATAAACATTGATGAATTATTCTTACACCTTATTTATTGGGAACTGACTGCCTTCTTTCTGTTAAAATCGCCGTTTGTTAACGGCTGCGGGATGGTGTCTGGGAGAATTTTTTTTTGGCCGACCACGAGGAAGGCACTTTGCTTTCGAAGCCTCCTTCAATAAACAAAACGAAATGTCAATCTTTTGGCGCATAATGGCATGCCGTTTAGCAACCTTAAAGGGTAAAGAAGCTTCTCGACGGTGCCCACAACCGTAATGTTTCGTTATTGCGTGCTGGTTTCATACCCACCTGAATACGCGTGATAAATTCCTTAAAGGAGTAGTTAGCAGGAAGGTAAGAAAAACTGGCACCGTAAACAAACAGAGGCCAAGAAATTCTGAATTAGTAATATTGTCGCGAAGACAAGAACGATGCAGTTGTCTTGAATGAGAAACACGTTTATTGGAGCGAACTTGTGCTCCCCTAACAACTCAAAAGAATACAGAGGCGGCGAAGCAGCGGTCAACAAAGTGACTTGCACAGGCGAGTGTCGTCGTATCGAATGCCCCGGCGTTTGCTCTGCAGGCTTTTTATCTTTCGGCGCGCGTGGTTCTGGAACCGTCGATTCGCATCGAGAACATTGTAGACGCAAGAAGATTATTCCGGGATGTTCGCGTTAAATCGGAATGCCCTCCTTATCAGAACAGATAACACATGCGGCACAGAAAGAAAGAATGGAACACGCGCTTCCCTTGGCACGGAGATAACACAGACCGGCGCAGCCGGGCGGTAAAAGCAAAACACAAATAAACAAACCCAATGCATGGTTCGCAGCATTACCCCCCCCCCTCCAAGAGTGCATCGACCCGATGCTAACATAAGCGACAGTCCGAAAATGAAAATAAAAGTTCGTCATCGTTCGTAGAAAGGTTTTAAGCGAACCACGTGGACGACTTCGGGCCGCGTACGTCGTCGTGATGTGCCGGAGTCACCATCGGGGATCACTTCGTAGGTAAGTTGGCCGACACGTCGTAGAATCTGGTAGGGTCCGAAATACCGTCGCAGGAGCTTCTCATTGAGTCCGCGTCGTCGGATGGGAGTCCAAACCCACACACGATCCCCTGGTTGGTACTCGGCGTCTCGGCGTCGGAGGTTGTAGCGGCCCGCATCCACCAGCGGCTGGTCCGTTATACGAACTCGAGCGAGCTGGCGGGCCTCTTCCGCACGTTGAAGATATCCGTGGACGTCGGCGTTGAGGTCGTCGTCTTCTACATGCGGAAGCATGGCGTCGAGCATCGTAGTCGGCCTTCTACCGTAGACAAGCTCGAACGGCGTCAGCTGCGTCGTCTCCTGGATAGCCGTGTTGTACGCAAACGTGACATACGGGAGCACTTCGTCCCAAGTCTTATGTTCAACGTCAACGTACATTGACAGCATATCTGCGATTGTCTTGTTGACGAACAGCCGAGGAGTAGGTCATGGCTTGTGGTTCGCGGGGTGCTTCCGATGGCGTAGAAGTTCCCAGTGCGTTTTGGACTTCTCGGATTACGTCGGTCAGGGAAGCCACTTGAGGTTGCGGCGTCGTTGGAAAAAGCTTCCGAAGCTCCTCCCTGACCACTGCTCGGATGGTCTCTCGCAATGTATCGGAGCTTCCATTTGCGGCACCGATGGTCTCCGAGAACAGCGCGTTGACAGGGCGGTCGTACTGCCTCGTTCGAATTTCTAGCGTCTTCTCCATCGCGGCCGCCTCAGACGCGAATTCCGCCACTGTCTTCGGAGGGTTACGGACTAGACAAGCAAAAAGTTCTTGCTTCACTCCTCGCATTAGAAACCTGAGCTTCTTTTCCTCAGTCATTTCAGGGTCTGCACGACGAAAAAGTCGCTTCATCTCCTCAACGAAAATCACGACTCCTTCGTTGGGGTGCTGCGTTCGAGTTTCAAGCAAAAGCGCAGCTCGCTCTTTTCTCACCACGGTAGTGAAGGTCTTAAGTAACTCCCTCTTGAATTGAGTCCAGTCGGTCAAAGAGCTCTCATGGTTCTCGAACCAAGTTCGAGCAGCATCTTCTAAGTAAAAGAAGACATGCCGGAAAGTTTCTTCGTCGTCCCACCTGTTGAAGATGCGGACGCGCTCCAGCTTCTCCAACCATTCTTCGGGGTCTTCAGCGGGGGCTCCCCGGAACGATGGCGGTTCTCGGGGCTGCTGCAGGATGATTGGCGACGTTGTTTCTTGCACCATGGTGTTGGTTGCAGCGTTCCTTCTCTTGGGCCCTTCTGGCAGAAGACCGAACTCGTGTAGCAATCCTTGCAGTCGGGGGCTTTCTCTGCTTGGACTGGCTTGGCGGCTTCGAGATGTCGTAGAGGGCATAAAGACTTAGTACCCCGCACCTCCACCAGATGTCGCGAAGACAAGAACGATGCAGTTGTCTTGAATGAGAAACACGTTTATTGGAGCGAACTTGTGCTCCCCTAACAACTCAAAAGAATACAGAGGCGGCGAAGCAGCGGTCAACAAAGTGACTTGCACAGGCGAGTGTCGTCGTATCGAATGCCCCGGCGTTTGCTCTGCAGGCTTTTTATCTTTCGGCGCGCGTGGTTCTGGAACCGTCGATTCGCATCGAGAACATTGTAGACGCAAGAAGATTATTCCGGGATGTTCGCGTTAAATCGGAATGCCCTCCTTATCAGAACAGATAACACATGCGGCACAGAAAGAAAGAATGGAACACGCGCTTCCCTTGGCACGGAGATAACACAGACCGGCGCAGCCGGGCGGTAAAAGCAAAACACAAATAAACAAACCCAATGCATGGTTCGCGGCAATATAAATGTCTCGAACGTGCACCCCAATTCCGAAAAAGAATGGTGCCCAAATATTGAATCTTGTATATCATCGTTGCACATCGGATTATATCCGAGAAAAAAAAAACTTGCTTTCGGGATGGCTGGAAAGCGGTTATTTAAGAAATGTCTGCTGTAAACGAGCAGGAATGCGTTATAGTCACATGCGCATCCTACGTAGTTTTAGCTATAGTTATACAGACTCCCAAAATTACGCGCTGTTCCGGAGGATCTCAGGGGCAGAAAATACCCTAGAATCATATGAAATATCTGTTTCTTACTGGAGAAATAAGAAAACTTCATTTTTAGAAATTGACTACACAATCGAAATCTGTTAGCGTTATTTTCGTAAATACTATAAAAGTAATCCGGTCGCGTGCACTACAATGCATGCTTACGCGCACTCAGGTTTTCCTGTGGCTGCACTTAGCAAAAAAAGTTAATGAACCGACTTAACGAATATTGCGGAGAGAAGACGCGGATGGAGAGGGAGTCAGAGGTGACCATAGAAGGGCTATTGACTTTCACTTGCAGGCGATGCGCCTGGGGCGAAGCGGTTGCCTTGCAATACGAAGCACGTTCCATACCCCGGACCTTCTTACCTGCATTGTGGCAGAGTTGCTCCGACATAGTGGGACCATCATTAATTTTTCTTTCCCCTAATAGGTTGCCACCTCCAGTATACTTAAAAAAACACTCTGGGAACACGCCGCGGGTGCTGTATAAAAACGAACCCACCAGGCGTGGAAATCCAGTCTTGTTCTCATCTCGCTACGAGAAACAGCGCTCCCTCAACCGGCAATCATGTTCGCCAAGGTGCTGTTTGAAAGTTCTGTTCCGGGAGACAGTCCATCTCCATTTCGTTGCTCCCAGCGTGGCGATCGAAGAGTTGACGGTTTTTCACGGGATTCCGTTTGCAGGTTCTTCTGTGCTGCCTCATCGCTGTTGCTGCTGCGGCTCCAGTTGAGGAATACGTAAGTTATTGTTGGAATTTGACCAGCGTACGAGCGATACCCATGCTGCTTTGGCAGCTTTTATAATACATATCCCGCAACAATAAGCTGCACTCCATTTCGTGATCTTCCGGGAGGCTAGTAATACGAAGGCCTTGTTGTAGCGCATGGGGCGTCTGTCTTGCTTTGTCGGGAAATATTGCTGACAATTAATTGTCGTGTGATGTATAAAACTTCACAAGCGCTTGCCACCGACGATTAAATACAACAGTAACTAGTGCGGGCGTAGTTTGCCATTCCGTCTTGAATGCCTGATTTCTGCTTATGGCAAAAGGAGCAAGCACATCTGTATTGTAGATTAGAGGCGAATGTAACCAGATCCGTGCCACGCCTGTAAATGGACGCAAAGTGGACGAACATAAGCATAGGAGGATGTGACGCATTTTGTAGCGATAAAATATTCGAATGAATCTATTATAAGTATGGTATTCTTAGGATACTTGTGAAAATGAACAGCGATTTGATGGCGATTTTCTCACACCATGCGATTTAAACCAAAGCATCCGCGCAAAACACTGTTACGGAAGGCTGTAGAGGACGTATTGGAGCATAACACTTTTGACATTGTAATTGTCCATTTCCTGGCTATTGCAGCAAAGAAGAAAGCAACTGCAATTAACAGCTCCCTTGTTTATAAATATGTCAAAACTAAAAAAGAATATAAATGATTCAAATCGATTGAGGCATCCCTGTCACGGTGTAAGCGTCTTGTGACAAGCAGGTATAAGGAAAATAGTTCGTTATTATTGCCAGCCTCCCAATACAAAGTGTTAACGTGTTATATTTTGGAATAGAGTCTAATCAATAGCCTTTTTTTTTTAGAATCCAGAGCTGCAGTAAGCAACAGCGGCTGGTGACTCGTTATCCTCGTAAGTCCAGGGGGCTAGTAAACTTGAACTAATCAAAAGAAAGCAATGTTGACGCCAATATTCTTGCACCTGTATTTAATTGCTATGTGTGTTTCACTTAACACAATACAACGATATTTTATGCTAAATCTACGAGAGAGGAATACCCAGAAAATTTGCTCCATATTTTATAACGCAAGGGTTTTTTGTGTGGATGACACGACCTACGCGTCGTGTCATGAAAGAGAGCAGTGAGATTAAGGTGGCCATTACTAAGACTTTACGTGCAAGCACGAGCTGATGCAAAGGTAAACGCCCTCTGAGAAATATTTTTGGAGCGAATGAATAGAGAATAACTATGTCCGCCCACACACCTATTGCTCGCATTTCCCGCAGCCTCCCCAGCCGTACAGCTTCAGCTACGACAACACCGACGAGTTCGGCACCCGCCTGACCCGTGAGGAGACCGGAGACGCCAACAACTTCAAGGTCGGATCCTACAGCTACACCGACGCCACCGGGGTAACCCGTACCGTGAAGTACACCGCCGATGCCACCGGTTTCCACGCCACCGTCGAGACCAACGAGCCTGGAACCAAGTCTTCCAGCCCCGCTGATGTCCTCTACACGTCCAGCGCCGTCGAGGTGGCCCCAGCCCCCGCCCCAGTCGTGGCCAAGCCAGTGACCGTCCACACCGTGCACCCAGCTCAATTCGTGGCCGCCCACCCCGTCGCCTTCGCCCCCCAGGTCACCTTCACCGTCGGCAAGGCAAAGAGCGCCTAAGACAGCGAACTTCCTAACCTGAACAAAACGACGGCAACTAGAGAAGGACGCACATGCCTTGTGCACGGCAATGGCTTTTCAAAGGTTAGGCGATGTGAATGATTTGGAGCAAAGTGTGGCCTATCAGGGCGCAGTGCAGAATGTCCTAATGGTTGTTGCTTCCGTTGTTAACGCAGAAGACATATGTACTGGTTGTTTTTGTTGGAAAGATATTTTAAAATAAATACACGTGCATATATTTGAATGTGATGTTTTGAGTTTGCACGAGCAGCGGCATCCTCCCTCGTCTTCTTCTCGGCTTGAGCGCTAACCCTCCGGTGTTCAAGTCAGGGGCCCGACTGCACTCTCTAACTTCCAGGAATAAATGTATTCTGCATCTGTACACTCCGCCACAAACTTCCAAAAGAGGCTGACGGGGCTTAGGCAAGGTGATCGGTTTGGCACCAAGCCCACAAATCAGATATACTTGCTAACATCATGTCAATTCAGCTTTAACCAGGTTTACGCAGTTCAAGAACACATTTTTTAGACTACTGGAAAGGCAGCCAAGAAAGCATTTATGGTATGCTTTAATTGTTGACATTCTGTGCAGCCTTTTTTGACCCCAAGTGTAACGGATAGCAGCATCATTTCATTTTTCGTACCAAGAGAAGGACCACAAAGAACTTTTCTTCCTCTTTAAATAGGCAAGAAGCGCAAGAAACAGGTCCATGTCTATAGACTATTGTGGACAATTAATAAGACGACACATTTCGAGAACGCCTCTTCACTTGCTCAGAAATCGGGTAAGGCGTCTTGAGGTCACAATTAAGAACAAGGTTGTTGCGCGCACATTGCTGACATGCGGTAGCGCAACATGACGCTGAGGGGGCGTTACGCCAACGGGTCTCGGGAGAGAGGTTTCGTAAAAGATGGGGACGCGAGGTCACCCAAAACGTGCATGTTTTATTGCGCTCCGTTATGAAATAGCTATTGGGCTTTGCGCGTCATGCATTTCCGCGCTCTAGAAATAAAATAGTGTGTGCACATGGTTTTATAGAAGATTATGAAGTGCTTCATATTTAAGTGCAAAGACGGGAATTCCTCCTACACCAGTTCTAATGCCTTTTGCTTCAGACAGCATTTTTCGACATCAGATCTGACGAATTACGTTTGTATAAGCTTGCAAAGAAAAGCTTGAAAAGATACCATACACGGACCACCATTTCTGGGTGCTTTTACGAAGCCTGGATGCTCTGTCTGGCATCCCAGTTCCGTCGAGCACTGCTTCCACCCCTTGCACTGGTCTAGTACCGCCTTCCGTTCCACGAGGTTACGATATCTTGCGGCGACAGACCACCGTTTGTACCACGTGTCTTCCCACGTGCCGTAGACACAAGGGCCCCATGTTTATTTTTACGTATACGATCTCCATTACCGACACAGCCTGTCAAGTCAGCTTTGTTTCTGGCGCATATTATTTTCCGGGTTGCTATGTACTGCGCAGTTGATTAAGTTGAACTGTACGGCGTTTTTCATGCGCGAAATGGTATGTGATGTCACGCAAACTCTTTCTTTTCGCGTGTGTGCGTAGCAAGGTTGTTGCAGTAGCCTGCAACTACAGGTTCCTATTTAATTGCCAACTGCTGCCATTTGCCCAACGTGCTGGTGGGCCCGCCAAGCTGTTTTTTTTCTAGTCAAGTCAAGTTGAAGTTTATTCATCAAAAGAAAACGGTTACAAAACATTTCCCAGACAAGGGTCCCGAAGTCAGCGACTGCACTGGGATCCTAGATGATGAAGTACACGAAAAAGGTTACAGAACCAGCAGTGGAAGCGAAAACAAGTACAATAAAACATGTGAAGGCACCTGTATTCCATGGTTTCTATAGAGTTTACGAAAATATTAAGCTATGTACATAAAAAGGCATTCAAAAAGCAAATTATCATTATACAAAAATAAACACTAACGGTTTACAAAAGCACACAAAAAACTACTGCGCAAGCAAATGACGAAAGTCAAACCAGTAAAACCAGGAAATAAGGAAACATATCAGGTTAGAAGAACATTTTTTAGAGATTTTTTAAAAGCTGTGATAGAATGTGAAGACTTAATGTTTAGTGGTAGGCGGTTTCAGGTGCGGAGAACCTTAAAACCGCACAATGTCCGTCCGCGTCCGTGCGCCTAGGATATATAATAGCAAAAAGTTGCACAGGCACCGGCAGGATTCGAGCCTGTGTCTGGTAGACCAGACAGAGTTTGGGCCAGTCATCTTACCCATCGGGCTACGACCGTGAGTCAGTACCCGAGACATTTTGAAGGTTTATCGCACTAGGCCGGCTCGCAGTGATGCTTCAGTACCCGAGAGTCAAACGGCTTACTACCTCGCCTGTAACGCTGCGGAGTATCTTAGGACCTCCGAATGTCCATCCGCGTCCATCCGAGAGCACACCACCATGAAGCGAAAATCAAGCGAAATTCGATTTGAGTCGTGAGTTGCAGTTTCATTTATGGAATAATCAAGGTGCAACTCACGGCTCAAATCGAATGACGTTCGGGGCGCAAATCGTATGTCCTTCGGGGCGCAGCCTGGATATCATTTCGAGACCCCGTACTGCGCACCCTCGCCATCATCCATGGAGTGGAGATGCTACCATTTTTAGATGCGAAGCATCTTTTACTCGGGGGGATGTCCCACGTCCGTGCCCCGTCCGCAGCGCCTCTGACGATGATTGTGGCAGGATGCACGTAGGGATTGGCCAACCAAAGAATCCATCACGAGATAGCTTCGCGTTCAACCAACGTCGTAATCTTCCCGTAGGGGAACCGCTGAAGAAGAAGGAGAAGAAGACAAAGCTGCAAAGAGGAGGGCGTGTACGTTGCTCTCGCCCCGTCCGCAGCGCCTCTGATGACGATTGCGGCAGGATGCCCCTAGGGATTGGCCAACCAAAGAATCCATCACGAGATAGCTCCGCGTTGAACCACCGTCGTCATCTTCCCGTAGGAGAACCGCTGAAGAAGAAGAAGGAGAAGAAGACAAAACTGCGAAGAGGAGGGCGTGTACGTTGCTCTCAGCCGGAGCACCAAAGTCAGCAACCTTTACCTCACCAACTCTGACGGAGACTACCGATTCTACCTCAGAGACGACAACATCGACAAGAACATGATGGACGAGTTTCGGAGCCTCGAGAACCACCGCCTACTCACCGTAACACAACAGTACTTGCAAGCCTTTGCCACCGGTGTGGACCCAGACGCGGAATTCCCTGTGGTGCTACTAAACACCAGATAACTCAACATAACGGCAACACAATGGAACCACACGGAACAGCCATGATGCTTCGTATCCTCATCAGGGTTCCCCACGGGAAGATGGAGTAATTTTTTTCCTCGGACCTCCACATGTATTAACGTGCAAATAAACTTGATCTTTATCTTATGTTATTTCATCCTACTATTGTCCGCTGGACCTTATTCGAGAAGCCAGCCCTCTCATAATAACGCGATTGCACTTGTTTATTTCATACTCATGTGATTGGGACTCTTCCTTCACGCCCAAAGCATAGACCGATACAGCTATTAACACGGGCTGGCATACGCACGCACAATCCTCAAGGTGCCCTTTAATGGGTAGCTCTTGTAGAAGATATATAAGCACAATGTAAGAGATGGAAGGGGAGTTGGGCAGGTCATGTGATACAAACGACTAACGGAGGGACAACAATGAACCACCCCTGTAATGGAATGGCTACCGAGGTACTGGACTAGTGGGGGAAGAAGACCGGCAACTTGGTGAAGGGATGAGATAAGGACATTCGGCAGCAGATAATGGATTACAAAATAGCGCCTCAAATCTAATTTTAGTATAGTGCACTGGCTGGAACTCTGTTCCAGCCTACTAGAACTAGAATCACACTACCACAACTAGAATCACCAGAACTAGAATCACACTTAACTAGGATTCCCAACGGTATTCTCATATGAGATTTTGTTAAAATTCCAGGGGAGTGGGTTTCACAACAGCATCTTTATAGCTGCGCCCCCGGTCTAAATAAAACGAGTGTTTTTCTTAGTTCGTCTCATATAAACGCACGTACACACAAAAGAAACAGTGGTGCACGCTGCACGGAGGCGCGCTAACTGCAGAACGGAATGCAGAAAAGGGCTTGGCTTTACGTGCTCTGAGAGCAGAAGGAAAGCTCTCCTTTGGGAACTATAGACGACCTTGGCGGAGGACGGCTGGATCCGAGAGACGCTATACATATGCCACGCAGCGGTTTGGGTCTGCTTTCAGCTGCTTCATCGAAGGGGACTTCGATACGGCGAACATAGAATAAACAAATGCGCAGGTAGTGGACCAAGAAGTATCTCAAACTCTAGAAATATCCTAAAGCCATGGACCTCCATGTGTTACAAAAAGTTATTTTACGTGGTTCGGAGCTACGAGTACCGAGCCATGAAGTGAATATACGTAAGCTCACGTCTTCGAAAGTACATCAGAGTATACTGCTATGTTGGCCTGGATTTTAGCCTAAGCTGCTAATTTTCCCGCCATCAGTGTCCAAAAAGACGCACGACGCAAAAAGAAAACATGCACATTACCCGTATACTGAACAGTTCCCAAATATTGTCTGGGTGCTTAGCTGTGAGCGACAGTGCTTGAACAAGGTAAGCCAAGGTTCCCAGGCCAGCCACGAGAGGCAAGGCTTGGATAATTTGGGAATAATAATGGCTTCTGTAACGCAAATTCGACGGCGCTCAATAGAGCACGAGAACAACGTTAAAAAGTTACACAGCGGCTCGTAGAAATGCTGGTTCATTATTTATCCAAAACTGACTTTCTAATCACACACAACACGAGAGGTCCCTATTGCTGATAATTTTTACGTCGAAGGGCCGAGGCAGGGTGAAACCAAGGTAGATTACAATGGATTACAATCTGAAGCGGCATACTTGTTGAATCGGCATACTTGCATTACAATTCAGCAATTGTGATTGTAATGGTAAGCTGAACCGGCATACATGCATTTATTAGCAGAACAAATCCATTCGGGGTAAATCACAACAATGCAATGTACAATTCCAGAATTCGGGATGAAAGTCGCGAAGGGGAAATGCTTGGGCGTGCAGCTACATGTTGACTTACTGGAACTAGCTCAGTAAAAGCATGAAAGACCAGGGGGCTACACGACAAGCTCAAACGGTCCTGCTTGAAATGGTCGAACGGGCGCCTGAAAGAACACAGTAATAAGATCGGTAATGTCCCCGCTGGCGCCCTTCCTCTATTTACTGCGCTATATTTTCTCAGCCAAACATACAGAAGTTGGAAAGATTTAGAGAACCGAAATAGCGGTGTTGAAATATATCAAAATGAGATTTTCAAAACAAATTCTGAAAGTCGAAGGTCTCATCAAAGTGGTGGAGAAAACAGCAATATAATAAATTGAAAAGGAACCGCGGTTCGAAGGTAAAGCATAAAAAATATAAGTAACAAAACACAAATCAATGTTGAATTGGGCACATTGTAACCCCAGCTTGAAGCACTATTTGTAGGGCTATAAAAATTACAGTCTTATGAGAAGTATAAAAATGTGGTGAAATTTGGATGTAAAAATAGTAAGGAAGAAAGAGCTAATCGAGGCAGATATCAGAAATCCAAAGGTCATATTAAGCCATATTTCAAACTACTCTACTACAAGCCCGTTCGAAATTACAACAAAAACTCAGACAATTTTGGTGTAGCCATTCGCCTGCATAAACTGTAATACAAAAGTAATAAAAGGTAATCCACCTGAATAAAACGTAATACTCAAAAAAGGGACCAGCCGCCGTGGCTCAATGGTTAAGACGTTGCGCTGCCCAGCACGAGGTCACGGGCTCGATTCCCGGCCGCCGCGGCGGTGGTTTCTCTGATGGAGGCGAAAAGCAAAAACGGCCGTGTGTACGAGATTTCGGCGCACGTTAAAGATCCCTACATGGTCAATATTAATCCGGAGCCCTCCACTACAGCGTGCCTCATCGCCTGCGTTGCGCCGGCGCGTTAAACCACACGATCAAAAAAAAAAGGGTAAAATAATAGAGTAAGAAAAAGAATTTTTCCGCATTACTGTGCCTGATGCGAACAAAAAAAAGATTGGGCCCATCTCCCCGCGAGGGGGACTCGAGTAAATGCGTCGCATAGGGGGTGGGTGTATTGCGTTAACGTTTAGTGTTTTGGGAGTTGGTGGTAGTGAATGCGTTGTATCAGCAGCTTCTTGACACAGTTTGAATGAGTCAAGGATATAAGGCGCGTTCGTAGCCTCCCATTCTGTGTCGGCTTTGTGGCGCAGTGGGTAGAGCACCATGTACATTGCGTTCCGCCCGCAGGGTCGAGGGATCGAAACCAGGCGCCGGATAGTATTTTTTTTATATAGTGTAGGGGGAGGGGTGCGGACAACGACGGTGCGGACTACGACGGACGTCAACGCGGGTGACATCCTGAGTTACTGAAATGCTCTGCATTAAAAAAAAAAAGGGCGCAGCTTGCACTAGTCGTGCAAGGCCGGGGAAACAGCGGAGCTGGCGGACCCTCTCCCTTCGTCGTAGACCCAGCTGTTGCACTTCACATAGATTTCCGAACTTGGCGCTGAAAGTTCTCCATGACTGGCAGGCATGGATCGATTTGTCCCCACGCTTTCACATCTCCCCAAAGTAGACCGCGTTAGCACGCGCTACATGCCGCTGTAACCAGCGTCGCTATGTTGGCGTCCGTAGCGCGAACTTGGCGTCTGTGCTCCCCACTTCAGGCGCGAACGCGCGTGAACTGGCGAGAACGGCACGCGAGAGATCATGCCACGAACGAAATCGCACAGAAGCCAGTTTCATGACGCGAGGGTCCCACGTTAGATTCCGACTACGACAAGCGTTTTTTCCCCTGGTTCGCCTCTTTTAGTTTTAAGTAGCGGCGGTTTTTTAATTGTTTTAAATGCAGAGCATTTCTTTAACTCACGATGTTACCCGGCGTTGTCGGCGTGCCTCGGCGTCCGCAACAGCCGTTCCAGGTGCTCCCTCTCCCCCGCTCCTCCTCTCCCGCATCACGCTACCCTCCTCGCTCTCAACAACAGGTCCGCACCCCTCCCCCTACACTATATAAAAAAATAATAGTTACCGGCGCCTGGTTTCGATCCCACGACCCTGCGGGCGGAACGCAAGGTACATGGTGCTCTACCCACTGCGCCACAAAGCCGACACAGAATGGAAGGCTACGAACGCGCCTTATATCCTTGACTCATTCAAACTACGTCAAGAATCTGCTGATACAACGCATTCACTACCTGTGGGCGGAACGCGAGGTACATGGTGCTCTTCCCACTGCGCCACAAAACCGACACAGAATGAAAGACTACGAACGCGCCTTATATCCTTGACTCATTCAAACTGTGTCAAGAAGCTGCTGATACAACGCATTCACTACCACCAACTCCCCAAACACTAAACGTTAACGCAATACACCCACCCCCTATGCGAGGCATTTACTTGAGTCCCCCTCGATGGGAGATGGGCCCTTTTTCGGTTGTGCTTAATTGGGGGGGGGGGGGGTTAGGTTATCCATTTTTTCATCCTCTTAATATTTATTTAGAACGTCCAAAACCCATGCGTGCATTTGCCTTCCCGTCTCGTAATGAGGCGCCCTGGGAAGGCGAGATGGAATGGTTTTTCCACGCTATGGGTGCCTAAATTTGTTGTGAGGTTTATTTTCTTTCCGCTTCAACATGAACCCATTTGGCTCTAATATCTGTGAAAATTCCTATCTGGCCTCGTAGGTGTCGCACACTGCGTGCAAACACGTTTTTTTTTTTCCGACTGACTGCACGTTATTGTTTCCCGTACCCCTCGGGCCTTTGGGGTGGCCTAGTGGTTAGGTTGCCAGTTTTACGGCGTCAATGTCCCGGGTTCGATTCCCGGTACCTCCCTAACCACATTTCTTCTAGGCGCGCGCTGCCACCACAAGCCCGTGGGCTCCTTGCCTCCTCGCCACTTTCCCTCACATTCCTTGGCGTAGCATTTTCATCCGCTTCACACACTCGCGCATGCACTGTGCGAGTGTCCACATCATTGGCAGGCTCGATCAGCGCTTAGAGCGTCGTATGCGAAACTGGGACTGCCTCGATGCACCTCATCAAACCTGTTGTTCCCGGATTGCCACAAATCAAATCGTGAAACAGCGTTCCGAGCCCTGCTGGACTTTTTAAAGGATATGGGACTCTCGGACCGACTGTAATGCGGCCAGTACTGTCCATGCTGCGCGGCTTGTGAACCATTATCTTATTCTCTCTTTCACACCTTTTTTTTTCTGTCCACCCTCTTTCCTGTCTATCCCCCTCCTAGACTCAGTCTTAATTGAGGGGCCCTCAACCCGAGAGGCAGTTATCGGCTGAGTCGACTTTCGTTTCTCTTCTAATAAAGCAACTCTCTCTCTCTCTCTCTCTCTTCACCGATGATGATAGTTTTCTGGTAATGCTCCACGACGGAACTAAGAGCTTAAACAGCTTCACTGTTAAAACTAATGCACCAAACCGTAATAACAAGTATGTATAGACAAAGGCAACGGTGTAAAAAATAAAGAACAATGGGAAAATAATCAAATACATCTTTTTAAGCTGCGCGATTAAAATGTTGACGAGAATGACAGCAGTCAAAGAATTGGAGATGAAGACCCTGCCTCCAATCAAATTATTTATTGATTATTATGCTCTAGATTTAGAAATTACTAAAGAAGAGGTATATAGAATTGCCTGAAATAAAAGAAAATCACCCAGCGCCCACCCCTGACCAGTCGCCCACTTCATGAATGCTTTTTTATAAAAAAACTTCTGTGCAGTTATTTGGACTAGCCAACCCCTCAAAAGAACAAAAAGCTTAAATATATGTGCCGATAACCGAAATAACGTCAGTAGTTTACAGAAACTTCACCATTTTTCCAAATTAACTAAAATTGAACACTAGGTCTAAGAGTTCAGAAAACAGGCTTTACATAACCGACTGTATTGCAACTACGTCCGTAGAGACATCCGAGGGAAAAATAATTTCACTTTCGCACAAAACATCATCAAGAACTGACAAAAATAATGGAATGAAGGAGCAGAAGCAATCATATTTTACTTGGTACCCAAATTCATCCGGCCTCACAAATGATGATATTCGTGCGAGGCTGAAGGCGATAACGCCCATGCGTCGTGATTTAGCCGCACGTTTTGCACCAGGAGCCCTACACTACGAAACGCCTCATGGCCCAGTATGAGCTTCGCTCCCAAACTTTTAATTCTGATAATGCTACAAAGGTTTTGATTAAGGCGAACCCCTTGCAATTTAACAAATTTTGTGTAGAATTTCTAAAAAATCACATTCTGTTATGCGAATCTTAATGACCGAATCCTGGCATGCGCTCGTGTGCTTCAATTCTCGACAAACAACGTAATGCGCCCCTGTCAACAGATACACTTTATGCCCCCACACGCCGAATAAGCTTGGAAACCGGCTGAGATTCCCACAGAGTCGGTTTCTTGCATTCTAAAGTTTTTCCCCTTCGTAGCATTCGCACGCGCGGGCAATTAGCGGTGTGATGGACGTCGCGTAAAGGCCGTATGCCGGGCGTTGGAGGGTTGTACAAACAAGGGTCAGGGTCTTTCCGCCCTGATTTAGAAGGATCCCTGGCGTCCTTGCTAGAGGTCTTTGCCGTGCGTATTCAGTGCTACATAACAGGGGGCATTTGGTGCTAAAACCTCTAAACGAAGCGCGAGATATTTTTGTTATTGCTCTTTCTTTCGGCTTGCTTTGCTAGCGCATCACGTCCACAGCCGCAGTGATGTATTTTGGGAACGCGTTTGGGTTTCGTATAAAAACGACGACTGGACCCTCTGAAGCTACAGTCAGTTCTCGTCTCAGGAACAGAACCAACACTCCAGCTACCATGTTCACCAAGGTGCCGTGGATATTTTCCCATCTTGTTGCCTGCCGGAATAGCAGCGGTTGAGCGCCACTAATTTTGTGCTTTTGGATGGCCGTTCTTTTTTCAGACCCTCCTGTTCGCCCTCGTGGCCATTGCTGCTTCTGCCCCACTTGAGGAATACGTGAGTAACTTTGAATATTTAACTTTTTTATCTCTGCCCTCCGTTTTTTGCTGATGTCTTAATTGCTCAGCTCAGGTTGATGTGGACAGTTAACTGACAGGTTTGCACCCAGCAGAGAATTACCAGTTATTGACGGAATCTAGCGAGGTGTGACTGCCTCGCTAGATTCCGTCAAAGAGGTGAAATCACAACACAAAGTTTAACTAAAATTTACGATTTGCCTTTATTGTTAAAAAGCACTTGTTAAACCTATCCTAAATTGTTGCTGTCGTTAAACTGGAACCATTCATATAAGCCCATTTACCTTAAGTTGTCCGGGCAATACTGAAAAAGACATCGCTTGGTCAAGCTTTTAATGTGTCTTAGTGCCCGGCCACACCAGCGATGCGGAATGAGTTTTTGAAGAGTTTGCTGACTCCTGTGCTTACGTGGATTCACCTGAGAAGGACACCACATCGTCCACGAACCCTTCGCAATCGTGTTCCGCAACGCCAATGTGAACAGGGTCATGAGTTCCCCGTAAAAAAATATAGCCAATTGTGCCGATAATGTTTTTTTGCGCCACGCAGCCACCCCAGCCATATGCCTTCAGCTACGACAACACCGACGAGTTCGGCACCCGGCTGACCCGCGACGAGTCCAGCGATGCCAACAACAACCGTGTCGGCTCCTACAGCTACAGCGACGCTGCTGGCTTGACCCGTACTGTCAAGTACACCGCCGACGCCGGGGGCTTCCACGCCACCGTCGAGACCAACGAGCCTGGAACCAAGACTTCCACCCCCGCTGACGCCCTGTACAGCTCGAGCTCCGTCGAGGTCGGCCCCGCCCCAGTCGTCGCCAAGCCAGTGACCGTGCACGCCGTGCAGGCTGTGCACGCAACTC
This sequence comes from Haemaphysalis longicornis, assembly GCF_048455015.1. Classification (NCBI taxonomy): domain Eukaryota; kingdom Metazoa; phylum Arthropoda; class Arachnida; order Ixodida; family Ixodidae; genus Haemaphysalis; species Haemaphysalis longicornis. The sequence goes on along the minus strand of NW_027526295.1, from coordinate 224,828,533 downwards.
CCGTCCACACCGTGGCCACCCATCCAGTCACCTACGGCGTCCCCCACCCGTTCGCTTACACCGGCGTCCCCCACCCATTCGCCTACACCGGCGTCCGCCCCGTCGGCTACGCCGTACACCCAGCCCCCTTCACCTACGCCAAGAGCGCCTAGCCGGTTGAAAAATGTCTTCATAACTGACGATGGCAAGCAAGGGAACTGGTTTCACAAGACTGACGGAAACTGAAATTATTAAGAAGATTTTCAATGTTTTCTAAATTCTATAACTGCGTTGCATTTGGTATAGACAAAGTCTATCTAGTCTCTGTCCACAAGCTAATCACCTGCGTATAGAGATTGGTATATTATAAAATACTTACCATTGTGGTTGTTGATACTTGAATAAATATACTTGTTACAAACAAAGCAATGTTTGTTTTTGCCTGAATTCTGAAAAAATGGCACTGTTTGGGGGGTTTTGGAGCATTTTCCGCAAAATACAAGAAACGAGCGTGTACTTCCGGCCCTTGCTGCCACATACCACTCCACGGATCCAAAGAAAAATCTAGTTACGCTTTCATAGGAGTACTACGCAGGCTAGCAGGTCAAATTTACGGCGAAAACTAGCTTTTTTTTTTCTTTATTGCATGGGAAACTAGCCCGAATAGCTTAAATTCCCACCCTAACTACAATAACGGCACATTCACTAATACATTTTAAAAGTCAGGCAGGCACACACACGCTTCAAGAAGATGCAACCAGTCCGGCGGCTGCGATTGCGCCGCATAGACACTCTACACAAGCGCACATTGTTCGCGAAAAATTGACTTAGTTCCACGAGGTTCCTCGGCATGGCGGTCAATCATGCGACACTTCCATAGGCTAAACAGTCCTATCAGCATGAAAAGGTCATATGGCACGGAACAGTTCTTCATCACTGGCAGGAATAGGAATCGTATACTTAACATCACCCCTTACGGCGAAAACTAGCTGCTTACGGGAAATGCGATTGCAAACTTGCACATGAGGCGACGTGTAATTCCCTGTGTTGGTTGAAACTCCCAACATTTCTCCACATATGTATGGCCATTTGGGGAAATTCAGATCTGCAAACGCTGTTTCGATCGCTTACTCCTAAATATTATTTGCTACCTAAGTACATATGAGCTTTGAGCTTCTGTAATCCGTACGCAGCTTCGAGGCAGAAACACTGATAGCTCTTTTTCTATCGAATTTGAATCACGTTTCGGCCGAGCCGACACCATTTGCATACATTAAAATATTCTCACTATGTTTTCCTGAAGGTTTTGAACCTGAATAAACAAACGAGTTTCAATCATTTTACCCCCTAGTGCTTGTATGTAAACCGAGGCCTTCATTACAGGAGATGACCCATTTCATAGGCCCAGATTTGGTTAAGCAGGTCATGTTGCTACGGCTATGAATGAAAGCTTTGTTGCAGATCCTTAGAAGGATGCAGGCAGCATATCATCTTGGTAGGCGAGAAGGCAGTTCGGTGACAAAAGCGCCAAAGTCGTCAGTAGGCACTATTCCACTGCAGTGTCTCCTTACCCCCTAAGTTTGACGGGATAAACCCCACGGGCACGCACGCATGCCCACACGCACGCAACACCCCACACATATGACTCGTGGCTGCCAAGCATAGATCAGGCCATGTGAATGTACAAATAAAAGCGCAAGCTTTAGTACTTGAAGGCTTGAGAAAACAGGGTACTCAACAAGCCATTGATGCACACGGGCTTTGATTGTATACGCTTCGAATTAAAGGGACCCTGCAACACTTTTGATAAGCGCTTTCACTCTTTCCTTCGCGTCAGGAGCCACTGCGAAAGCTACAGTTTCGCCTGCACGCAGTGGCAGTGCATGATTTGCTTGTCGCCCCAGATACGCCTTCCGCTTCTGCTCTGCTTTTGTAGCTTTCTTTTTAAATTTGCAATCGGAAAGCGTTCATTGCTGCAACTGAAAGAAAACCGGCCAACAGCCGCTACATTGCCTTAGTGACGTAATTCGAGCTGTCTAAGAACGCCGATACCGAGAAAGAGAGAAAAATTGTTTGAGCGAGTTTACAAGTTATTTGATGGGCATAGAGCTGTAATTTCCGGCTGACGTACTTGCGGCCCCCAAATCTAAGTACTGGGTGTGCTGGGTGACTACGTTCTGCAAGCATTTAAGGTTAAAAGAATTTGAAAAAAGCGTTTCAGGGTGCCTTTAATGGTAAGGAAGAAAACGGGATTCCGCTTTGTTGTGTTACATTTTGTATCGTATGAGAGACGTGTTTTTAGAAGCAAGCGCGGATAGGTTGCAATGAGCTGAAGATGCAGAAAACGATGTAGTACATTCGTTTAAGGAATTGAGAATGGAGGGTAGGCCCTTCAGGCCACATTCGTGGCGGACCACGCCATGCATAGCCAGTGAAACGGAAAGTTCAAGCTGACTACGACCTCATGACCTTCTCACCGACTTGTACAGTTCACAAAGTATTATTGAAGTTAGCTTTCCCTCTATCAACTGGCACCAAACACTTCTAGTAGCTCGTCAACTTTTATAACAACGAAAGCGTTCGAATTGTGTTACCTCTTGTTCTGTTGAAAACCTTACATCGATGGAATCATAGGAAGCAATTTGCCCTTTCGGCTCACTTTCGTGATCCTCGGGGGTTTTAAATTAATTTTCAGTATACGGTGCACCTGATAAAACTTAATTTCGTTTCGTTCAAACGAGAACTATTTCCAAAAAATGAAGGGAACAGTATAAATTTGTCTAAATAATAAAAATAGGGTTGAAATGTAGCTTTTCTTTGAGGGGTGGGAAAAGCGCCATGCCCGTGTCCTCATTTCGGCGCACGCTCAAGATCCCGATGAGGTATAAATACACCTGCATGCATAGTCCTCCACTACTGCGTGGATTATAGTTGCGCTTCAGTTTCAGTGCGAAAAACGTCATATTTTTTAGAAAGCGAGTTCAAGTCAGCAGAGAGATACCTCGTCATTACAAAAAGTCTGTTTCACGTCACCGAAGGTGCATGGAGCTTTCAATTAACCTTAAACCTTACTGTTCTTTTTCTGCCACATTCCGGTGCGAACGCGAACAGAGTCGTCAGCTATAACGAAGGCCTTGGGAAGTGTCTTTAACCTGCGCTAACCAGCTGATAGCTACCAATTGGCTTCGAGGCGCATCGTGACGCAACGACGACTCTTTTTGTCACTTTACTGCCGGGGCACGTTCATCTCGCATTTAAGCGTCTTAGAAAGACACTCGCTCTCAGGTATATAAGGGCCGTCTTCGAGGAGGGAATCAGTCAAACCAGCTCTGAGTAGCAGTGTACGACATCCAGCTACAATGTTCACCAAGGTGACGTGGATTCTTTTCCTACTTCGCCAGCTAACCGGAGTCTGCCGCCCTTCAGTCTTCATCAAGGAGCTTTATTTTCTTTCAGGCTCTCCTGTTTGCCCTTGTGGCCATCGCTGCCTCCGCACCGGCTGCTGATGAATACGCAAGTTTTTATCCTTGCTATCTTGATTGATGATAACAGTCTGCAGCTTATGTTTGCCCTCTAAACACCGTAGAGCAAAGTAGGCAAGACAAGGGACGAAGGGGGACACGGACGAGCGCTATCCAACTCACTACATCTTAAACTTCAAAACTGGCTTGCTTTCGTGTGACGCTAATGAATGTATGAGCGTTTTTTCACTGATTTGAGAAAACGCTGGTATGGCAGGAAAATATTTAGAGGAATGTTTACAAATTAGTTTCGGCCGATGTAACAATTCGCTCTAGTTGTGAAGAAATATTAACCGTTTTCACAGGTCATCATCACCAGCCTGTTTACCAGCCTATTTACGGTGTTATAAGCCAAGTCAGAATAGACAGCCTGGTCCGTGGTAAGACTGTCTGTGAAGAGGCGATACAAAACAAGTTTTGCTGAAAAGAAAAAAAATACTGCTTGAATGTGTAACGCGACTCAAACATTAGTAGGTGTGATTATGCTTGCATAGATATGGTCAGATATGGCAGGGGTGATAAATTGCAGTAACGAATGCATTTTCATTAGAGATGAACCTTTGTGCGCCGTGGACCATACTTCTTTAGGCACATTTCTTCCCCGGCATGTGCGAAACATTTCTGCTGCTACTTGCGCCTCAGCTGTGTAAATTTCCCCCACAACTTTAGAGGGTATGCGTGTTGCAAACATAACGTTTCTTTCCTCTTATGTCTCTGGCATGTGGGCCTTATGATGGGATGTTACTGTTTAGAATTCAAATTTAGGGGTAGCAAATTCCCATCGTATATTCAAATTCGCCCTCATAAACACATATTCTCAGCCATTAAAGTCATCAAATTGAACTCATTAAGGGCTCCTTCAAGACAATAAAGGCAGCGTTAGGACAATTTCGAGAAAATGACCCTCCCCCCCCCCCCCCCCAGTGTTGTCACGTCTAAAGGAACCGTTACATTTTAATCCTGGTAGCCCAAGTAAGATGCTTCCGAACTAGCTGAAGTGTCAACAGAAGTCGTATTTCATGCAGCCCCCTCAGCCGTACAGCTTCAGCTTCGACAACACGGACGAGTTCGGCACCCGCATCACTCAGCAGGAGAGCGGTGACGAGAACAACAACAAGGTCGGCTCCTACAGCTACACTGACCCCGACGGCATAACCCGTACCGCCAAGTACACCGCCGACGCCGATGGCTTCCACGTCACCATCGAGACCAACGAGCCCGGAACCAAGACCTCGAACCCAGCCGACGCCCAGATCGTCTCCAGCGCCGCCGAGGCCGCTCCCGCTCCCAAGCCCGTTGAGGTCAAGGTTGAGGCCCCCAAGACCGTGGTTGTTCAGGCCGCCGCCCCAGCCCCTGTCGCCGTGCAAGCCACTCCCGTGACCATTCACGCCGTGCACGCGGCGCCATTCACCCAGCTGGCTGCCCCCGTGTCCTACGCCACCGCCCAGCACGTCACCCCGCTCACTTTCACCGTCCACACGGCCCCATTATCCGCGGCCAAGAGCGCATAGGCACCCGAAGGTTAGGTTCATCTTAGCGAACGCAACTTGCGGAGACCGCAGAAATGATGCTGCGAACGAAATTCTCTCGATGCCAATTGGAAATCGCACTAAATGTATCCTGCAAAAACATTTATTCGGCCTGAGAAGTGATGTCTAGTCACAGCTGAGTGTTTTGGTCATAGAATTGAAGTAGTTCCGGCTGCTCGAAAAGGTCGCCGTGTTGTGTTAGCAACTGAATAAACATGCCTGCTGAAACTACCCGAAATATGTGTGGATCCTTGGCGTTTAAAAACGTGTTGTGGGCATTGACGGTAAGCGCGACCATTGGCGGCGCCGCGAAGCGCGTCTCCGTGACGTCGTTTTAAGGATTCTCGCATTTGTCGTCTGCTTCTCTCGGGCTCGCTCTTCCTGGTGTTTCTTCGCGCTCGGTGGACTTGTGATGCTTGTCCGCACCAGATATTGCATGTACGTAACTTTTTATCACAATAACAGACTTTAAAACGCATACGCTAGCTCAAGGCGTGATTCAAAGTACAGTTTTTGATACCTATTCGGAAGAAACATTTCCGGCGTCGCCATATTCTTTGCGAAGCCGGTCCCGTGCGGAGTAGAGAGAGTCGGAGCTAGGCGTCAGCTTCTGTATTGAACAATCTTTCCAGCCAAGGGAACAGCCAGCTAACAGCGAAAACGCAAGACGAAATCAAATTTCAGCCTTGCCCTTCGGGGGCGTCGGTTTGTCGGAAGGCATTACGATTCGCGGTAATCGTACGTGAGAAGATGGAAAAACAGTTTTTGCAACCTCGCAGAACACTCGAAAGTATTGTATTGCATCACTTTACAATGTCATGGCATGATAGTATGTTTACCTTCACTATGGGGGGCAAAAAATGTAGGTTAAAGGCTAACTGCAAATTTCACCTCAGCCAAATTTTCTTTGAACTTACAGTACGTAGCATTAAAGTAACTGGAGCATGACTGGTAGCCCCGTGAAATGCGTTGTTAATTAGTTATCAACGTTCAAAATAGCTCCATCGCAGGTGACGGTGCACCTGCCGGCGGATCGCGCAAACAGCCATGAAGCGGCTCGGCCGAGCTAGAGCAGAGCCGCGCGCTGTGTTGATACGGCCTTCGCAGCGGCGGCGAGAACAATGCAGACCGGTCTCGACGTACAGTTCCACCGCTGTCCGCACGGGGGCTGCGCGAGCCCACCCTTGCCTGGCCCTCGCGCGCTTGCATTTCAAGATGTTTTACGCCTCCTCACCAATGCTATGCCTCCCGATGCTCAGAAGAGGAACCTCCATTTGAAGATCCTGTTCGGCGTAGAGAGTGGTCTGTCAAGATTAGTGTAGACCGGGGTCTACTCCGTTCGTGAAAATCCCAGAAGGGTAGATCTTAACCTTAGCCTGGCCTCCGCGGTCTGAAGGGAACTCCTGTGCGGTCTTCATGGACGCATCTCTTGAACTGGGCTACTCCTCCCTTCCCCTCCTTCCCCTACCCCTACTTTGGCCGCATGGCCTTCCTGATTGATTGATAGTAGGGTTTAACGCGCCGACGCAACGCAGGCGATGAGGCGCGCCGTAGTGGAGGGCTCCGGATTAATTTTGACCACCTGGGGATCTTTAACGTGCGCCGAAATCTCGTACACACGGGGCCGCATGGCCTTCCCTTAATCAATAAAGGACTACAACAACAACAACGCCAGCGCGAGCTGTTTTCGCAGCGTTCGGGATTAAGTGAGTTAACAGCGATCCTACCGGAACAGAATCTGGTCGCTCTTTTATATTATTGCAGTGAAAGCTGCATGCTGCAGGCCCGGGTTTCGCCGAAATGTTTGTCTAAGCTTGCAAAGGCAGAGCCGATGTTGATCGGTCGGTCACCATCAGCTGCGGATTTGTGGTTGCGCCTTAAAAGGGGGAGTGGTGGGAGGTTTTTGCAGGGACTATGATGATATCTCATTAGATGACAATATTAATATTATATTATAACATTGTTATATAATTCAATGGTGTCTTCATACGCGCCCAGGGATTGCCGATGGACCACCCGACACGGTGGCTCAGTGGATAAGACGTTGTGCTGCTGAGCACGAGGTCGCCGGTTCCATTCCAGGCCGCGGCATCAGCTTTTCTGATGGAAGCGAAAAGCAAAAACGCCCGTGTGTACGAGATTTCGGCGCAGGTGGTCAAAATTAATCCGGAGCCCTCCACTACGGCGCGCCTCATCACCTGCATTGCGTCGGCGCGTTAAACCCTAGAGTCAATCAATCAACTTGCCGATGGGCCTTTCTTGCCGCCGCGCGAAAAATAATAATGGGTAATACTTATTATCATTATAACTATTATGCAAATTTTGTATTATTGAATGTAATAAATTGGGGTTGGAATCGATTAAAGGTTTTAATTAGGTTAGTGGAATAATCGATTAATTAACCTATTAATTGGACGTGTTCATTCAAGAAATGCCTTAGAAAGGGGCAATTTTTAATGTTTGTGTCTATTAGATTGTCGATGCTACTGAATGCAGGTTATTTTGCAGGATGCAGGTTATCAATGGTAACTCGTCCAGTTTCGGAGGTCATGAAGTTGTTGGACAATTCCCAACAGCAAGGAGATTCTTTTCTTGTTGCCAGTCGTCCCGGCTGGGCAGAACACACGCTCGCGTTGAGGACAGGAAGTAAATGAGATGTAAAATAGCGTTCAGGTCAGCGGGACGCACAGCAGCATTATTAAAATGAGTGCTAGTTCCAGAAAGGAGGGATTTTTCGCACATGCCACCCTTCCAAGGGACCCGGACCGCCTTTGGCGGTTGGCTCACCTGCACTTCAACCAATTAATTGATCAAGACGATAGCGACTGGAACTAGAATCGGAAGGTTAATTGACCAATCTCCGAGATCTAGCAATAAAATGCCTTCACTACTACTTTAATCAGCAAAAGTACGAAGTAGCAACATTGGGGGACATGTCTACGAAAACGAAGTGCGAATGTGCGTAGCCACTGCTTCTGCCCGTCAAACGAGCAGGGAAAAATTCTATAAACTATGCTTCAATTCACGATGACATGCATACAACAAATTAGCCACAAGAATATTAAAATGGCTCTCATAAAAAGCGATCATAGTTTGAGGCGACTTGTCAAATGGAACTAATTTTCGTATGGTGGCTTTATTCGCTGGGCCTGAATTGGTGGTCAGAATTAATACACTTGACGAATCTAATGCATCAAGCAGTTGGCGCTGCATGGTACCAGAAATGTCTCGATACCAGTGGATGACCATGCACCCGCCTCTTTGTGCGTCCTCCAAGGCTGTGAATGCGGGTTTAACATAGTTTCTGTCAGGGAACTCAGTTTGTTTTGTTGCTTTATTTTGAAATCATGCAAACGCAAGGACATTTTCTAACTTCAGAGAGCGAAACGAAATTCAATGCATTCGCCTTAATCGAGGGCTATATCAAGTCGTCTAGAGGGAGCGCCCCCCCCCCCCCCCCTCCCTCTTCGTCTAATCAGTCACATTTAAAGAAGACGAACGAATGTTCTACCGCTGCCGGGCTGCCTGTGACATGCTCATGCTTGCCTCACGTTTATGGTTAAATCGCGAAGCTGATAGCTGGCTTGAGTTGTGAATCTTACGCCCGAAACAAACTCTCCAAGTAAACTCATTTCCAGTGTGCCTCATGCCATTTAGTTCGCAAATTGCTATCCACTGATGCTTTGTCTCCGGCACGGTATCTTAACACCGCTGTGCTAGTTTTAAGAAGTAACCTATGGCAATTAGAGTATACTTCCAAGCAACGTACTCCAAACCTGCCTACGAACAACACATTGAAACTAGCAAAGGCGAATCAGTTGCGCGCTGAGAACAAAATTTTGCTGCGAATCTGTTGCGCTCGGTGGCGGGCACCCACAACAGCGGAGTACTCAGGATTTCAGTTAGGGAGGAGGGGGACCTAAATGTCCCGAAAAGTAAATAGATAAAATGAGACAACAGGAAAAGCCGAAGCTAGTAATTTATAGGGGTGATTCCGTGCTCTGCCTCATATTCGAATTATTTCGTTAATTTCTTTAGAAAAATTGCAAATACACCCCGAAGCCGAGTATGGCTGGTGCATAGCCTGCGATACCAAAATAATTATCGGAAGATTGGAAGTAATTATTCGGTGATGGGCATGGAGTTGGCGTCCTCGACTGTTTCTTCCTTCCCCGTCCGCCTTCGCCCTCTTTTGCGTACGCCAGTAGCAAGGATTGTCACTAAAAATAAAAAGGAAACAAGAGCAGCAGCGCATAGCTTGACCGGGGAGTGGGAGACACGTGCATCAATAGGGTGGGTCCGCAGCGCCGGCCCCTCGAAGTGACCGCAGACAGGAACTAGGCCCTTTGCGAATGCTGTACAAACGCGCGCACGCCGCCGCTCTAGCCCGGCCGTGGAAGCGGAAATGACATTCCGGCCGGCCCTTCGCTTTTTCCTACGGAAAGATAGGAGAACCCGCTAAGCTCTCCTTGGTGCGCTTTTCCTAAGATTAGGTTTTTTTTTTTTTTTTTTTGCGAGGTGATTGTGCATCACGTTACGATCAATGTGCAACGCCACCCCGCTACAAAGGGGAAGCCGCTAATCGCCAACATCATCATTCGGCGAGGGCGAAAAGTTGCACCAGGTTTTCCCCGGCCTGAGCCGGCTGGAACCGTCACATCAGCCGGGTCGTAATGGCCGCGCTCTCCGGAATTTTGGTGCCAAAATCTTCTATATTTGATGGTCGTTTGCTTTGCGGATAGGTGCATTTCAGCTGTCATGTTTTCTATCTTCAAGTCCCGTATGGTCTGCCTAAAAAGGCAGACCATACGGGAATAACGTTTACAGGAGGTTGAAACTTTGAGTACATTTGGCCGTTAAGTTCCAAATAACGTATAGGCGCGTTGTGGTTTTATACAAAGCTTCTAACTGATTGAGGCCTATTGAGCAAAACATTAGAAATTGAGCACAATATCAATAACGTCGGTTCAAGGTCGGAGGCTGTGGTTGTAGGTCAAGGCGTCACAAGGGCTTGGTGCGTAGCATTAGACTGTTGAGGAGGGGAAGAAGTGAAACTTTGTTTAATAATACTAATAACAGAGAGCTAGGGCCGTGACCCTGTGGGGCCTTCATAAGAGCATCTTGAAGTACTTTAGGGAAGCCTACGCATTTTGAAGACTTATTGAGGAGATCTAAGCACTGAACTTCGCAAATAAGCTTGAAAACACATGTGCTACACGAGTGTTTCAAAGGACATTTAAGTCCAATGGCCTTTGAAATTTTAAATGCCATTTCAAATTTCAAACAGTTCACAAAACCATGTCCTGATATCCGATAACCATCAATAAAAACTTGATACCTCACTCCAGAAATCACAAATTTCTTCGCGTCGTCATCAACAGGGACATGCCATGGGGCGCGCGTGCGTCTTTCTTAGAGAAGAAACTAACCGCCATCGCCAACATTTTCAGATTTCTCGCTGGAAAGACGTGGGGCACATCGGTCAGAGCAATGCTGCAGCTGTACCAAACACTTTTTCTGGGACTTCTGCGCTACAGCTTCCCAGCGATATCCAGTACATGCTCCACTAACCTTCGGGCGGTCCAGAGCATCCAAGCGCAGGCTCTCCGCGCGTGTCTTGGTTTGCCGCGATGTGCGTCAACAGTGGGAACAATATACATTCCCCAGACTATCCTGTAGCAAGATGAGCTCGCGTCCGGGCTAGTTGGTATTCTATAACGTTCATTTTAGCGCACAACAAATAGACGGACACAGAAGACAAGGGCAAGCACTACTTCCAGCTGAATTTTATTGAATCAGGGTGAACTATATACCAGCAAAAAGACAAGAGATACAGAAAAGATTACGATTATACAGAGATTAGAATAACGGAATCACTGGGCGCTGTCCCACACGTGTCAGTAATTACCACGACCAGTTGTTTTACTGCAAAGTGGTATATGTCTAACCCCCGCCCCCCCCCCCCCCCCCCCCAGTTTTGATTCCGGTGTCATCGATTTAGTCGGCGCCGCTCCGGTTCTCCTTTTCCCCACCGCTGACACCTCTTTCACAACTACTTTCCCCCTGGCCTCCACGGATGCCCCTTTGGCAAGTTGCACAGTCGATAGCTAACGGCGCTAGTGCGTTTATCAAATGACTGCGAAAAATAAACCGAAGCACGGATGGCCGTGGAAATGCACTGAAGATTACTACACTCCCTAATATGAAATTTGTGCGCAGGGCGAGTTGCAGTCTTCGTGGTTGGTCACGGCGCATTTCTGCTGCGTCTCAGGCAGTGTTCGCGTGATCAGCGAACGTACGGCGGCGTGCGCTACTCTGCTGCTACCTCGCAGTGCGCCGCCGCCGCCGGCCAGCATGTTGTAAATCGTGTTTGGACCTCCGGGGCAAATGTCACGTGATTCGGATTAGCCCCGCACAAGGGAGTAGCGAGGATATTGTTGCTTAATGTGTTTGAACCTTCCACTCAAACGTCACGTGGTTGGGATTAGCGGAGAATGGAACAGCATCAGGGGAAAGTGTCAGGGGAAGGGCACTCTTTGGTGGCGACACATGAAACATGTGTGAGGGAAAGGCAGTGAGAGAGATGACGCCGTAGCCGCACGTGACGTACTCCACTTCACCCTTCGCTAGACGCTGCTGCCCGTTTTCTTTCTTTCGTCGCTGCTGCGTTCGCTCACTAGGTTACGTGGACATAAACAGACGCCGCTCCCTCGATGCCCAGGTAACGGCTGACAAAGGGCTCCCCCTAAAACGACCGAAACCCGCCGTCGGCGTTTCCCCTAAAAGTAACTTCGCCAAGTAGTTCCGAATCCCGCCCGGTTGAAGAGAAGCTTCCCCAGTTGGAACCCCGGCTTGAGCCCATATTTCTTTTTCAGTTTGAAAGGCCTTCCGAGCGACATTGTGGCCGTTGTCTTTTACGCCTAAGTATGCGCCATCACCGGTTGCCGGTTTATGCGTGCACGGTTTGCGGGTGGAAAAAGGGGGGCGTGCACGCGCAGCTAGGCTTCATGCCGCTACCGATGAAATGATGGTTGTGCTGGTATTTAGATGTCGAAATTACATGACTAAATGTGGTTAGTCGGCTGTCCACAATCGAATGGTTCGGGTGTGGGTTGATGTGTTACACAAACATCTTACACACACAGTAAGATGCATACGAGGGGAAAGGAAAATGGACAGCCACATGTTTGTAGGCGAGAATAGAGCTGAAGGGCTTCCGGGTTTTAAATCGTTACGGGACGGGTGCACGCAGTTCGTTTGGAGGAAGAAGAGCAAGAATCGAAGCGTTGGAACGAACGCAAGCCCGAATGTGTGCAAAAACAACGGAAAACTGCTGGCACCGCCGTTACCGCCTAAAGGTCAGCTCGTGGAGTAGCGGCGGATCCCTCTCGCATGAACAGCAAATTGCCTGCTTGGAACGCCGGCGTGAGCCAATATTACTTCTTCAGAGGGCTTTCAGGGGATATTTTCGACGGCGTCTGTCACTCGTAAGCCCAAGCACAAGACCGGTTACCGGTTTATGCGTGCGTGGGTTTTTAGTGGAGAATAGTGGGAGGCAGGAGGTGAGGCGTTTACGCGCAGCTATAGGTTTCATGTTTGTACCAATGGATGGCATGCCCGTTGTGCAGGTGCGACATTTAAACGCAGACGTTAAACAGCCGAATAAGACCTGTCCAGAGCCCTTAGTGGCAGAGCGGATTGGGTTTGTGTATTAAGCTATGTTCAGATTGCCGACGGAAAACACGTATCGCGATCAAGGACGTAAAAAAATACCATGCCATACAGTTCGGTTGGTTGAGGCGTGAAATTACGTAATTCTTTAAAGTTATTACCACAGTTGCGGTAACAGTCGGAACCGGGACTTACACAAAGATTAAGACGCTTACGACGACGGATGGACACCGGCAGTTCCATGTTTATCTGCAAGAACAAAGCTTGGATCTGTCAGACGTTCATTTAGCTAACTGGCTAGGAAATATGCTCCATCGCAACTTACGATAAACGTTTTCTGTTTCGTGCACTCCGTGGACTGCGTCCAGCTTTGCAGGTCATCCTTCTTCACAGAGTGGAAAGGCCATAATTTTTTAAGACTGCTGCGTTTTTATCCGACAAGGATATCGATATGTACTGACACACTCGAAATAACCTAGTTGCATTTCAGCTGCCCCCACTATCTCACGCGTGCGCTGATCAGAGTCCTGGAACAATATCACTGAGTTTCGAAAGTACGGCTCACACTGGAGGCATTTACCGCAGTGAGTTGAGAGGTTCTCATCCTTTCTTTTGTGTACGTTATTTTGATGTTCGCGTAACCTGGAGCTGACACACCGTGCCGTCTGCCGTACATATACCCTCCCGGAGGCCAACGGACCGCAGCAACTTATGAGACCACTGAGATGCTACGCCTACACATCAGGTTCCTCACGAGGCTACCATGCCACCACCGATGTTTTGGCTGATGCAGCTGCCCGGACAGGCCACGATAGTGAAAGTACCATCTTGATTCCGTTTTCGAGGACTGATGCAGCTAGGGTGCTTCGTCAGTTCGAGCGCAGGGCCTCCAATACTCAATAGAATACACAGGACTTTGTGCATCGCGCTTCCACCACCAGGACCCTCTACTCCAGCGCCGTCTTCCCTGTTGGCTGTCTCGATAACAGTCTGCTTTACTTGGTAGACTTTGGTTAGGAGTGGCCTTCACGAAAGCCTACTCCTTCTTCATCGGGATGGCCACTAGCGCCCACTGCGACGCCAGCGAAGTTGAAGAGACAATCGAACATGTGATTTGTTGTTGCGCCCAGTTTTCATCGGAAAGACGCGTTTTTGCCGCCGAGCTCAGCCGATTGGACAGCCAACCGTTCAAAGTAGAGACGATTCTAGGGCAGCGACCCCTACAATCAACTTCATAGAAGGCAACAAAAGCCCTTCTGCGTTTCATGAAGGACACACGCTTGAATGAAAGACTATAGTGCCCACAAAGGGACTAAGTGTGTGCGTGGCCCCGCTCCTATCCCCGGTTTTTCGCCTGCCCTCTCTTTCACCCGCTGAACACTCGTTCCACAGTGCCGAGTAGCAATCCGGGCTCTAAGCCTGGATAACCGCTCGGCCTTTCCGTTCGTTTTTCTTCTGCAGTTAAAAGTTTCCGCGTTCCTTCGTAATGTTTTTGTGTCACCACTACTCCCTGTCTCGCTCTTGACAAAAATTTAATGTTAGAGTTAGAATTGGACATAACAACAATTATTAGTAATTAAATTGATGACAATCTATCTACAAGCGCGTAGAATACATGCACTAATAGCCAGTAAAAAAGTAGAGGACCAAGCACTGACTTTTGCGGTACTCCGGATCGAACGGTCGTGTGGCGACTACTCGCCCTATTGGCTGCAACATGCTCAGAGCCGTTGTTAAGAGAGAAGTCTATCCAAATGAGTAATTTCTCATAAAGGTTTAGTTGGTGTAATTTCTGCATTAACTGTGGGAAACTTTGTCATACGCTTTAGGAAAATCTAAAAATATGCTGACGGCCTTAGAAGAGCGATCCAAAATAATGTTAAGTTTACGGGTGAAAGATGAAAATTCGGTCTCGCAGGAGTATGTTTGACGGAACCAGTGTTGTTCTTGGGTAAAAAATGAAATAGATTCGAGGAAGTCTACAAGTTTCGAAAATAAGGAGTTTTTAGTATTTTGCACGGTATACTGGCAAGTGAAATAGGTCTGTAGCTAAGCGAGGAATGGTGGTTACCGGCTTTGTGAAATGGAATCACCTTCCCGATCTTCGTTTCGGCGGGCAGGTAATGAAAAATAAAAGCTATCGGTTACACTAACGTAGTCCATCAAGAGTTAGGTGTACGCTTGTTAGAGACGTTATAGGGAGTGATGGAGTTGCGAAACAGGCCAAATTTTCTCGGGTCCTTCTGTTTGCTTGCGCGGTTTGAAGACGAAAGCCTGGTGGTTCTTATTCACGTCCATCGTCTACCTGGTGGTTCCAGTTGTACTATTGTACGTATACAATAGTAGATGTACAAACTTCTGCAGCTGTACACGGTTGCCCGTCGACAGTGTAGCACGCCACTTTGCCATCTCAGTGCAACATCGACGCAACCTTAATCCATCTCACCCTACCCAAATTATATTATTCCACCTTAATCTCATATGCCTCAATAAATTTTAATTCTTCCTTACCTTTACCCTCATATATCCAATCAATCATTATTCACTGATTGGTACTCATTATTTATCTCTTATACACGGCTGAAAATGATTTGGTTCACTTCCGTCCTTCCTTAGGTCATGTTACATTTTTGTGCGGTCCTGTCTTTGCGTTTTCTGGTGACAAGATTTTTGGAGGACACCACCCAGTGAGACCTTAAGAAGTACAGTTCAAAAATTGCACAATATTCGTCGGTGGTCCGAAGAGCTTTATTGACCAGGTAGGGTGATTTGTGTGTCGATGATGTAGTTAGAGCCCGGATGTACACGTATAATCGAAGTTCCAGCTCCTCGCAACTGATAAGATCAGCTAAATTGAATCAATAAAATCAGATATTCTGCGAAAATTCCAAAACGCTGCTATAAATTGTCACCTGCTGCAGTTGCTGTGGGTAAAACGTTAGAATAGAAACATTCTAGAAGTGCCAAAAAATATTTACCCACAATATCGCTAAGGTGTGGGCGACAGGCAGCGTGATACGATGTTTAACAGGCAGAATTTTTAGAGCAGGAAACGCATTTTTTCATAGCCCGGCAGTAGTTCGCAGCGCTATTTCTAATAATAAATATTTTTGTTCTTCATTTAATTAATTAAGATGCTGACGGGCTGAGGCTACATAAAGGTAGCGTGGAGAACGGGGTGATCTTTGATCGATTTGGTATTTGGAATAGACGTGGGCTTTTGGGTCCCCAGAAAGTTGAATAATACTACAATCATTTCATCTGATAGCGCACAAAAAACTGCCCCTTCGAGAAATAGACCGGCTACCGCTCTATAATTTTAGATAGGGCAAAGGAAAGCGTTTATGACAAAAGCTTTCCGGCCCCTCAACGACATCACTGAATGATCAATGGCTCAGAGCCAAAATGACCAGTGGCTCATTGACACTTGGCATGATAACTAGATTAACAGTTTAACTATTTTGGGTTCAACCATTATGAATCGTGGGAATTTGTGCCCTGCAGTGAAGTTGCTGCTCGGAATGGCAGTCAAAAGAAAACATGACAATCACTGGAAGTCTGTATGGACCTATAATGGAAAAGTTTTCGCAAAGCAGACTGAAGATTCTGATGCTGTGCGCATTTCTTGCGAAGCAGACCTTGCAAAGATAAGCTCGGCTCCGCCTGCTATTACGCCACCAGCATAGTAACTTGCTCTAGAGTAGTGCTGATGATGTTACACTCGATTCTCTGTGACGAATTATTTTGACTTTGTCTTGCCTCATTCTGTTCATTTTCTATGCGAACCACAAAACTCCGTTTTGCACATTATCGCTCGTTCCGCGTGTAATAAAAATGACCACATAGTATATTTTCTTAGCGAATTTACCTCCCAATTTGACATAATCATGCTAACAGAAACATGGTATAATAATGATAGTAATATGCTGCGTCTTAGTGACTATAGTAATTATTTTATAAACCAACCGAACAAACGTGGAGGCGGCCTCGCTGTATATGTGAATGGATGCTATACATATGATATAGTTCCAGAATTCTCTGTTATAACCACTGATTTTGAAATTTTGACTTTGAAATACAATTTAGACGTCCTATCTGTCGTATATAAGCCCCCGAATGGAAACTCGTCCCAATTTATTCAATTATTTGAGAGGTTTTTGGAATATGCCAACAAAAACAATTTCCGTCTCAGTTGAGGAGGTGATTTCAATATAAACATTTTAGAAGATTGCGATGTAGCCAACGACTTTATGAGTACTATTCAGTCTAACGGCTTCACAAATTTGATTACCACACCAACACGTGTTACCACTTGTACTTCCTCTTGTCTTGACCTGTTAATAACCAATATCGACACCTATGTCTCGCAAGCTGGTACAATAGTGTCTGATGTAAGTTACCACTGTCCTGTGTTCATGTCATTTAATCTAGAAACCCATAATTCCAATAATCGCGATGAACCATTTACTCTGCAGTATGTATCTGACGAGGCCTTGTAATCATTCATAAATGACATTCGTGCACATGATTGGTCTCCGTTGTTTAATATAACAGATGCAAATATCGCTTACGGTGAATTCATCAAAGCCTTTGAACAAATATATGCTACACACTTTCCTCTCAAAACCATTAAGCTGCCCAAAAAAATAAGAAAACCTTGGATCACGGAATTGCATGCTAAGATGATAAAAAACAAAAACAAGCTTTATCATACATTCCTGCGCACGCGATCGCCAAATGTGCTGATAATGTTTAAAAAACGAGAAACAAATTGAATGCCGAGCTCAAGCGTGCCAAGATAGCATATTGCCGACAATGTCGGAGCGGTTTTGAAGGTTATAAATGATGTATTAGGCCATGGAAAGAAAAATGTGGCGCCTGAAAAGATAATTCACAATGGCTGTGAACTCTCCGGTAGGGCACTTGCCGATCATTTCAACAACCATTTAATGAACGCTAACGTCTCCGTCAGCGGATCATCGAGTGAGCTAACTTCTGCTAACGCTTGTGTCGATACTATATTTCTAAATCCCATTGATGAAAAGGAAATATTCAGCACATTTATGAATTTAAAGAATAGCAAATCTTTAGATATTAATAACATGCAAATAAAAACGGTTAAGTATGTTTTGCCAGTAATTGTTCCTGCACTTACTCATATATTCAATTTGGTTTTTGAATCTGGCATATTTCCTAACGAGATGAAGAAAAGTCGAGTAACTCTATAATTTAAAGGTGGCGATAAAAAAAATGTTAACAATTATAGACCGATATCAGTATTGCCTGTCTTCTCAAAGGGATTAGAAAAAGTAATTTTTTTTTCAGATATCGCAATTCTTTGATGCCAAAAATACTCTATCTGACTCTCAATTCGGTTTTCTAAAGGGCAGGTCAACAGAAACAGCCTTATTAACAATTAAAGAATGCATATTACAAAATATTGAAAAGAATATGTTTACTCTGGGTCTTTTTATTGATTTTAGTAAGGCATTTGAGTGTCTTAACCATGATGTTCTAGCACGTAAATTGCACTCATGTGGCATTCGTGGTAAGCCTCTGTCTCTTCTTCAATCATAGTTACAGAACAGGAGTCAGTCGGTATATATTAAAAACCACAAGTCCTGCCTTCTACCCATATCGAATGGCGTGCCCCAAGGAAGCGTGTTGGGTCCATTGCTTTTTAATGTATATATAAATGACCTTGTACGTATTGATTCAGTTGAAAAATTCGTGATATACGCAGACGACAGCACAATGCTTATTCCTCGTTCCGATTCAATTAGTATAACAAGAAAATGCAACGAAATTCTCAGTAAGCTACAAACTTGGTAAAGGTCCCACTTTGTTAGAATAAATCCATTAAAAACAAAAGTAATTATATCTAGAGCAAAAAATAGAGTTATCGGACTTCACGAGAGTATTAAATATGCTGAACAGGATATTGCAATAGTCAACGAACATAAAATCCTTGGTGTCACATTCTCTTCTCACCTTAATTGGGACACGCACGTAAAAATATATGTAGTAAGCTCTCTCTTGCAGCCGGAGTGCTGTCGCGCTGTCGACAGTTACTCCCTGTGAAAGCGAAACTGCAAGTCTACTACGCGCTTTTTCATTCTGTGGTCAGTTACTGTAGTTTAGTTCCGTAAACAACGAGTAAAGGAAACGTAGGAAAAGTACTTAAGTTGCAAAAAAAAAAGTTATCCGTTATATTGCCAACCTTGTTTATCTGTCACCAACGCATACTACTTTTTTACAACATAACAATATCAGAGTTGAATATATATATGATTTCCGTATTCTTCACTCCTTTTATTTCTCGAATTGTGCCTTTAGGTAATTTTTGATGAATCTTTCTGTATTAACATCTAAAGTAAACGCATTAAACACACGAAGCAGTGAGCCCTGATTTCTTCCGAAATTTCGCAATAATTACAAACTGCAGTCATTGTAACAAAACCCGCCATTTCTACTAAATAAATATCAAGACTCTGCTAAGCTCTCAAAACAGGAACTAAGACCGTTTTTCGTTTGTAAACAATAAATATTTGTTGGTACTGCATTTTTTTTCTTCAAGTGGCTGTATTTTGTATTCTCCTCCGAACTGATTTTGTATTTCATTGTATTTGTGGATGGTGATCTTCAAAATTGTGACATGACCTATCATATTGCTTTTTTAATGTACCAGTGTAAAACTTATCCTTTGGTGCTCTTTTTAAAATTATATGGTTGCATTATATTTGTATAACGCTTTTGTTGTACTTCCAATGTATTGTGACAATGTTTTGTTTTTTTATAGTGGAATCGTGATGCCTTGGTTAGGGTTCTCGGGCCCAGTCAAGCTGTTAATACTCAGCTTTTAGCCCTTGAACCCTTCCAGAATGTTGTTGTTTTTTCTGGAAAAATAAAAATTGAATAGAATTGAACAAGTTGAATTTAATTGAATGTTAGAAAAGGCACCTCCACCTTGAAAAGCTCCAGAATGGAATTCCACTTTTCTCGACAACCGGGTAGCGGGGTTATACGCCGGCCTTGCAAAGGTCTTTGCCGTCTGCACACACTCTTGCCTGTGCACTTATCGTCTGTCGATTATCGTAGCATGGCTCGTGTATTTCCTTCTATTTTTCCCTCTTTGTTACCGGATCACGTCCGAGCACCGATGGGCGATTCAGGAATGCGCTACAGAGTTACTATAAAAGCAAAGAAGATTGCCAGGGTTCTTCAGTTCGTTCTGATCCCAGGAACAGCCGTACTACATCAGCCACCATGTTCACCAAGGTATAGCGTGGATTATTCACACAGCCACATTGGATGGAGTATACCGCAATGGTTGGCCGCTAACAGAGTAACACGTCTTATTTCCCTGTCACAGGCCCTCCTCGTCGCCCTTGTAGCCGTCGCTGCCGCTGCCCCTGTTGAGGAATACGTGAGTTTCTATATACTCCTATACTTTATTCCTGGCCTAAATTGCGTCGCAACAGCCATCTTACAGAGGCGCGCATTTTGTACCTTCCTTGAATGTCTCGTCCTTAAATACGAATATTTATGCGCCAGAAAGGGCCATAGATGGCACATTCGTTATCATTACAGAAAGACCAATGGGCAAATCACATTATTAAGACGATTCAACCCTGAGCCAACTTCGAACCATTTTAGATTCTGGTTCATTGTATTGATGCTACGCGGGTCTCTGGTTATGGCCAATTGTTTAGGAGTGTGAAATTGTTGCGCTGCTATTGCTGCGAGCAATATTGCCGTTTAGAATGAATGAAAGCCTGTGCACTTGTAACGAAACGGTCTTTGTTTTACTACACCCACATCTCAGTGCTTCCTCTTTGCAATAAACGACGCCTTGGGTACTTCGTAATTCGCTGATCTTGCTGCAGGCGTATACGGGCAGTGACGCCTCATATATATCCGCTTGCCTTTCGTTTTACGCAGCCACCACAGCCGTACAGCTTCAGCTACGACACCACTGACGAATTCGGCACCCGCCTGACCCGTGACGAGTCCAGCGACGCCAACAACGTCAAGGTCGGCTCCTACAGCTACACTGACGCCAGCGGCGTCGGTCGTACCGTCAAGTACACCGCCGACGCCGACGGTTTCCACGCCACCGTCGAGACCAACGAGCCCGGAACCAAGAGCTCCAACCCCGCCGACGCCCTGTACTCCTCCAGCTCCGTCGAGGTCGCCCCCGCCCCAGCCCCAGTCGCGGCCAAGCCAGTGACCGTCACCGCCGTGCAGGCCCCAGTGACCGTACACGCCGTCCACGCCGCCCCCGTGGCTGTGCACGCTGTCCACGCCGCTCCTTTCGCTGCCCACCCATTCACCTACACCGCTGTCCACCCAGGCCCCTTCGCCTTTGCCAAGAGCGCCTAAGCAGTTGAAGAACCTCTAAATCTATAAGTTATTACCAGATAGGCATGATATATTTTTTGGATTTTAAATCATTGCAGTAGCTGTGTACAACCAACAAAAATTGAAGCGGGTTATTGGTTTTCTCCTTCTTGGTCAAAATAGTGAAATTTGCAGTCGTTAGAATGCGCTCATTGGGCCTTGATTTTGAATAAAGCATATTTAAGATATCATGTATGTCCTGTTTGTTTACTAAGCCACAGTTGTGCACCTAATTTGTGAAAATATAGCTTTTCCTTATTGCTAGAACACCCACACGGCCATGGATTTATATGACGAATGTGCACTGGTCGTTCATCGTACTTGGTGCGAATTCACGCCCAATAAGAACATTCAAGCACGTGAAAGAATCCCGGTATTAGATATGCTGTACTCACAGCACTACAATGGCGAGTGGAAAAGAAGTCGTGAGGGCCCTTTGCTACGTACTATATTGGGGACTCCGCCTTGTTCAGTCTTCGTTATATCCTTTGTAGTGGTTCGAAGTGTTGTTTCCTGGGCCATATGAAAAGAAACACAGGTTCAATGTACGTGACAGCTGACTGTAACGTAGTCATAATTAGCAGGGCAGTTTCCGTATGCCAACAAGGTTAAAATCTCATTAATTTGGACATGTGCGAACAGTGAAGGCATGTAAAGGTTTGCTTTATTCAAAAGGAGAGTGCCCAGCCTTGCAACATAATAAGCAAGAATACAGCTTTGAATTTAGTCTTCAATAAAGAGCTTCTCTTTCCCTCCCTCTCTCTCTCTCTCTCTCTCTCTCTCTTCTCTTTTTCTCAGAGAGCTAAAGCGCATGTGCCTAGATATACACAGGATCTGGAATCAAATGAGGCTCTTTTGTTTTGGTTTAGGTGGAAAAAACTGGCGCAGCTTGCACTAATGGCACAACGTTGGATAAACCGCGGAGATGGGGGTCGGCCTAGCTTCTTCGGGTTTTGCTCCATTTTGCTCGATTTTGTTATGGTTTGCTAAGTTTTGTTAGGTTTGGCGATGTTCTTGCTAGTCTAGCGCGAAGAACTTGCATCGCAATCTTTCATTTCTCGTAGTCGCGAACCGAACTCAACGTAGACAAGTTGGTCTTGAAGGAAACTCCTTCACGTGGGAATAGTTCGCGAGCCTCACTTCGCACGAAGATACGACGCCGACACGCAAGAAACAGAAATTAGAGGTTTCTTTGAGAAAACAAAACAAAGCAACATGCGCAGAAACAGCAGCTTGGAACACAATGGTAGTGGGAACAATGCAACACGGGATAACGCACTGCACCGTTTGTGCAGAAAAAATAATACGGCGCTACGTTCGACACTCACGACAATGACCGAGTACGCACGATTCCGCTTGTACTCCACGTCCCGAGCACGGTACTCCGGATCTTCCGCTGTTCACTGCCGTGTAGGCACGGTGGCTTCGGCGCGATACTCGGGATTATATTGTAGCCGTCTCATATGCTCTCGAGCAGTGACATGAAGGCGTTCGCTCTGCGGTTCTTCTTTCTCAGGAGTTACATACTTCTTCGGCCGACTCATTTTTTGCGGGAGTCTAAACAATGTTCTGGGAGCCGAGTCACGAGGAGCTGTGTGTCGCCGGCGCGGGGACTCGCCGGCGACGCGACGTCGCCGCGTCGGCGCAGTGACGTCATAGCTAGGCAAGGTTTGGATTCGCCCACGTTGCTGCGTGAGGGTCTGGCCGGTCGCTTTTCACCGGAGGAGTTTTTTTTTTTAATTTTTTGTTGATAACACCCCCGGATCAACCTCAACGTTAGACGACTCCGTGTTAAAAATTGGCGCAGGTTGGGCTAGTGGTGCAAGGCTGGAAGAAGAGCGGAAATTGGGTCGACCTAGCTTCTTCCACGGTTTCGCTACGCTTTGCTAGGTTTTGTTAGGTTGCGCGATGCTCTGCCTAGGCTAGGCTAAGTGTTTAGTGGTGAGGGCAAGTTTAGCGGGATTTTACAAAGCTGTTTCTATTGGTTTCTGGATGTGAAATGGATGATCCTGGATGCCAAAGCTCAACTCATCTCCACTTGTATCAAGTTTTTCTTTCGGTTTATTAGTAATTACGAAAACGTGACACAAAAGTTACATTATACAGGCGAGGGTCCTATATCTAAGAGCTACAACACGACCCCGATGAATAATAGCAAAGAATAAATTTAAACAATTCGACACGTATAACCTACGCACTGTTTGAAAGGGAGTTGTTTGCAGGACACAGGTGATACGTCAGTCAATTTAACCATTTCTAGAAATAAGCGATCAGTACAAGGTAAATGCACCAGAGGTAACTAAAATGAGCACGAAGAAAGAATAAAAAAGGTAAATATTGAGCACTGGTTATAGTAGGACATTATCAATAAAAATGCCTCTAACTAGTAAAATGTAAAGTACGCCGCAGATGAAGTTAATTAGTAAAGTACGCCGCAGATGAAGTAAGGGAGCAGAAGAACGCAGCCAAACCAGCGAACAGACAGGCAGCAGCATCCACCATCGTCGTTAACTCTTCAGTACTTGGCTGAAGGAACGAGCAGCGGGGCAACGCGTAAGAGACAGACAGAAGCCATTCGAAAAAGTAAGGCGGAAGTGGGTTGCGAAGCGAATCGTCTCAAACGGCACAAGGACGACTCCCATCAATAACGCGAGTCGAGAAAAAAAAGCGCCTCTACCATTCGACTGAACAATTACACTTTCGCATTTAGAACACTGCAGAAGTCGTTAAATATCGTCGCGCACTGCTCTCGAACCGCGGGTTAGTTGCGATGCGCCACCATCCCCGCGATCGTAGTCTGTGATTTCAATGTTGATGCGTCGAAAGGAAAATGGGAGTGGTTTACTGGTATCTTGTTAGAGACATGGGGCTTGAGATGCCACAGTTATCCAGCCCAGCTAAACACATAGCACATCGTACGTGCATCGATTTTACGTTATCCATGAACGTCTGCCGCGTGCCGATCAATGTATATCGTAGCGACAAGAAAGCCATTGTGGCCGTCGTTAGTAGGTGCAAATAAGTAATGAAGTGCACTCTTTGCAACAAAGGGGCTCTGCTGTCCGAAGGACGACGGAGAAGACGTCGCCGACCTAGTCACCCCAGCTGTGGCTAAATAAAGTTGCTCTGTCTGTCTGTCTGTCTGTCTGTCTGTCTGTCTGTCTGTCTGTCTGTCTGTCTGTCTGTCTGCGTGGTGTTCACAGTTCCGCTGGTCATTTATCTTCGCAGGTCGGAATGGGCTTGAATTTTCGGGCCTTATTTAAACATCTTATGCGAAGAAACCATACGTGAACCTGCCTTCCACTACTTATTTTGAGGAAATTTAAACACGCCTCCTCAGCGCTAAGGTTCAAAGCAGGTTGTTACTGATTTCGCCGATACAAACTTTTCTCTTCGATGATAACACATTACCATCGCGTTTTCCTCGATGAGCATGAACATCCCTTTTTATCCCTACATGCTGTGAGGCGACATTTACGAAAAGAATGCGACGTTATTTTTATAATAATTTTTTTCACAACATGACTTGTACCCCAGTTTCGCATTACCAAGTGCATGAACAGCACTGCATGAACAGCAAAAATCCTATGCGTTTTTACTGAGACTCCTGCTCTGTAGCCCTAAAGAGTGTGTAAACGATTATCTCGCGATGATTTCAATTAAGTGAAGGCGTCGGTGTAAGCGAAATTTCAAAATTTCTAATGCAGAAGAGGCACGGTCCGAAGTTTTGGTCCAAGCAGGAGCCGTGGCACAAAATAACGCATTTCTCACAGAGATGAAGTACAAAACGATAATGCTCCAGAAAAAGAGCTAACATTTACCGGGATATTCACACAGGGCAGACGAGTCTGATGGTATTGGTTCTGGTCATGGTGGTCAGTGTCTTTTTTCGCATATATAAGCTATTTTCCAACCCGCTTTTGTACATTTGTACAACCGCTTCAGCTCTCCGCCAGTCAGGACTACTGACAATGCTGCGAAGCAAATAGCGTGCGCAACAAAGAAAAGGAAACATGTTAGGCAACACCTGCCATTTATTCCCCAAAAAACCGTTCAGAACGTTTGCTATTTAGCAACACGCCACAAATGATAAGGCAGCAGTGAAATTGTAATCATGGCAAACAAGTCCTCACTCTTTGATGACCCATCGGACAAATCGCCCTGGTTTTAAGCATTTCTTCCTCTAGGCGTCACTGTTTCGATATAGGCAAAACAATGCAGCGAATGGGCTCACGGTTGAATTGGGACAATTGGCACTACTGCGTTAGCATACTACATGCCTATAGCCTTCGTATACATATATGCACAATGCATCGGAAGAGCATGAAACAGTATACATTTCACAGGTCACTACTAATTCTTCCTGGTAAATGCTGCGTAACTAGAAGTAGGTATTAGTGAGACCGGAACTTTAGGCACGAAAAAAATCAAGGTTCTAGGCGCCTAAAATACGCCCTTAACGGTGCCATTTAGGCATATTGTTACAAGACGACGGCGAGGATGAAAAGAATGGAACATGGTGCATGGGTTTAAAAGTCCGTGTAAGGAGAAGCAGGGCAGGCGCGCTAGGTGCGCGCTAAAACTGTACTGTAGGCATATATAGGCTCAATTCGTACCTCCTTGTTATCAATATTTGTGTGCAAAAAACACTCTGGAAACCTTCATGATCTAATTCCATCTCAAATATATATATATATATATATATATATATATATATATATATATATATATATATATATATATATATATATCTGCCTCTCAGCACCTTTGGAAGTTCTTTTAGCACAGGGAATCCAGTAATTTTACAGGATATATCCAAGGCGGATTTAAGCTTCGGGATGGCTTTGGCGTCCGGTCCTTCAGGGATGGCGGTGGCCCCACTCCGTACCTTAGAAATGAGCACACCATTCTGAGTTATAAAGGCTCCCAAGTTCTCAGCTTCTGACGCTTCCTGCCAAGAATGGGAAATAAGCAACCTAATGTTCCAAGTCAGATTCTAGTATAGCGTGGTGTAGAATAGTTTGGGCTGGAACTCTTTCAACACCCCCTACATGTTCGTTGTAATACCTTTCCGCCCTTGGCCTAATAACAACGCGGTCTGGTGGAGGTACCCATTGAAGAACGCTTTGAGCTACGCTATCCTTGACTATAGATATTTATTTGTTGAGATAACAGAACTGCCCCGTGAGCCCTTCGAAACACCGATGAGTGAATCCCATGGATAGTACACTGAAGTGCAATAATTTCGGATGAATTACCGAGTCAACCTTTTCTGCAGAAGTGGATGACTGCACTGTAAAAATGATAAAAAAAAATTGTGTGACAGTGGTCCCACCAGCAAATTTCTCTCAAGCCATGGTTCTTGTTTAATATTTTTCAGTAATATTACATGGCCATTCTGCTTCTATTTTAAAAGAGAATTTCTTGAAATTTTATGTTTCCTGTGTTTATTTTGCAACTGTGATTTTGCAAACATTTTTACCTTCAAAAAAATTGTTCTCTTTTTCCGTTCTGTGTTGTTCTTGGTTTTTATTATTTACAAGCGCCCCGTTACTTTCTCACAGAGAAAAATCTACCTGTAGAACCATTATTCTGTCTTGCGGTTTCTTGTTATTCCACACCTTTATTTTCGACTTACACAAATTTTAATAATGGGGACAGATACTGGTAGCAATAAACAAACAATTCGCAATACTAGAATTCTTTGCCATGTTTAGATACCACATGTTGCTAAAAGAGAACATTCACTTTGTAACTATTGCAGAAAATGCGTAGCACATATGTCTTTCTTGCTTTGAGTGTTACACAAAACTTGATTGTACAAAACATAATGACGGAGTGGACTATATCAAAATTACTAGCTATTACTGTTATATCGCACGTTGCCAGAAGTAGGCCTAAAAGAGTACGTAGGGGCATATAATAAAGAAGCAAGAAGGAAAGCCTGCTTTTTGGAACATTGAGAGTATTTAAATATTCTACGCGACAACAACAGTTCACATTCCATAAGCATTCTTTGGCGGGAAAGTAGGCTTTTGCTATAGTCGGGGGGTCCTGATCGCCAAGGTAGCACATCGACCACTGAGCATAAAACCTCAAATAGCAAAATACAGTTGAAATCAAGAACCCGAAATGCAGCCTAGGCTGAGGCGTCTGTTGTAGCTTCTTAATTAAAAGCTATAAAAATGCTTAGCTGTTTGTCGGTGTGCTGTTACAGACGTGTTTAGTTCTGTTCCCAAAAAGAATGATAGTAGATGAACATGAACACGACCAAGAAAGTTTTTACTTCTGTGATGAAAACATTATATTAAAAAATAAAACATATACTGCAGAGACGACAGAATTGAGGGTGGTGTATTTAAGTAGCATAAAGCATGAGTTATAGGTCGATCTCGTTTATAAATACGATAAAGTTTACAAGCCTCATTTAACTATAAAGCTCAGTGTTTTACTCTCGTTAAACTATTTTCCAGTTAAATCAATCGATCATTACCCATCAAGATACAATTAGAGTTTTTTGCATCTGAATATCCTGCAATATTCGTTTATTTATATTGTGTCTCGCCGAAGACCATCCCATGGTAGCAAATTCAGCCACTTCAACAATGTGTTCAGTGCATTCAGTAAATACAGGTGGGCGCAGTGTCCCAAGAATGTGAGCTACTGAATGGTAAATACGGGGTCACGGCCGCTTCTCATTTCCCCACTGGCTATCATATTGCAGTGAGTGAAAGAATATCCAAAAGACACGAAGCTGGCAGCGGAATTTGGGCAAACCAAGGAACCGGGATGGCAGTTAGCGGCCCGCTGAAGGTCGTAGGCACTGCACTTATTGCCGTCACAACCAGTGCTTAGAAAACGCTGTTGGTGCAACTGGGTATTTATCTGACGCCAGGCAGCAAAAATGCCCTTTCGGTTGCATGCCAAGAATGCCAATATTGCCTAGAAAGAAATTCTCGGGTTGGATGGGTAGCTGGGGCCCCTTTAATAAACAAAATGTTTCAATAATTGTTAAGTTTGAAGCGGTACTTGGTGCCCGAATTGCAAACTACGAAAGTGTTCCAAATTCTTAGCCGAAGAACTTAAGTACAGGTCGTCGAAACATCACCACAGACTTTAGTGTGCGTGGAATTTCATTGAGAGAAATATGGTGTGGTGTAAACGCCGGGAAGGAATACCACTGCATCATGACTCATGCGGCTATTATTGCGGCAACGAACACACGAATGCTTCTTATATCGTTAATCCTGAAGCGAGATGAAGGCGGCAACGGTCGTTGGCGCCGTCCGCCGAAACGTAACTCCACGGCACATTTTGCGCGCAACCTGTGGTGCGCGGAAATTACGGGGTATGCTTACCGCTTTGTGAGAATGATCTGAAAGCCTACCTGCCGCGGTGGCTTAGTGGTTAAGGCGTTGTGATTCTGAGGCGAAGCACACGGGTTCGATTCCCGTCTGCGGTGGCTAGTTCTCTTTATCCAAATGGTGTAACTCGGGACAGCATGCAAGCGTGTAAGTGCGCTAGTGCAAGGGGCAACAGTGTGACGTTATTGTACTATTAAAAGCGGGAATGATGTCCACAACGTGCCAAAAGCGTGCTTCGCTCGCTTTTACCACTATGTGGTCGTTATTTTCCCCGCTGTTGGTTGGTTGTTTGGGTACGGAACAAGAATGGCGCGTACGCACTCTGGAAGATTGGCCAAGTCTTATTGTGATTTCACTGCTGAAGCAGCTTAGTAATTAGTTGCCAACGAAGGGAAAGTAGGGCCACTATGAGGTCGTTATTATGGGGTCGTCGTCGTCGTCGTGTAGCCACCGGCGCACCACGGGGCCCCCGCGCGGAAGACGATAACGACGAATCTGTCAAGCCATCCCTTCGCAATCCACATGACAAGACAGCTACCATATATCTGCTGACGAAAAAGTAGTGGTCTACCTCCGCGAGGACGCGCTACAAGAGGATTTGCTCAACGTGGCTGCGCCGATGGAAGACGACGACAAAAGAGATGACGACGATTGCTACTGAGTAAAAGACCGTACATAATTTAAATGTCTGTGCTTTACAGTGCCGTCCAAAACGGCTTTGCCCTGTGAGGGGCCAACTTCTCCCTCTTTCCTGGGATCCGCTGTCAGTGCGTGGAGAAGCTAGGCCGACCCCTACCCCTGCTGGTTCTCGAGCGTTGCACCACTAGCGCAAGCTGCGCCAATTTTATTTAGGGATGAACGTCGTCCACGCTTGTGAGAAATAAATTTTTCTCATACCTTCCGCTTAGCGGAACATGGACTCGAAAAACTGAAAAAAGGTATACATAACACAAAAATGGCCTTTTATTGCACCAAAGAGCCCATATAGGCACGAACCTCAAAATGGGCACTTAGGGGCACAATAATTGAGTGCTTGAAATGTTTCTGTCTCTTGGTTAATGCTTACAAGTTATATAGGTATGATACGAGATCAAGGAGAAAAATACGCGTTTTTCTTGAAGATCTGGTCTTTGGTTAAATGGTGAACATTTAATATTTGTGAAATTTTTATAATGGCTTCGATGAAAATTTTGAATAAATTATAGATTGCAAAAACAATTTATGTCTGTTGTTGAGCTTGAGCCAACCCCGAAAAACAGGTGAGCTTAGAACTGAAGCAAGGTCGGATTGAACCGAATGATGTTTAACAACTGCGGTGAGGTTCCCTGTCTTGACTTGAGCCTTTATGGCGACGTTGAAGTTGCGGAGAGGTAGAGAAGGCTTACTCGAGTATGAGATGAGCTCAAAGCTACTGATGTCGTTTACCCACATTTGGGCAAACTTCATAAAACATTTGCGTAGGTCCTTGTAGCAGCCAACATCACAAATAATCGCATGCTCGCTGCAGTAAAGTATCGTGTTCATGGCTTAGTGTATGACATAAAGCGTAGCTCGATGTGATTACCATGACTGTAGCGTTCATATTTACATTTTATAGGATTATATTTACTCCGTAGAGGATAAGAGCAAGTTAATGATCAGTACCTATCACATGCGGAATTTTCAGCAGTCAGGGCTTGTTTTCTCAACGACCCAAAGGTATTGCTCAACTATATTAACCCCTCATAAGCTTTGTGATGTCCTTCATTCAAAAAAGGATTATGATTTTGAGGAGCTCGTAAGTAAGTGAACATAACGTTCAATACTGCATAATTCCTAGCTCGCTACTTATCTGGACTAGAAGTGTGCCCATATTTCCCTAAAAGGTGGCACAAAACATCTGTAATTCCATTCATGCAGCGCACTAACAAGAGAAATTTCGAAACCTTGCACGGCTACCATGCTGTTCCGTTACACCAGCGAATGCACTGCGTTTTTAATGAAAGTCTCCCTGGCCCGTCACGGGCATCACGGAATATTCGATGGCTCAAAGCCAAAGCGACTAACAGCCCATTAAAAACTGGAGACGATAACTAAAAGCTTACATTGTAATCCTTTGGTATAACCACAGAAAAAAAGTGCTGGAAATAAACATCTGCCAACAGTATCTACGAAACGTATCTCTAACTTACGAAGATCGCGAATAGAATTCAACATATTTTGCCTCGACCGTTAAGGAAGGGGTTATACAACGGCCTTGTAAAGTTCTTTGCCGTCTACACACTTTCCCGCCTGCGCACTGATCGCTTGGCGATTATCATAGCATGGCACGTGTGTTTCTTTTTTTTCCCGCTTTGTTATCGGATCACGTCCGGGGCTTCGATGGGCGATTCAGGAATGCGCTCCGGAGTTACTATAAAAGCAAAGACGATTGCCAGGGTTCTTCAGTCAGTTCTGATCCCAGGAACCTACATCAGCCACCATGTTCACCAAGGTATAACGTGGATTATTCACACACTCACATTGGATGGAGTATATTGCAGCGGTTGGCAGCTAACGGAGTAACACGTCTTATTTCCCTGTCGCAGGCCCTCCTCGTCGCCCTTGTGGCCGTCGCTGCCGCTGCCCCGGTTGAGGAATACGTAAGTTGAGATATATACTTGATCCCTACCTCGTAACTGATCCCACAGCCTCCACGAACAGCGTGCATGTTTGAATTGTGATGTACTCTGCTATCTAGTCCCTAAATCTGATTCTTTGTGCGCTAGGAAGAGGTGTTGATAACGCATAAGTTATTAATACCATAAGAACAATGAAAAAAGTACATATCTCGGACGATTTAGTGTTTAGCCAACATCCCAGCATTCTAGGGGTGAAGCCCCTTAGGGGCTCGGGCTATCGGCGTCTCTCGTTGTCGTCGTCTCGTGTAGTCACGGCACTAAAACAATGGGACACTCGTTCTCCAACGCCTCGTGATAGAATTTAAGTGTGCAATGGATAAAGCCATTCAAAATAAACTAACATAATTTAAACATTTGTGGAACGCTCCCTGTACGCTGAAGCAATCGTCAAGCACAAGCTGAAGCTGTTTGCACACGGGTTATAACCTACCCTTAAGTACCCACCAGCTTTCGACGCTAGGCCTGATCAGGTTGGATGGTCGATCAAAGCAAGAAAATGCATACTTACCCGGTGCCGGAGCCTCGTTGATCACCGAGGACGAGCCCCGAGGGCGAGGCGCGGGCATTGCACTGCGCTCGCGTTGACCCCTGCAACTCCCCCAAACTGGGGCAGGTGGGGCATGCAAATTCTTCAATCCAGTTCAACGCAGGAGAGGGATTGCTCCTCCCACCGGTGCTTCTCCGGCGCCCAATCAGCGCGCGCCGTGGGGCAGGAGAGAGATTTAAAAATTTTCAATACACTTGTACACTGCATGCCTCGCCCTCCTCAGGTTTCACGTTACTGGAGACGGCCCGGGATTTTTATCCTTAGCCTTTGCTTCCTTGCTATGCCACAACTGGCGGTCTCCGGCTATGGTGAACCTTTTGAATAGCAAACTGGTTGCGCAGCCCAGGTTAGAAGCGAACGTTCGGCTTCGCAAAAATGCAAAGAGTGTGCAATGAAATGGTCAGTTTTCGTATACTCATGCCGCAGTGCTCGATATTTGCAACAAATAATGCTTTCGGGTACTTCGCATTGGCCTTGGTACCTTATACCACGTGTTTTTCGTTTTTCATGTTACGCAGCCACCCCAGCCATACAGCTTCAGCTACGACACCACTGACGAATTCGGCACCCGCCTGACCCGTGACGAGTCCAGCGACGCCAACAACGTCAAGGTCGGCTCCTACAGCTACACTGACGCCAGCGGCGTCGGTCGTACCGTCAAGTACACCGCCGACGCCGACGGTTTCCACGCCACCGTCGAGACCAACGAGCCCGGAACCAAGAGCTCCAACCCCGCCGACGCCCTGTACTCCTCCAGCTCCGTCGAGGTCGCCCCCGCCCCAGCCCCAGTCGCGGCCAAGCCAGTGACCGTCACCGCCGTGCAGGCCCCAGTGACCGTGCACGCCGTCCACGCCGCCCCCGTGGCTGTGCACGCCGTCCACGCCGCTCCTTTCGCTGCCCACCCATTCACCTACACCGCTGTCCACCCAGGCCCCTTCGCCTTCGCCAAGAGCGCCTAAGTTTAGCTAAAGAACTTCGAACTTTATAAGTTATTTCTAGATATAGTACACGAGATACTTCTTGGAAATTAAAATATTGCAGTAGCACTCTACAACTAACAAAACAAAGCTGTTCTATTTTGTCCTCCCTAATCCAATTATTACTGGAATTGGCACTCTTTGTAATGTCTTTATGGAAGCTTGAGATTGAATAAATCTATATTTAATATATCTTTTGTGTCTTGTATTCTTAGGTGTATGAAAATGCGGGTTTTTCCTCCTTCTAGCACGCTCTAACGGCTTCATATATGATGAACGCGCGGGGCAGTAGTTCTCCTGTGCATACTCCAGACACGTCCTCCGAGCCTTTACCGTTCAAAAATGTTTGTGTCTCCTTCGATAACACTACACTTTTGTATATATCTATCTCCACTTCCACATTTACCAATTTTTTATTTATACGCTGCCCATATTTGTACTGTTTGTATTGCTTGTATCCATGCATCTATGTATGTTGCCTGTTCGTATTCATTGTACCTATGTATGCGGTGCCTCACCCGAGAAGGCCCTGTGCTGTTGGTGAGCACTTCAAATAAATAAATAAATATTTGTCAGAAATTACCGCTGGGATTAATCGAAAGGAGCCCGAGTGTGCCCACCGCTTGTTCAGCACGGCTATTTACTATGTTATTGATGCCGTTCTGATCCTACTTAGAGGGGAGCTTATTCATGAATAGTGCAGTTCCTCGAACTACTGACCGTTATTGTTTCCTGGGACACATAACAAAACTAGAGGTCTCGAAAGACAACCGACCTTAACCATGAATATCGGGACCGTTCGCTTATTTCAACTAGCAAAGCTAAAACCTCAAAAGTGAAGAACATGCGGAAGGAGCTATGGAGACGTATACACATGTTTTAACCGAAGAGGAGTATCCTGCTTTAGTATCTAGAGCAAATTCTCCAGACTTTTTTTAAACTGGCACCCGCAATAATAATAATAATAATAAATAATAAATAATAATAATAATAATAATAATAATCAATCAATCAATCAATCAATCAATCAATGTTTATTATAGTGCCCAGGAACAGCGGAGGCCTTCGTGCTGGAGCACTCAGAGGGGAAAATGCAGCACTGTAGTACATCAACAACTTACTAATAAACACTCAGTGAGCAAAAAAAAATTAGAAAAAAAGACAGAAAGACTTACAAAAAACGGCAAAGAAGATTAGTATAAAATAGTGCAATCCAACCGACTTTACACAATCAAGTCATGCTGGCGCACAGAAAAGGTATAAGACAGCAATGAAATGCATCAACAGCTGGCAAAAGAACAGTGAGCGAGCAAAAAATATGAAGAAGCTACAACTTCAAAGAAGAATAAAAATACCACAGTGTAATTTTAGGCAACATTACACAATCAATAGAAACTGCAATGTCTGGTCAATTGCAAGAAGACATCTTACAATAAGCGTAACTATACGGAAGGGTGAGTCAAAAGAAGAAAGTTTTTACAAGATTCGGGAAGCGTACATTTTCAGTTTCAAATGGACGCATGAAGTGAATATGGCAACTTTTAATGATAAAAGTGGCAGAAAAAGAAAAATTCTACGATAATTACAGTCGCAGTATCAGCACAATACACGAATAACAGGAACAAGAACAAGCTCGGTGAAGTCAATGCACACGTCAGGACGATAAGTGAAGAAAAAGAGCACTGCCAAGATGAACCTAGTGTGTCAGAGCTGACAACCCGGCCAAAAACTCCCGAAGAGGACGCTGAAAGATATCGAGCTTCTCGGAGTGAACGTTATGCAGATGCTGCATCCTTTGAAGAGGAGAACGTGTGCTGAGAGCTCCAGCTGCTTTAAAAGGGTGGGCGAGCCTTGTAGCTTTTTGTGGAACGCGAAAACTGATTGATTCAAGTAGTTCCAGGCATAAAATAATACCATGAAGCAATTTGTACATGAAAAGAAGGTCTGAGTGGGTCCGCCGGGAACTTAGAGAAACCGTTATAGGGATAGGCTCCGAAGGAAAACGATGCCTAAATATTGATGCAAATTTGGTTTGTACACGCTCTATACGTTGACAGTTGGAACTACAGGTTCCATTCCAAACGACAGAAGCATATTCTAGTTGCGGAATACAAAGCGTTCTGAATAGTTTTAGGAATGAAGAAGGAAACCGGAATTCTCGAGAAAACCTGCAAACAGCCCCAAGAGAGCGTAGCGCCCGCCTAGTAAGTTGAGTGACATGAGGTGAGAAAGTTAAGGCACTGTCGAAAAGCACGCCGAGGTCTCTGATCTCTTCAACTCTAGACAAGTAACCGCCGTTAATACTGTAGCAAAATAAAGTGCGGTTCGTTTTCCTGCTATAAGACATGACCTTTGTTTTTGTAGAGTTAAGATTTAATCTATTGTCTGAGCACCACTTGGAAAATGAGGATATATCTTGCTCCAGGGCAATGCAGTCATTAATGGACTCAATCCGTCTGAATATTTTAATGTCGTCAGCGTAAAGAAGGAAAGAAGACATCTTAATTGCGGCTGACACATCATTAACAAAAATGGAGAACAAGAGAGGCCCCAACACGGAGCCTTGAGGCACACCGCTTGTTGATCTGTACAGAGCAGACGTCTGCCCGTTAACGCTAACGAAACTGAACCGGTTATCTAGATAACTACCCAACAATGCCACGAGTGGTGTATCAATTCCTACCTGTAAAAGCTTTTTAAGTAACAGCGTGTGGCAAACAACGTCAAATGCTTTGCTCAGATCACAGTAGACAACGTCGAGCTGGCCCCTCTCAGAAATGGCTGCCGAGGCCTGCTCCATGAAGCAGGAGAGATTAGTCGTTGTCGACCTTCCTGATATAAAGCCGTGCTGTTTACTTACAAGAAGATTCTGTACAGAACTTGACAGTAATTTGTACAGCGCTGTCTCAAACAGCTTGGAACAAGCACAAAGGAGAGAAATTGCTCTGTAGTTTGTTGCATCCGATTTGGAGCCTGACTTGAAAATAGGACGCACTCGAGAAATTTTCCACGCGAGAGGAAACACGTTTGTTTTTAGACACTGGTTAAATATCACCGTCAAAACAGGTACAAAAATGCTGCCGTATGTTTTGAGAATAGCTGGAGGTATTCCGTCAGCTCCGCATGACAATGACGGTTTCATGCGCTTTAGGCTCTCCAAAACCAACTGCTCGTCCAAAAGCACTAAGCTAGAGCCCTGCACGCGATTTAACAATATGTTCATTTCAGAGACGTCACGCTGGCCGCATGTGGCACTGAAGTGCTGAGCAAAGTGGTTGGCGACATTATGAACTTCTTCCCTAGAGGAATCTACAAGATTGATAAGATCATGTGAGTTGTTCTTAAGGGACCGGATGTATCTCCAAAATGTTTCAGGCTGAGAATTCGCACTACTCTCTACAGAATCGAGATAGCAGCGCTGGTCCCGCTCATAAAGGTTTTTACATAATTTACGGTAAGAGCAGAAGTTCTGTTTCCATTCGTCACTCCCGGTTTTCTTATACTTTCTGTGGCAGCGGTCTTTTAATTTAAGAGTCGTACGAAGTTCTTTCGAAAACCAATGTGGGTGCTTGGAGTGGTTTGGTTTATACTTGGGAATAAATTGGTCCATACCGCTTTTGACAATTTCGGTGAACCGTTCGACCTGTGCATTGCAATCAGGGAGTTCTTGAATTTCCGACCAATCAAACGAAGAAAAAAAGCTATACAAGCCAATGTAATCCCCACGTGCATAACAGAAGGGAGAGAGTTCATTATACTTTAGTGAGGTAACACAATGCCGAAACGAAACGGGAGCCGAAACTGAAAATGGAGGATGAAGCTAATAATAATAATAATAATAATAATAATAATAATAGTAATAATAATAATAATAATAATAATAAGAAGAAGAAGAAGAAGAAGAAGAAGAAGAATGTTTTATTGTCTGAGCATAAATACAGCAACATATCGAGCTGCATAAACCTACAGGCTTGTGTGCGTAGCTGGGCAGCCCCAGCACTGGACATAGGCGAAACAGATGCCCTAGCACCGTTAACAAAAAAGAAACCAAGCAAACAGGCAAAGCATCAAAATTTACATTGAAAATAATAGTGTGTAGAAATACAAGGTTGACAAAAACAGGATCAATTGTATCTTCTCGACATAGAGCATCTCACTGTGACTAGCAATGCAACCATCAAGCAACGCATCAATGTCATGTGAAGCACATCTTCCATATAATTCAAATGGCAGGAAGCGATGTACAAAGAATGACGCAGAATTGCTTAATCTACATTTCTTACCCATTACGAATAAATATCATACGATATCAGCGGAGCGCTGAACGCCGTCGAAGCTTGTGTAGTTAACGTAGGTCATGGGGCTACGGCCAAGATTGAGTTTTACAGTGAAGCTGTTATAGCCGTTCATCGGTAAATGTTTTTGTGTCGCCTGTGTGAAGAAATGAAATGGAAATAAGCAGAAGCCCGGAGAGCAGGAAAACAAAATCAAAATCAGGTGAGTGAACGCGATGCAGCCGCGAACGTGCTTATCAAGGCGAAGAAACCTTCCGGGCGAGAACCACGCAGCCATATCAAATAGAATAGCTTCAAGGCCGAGCAACGAACACGTGCGCAACAAGCCGCCGATCCCGTGGACCCCATCGGCCTCAGAAATATTATAACTTCGATGGTCGTCACCGGCAGTGTCGGGTCAGTTTCAAAGAAGTTTGCTACCCACCTCTAACGGTTAGTTGCAAAGACAGTTGCGCGCTGTTTTGTTGTCAACCTGTATATACACTGTAGTTCGGCAGGACAGCATGTGTCTTTAATTTTTATCCGTAGCCTTCTTTGCCGAGTACCCCCCCTCCAGCCAGGACCGTGTAACGCTCTGCATTTCCACAAAAATGTACATACCGCAGAAGTTTCCCCTGTAATCGTTAAAATAGCGTATCTGAAGATAATTCGTTGAACGAAATTTTG
This sequence comes from Haemaphysalis longicornis, assembly GCF_048455015.1. NCBI lineage: Eukaryota > Metazoa > Arthropoda > Arachnida > Ixodida > Ixodidae > Haemaphysalis > Haemaphysalis longicornis. Next base: position 224,790,924 of record NW_027526295.1, on the reverse strand, counting down.
AAATAGTAAGAAATCAGAAAACTATAAAAAATTACGATGACTGGCAAACCTCATAACGCCCTGAATTTCCACGATAATGGAGATTTTAAGGAAGATCCCCCTGCACTCGTTATATTATCGTAAATAGAGATAATGAGTCGAACGAACCTTTGAAACAAACAATAAGAAAGATATAAAAAATATTACGGAAAATGGTGAACCATGTAACGCCCTTCATTTTCCCAATAACGCAGATTTCGCAAAAGCTCCACCTGTAATCGTTATAATACCGTAAATGGAGATAATTGGTCGAATAGGACTTAGTAAAGCCGGAAAATTTGTCTGTAACGAACTAACACTCAAACAAGCGGCATAAGAATGCATTAGTAGACAATTTTCTGAATTTCTACAGAACGTTTTTGTTCGCCGAAACTACACATAGGCTATACCTATAAGACGCGCTGCAGTGGTCCGATACAGATGCAGATAGCGGCCCCATGGGAACGTGTTCATTTGTAATCTCAGTGTTTGTGCATTACGGTGTTCAGTCTCGTGTGAGGTGTGGGTAGTGTTCTCCTTTAAATGCTTTTTATTTTGAGACGTTCTCTGTAGGATTCGTATGCTGAAAGGGTGTAGAAGTGATCGTGGTCGCTCTGGTCGGTAAGGCTTCTCGCAAGCGAGTCAGCGCTCTCGTTTCCTTCCAGGCCTTCGTTCGCAGGGCACCGTGTAATTCTTGCGCTAATAGCGTGTGTGTAAGGGCGATTGGCCAAGCCTCTCTGTCATATAGTACACGAGGGAGGAAGAAAACATTGGAAAGGAGAAATGTGGTGATGATGATGACGATGAATAATGACGACGGTGACAACGATAGGACACATTCGTACCACTGGACACCTGCCGCTGTAGGCACCACGTTATTATCTTGCATAGAACGAACCCACTGCCTTCCACGCGCTACTTTTACAAATTTCATCGCAGTGGTGTATGGGGCGAGCAAACTCTGTACCATCCACATCATCAGCGGCAGCTGTAAAACGTGGCTTTGCACATAATACCGGCATATCCGCTCCACAATTCAACACTAATTCTGTCGTCTTCACTGCATCATGAGGAGTGCTCTGGTTTTTAGAATTTTTTGGTGCGCCCTGCCTTTGGCTTAACTGCAGCTGTGGTGTACCTGCCGTCGCTTAATACGCTGGGGACATTGATTCGCCAAATGGGGTTTATATCATTCGTCGTGAAGCCCAGACTTATTTTTTTAGCTGCCACTGTGCGCGCTATGGCTATATGGGTATTCGGTTTGTCCGCACATCGAGTGGCCGTTGTAGAGTTGTTCTGGACTAACACTTCGCTAATGCCAGATAAATGTTTTCAGTCACATTTTGGCTCTTTAGACCACTCCCCCTCCCCCAAACACCGACCTCGAGTACGCGAACGGCATTTGCGGGTACTGCAGACAAATACGTACCCCCATACTACCCGGCCTTGTTGATTTTGCGGGGATCCGGGAAGGCTAAGATGGCGGGGCGACCACTTCCCCCTACTTCCCCTACCTCAATCTTTCCACAACCAAGCTTTGGGAGAGAGCCGTAGAGTGCATCCGTTAGAGCAAAGGACTGTTGATGCCGCCCGCGCCCAAGGCGTTTTGAATTGAGGACGCCTCCCTGAAGCATGAAGCCAAGCACGTTTCTCACTCAGTGAATAAACGTTAATTCTCTCTCTATCTCTGTTTACGTTTGCATCGTTTGACTCCCATCTACATTCTTTGTATAGCTGCCAGCTTCGGGGCTTCCCTTGTATAATGAAAAAAAAATGGGCCGGTGACTACCTTGAACTTTATTAGTGCACAGTTTTTGTGCACATCAGGTACACATTTCACGGTTGGTGCTACCAGAGTTCTGCTGTGAAGTGAGCGAAAAACAACAACCAAAAAGAATTCGGACGACTATTTTGTATTCTTCCGGTTTGTTTCCGTAAGATATTATTGCCACAAGATGATGGCGAAGAGAGGTCTGGTACATGCACGATGCTATGGTTCCCACGTTCGAAGGAAAACAAGCGGGGTGTGGCGCGTAGCTGTGCTCCAGCTGTCATGGAATCCTTGTAAATAAAGCTTTCACCCTCATCTTCCATGGTTTACCTGATTCGTTCTTCGTATACATAACATAATGATGATTATCCATACCGCAATTTTATAGCTTCCAGAAGCTTCCCGTCATGGTGGACATGTTTAGACGGAGCCTCGCGATTTTTACATTTTCGCCAGGACATCTGCCATGTAAGTTCTAATCTATTGGAACTCAGTACTCTCTCATACAGTCCTAAAGAACGTTTGTACCAAATTTGAACATCCTAGCGGCAATTGTTTTACAGATATTAACGTTTTATTTTCTTCGATGCGGAAGCGGCCACGCGCGCTGAGTTACACGCAAGAAAAACAAACCTAGCTAACTTCCCCTACAGGGGCGCCCTTTTAAAGGCCATACTCGCATTATCGCGTTGCTGTTACGATAGTTTGACAAGATAAATAAGCTCACTGGGCGCATTTTTGGTAAAGTTACAGCCAAAATTTGAAATGTAAACAAACAGTCACCGTAGCTTCGAGAAGCTTCCCGTCATGTGCGTACGTGTTTAGACGCAGCTGCGCGAATTTTCACATTTTTGTCTGTCAGGAAATGTTTCATGTATGATCCTTTCACCTTCCTCTTCATGAAGTTCTATGGCCCCTTTGCACCAAATTTCAACCTCCTAGCCCCAATAGCTTTACAGATATAAACGTTCTCTTTTCTTCGGAGCGCGTTCAGTCACACACAAGTAAAACAAACCTGGCTAACTTCCGCGACAAGGTGACCCCTTAAAGGCCATACTCGCGTTGTCGCGTGTCTGTTCCGATAGTTTAACAAGTTATACCAGCTCGCTAGGCGCTTTTCTGACAACGCTACAGCCAGAAGCCGAGGTGTAAACAAAACAGTCGATGTAGCCATATTTGGCGAAGCCGCGTGTGCAAATCGTAGAATAAGCAATTAATTCACTCGGTGGGGCCTTTAAACAGTTGAAATAGGCAAAAAAAAAACCAACCGCTGCATTGCACAGGCACTTAGAAACAAAGAAAGGCTGTATAATAAAACGCGATATAAACAACCCAAAGTAACCCCGAGCCTAACCGGCCAAGACAGAGGGATGAAATGTGAAAAAAAGAAAATTCTTCGCTAGACAGGGGTCAAAGATTCTTGGCACAGCTTGAGAAGACCTACCGCAGCATCGGACACTAAGTTTCGACGGGAAAAAACTCTACATACGTTCAGCGCTACGTCAGCAACAGCATGCGCATACTGGGCTAGGAATAGGACTACGGCCCGGGAGACACAAATAGCATCACTAAAATTTGAATAACTCGACAGCTCCTGGGCGCACAGAGAATTGCAACCACTTGCCGGCACCGCCCGAGCGATGGCTACCTAGTTATGTAATCGGCTTTTATGTAGAAAATACAGAAATACGTTTTTGCCACTTTGTCGGGGTTCCAATGTTTCCGGACTTAAGAGCGCAGGGTTGCCTAACTTTTGCGAATCCATGTCAAAGGGTCACCGTTATTGGCGGAGCGCACGATAAACAGTTTTTCGTCTTCGAATAGTATTAGAACAACGAGGAAGGATTCTAATACCAGAGTTACTCAATATAGACAGTTGCGAAACTCCGCTTCAGAATCCGGGCGGCGCTAGCCCCCCCACTCCGTGGAAGCTGAGGGGCAAGTCGACGCGCGCGGCACCTAGGAGATAAAAACGGAACTTCGCTAAACTATTATTATTCAAAATTCTTCTGTAAAATAAAGATAGCTTTTTAAATTAAAACACCATAATTACGTAAAATTTACTTGTGTTTTTGCGGCTTTTCTTTTTATGACTTACGGCAGCAGCCGCAAGCACTTGAGTACTGCTTCAACGTCCTGCCGACAGACGACAGGCTAGTCAACTTGCCCCGTGCTTGCCCCGGCGCAGGGGGGCAACCGAAGACCGGCTTTCGATACATGGGGCCTATGGGGAGTTTCGCAACTGTCTATATCCAGTAACTCTGTTCTAATACAACTTCAGCGGCCTTTTTGGCCATCTGAGCTTCGAACAAGCTATTTTTTTCGTAGCTATGCCCTTGAGCATGGCAGACCTTTGAGCATGGTAGACCTTTCCAACAGCCAGACATCAGCGAATCTCATCAGAAAGCCAGTGAGCTTATTCCGTCACAACCGCGAGTATAAAAAAACAAAATTGGTAAGTGCGGGCTCAGGCATGCGTGGCAACGTCGTCGGCGGGAAACTTCTCTCGCTTTTTCGCTCATTTTCGTCTGGCTCTCTATGCAAACCCGATGCAGGTATGGAGTGCTGCTGCTCCGGAAGTAACCATAATGAAGCTGAACGAGGACGTCGAATTAGCAATGAAGAAGACAATAACGAAGTTCACGATTGTGATGGGACATTTTAACGCAGAGCTCGCAGATCCCTACTCGCCGCGGTGCCTTAGTGGCTAAGGCATTCGTCTGTAGATCCCAAGGACGCGGGTTTAATTCCCGGCCACGGCGGCTGTTTTTCTAATGGAGGCAAAAGCGAAAACGCCCGTCTGTTCGAGAAGTGGCCAAAATTAATCCGTAGCCCTCCACAGCGGCACGTCTCATCGCCTGTGCAGCGCCGCACGTTAAACCTCATAATCAGTCAATCAACAATTAGATCCCTGTGTCAACGAACTTTTATGCGCGAACGCGAAACGCGAACTTATATTTCACAATTAATTTCCGGAGAATTCAGGAACCATTCCGTGCTTATACTTTTTGAAGCTGCTCGGTACCGATTCCGCCAAAGCGGACATTCTCAATGTGAAAGCAGTGTGTGGTTAATGAGGCAAAAAAGACCCAGTGTTGGAAGCTTCCACGTACCTTCAACTGTAAAAACGGAACTGGAATCGAGTCTTGCAAAGCAAGGTGAGCGGCAAGTTTTTTAACTATTACTGTACGCTACGACAGGGGCACACGGCCTTCGAGGTAAACTTATGTCCGCTTACGGTCTTTCAATGCCAAGACGCGCAATTATGGCCCTACCTGGGGATAATTTATTGTAGATCACGGGTGCGTCATGCTATTTTTATTAGGCCATCGTAGAACAGGTTCGTAGCTTCTCTCTGCTGAGTTCCGAATGGTCTTTGGAACAGTAACCAAGGAACACGGAGAAAAGAAAGCAAAAAAGGAAGCGCAGACACGATGGAGCAGTGTGTATGCGATGGCCTGAAGTTTCCTTGGGCTATGCTACTGACTGACATTAGGGTTTAACGCTACGCTTTGAGTACTGATGTCGTCAATCGGTGCCCGCAGCGTCATGTACAGTGAGTTTGGCGTTGCTTGGCACGTTTTTAGGCTCCCCGTTAAGGTTAACTCCCGTCAACGCTGAATATCTTACAACACTCTCTTGTACACACACTCAGGGGGATTGGCCATTGACGATGACAACTGGCTTATACGCTCACGGCCGATTCACCAATTCTTGTCGCCGCGTTGCTCTCGCATTTAAAGCGCGCAAGCAGATCTTAGTTTCCCCGGGAATTTTCCCCCAGGCTGAAGCTAGAAAACCTTTACCATCCCTACCCAAAGAAAATTAAGAGAACCGCGGAAGCGTTCTGACATCAAAACTGTGTCAAATGTACGTCAAAATCATCGCTAAACGGGTGTGCAACCTTTGCTGAAAGTGCGTCCAATCGATGGTTAGACCTTGAAATACCCAAATAGCCAACGAAGAATGGACCCTTGCGGAAATTTTGAACGCATCGACGAACGATCTAAATGTGCACCTATACACATTGATGAGATAAAGGTATACTACTGTACTCGTTCAGTATCATCGGTGTGTGCACTGTCTTACCTAGAACAATTCATTTTTCGCGATTTTCAAGTAACCGTTTTGACACAATGGAAGGCCGGTTTCACGCACGCACCGTGCGTCCAGAGATCTCATCAGTTTTTCTGTCGACCAACCGGTTTACAAGGAAACGCACTAGTTTGTCGAAAGGACGCCATCGGTCCCACAAAGAAAGCTTCCGCTTTAATAAACTCGTGGCGTTTTTCTCGGCGTGCATGCAGTATACTTTTACCGCTCAAGATTGCTGGGAATAGATCTATGGAAAGACAATGGTAATATTTATGTCAGCATAATCTTCGCGGATTGGAGCTAACAATTTACTTCGCTTTTATTGCACGAACAACAAGCAACACTTCATGTTCATCTAATCGACTTTCCTCATCATCAACTCATACCCCTTATTTCTGCCCTGCGGCAAAATGAACGATCTTTAAAAAAAAACAAGCAACACTTATTAGGTTCTCAGCCACCCGCGTTGATACCCGAAAGTGTATATGAACTATTCGTGATAACACGACTTGTCGGGGGAGTATTAAAAACAGTTGAACTTCATTCACCGGAGGCCCTTATATCAGAAAGAAATTCCGTTAATAGCGCCTTAAGGTCATCGAAATGCCCAAATTTTAAAGGTGCAGGCTGCATCTTCGAATGTATTAGTCCGAACAGCAGCCGTGGCAATAAAGAACGCAATTTTTTGAAACGCCACCAAAAAAGACAATCATCTAGCAACAACCACAGCAATTACCAGGCATTATAGGAGGAAGGATGTATCTGATGGCATTGTTCTGGAAACATAGGTGAGTTGCTTCATTGTTATGTAGGCAATTAATGGATTTCCTTTTCTTACCTCAGCGCGCCACAAGTCAGCGCTCTTGACAATGCCGTCAAGCTCGTGGCGGGGAGAAAGGGGGGGGGGGCATATTAACGAAGAAAAAAAATATTTTATTCCACACTAGCCATTTACTGTAGAAAAAAGTGCAAGACATTTACAGACTAGCTATGCTTCACAAATGTGATGGCCGAAATTACACCGGTTTCCAGAGCGACAGGTCGCACCGTACCCTTGCGGGCAAATGCCCCAGGTTTTAAACACTTCTCGTTGTGCGACGCTCTAAACAGTTTCCAGTAGACTGTAGCAAAAATGATCACCACTGTACCGCGTTAGTTTGCGCTACTGCAACTGTCGGGTAGGTGAAGGCGCACGAAACCTTTTACGGCATGTTAATACGTAAAACAGGTCGCTACTAGTTGTTTCTGTTAAGGCCATGTCTAGAGAGCCGTCCGAGGGTATTGTAAGCACTCCACTATATCGACGTCCACCGGCGTTTTGTAACAAAATTGCCGCGTCTGGCACTACATCGCTCTAGATAACGCAAAGATATACAGGAAACCTAACCTAACCATAGCATGACCTAATGCGCAAAAATAAATCATGAAAACATCAAACCTAACCTAAGCCATAAAAATAATAGTTCAATTTAAAGGTAAAAAACAACAATCGAGGCAAAAGCCGGTCTCTAACCACCGTCCTAGGGATCAAGAAGCTAAGACGGATACTTTAGACTACAACAACAGAGGCTTTGGCTGGTGCTAGCCTGGTTTAAAAAAATTGGAATATCGTCGGACGGCACTCCAACCATGCCTGCAGCGATCAGCTGGAGTGCCATCGGACGGCACTCTAGACATTGCGTTCGGTTAAATTCTACGTATTTAATCCCGAGTATATGAGATGTGCGCTTAAAATGGGTGCGTTTACTGTGACGCATTTGAAAGAAATTTCAGGTGAACGCAACATTGCAAGAACAATTGATTTGTGTGACGGAAGGGGGGGGGGGAGCAGGTAATATATAGGGGAAGTTAGGATTGACGAATGGTTCAGGGAAGGTTGCCTGTCTCGTCTTAGTTTGAATGCTGTAGTTGAGATGAGGCGGGGAAGTCGTATTCGAGTTTGATAGTTATGGTGAAAGCTTTCGAGGTCATTTTGCCCCCATCTGGTCACCGCACATTAATCAAAATTTTGGTTAAGTCATTGCTTGCCTGTAAAATGCTTATGCCTATAATGATAACCAGGTATAGCGCATTCCCTCCTAAAGTATATAATGTTCGAAGCTTAGTTGGCGAAATGACCTTAAGTGTCGCCTGATGTGATTGATGGAATTGCAGCATTCAAATAAAATATTTCAGAGAATCATCGATATCTTTACGAGAATATAGGGAATTTGTTGTTGTGTTTTTGTTTATTTCATAGGTTCCAGATAATTTATTTGAAGTAAAAGGACATAATCATGAGTTAATTTCACCGTCGGCATTTTCGGGGGAGATCGAACGTTTTCTTAGTTACCTTATAGCAGTTACGAGATTTATTAGCCACTAATAACGTTATTGTTGTCAGTTCAAAAAATGAAGATGCGGGTGGCCAATACTGCTATTAACGAACTTCGTATGGAACAGAGGTGCCCTAATGGGCCCCTAAGAAGAGACGTAAAATTTTAGTAATTCAATCTGTACGCTTACAAAAGAGAGAAGCTTCGAACACTTGGCAGGATACCTCAATATTCGCTTAGGCAAGGGAATGCCTAATGTTTGTGACGAAAGATTCCCGGTCCCTCAACGATATTAGGGAATATTTTACGGCCCAAAGCCGAAAACACCCATGGCCTTCGGCAACTCAGCAGGATAACTAAAAGCTAACATTTTAATCTTCTGGCGCAACCCCGGAGAACGTCTGGAAATAGACTTGTCCCGTAAGCACCAGGAAAGGCAACTCCGCCTTAAAGGCTTGAGAATGGAATTCAACTTTTCGAGCGTCGACCACAGAGATGTGGGGTTACACACCGGCCTTGTAAGGGTCTTTGCCGTCCGTACACACCCACGGCTAGGCACTGATAGCATGTTGATTCTCATACCCTGGCGCGTGTTTCTTATTATTTTTCCTTGTTTAATACCGGATCACGTCCGCGGCACCGTTAGGGGTTTTAGGAATGCGCTGCGGAGTTACTATAAAAGCAAGCAAGATTTCCATGGCTCTTCAGTCAGTTCTTTTCGCAGGAACGTCACTCTTACACCACCCACCATGTTCACCAAGGTATAGCGTGGATTATTCACACAGCTACATTGGATGGAGTATACTCCGACAGCAGGCAGGCTAATGGAGTAATACATCTTATTTCTCTGTTTCAGGCCCTCCTCGTCGCCCTCGTGGCCGTCACTGCCGCTGCCGCGGTTGAGGAATACGTGAGTTGAGACATATACTTGATTTCTAGCTCCCATTTTGTCGGCTAGCAGAATTGAAAGGCTTGCTTTTCTATAAGGATCTCGAGCATGTAGTCTGTAGATCTGTATCTTTATGCGCCCGGAAAATCGGCCGATAACACGCGCGCACTTGTTTTAAAAGACATCGGTAAAAAATTGAACGTTCTTGAAGATTAGACGTGCAGCCAACATGCCACTTCTTTCTCTTCAGTTTTTGCCCCACCACCTCTCCTGTAATAATTCAACGCGGTCCTCGGGTCATCGCCAACCCCTCACTCTTCCCAGATTGTTTTGCAGCCATTGTTACAAGCAGTATTTCCTTTTCACAAAAATTAAAATCCTGTACATCACAATTGTCGCTGTTTTATATTTACTCAACGCACAGTACCTGTTATTTCGAGACATCTGCTCCTTTGGTTACTTACTTCGCCGTAATATACGCGAACACGCAGTGTCGCGTTATATATCCGCTTGTTTTTCGTGTGACGCAGCCACCCCAGCCATACAGCTTCAGCTACGACACCACCGACGAGTTCGGAACCCGCCTAACCCGTGACGAGTCCAGCGACGCCAACAACTTCAAGGTCGGCTCCTACAGCTACACTGACGCTACTGGCGTCACCCGTACCGTCAAGTACACCGCCGACGCCGACGGTTTCCACGCCACCGTCGAGACCAACGAGCCCGGAACCAAGTCCTCCAACCCCGCCGACGCCCTGTACTCCTCCAGCTCCGTCGAGGTCGCCCCCGCCCCAGCCCCAGTCGTGGCCAAGCCAGTGACCGTGACCGCCGTGCGTGCTCCAGTCACCGTCCACGCCGTCCACGCCGCTCCTTTCACCGCCCACCCGGTGACCTTCACCGCTGTCCACCCAGCCCCATTCGCCTTCGCCAAGAGCGCCTAAGCAGCTGAAGAACCTCGTAAACTATAAGTTATTACCAGATAGGCATGATATATTTTTTGGATATTAAATTTATGCAGTAGCTGTCTACAACGAACAAAAAATGAAGCGGGTTATCTGTTTTGTCCTTATTGATCAAAATATCGGAGAAATTTGCTGTCGTTTAAATGTCCTTATTGGAGTTTGAGTTTGAATAAAGCATATTTAATATATTTTTTGTCTCTTGTGTCTCTAGCTGGTTGCAGTTTTGCACTTATATTATGCCTGTCGTGGTGGCTCGGCGGCTGAGGCACCCCCCGTTTCGAGACTTCGGTGCACAATACATGCCCTCAGGTGCTCCAAACTTATCCGTTAGGTGTCAGTACGATGCCCTGATATCCCAGGTGCAGCTACGGCAAGTAAAAACTAGGGGTGGGCTATTGATCAATTAACCTTCCGATTAATCGATCAATGCTTTAGTCGCGATTAATTTTTTCACCGGTCAATCGGTTGAAGTCCTTTGAGCAAACTGAAAGAAGAGTGTCATGTTGAAATTGTGGACAAGCATGTCGAGGATCATACTCATAAACGAATAACCCGCCTGACATCACAACAGGAAACGGTGCAAGTATCCTCAGAGATGATAGTGATTGAAACCGAAAACTTATAATCAAGAGGGACAAGAAAGTGGCTATTCTTAATAAAAAGTTACACGGTGCAAAAATCGGCGAGCGGGCACTCGCGCCATTTGGCTGCTGTAGAAATTAACTCTGTCGTAAGTAAACCGCGATGAACCGGCTTCCCCCGCAATTACGGTGAGTACCGATTTTCGTGATTCTAGGGAAGTGTGAGTCACGAACGCGGTGACAAGTGTCTCGCCCGCATCAGCGCCATGACGATGGCACTTTCACCTCATCTGTAATGGCTGCGAACAGGTCGACGAGCACGTTGATGATATTATTATTATTATTATTATTATTATTATTATTATTATTATTATTATTATTATTATTATTATTATTATTATTATTATTGATTGATTATTATTATTGTTGTTGTTGTTGTTGTTGTCGTTGTTGTTGTAAATATTCTTGTATTAGTATTCTGAATCATTCCTGCCCAGGACAAAATGCGTTTACCGGCTACCCTGCATCATCTCTCCCCCACTCCACTCGTGAGTTCTGGCAGTATATTTAGTTCCGCACGCTTCACGCACGCGATAGCGTAACCCTTCAGGATGGTGGCAAGTTTGTATCTGACCCGGAAGGCGTATGTGAACTTTTCGCACGTCCTTTTTCTTCGAACTACTCTACGTCTTCTGACAGCGGCCGCGAACTGGGTTTCCAGTCTCAAGGGCCAGTATTGCAAATCCGAACACTACCGAGAATTATGTCGTGTCCGCTATTTGCCAACTCCCCTACAAAAAGTCGACGGGTTGCGACAGCAGTCCTTGCTCCATCGTGAAAGGCTCTTGTGCTGTTTTTCCACCTCTTCTCTGTCACACCATACCTATGTCACTTGTTGAAAAAACTTTTCCAAAATACTCGAGATTAGGTGCTATCTTCCCTTTGCACAAGTCCGGAAGAGCCACTATCACCGGAAACTATAGGCCAATCTCCATTATGTCTTTATTTTCTAGTCTTCGAAAAAGTCAGGCATCATTACCTTCTAGCCGCAATGCGTCCATTAATCCTGTCTAACCAACACGGCTTCATGCCCGGAAGGTCAATAGAATCAAATCTCGCATGTTTTCTAAATGACATCGGCCCTCCAGTGCTCTCTTGCCAACAGGTAGATATTGTAGTAAGGCCTTCCACGCTGTTAATCGTGATTTACTGCTCCGCAAATTGTAGGCATACGGTCTGTTCGGCAGTTCGACAGTGGTTCGGCAGTTATTTATAAGGCAGGTCTAATTGTGTTTGTTATGAAGGCGTCACCTCCAGCCTTTCGCGATGATATCAGGGATACCTCGGGGTTCGGCACTCGGCCTCTGCTTTTGAAATTTTTTGTTAATGACATCTACGTTGTTATTGGGCAGTGTTCGCTTTCTCAGTATGCCGATGATATGAAGCTCTATCACGCGGTTTCTTCAGTGGACGATCGCGCCCTGCTGCAAAATAACATCAATGCAGTTTCGCCATGTTGCGACTATTTAAAGATCAATCTCTCCAAAACAATCGTGATATCACATACTCGTAAGACTGCCCCGCTCATTTTCCTGTACTCTCTGTTTAGTTTGCCCGTAAAACGCGCAACTGTAGTGCGTGCTTTGGGTGTAATTATGTACGTAAAACTACTTTTCGACTCACATGAGAACTACTTGACCACTCACATGTGAACACTTGGCGTGATTTCCCGGGTCACCAGTGAATTCAGCGACCGAACCTGCTTTGCCTCACTCTACCGCGCCCTAATTTTACCGAAGCTCTACTTTGCCAGTGCAGTTCGGAATTGTTTAAGACCTTCATCGTCCTCTCGATAGAAAGGATTCAGAAGCGCTTCGCTAGAACCGCATTTTATCGTTACTCCCAAGTGAGCCATTATGGGCATAGTGGGCTTCTCAAGCTCCTGAATCTTGACGAGCTCTGTATTAGGCGCTCCAGGCGTGACCTGGTTTTTCTTTTTACCTGTAATCGTTACAAGTTTGGCTGCAATTGCCTTGTATGTAAGCTCTGTTCACCTGCGAGTGCCAACCAGACCACTCCGGCGGCATATCTGCTTTCATGTTGACAGAACACTGAGCCTAGCACCAGCTAACCGATGCCAACCTGCCTTTAACAGTATGTCTTTATCTTCTATTGACATTTTCTGCAATGGCATGGTTCTTTTTAAACGCTCCTTGAAAATTTTGACATTTTGAACGCACATTCTCTGGACAAGTCGCATTTGCACTTTTCTCTCTTTTCTTGTTTTTATGTGCCAAAAGCTCCACCTTGCATATGCCTGTATGTGTTGAGTTCTCTACACATGACCTCTGAGCTCTTGTTTTTTTGCCTTCTTTGATTACTCTTCCTCGATTGTATATATCTACACATTTATGCTTACCCGTATTTTTATTTATGTCCCTTCTGAAACGTTGTATTTTGTATGCCTTATGTTCATGTACACACAGCATCAACCGAGAAGGCCCTGCGCTGTTGGTGAGCACTTCAAATAAATAAAGAAGTATTATTTCGAGATTTGCGTGCTTTCGTGCGAGCGCGCCTAACGTCAATAGCCACGCATACGCGATTTTTCTGTCTACTCTATGCCTCATATGACAGCTTCAACGTGTGAGAGCCGCAAACATGCGGAACAGACGACAGGTGATAATGCGGCACAGGTACACAAGGCGGACCCCGTCAGCTGTGAGTCACCGGGCAATTACAACGCTGACCGCTGCAGCTTTTTCTCTGGCACGTCGAAACATGCAGAAGCGGCAAAGAAGTAATATACAACTTCCCCACCCATGGAGGATTATTTTGTTTTAGAGCCCTTCGTATCCATGAAATTGTGCGTCCACAGCCAACCATTTTAGCGTAGGCCGAGAAGCAAAGCTTTTCAGCGAGCTTTATAACGTTATTAATACATGTAGAATTGTGTTTTATTGCACCGCCTTAGAGCCCTTAGGCTTCATTTTGTTACTCTAGGCGACGGAAACTAGGCGACGAACTCCAGTCAAAACAGCGCTCAAACCGCCTTACTGTGGGATTTTTTTACACTAAGTAATCTCAGAACGTTGGCACGCCCTACCTAGTTGAACAATAAGCTTCCATTTACCGCAAAATTTTAAAAACGGTCAAGTTCGCTCATCGAGCCGTGCCTGCGCTCGCTGATGCGCACGGACACCAGCGAAAGGCCATGCATGGAGAGAAACGCGTTCTGAAAGGCCAGCCGTGCTGAATGACGTCACGCCGGCGCCTTATGGCCGCGCCCAGGGCGCCGCGCTGTAAACGGTCTACACGCCTTAAAAGGCGACAGGGCCGCTATGTCTTCTCCAATTCCCCTCTCCTTTTGGTGGGGGTCGCTTGTGAGGCGCAATCTCAACAGATCAAACAGATCAACGTTTTAGGGCGCAGCCCATTGGCGCCCGTTCATGGGCTGAGGGGCGACGCCGTCAGTGTTATCAAACGAACAATGGCAAGTCCGAAGAGTGAAAGAAAGCAAGGGGAGGAGACTGTCGAGAAATTGGAAGGGGAAGGCGGTTCGCCGTGGCGGTGCGCCACGCTTCTCCGAAAGTGTGCGGAGGAGGGGGGGGTGGGGGGGGGGGGGGCGGCAGGCAGTATGCTGTGCCTGCACGAGACGCTCCACTCCGCGAGGCTGGGCGAAAACGTGAGGGGGGCGTGCGGGTGACAGTGATGTGCGCTCGCTTCCTAAAACGCAGTTCGCGATCCCTTCCTAAGACGCACTTCGCGCAGCCGACGCAGAAGCTCACCATAGCTGCCGTCGAGAGAACCCACAAGTGAGTGCAGCCTCAGCGCACTGCAGCCGTCAGAAGTGAGTGCTGAAGTGCGAGTGAGGCAACCAGTCGTGCGCTTCGTAAGCCGCTGCAGTTAAACGAGCTGCCAGAGCGGAGGCTCAGCACCGCCGACGCCAGAACCCCGAGTGAGTGCTGAACAATGAGCGAGGCAATCGGTGCATGTGTTTCGTCAGCCACTGCAAATACAAGTCACTGCAAATACAAGTTTTCTGTAACCATACAAATATGCACGTCTTAAAATCTTTGCCTCAACATATTTTACGCAGTCAAAACAGCTAAACAGCTGCGCCCAAATATGACATTAGGGAGTATCGTAATCTCCAGCCATTCTTTTTAGAAGCTGTGAAATGTAGAAAGAATGATCTCGCATTAAATATTTTAAATCACGTGAGGTTTCATACCGCTGAAAAGGACGTACTCAGCCGCAGTCGAAAATTATGATGCCCCGCTTTTTAGTTAACAGATGGATCTCTGTTTACCTAGGAGAAATTAGGGCGCCATACCGATCCGAACGTTTCTTATGAGCCGAACAGTTAAGGAGCTCCGACATCGTCTATATCGTTATGAGAGTAGGCAGCGGTGGATAGAGTACAGTCATTAAGAGAAGAATGATAGGCTGTTCAACCTGTTTAGGAGCGGTGTAATCACTTCTCTCCGTGTGGGCGATGGGTGCATATCATGTCCAAGAGAAAGAGGAACAGATTAATGATCAAGCTACAAAACGAGGTGAATGTGTGACCAGCTCCTGACAACCGATTAAGCAGTCTCTTTGAGAGCACCCATCGTCTGATATCATATTGCATGTTCTTACCAATTCCTTCCACAGAGGAATTAACCCTGAATATTTTTCTTACCTTGAGTGCAGACCTCTACACACGGAGTAGTTTATTTCATTTCGTGCAGGCTCAATGTGTTTCATTTCGTCGCTATACTTGCAACTTGACCCTGTTTTTTGCAGCTCTTGTTATAGAAATGGGCTGTGTGCTGGCACTCGAGGAAGGAGTGTAGTGGTTCCAAGCTTTTATGTGAACAAAAACAAGAACAGGTATTTCGCTATTCTCGCCGAGGGCGGTGGATTATGAAGCTGCTATGACATCTTGCAACATCCTAATATCGCAAAGCCCTTACGTTCCTTAAATTCAGCGTTCTGGGACCACCACGTAGGGCGGCACGATATTTTATTGTTTTCTCGGGTGTTCAAAGCATTTTTGCAGTTCGCCAACAAAACGTATTTACTATGTCATATTTAATGAAGGGCGGCTCTCGGTGAGGAATTACATCGCGCACTCAGCCGACACGGCGTGACGGGCATACAGCGTCCAGCGTTATGCCCTCTGTGATGGGAAAAAACTAAAGCAGATCCACTCCACGTGAAATCTGTCGGATGCACAGAGCAGTGGTTCCTTTGGCGTCATTCAGCGGTTCCCTTGGAGCCCTTGCGGAAGTGCAGAGCAGCGGAGTGGCGCCCTTCTCCGCTTTTTGATAGCACCCCTCATGCTCTTACACTCTTTGTGTAACTCCTCTCTTGAAGAATTTATTGGAGGTTTGTTCAATGCAATTCAATTCTCCCGCCTTCGCAGTGCTCGCGCCTTCTCCAGGGGCAGCTTGCATCCTTTTCTTAATCTTTGTTTTTGTTCTGCCTCGAACAGCACGAGCGCGAGTTCTGTTCTTTTTGTGCTTGCTTTCATCTCGCACGGGCTCGAGCCTTTCTGCGAAATTTTAACCGTGTTTTTGAAAACGTAGTTGTTTTTTTCTTCGGTGGCCACATTTCTTGCTTACTATCGTCAAAACCAAACCAACGAGCATTCCTAACTAAAAGGACACGGAGATTGCCGGTTAAGGAAGTATATTAACAACGAGCTGTTGTAGCTGGCCGTAACAAGTTAACAAGTTAAAAATACCAAGAAAATGCCCAGTGCTCCTGAGCGCTTGCCTCACGGCGACCGCCCAGCGTCCGCGGCTCGCGCAGTGGCTTTAGCACAAAAACATCAAGAAACTGGCGAAAACAACGAATAGCGCCTCGGGTTGCCTAGCAAACAACAAAGCCACAGCTGGCGCAAAACCTGCTACAAAGAACCTCGACGCATCTCTCAAGATCTTTACGAATTCCCAAGCTCCTGCCAACTTCGCGGCCTCCTAGCCCTCAACATTCACAAAGCATTTGACACAGTTTCACACCAGGCCATCCTCGCTAACCTTGCCCGAATGAACTGCGGGAGCCGAATGTATAACTATATCAAATCCTTTCTCTCAGACCGCACAGCCTCTTTAAGCATCCCGGGATCGTCGGCTCCATCTTTTTATTTAACCTCTGGCACCTCACAGGGCTCAATCCTGTCTCCAACACTTTCAACCTGGCACTAGCCCAACTGCCTCCCCTCCTAGACTCTATCCCCCACCTCTCCTACTCCATCAATGCCGATGATATTTCCCTCTGGCCCTCCCATGGTAGCCCAGCCCAACTCGAAGAAACCCTCCAAGAAGCATGTGTTATAAACAACCATGTTCGCACCTTAGGTCTCGTTATCTCCCCTTCCAAATCGGCTCTCATGATCATAACGAACAAGAAAGGCAGAGCCCCTGATCGTGACCTCATCAACATCTCCATTGATAACACCCCAATTCCCAAAACAGACTCACTAAAAATTCTAGGTCTTACTTATTACTACTCCGGTAGTTCCTACCCTACACTTCGAACTATACACTAAAAATTCTAGGTTTTACTTATCACTACTCCGGTAGTTCATACCCTACACTTCGAACTATACACTCCCAGATCGAGCAAATGAATCATCTGCTGCACCGCGTCACAAATCGCCAGTCTGGCTTACACGAACAACACCTCCTACGTATTATAGATGCTTTTACCATGTCCCGCATACTGTACACAGTGCCATACCTGCATCCCACGCCCACCCAACTAACCAAACTAGAGGCAGCTCTCCGTAAGCTCTACCGCATAGGCCTTGGCGTGCCCCTCTACGCTCCTACTAACCATCTTATCGCGACCGGCACATATAACACTATAGAAGAACGTATTCAGATACACAAGCCCAACTTCAGCGCCTTCAGACAACTCACCAGGGTCGGGCACTATTGCAGACGATGGCCTACCCTACTTCTTCGCTTCCTCCAATCCCTATAACTTCCCCTCCTTGGGCCACGTTCCCTCGTATCCGCATAGAACCCCTGCCTAAGAATATGAATCCCTCCAGGCATGCCACCCGCCGGTTTCTACGCTGTAAAGCCCTCACCAAACGTGTCTCCTTTCTAGAAAAGCAAGGATCAGCGGTATATTTTACAGACGCCAGTCATTTTTCCTCTACCGTAATAGGAACCGCAGCCTTTTTACGCCACTCGTAGCTGGTTTCCGCACAAACGCCTTTTTTCTGCCCGCCAGATGCCACCTCCCTAGAAGAGCACTCCATCGCTCTTGCCATAGAGCATGCTGTTCTCACAACCTCCACCGAACACCCCACTTATATCTTCACAGATTCGCAATCCGCCATCCGAAATTATTTACGCTGTACCGTAAACCCCCTTTCGTCTAACCTAGTGACTGACACTCTCAACAGACATCCTTCTCACCTCTTTGTCCTGGTATGGGGGCCTGGCCACGCTAACATGGACGGCAACGCAAGAGTAAACGCGCTTTCCCGAGATCTATCCCCGGGTTCGTCTATGCTCTGGCCAACTTCATACCATCCTCCTTCCACTCGTCTTCATGATCGTGAGACCCGTAAATTCACTTTACTTTCCTATCGCCTCGCCCGCCAAGTCTACCCTTCTCCAGACCCGCGCCTCACTCGCGCCAAAACCGTTCTTCTCCGCCAGGCCCATACCCGCTCCCTCTCATCTCACCACATTCTACATCGCATTCGCAAGTGCTCCGGTCCCGCAACGTGCCTTTCTTGCGGCGCATACCACTCTATTCCCCACTCCTACTGGGACTGCCACCCCCCGAAGCTTCCCCGTCCCTCTCCCGCATCACCTCATGGGACACTTGGCTGGCTCCCCCGCCCGGAACAGACGTTCGGGCCACCCAGGAGGCTCTCTGCCTTCATATCCAGAAGATCTCCAAGGAGAGTCTGGACTACTATGAAGACAGTGACGCCTCAGGATCCATCGTTTAGCTGACCTGGACTTAGGTCGGTGACTGGGCAATAAATGTTTTCTCTTTCTCTCTCGACGTGACTCCATGAACGCAGCGCATGCGTCGTTCACGCACGCGCAAGCGGTCGTAAAGCGCTACCACGCATATGATGCTTGGGATGGGGAGCACGACGATATCGATGCATATAACGATTACTACTACCACATTGCGAAGTGATGCAGAACATGTAAATAAACAAGTTGTAAATGAGCAATGTGTATACATTTGCGTGGTTAAGTGTCCTTCAGCGCTCACGCAGGACGAAATACTGCAGTTTCGATATGGTTCAAGCTTTGCGCGACTTAGTGCAAGCTTCGCCACTCCTTTCTTTTTTTTTTTGTCTCAAATGTATCTGCATTTTTCTTCGCGCTAAGTAATGGGAACATGCATGACAAGTGCCAGCGGTTCCAGGAGTGTCGAACGGTTCTGCTTATTTTAATCTCTTGTTGAGGTATCCTCTAACCTTTTGGGCGCAAGGCTGATTCGAGGGAGAAGCGGGTATCTTTTCGAAGCCTAAGTTTCGGTACTTGATGCCTCGGGAATCTGTTTGGGTGCGTGACGCCACGTGATGTCGTGACTAGGTAGCGCGACATCGGACGAGCTACTGACACCCCCGGGCCCCAATTTGCTCCGCACTATTCTATTCTACTCCTCTATTCTAAAATTTAACCAAATGAGCATTAGCGACATGGAAGGGAAGCAGTAGCACAATTTACCATCCCTTCCTAAGCAAAGTTGAGAGGAGCGCAAGAGCTTGCTAACATCATAACTGCGTCGAAAGTGCGTCGAAGCATTCGCTAAAAGTGCGTCCAACTTTGGCTGAAAGTGCGTCCAATCGGTCGTCGAGCCTTCAAAGACCAAAATCGCAAACGAAAAACGAACCCATGCGACGATTTTTCGCGCATCAAGTAAACACGTCTACGTACGATCTAAATATATACGCATACGTTGTTTGTGAGATAAAGATATACTACTGTGCATTCTTTTACGTATTGCGTTCCTTTCTCGCGATTTTCAAGTAACCGTGTTGACACAATGGAAGCTCGGTTTTTCGAACGCACCATGTGTCCAGAGATCTTGTCAGCGCTTTTCGGTCGACCATCCGGTCTATGGGGAAAGGCATCAGTTTTATGGCAGGACGCCATCGGTCCCACCAAGAGAGCTTTCGCTTTAATAAGTGAACATATTCTACAGGGTAAACTCACCAGCAACAGAAGGGACCGAAGCGATTTGCTTGTGTAATTTCAGTCGGGCGCCAAGGTTCTGCGAAAATGAGAGCAAGAAAGACCATTAAAATGCTACGGCTTACCAGAGTAATTTCATAAGCACCCGTCGCGCAGAGGAGCACTGTCTTAAAAAAATATTTAGTGGCGCACTAACTAACTTCATATCCAAACTCGAAAAGAAAGATTCCTGCGCACTCAAATATGGCTAAGCCACCCCAAGGAATAACAGTCCTTGCGAAAAGACTTTGCGAAAGGACTCGAACTACTTACAGACTTGCCAATAGCCTGCACGTTTTACCATGTCAACATGGGTCTAGACGTACACAGACCTCTTTTTTCTGTTATGTTTTGCGCTATTTTTATGGATGGTAGCACGGTAAAGCTCTCGTTAGGCCTTTTGGGGGGATCGGGGAGAGGGGAGTGCGCGGCCATAAGTATAAAAGGAACCGCATCCCGCGGTGCAGCTCAGTCAAGTCTCAACGGAGAAACGGTGCTGCAGCATTTGTCATCATGTTGAAGAAGGTGTGGTCCTTCAAACCCTATAGCTACGCAAACCCCAGGGCTTCGGAGGGCATCCGTGACTCATCCGTGGGATTATTTCTGTGTGTTGCAGGCACTTTGCTTCGCCCTGCTGTCATTCGCAGCATCTGCGCCAGCTGAAGAATACGTAAGTTACAACGGCCATGTCCACATTTTTTCCTAGCCTCTAATTTTCGGTTATCACGATTTCAATGGTATTTCGAAGCAAGCTTTTCGCAAACGCGCAATATTTAGGAACATAATTCGGCTTGAAAGGAAAGGTTTAGGAAGTTGTTGTTGTAACATATGCAGAGATCCGAAAAGAACAAGAAAGGAAGGTGAAACCACGGAGGCCAACTTTCACCGATTGCGATTGCGAAGCCGCACTATGTCGTGCGGTCCCCTTTGTTGTTTCTCCAACCAGCAGCTACAAAATAAGGTCTGCATATTGCAGCCCCAAGCAGTTCAACAATCAGTGCTGTCCAGAGCTTACAAAATTTTAAAGTGCCAGCAAGAATTTTCGGTTGTCATGTGTAAAGTATACTACGTTTGCTTAGCGACTTTATACGGGCATTCTTTAAAAGCACAGTGACGATACTTGTTATCGTAGGATGTCATTTGAGCAAACCACTCTTGATTTTCGTTAATAATCATGGTAAAATATAGATTAGTTTATTTGAGAAAAGACAGCTAGTTTATTCACATTGAAGTCAGCTGTGTTTTTCACCAACAACCAATGCAGTGGTTACACCGCGATGAGCATGACGTTCAAAGCTGCGGCGCAGCAGCCTCTAACTCTAGTGTTTCTTGTTATGAGAGTGGACATTTGTGAATTTAATAGAGGTACTGTCTGGCGCGAAGCTTCAAATTTCGCTTCAAACGAACTGAAAGAACCCCTAGCATGTAGCTACATATTGGTTCTTCGGGGAAAAACACGATGCTATTATCATTACAGTTCTTCGCTGAGGTTATACAGTTTGTGCATGAGCGTTTTCTGACTAGAATATCTGTTTGTTTTAAATGAGAGCACATAGTCGTGTCGGCTGTTTTGTGGGAGCAGTGCCCTATTTTCCAGTGGTTATTTCGTTACGATGCTTTCTTTACGTCATCTCGAGGATAACGAAATATGGAAAACTCCAGCAGCAGCTAGACAGCAGGGAAGAGAAAAAGGGGGGAGGGTGTCGTGATTTGAATCATTGCCAACACAAACATTTATGTCAGTTCAGAACCGTTGTTGAACAAAAAAATAGAACGTGTTTTATAAAGTAAACAAGCAATACATCGAGTGCGCGCATAGAGGAAAACGGAGAATAAATGAAAAAAAAATTGCTTAGAAGAAAAAGCTCGAACGTCTCGAGCGGAGAAAGTGAAGAAGGAAAGTTCGTTGCAAACAAAGGAAAGATATAGTTTTGAATTTTTTTTCTTAAAATTCTGCGTTAGGCAAGTTTAGCTGTGATGTCTATATCCTATTCTGAGTTTCGCATTTACGACAGTCAAACTCATCACCACTCACTTGCAAGGGTACCCTCACGTTTCGCGCAGCCTCCGCAGCCGTACAGCTTCAGCTACGACTCCACGGACGAGTTCGGCACCCGGCTGACCCGAGAGGAGAGCAGCGACGCCAACAACTTCAAGACCGGCTCGTACGGTTACACCGATGCCAACGGCGTTAGCCGCACGGTGAAGTACACCGCCGACGCCAGCGGCTTCCACGTCACGATCGAGACAAACGAGCCGGGAACCAAGTCCTCTAACCCCGCAGACGCCGTGTTCACTTCCAGCGCGGTCGAAGACGCCCCTGCACTTAAGCCTCTTGAGGTCAAGATCAGCGTTCCCAAGCCCGTAGTCGTACAGGCCGCACCTGCCACCATTTCACTGCACGAAACCGCGGTCCCCGTGCAAGCCGCTCCCGTCACCGTGCCGGCCGCACCAGCAACCATCGCATCACAGGAAACCCCGGTCGTCGTGCAAGCCGCTCCCGTTACAGTGCAGGCCGCACCTGCAACCGGCACAGTGCACGAAACCCCGGTCGAAGACACACCCGTCGCAGTGCCCGCCGGCCCCGTGGCTCAGCCAGCTCTCTCTGTTGTGGCAGTGCACCCTGCGCTGTCCACTGCCGCCAAAAGCTCCTAACGTTTAAACTTTAGCCTCAGCATAACGAAGTTTAGCAAATCAGTGATTTAACCAGTCGAAACAAAGGAATCCGGGACTATAGGGCGCCTCAAGCAGGGCGAGGCCCATACCATCAGCCTCTGCCCGGTCGATAAATAAATATCTGTTCGCTCTCTCCCTCTATCTCCGCATCGATAGTAAATTATGCCAAACACATAAATGGACGCAACTTCCCGGCATTAGTTTCAGTTTTAAAAACCGGAACGAGTACAAATAATATAAATGTGAAAGCTTTTGCAGTGGACACATATTCGTGTCAATAAAAATGGCGTTTGAGTTGACACAAACGCGAAGTGTATTTGTGCATCCTTCTGTGATGAATTCACGGGTTTTTATGTTCGCACACTCTTAGGCGGCGCCCCCAGAAATCCCCAATGCGCATCAACTGCATGTTGTCTACTCGAGTTTGTCGCATATCTGTGCACTTTCGGCGTCCTTTGTTTTCTGGAATTGCATCGTTCCACTGATAGCTTATTTTAGGCCACATAAATCTTCTTATGCCCTTTATCTAATAAAATAATTTTTTTTATAAAAGGCCCTTAGCCCTACCGCCACAAAAAATAAACTTGTGTAAAGGTGTACGCGCGAGGATGAATCAATAGACAGAATGCCCATGCACTATCTGCCAATTCTTACTCCTGACTTTCTAAAATTATTTCACGAGGGAAATAAATAAGGCGCTATCAGCATATCGCTGATCATAATTCAGGTTGAAAGAGATTCCGTGTGCAGAACGACACACACTTGTGCGGTGGAGGGTCCGTGTGTCTCGTTGAGGTCATGCGTTAAATCTTTGAAGGCGTTGTAATATGAGGTATCACGGAGAAGGCCGTATGGCGAGAGATAACAAAACTGCACTTGCCGGTGCGTTGTTGGCGTAAAAAACTTCCAATTCTTGTCACACACCGACACCATGGCCACTGGTTGCAGGAGAATAGGGGAGAGCGGAGCTACCGGTTCTTAAGCACTAACGGCATCAATTTCACAATTATAAAACCTGAATAAAAATAAGAAAAAAAACATGTTGGTGTTCGCGCCATTCAGTAGAGCCGGATACAAGCTAGGAATGCAGTTCCTCGCATTGCTGTATTACACCGCTGGTCAATCGCTATGCAATGGCGTCACCCCAACGGCCGCATTTTTAATACAATTTAAACAAATACATTTTTAACGTTTTGTATTTTTTCAGGCTACCTCAAGTGCCTATAGCTTGAAATCAAAGTTTCATGTCCTTGATATGCGGATGCATGCATAAAAGAGAGTTATTGCGTTCCATTTTGGTCAAGATCTCCTTATAATTTCATCTGCTTCAGAGCAAGGGCCCTCCTGTTACACTCGATCAAGCAGGCAGAAGCGCTTTACAATGCAAATTTGCGGGTTCATATTTACCTGGCGTGGAGGGGAGTTCATTGCGAGGCGAAGGTGAAGCAAAAACAATATCATTCGAGTCATGTTGAAGTTAAATTGACCAGCCGACAGGCTGACCCACTGACTGACTGACTGACTGACAGACTGACTGACTGACTGACTGACTGACTGACTGACTGACTGACTGACTGACTGACTGACTGACTGACTGATCGACCGACCGACCGACCGACCGACCGACAAACCGACCGACAGACCGACCGACCGACCGACCGACCGACCGACCGACCGACCGACCGACAGACCGACCGACCGACCGACTGACTGACTGACTGACTGACTGACTGACTGACTGACTGACTACGACGCCGACGGACCGACTCATATCATTGAGAAACCCAAACAGCAGTGTTTAAGGTGTTGGAATTAGGAGAATACATTCCTTCCCTGGTCCGGAGGGTCCTTAGTGACATTGGCAAGCCCGAACTGATGTGTTTAGGGTTTTGGAAGTTGGAGAATATATTCCTTCCCGGGCCCGAGTGCTCCTCAATGTAACATTATTTTTACATTTCGACCTTCAGTCCATAAAAAAAGGCTTAATCGTATTTTTACAGGTCCCGCAACATTTGTAGTCCCACGAAGTAATTACACTAGGTTTTTTCTCTACACAACTTTTACCATCATCTACAGGCAATATTACAGTATGTTTAGATTTAACTTGTCACTAGGACAATGAAGTAACTATCTAAAAGCGGCGGTAATAGACCGCACAATATCTACACGGTCCATGAAGTTATGAAGTTGGTATTTTAGAGACAGTAGCCTTTCTCGGGCTACTCAAACGCGAGAAGTTTGGTCTGTCTGTCTGTCTGTCTGTCTGTCTGTCTGTCTGTCTGTCTGTCTGTCTGTCTGTCTGTCTGTCTGTCTGTCTGTCTGTCTGTCAATTCAGCCGCCCAGAAAGGTTAAAACAATTCTCGAGCGAGATGTTTATATAGGCCGAAAATGCTCAATCTATTAAATCTAGAAATACGCTCCATGTTTGTCAGCATTTTTCACCAAAAAGATGTTAGGCTTATTTGAGGAAGAACGTCTACGCATAACTGGTGTTTGCAGTATTTTTTTAATTAAAAGTAGATGTCTGATTGATTTCTGCGACCGGAAATTAAAAAAAAAATTCGCTGTAAACAATGTTTTGACCGCAACATCGCTAGAGCCCGAGCCTCGCGCTCGTGGCTCTAGCGATAAGTCCCAAGAGTCCAAACAGATGGCGCGCCAGCAGTGCGAACGTGGCAAAACTGAACTCCGCAAAACTCCAATGGGTGGACCAAGATAGCAAGGGAACAAGCAAGGGAACAGCCTGAGAGATAAGCGGGTGAAACACGAGCAGCAGTTACGTGGCAGGCAGAGTTACTCAATATATACAGTTGCGAAACTCCGCTTCAGAATTCCCCCCGCTCCGTGGAAGCTGAGGGGAAAGTCGACGCGCGCGGCACCTAGGAGATCAAAACTGAACTTCGCTAGACTATTATTATTCAAAATTTTTTTGTAAAATAAAGATTGCCTTTTAAATTAAAATACACTAATTACGTGAAATTTACTTGTGTTTTTGCGGATTTTCTGTTCATGACTTACGGCAGCAGCCGCAAGCACTTGAGTACTACTTCAACGTCCTGCCGACAGACGACAGGCTAGTCAACTTGCTCCGTGCTTGCCCCGGCGCTGGGGGCAACCGAAGACCGGCTTTTGATACATGGGGCCTATGGGGAGTTTCGCAACTCTATGTATCCAGTAACTGTGGTGGCAGGGGTGGCAGACGACAATTGCAGCTACGCGAGCAGATACGCGGCCATTTTTTGTACCACAATATTACTCAAGCAAACATCTAAAATCAACATAGGGAGTGTTTAACATTTTAAACCAACGAGGTCAAGCAAAAAACGTCTGGCTTAAATGTGCTTTCGAAGAACTTACTACAGTTACTTGGCGGGTTAAGTTATCGAACTAATTGTTTCGTTTAGAGACGGCGTATAGTAGCACAGAAAAACGGATTTTAGAATTTTTCCCATATTTCACTAATAGCGTAGTTAATTAACAACGTTTGGATTAAACTTGGATTTTCATATACCATAGTATCTCCTTGAGCCGTTATAACCAGTTGCTACTGATATAATTTGGTTAGGAAAATTTTGCAAATGTCTTGCAAATTATTTTTACTTCTTCGTATTAGTAATTAATAGAAGCAAATTGCCAATTCAATAACTTAAAGCTGTTAACGACTCTTGGAATATCTCCTGGATCTGTATGGTTATAGCCTTGGTTCAACGTTTAACACGAGACAGATGCCTAAAAACAAATTTAACTATTTTATTCCACACTGTTTCATAGTTTCTTCATGCCTTGCAGTCCAGACTTCTGTCGCTGTACCCGAAAAATATAGAACGGGGAGGAGAACAAAGGCTTTAATTATATTAGTTAACGTCGACTGAATTGGTGGAAGGAAAAGAAAACGCTGCGTGGGCGAGTGGCGCCAAAGGAATGAGTGAACAGGTTACGGTCAGGCGGCATTTAAACTGTTAATTCTGTAGCCGTACTGTTTCTTTAAAAGATTGAACACACGACAATATTTACCAATGCTTGGGGTGGCGTGAAGCTTCTGTGGTAAGCTGCTAACCTCCGTATTATATCATGTGTATAGTCCTTCGTGCGCCGGTAAAAGCGATGTACTAAACCGGATATCTTCTCAGAAATCTCCGCTTAACAGAGATCTTTTATATTCCACTAACAGAAATAACACATATGAGAAGCTTTTCGCGTCTCGAAAGATATAATGCAACAGATTGGAATTTTTCTTGTTTACGACAATAAAAAAACGCCAGTTGACTATCGAATGCTTTAAGTTCGAAAGTGGATCTTATCACTGAGCACGGCTGCCAGCTAGAAACTAGCAAACGAGCTAACCGAGCACTTCTAGCACTGTGTGCTCAGCTGTGATTTTTTCTCGTCCGATCCAGCCGTGGTTAACTATCATGGGTCTGGACAGTTTTGCATATTTCTCGCAATCAACAGGCCTATACATTCTTCGTTTCTTGTTCAATTCACCTTTGAGGGCATTGGCCGTACGTAAGTATGTGTCTGCAGCAGTTTTCTTTTCTTCGGAACGCGTATGACCCTCAGCTCGTATTGCATTAGAGTACGTTACACCGTCGCATCTTCTTTTTGAGGTAGATGCTCAAGGATATTGCGAAACGATGAAGGCGCAGACTCGGCTGTTCACAAGAAGAGCGAGGACAGGATGTGTGCACGTTTAGTGCTAAACGCCAGTAATCCTAAATGTGGGCACGTGAAGGAAGCTCTAGCTGTTCAGAAATGCTGCAGACGATTTATCAAAACAATTCACTGGAAATATACGTTTCTTAACTCTCCTTTTCTTTTTGTAGTGTACTGATATATCTCGACGCGTTTTAAACCAGAAAAACATCCATTATATGGCACAGTAGCTTTTGTAAGTTTTCCAATAGGATAAGGACGGTAAGTTATTGCTGAAAAACGTACTGTCGGCCCGTTCGCAACGAATGTCACAGAGGCACCTGAATGTAGACTAACGTACGTTACAAATTAAGTGGAAGAAGATATATGCTCAAGATAAACAATCGCCCCACAAACAATGCTATCAGCTGACATTGCTACGGCCCCCTCCGTCTCTCGACATTTCTGTGTGGAGGAGGATTAGAAGGACGTAATAAATCGCGTTATCACAGTCCTATAAATGTGCAAGCTTTCGACAATTATAAAGCACACAGTAATGCACTTTCTCTGCCAAATTGTGAAATATCATTCTGTGTCCAGCACGGGAAGTCGGATGGGAGGATAAGCTGCGCTAAAGAACCAAGGCAAGAAATATCACCTGTTTAAACTATTCCTAACCGGATCTGAAAAAAAAACCCACAGAGCAAACACACATTCATCATGCGATTGTGGTTGATTTTGTAAGCGTAAAGACGGCAAAAATGAATTATGAAGAGCCTTAATGCTGAGTTAGTTGACAGCCGATATAACTAAATCACGGGCTTGTTCCCGTACTAAGAAGAAAACCGGGAAGTGATTCGCCTTTGTTGGACCTAACCGTAAGAAATCCTTCCAAAAATTACGCACATTAAACAAAACACTGTGCTTTTTTCGCTGCACTTCTGCCGTCCGACGACGGAAATCTTCGCCTCGTGGTCAAGCGTAATGGCCTGTTAAGTCGTTTAACGTAAAGTTAAGAACTCCAAGAGCAGTTACTCAAGCTATTTCTTCAAGAACAAAAAGAAGCGGGGAGGGCTGCGAACTTCACGGTGAGAATTCTGAAATTCTTTCTAGTGAACAAGTGGAGCCTGTGAATTCGATTTTTTTTTCGCATAAAACCAAAGCCGCCCGCGTGTATTGTATAACATTAAGTCTTTCGACATGACCGAGATTAGGATCTGCGAAACGTGCAGGGAAAAGAAGCTCGTCTAGCCGCCCGAGGCGTAAACGGTTGAGGTGCGAGGGGGAAGAAAGGTTGGTCGTGTCTGTTACCGAACTGGCGGCATACCGCAGGTACCCCTCTCCACCCGTCCTTTTGTCGTCCACGCTATTCTGCCCGCCGCCTCATCCAACCTTTGGTGGAAAGGGCAGGGTGGAATCAGCATGCTTTGATGGTCAGGAAAACGCCAGTGAAGGGCTCGATGGGGTATATAAGCCAACACGACCGCCACACTGTCCATCGAATCGGAGCAACCGTTCGCCGACGCCATGTTCTCCAAGGCACGTACTGGAACGTCCTTTCGAGCGTGGATTATTCCTAGAAGAATGGATGCCTTTTTTCGCCAGAATACGACATTCCGGGGGTGTACGAAGTTTTTCACTTTTCGCCCTCTCCCTTCTCGTGCAGGTCCTCCTGTGCTGCGTGCTCGCCCTCGCCGCTGCCCAGCAGCAGCCAAGCCTTGACGGGGTAAGTCGTACCGGCTCGACAGGGTCGCAAGTTTGCTTTGTTGTGTGAGGTTAACTGTGACTAACTTGACGAAGAGAACAGGACGAGTTATCGTCCTCAGCTGCGCTTCGCTTCTAGCGAAGGTAAACCGTATTCTCGCTGCTGAGCACGAGGTCGCGGGTTCGATTCCCGGCCGCGGCGGCCGCTTTTCTGATGGAGGCGAAAAGCAAAAACGCCCGAGTGTACGAGATTTCGGCGCACGTTAAAGATCCCCAGGTGGTCAAAATTAATCCGGAGCCCTCCACTACGGCGCACCTCATCGCCTGCGTTGCGTCGGTGCGTTAAACCCTACAATCAATCAACCGTATTCTGGCAGGTAATTAAGGATAGCATGATGACAACACATATATTGATTTCACTTTAAAGATCTAGCCTTTAGTAACTCAGTTAACATCCATTTAGCTGCGAATAAGGTTCCTTTTACCCAATAAAAACGTTTAACTTCCCTACTACACCAGTGCAGCAATGACGTTATTGGGAAGATTAAAAAAATCAGTAATGGGTTTCCTAGCTCCATTGCAGCATTGAAGAGAGGCAGCCAGATACAGTCATAGGCACCACTACATCACGTTCACTTATCTCTAGCTCCCACTCGCTCATCTGTCTTCCTCTTTATCTATCTGAACTGGTTGAAGTTGGCATCAAATGGGCATGATCGTTATGCTGGTGCGGCAATCACTGGAATGAAATGAACTTTTACCCGCAGCGGTGACTTAGTGGCTATGCTGCTGAGCACGAGGTCGCAGGTTCGATTTCTGGCCGCAGCGGCCGCTTTTCTGATGGAGGCGAAAAGCAAAAACGCCCGTGTGCACCAGATTTCAGCGCATGTTAAAGATCCCCAGGTGGTCAAAATTAATCCGGAGCCCTCCACTACGGCGCGCCTCATCGCCTGCGTTGCGTAGGCGCGTTAAACCCTACAATCAATCAATCGAAATAAACTTGTATTGTGTCTTCATGGTTGGTTCCCCTAAGGAATATGCATTTGACTTTAAGCAATCTGCATTTGCATTTGCAATGACTTCGACTTCTAAATTTACGGGCATTTTGTGAAATTTGCCACAGGAACTTTCCCATAGCAGAGAAGGATGCATTTGTGTGCACAACCGGGGATAAAAAGTTTTTAAAAAGCAAAGAGCAGCTGATTTTTGGCACACTAACGCTTTAGTTTAATAATTTATATCTTTCCGGCTTACATTCCCCAAGTTTCCCCCTTTGTGCATGTAGATGGGATGGAAAGAATTAGCAAATAACATATATAGCATCACATCAGACTTTTACTGTAGGCAAGGTTTCAATGAAGCTATGAATTTCAGAGCCGTAGTGTTGAAAAAGAGGGTTGCTTTTTACCGATAATTAGGGAAAACTTATTTACTCCTCACATATGTGGTTGCTCATAGTGAGAGTAACATAGCATGCCGATTGGTATAAATAATAAATTATTTGAATATATTTTTTGTGCACGAGGTAAACTCACGGCCAGATTCAATTCAACCTAGATTTCTCGCCCATTTCTATTTTCACCCAGTTGAACATTACATAAAGCAAAAAAGAAAGGGTGGAGACCAAATGTTTATTAAGTATATTTGCTATGTATAGCATACTAATCCAGTAAGGAAATTTATGTGTTGTAGATGCTTTTTTAGGCAAAGCTTCCTATATTACATTACGTCGATCAGAAGCGCGTTCTTGAAATTTCGAGATAGATCGAGATGTTCTTACAGGTAATTAGTGTCCTTAAAAGAACAAGAAAAACAATTTAGTTCCCAAAACTGGATCACTAGATATGTCGGTTGTGGAATTTTACTAGAACCGACATTCTTGCTTTGTTGTTTTCCTTAGCTTTAAAGCTTTTCCAGGTGACGCCTAAAGTTCCACGTCGCTATCTTCATTAGTTTACTAGTTGTATCCCTATTCTTCGTTTCTGCCACTAAATCGTCGATGGCTACTTATCTCGTTCGCCGAAATTTTCTATTCAGTCAAATGGTTACCGCGATGTTTCGATAATACGGGATGTCGTTCTTGCTATTTAAAGTCGAAATATTTTCTTTCCTCGTTTTTTCTGCTCACCCTTGCGATCATGATTTCATGACTGAAATAACGGGCATTGCTATCATCACACGGCGACCAAAGGCGCCAGCCCATTACAGCATCAATCCACTTGTAGTTAATGAACGCCCATTTCCTCCCCCTCCCCCCTCCTGAACCCCCTCCGTGCAGCCACCCCAGCCCTACAGCTTCAGCTACGACAACACCGACGAGTTCGGCACCCGCATGACGCAGCAGGAGAGCGGTGACGAGAACAACAACAAGGTCGGCTCCTACAGCTACACCGACGCCAACGGCCTGACCCGTACCGTCAAGTACACCGCCGACGCCGAGGGTTTCCACGTCGTGGTCGAGACCAACGAGCCAGGCACCAAGACCTCCAACCCAGCCGACGCCCAGATTGTCTCCAACGCCGCTGAGGTCGCCCCCGCCCCCGCCCCCGCTCCAGTCGTCGTGAAGGCCCCAGCGCCCGTGGTCCGCACCGTCCAGGCCACCCCAGTCACCGTGCACGCCGTGCACGCCGCCCCAGTCGCTGTGCACGCCGTGCACGCCGCCCCCACCTTCACCCTGCACGCCGCCCCCGTGTCCTTCGCCACCGCCCACCACGTGACCCCCGTGTCCTTCCACGCTCCACTCACCTACACCCTCGGCCGTGCCAAGAGCCGTTAAGAACGGACCGTAGTGATGTAAAAATTCATAGGAATAAACAATATTTTTTTAGTTTTTGCTTTCAAAAGTTTGTTCGGGTGTTTGTTTGATGCTACAGTGATGGTGTTTGATGCTACACTAAAGCGCGCACCATCTCGAGCATCATAGTCAGCATCATCATGATCATAATCACCGTCGTCGTCGTCGTCATCATCATCATCATCATCATACTGGGAGAGGACGAAGGCCTCTCCCAAAGATCTTCAGCCACGTCTATCGAGTGCAGGTCTAGTTAAGTAGACCCTTTCCAACCCTATTTTTGTAGCTCATCCATCCATGGAGTCCATGGCCAACCTGTATTGCGTTTACGGTCTATTGGCCAATAATTGGGCAAATGTTAGAACCGTTACTACGGAACATATTAACCAGGGCGTCGAACCGGGACTCCACTCGGAGGGAAAACAGGACAGAAACTGTTGTTTTTGCCTGAATTGAACCCGAACTCGAAGCGATATTTTTACAGCATGCCGGAACCAAACCGTAACTGAACGAAACGGAAAAAAAAAAAATTGGAAACGCACTTAAGACTGGTCACGTTTAGGAATGCGAGGACACTTCGTCAAGCGGGCGAAATATTTTCGAGTAATGCTTACACAAGCGTAACCCGCACACGGAGATATATCTGGAGCTGCGACTGCGGTGTAACGGTTATACCCCGTGTTTTATTCAATAACCGAAGGGCTCGTGGCACTCATCTATAGCCCTGAGGCCCTAAATTCCCACCTATCCCTGAAACCGATTTGACCGGGTCAAGCCGGTTTGCCCAGAGGTGCCTTCGAGGGGAGCAGCAGCCAAGCAGCGTTTTTTTTCGCTCAGCTAGTGAT
Organism: Haemaphysalis longicornis; assembly: GCF_048455015.1. Classification (NCBI taxonomy): domain Eukaryota; kingdom Metazoa; phylum Arthropoda; class Arachnida; order Ixodida; family Ixodidae; genus Haemaphysalis; species Haemaphysalis longicornis. The sequence goes on along the minus strand of NW_027526295.1, from coordinate 224,758,433 downwards.
AGTGAGCCCAGCCCATTCGGCCATCCGCTCCCGCCGCCGCACTCACCGGTTGCCCACGTCGCTCTGCGTCCACCCAAACGTCGCCTAGTAACGGAGGCGCCCACTCTGCTTACAATTTCATTTCTGAGGGTCGGGGTGCGCTTAATGGCGTAACTTTACTACCATCTTTCGACCACTGACGACGCCGCCGCTGTTTCTGTTAGTGGGACACGTGACGAATTCACCCTAACAATGGTTGCCGGTTTATGTCTGAACCGGTCGCGTATTTGGCAAGCCTGGCCGCCTAGACGCAGCCCACGAGAGCTTCTATCTGTCTCGGTATACGAGAATTTCAGAACTAATTAAACGTGTTCATAGGTTAAACTGTTCTAAAAATTGCCAAAACAACCGTATTTTCTAGAAGAATGCGTAGAGTTGACCTAAGTAAGCATGTTGCCGTAAAAAATGTCTGGTATTTTGAAAAAGATTGTAGTCACCGGGGCTCGAACCCATGACCCCATTAGCGGGATAATCCGGGACCCTAACACGACAACAAAACGGAGCTGTATTACTTGCTTAAGAGATTACAATAGGTGTCCAAAGAGAACCAGTAGATGGCGCTGGTGGCGGTGTGTCTATTCGCCCAGGTTTGCCAAACACGCTGAAGACTTAGTTCGGCCATTAAGTCTGTAGCACTTAAAATTGCGGTTCGTTTCTCACGCAATCAATGTAAGGCAGTAGAATTATCGAAATACACTACCGAGATGCCTGGCAATATGCTAATAGATGAGTAATTTCACGAAGGGAATAATTGTCTAAACCAGATGCCATGCACTATGCATATATTACAAAAAATTCGTTTGTACGTGATCAGTGCTGACCCGCCCAATGCAAAAAGTCATTCGCGGATTGCTTGGTATTACAAGTCCAGCTCCATTTTTCCAGCCAAGTGGGGTTCCGGGGCTAGGGTATCGGATAATTTGTGCCTGTGATCGCAGTGTTTAGTCCTTGAAGAGCATTTCTGTCAAGCACGCCCACAAGAATTCCTTCAAGGCATACATATGCTCGTTGTCAAATCAAAAGGAACCCGACATTGACGACCAAATTAAAGCCGCTCCACTCAATGTGAAAGCTGTAGGAACTGCAGAGCAGTGATTCGCCATAATGGGCTGTAGCGCCGTTATTCGCTCACTGCTATCAGCCAATGCAATTCGCAGTGCTCGCGTGCCCCCTCCCTGAAACGGCGCCAGCGGGAGTTCTGTTCTTTTTGTGTTTGCTTGTCCTCCCGCACGTGCCGGCATTGCACTGCCACTTTTTTTTTGCTCACTATCGTAAAAAACAACCCAACGAGCGTTCCTATAACTAAATGAACGCGGGCGCTGCCGGTTAATTACATATATTTTGCGTCAAATGCACCTGCAGTTTTTTTGTGCGAAACAACGGGGAGATGTATGACAAGCGCCAGCGTTTTACGAGTTTCGAACGCTTATGACTATTTAAACCACTTGGTTTTCGATGTTTCTGCGGAACGCCCTACGACGGAACACCGGGCTGCACTTGAGTCCTTTATCTTGCGGCACCGCCTGATTCCGGCAGCCGTTTGACATCAACCGTTACAGCGAGCTACGACAACGACGCGATACCCTAAAGTGCTCCGCACTTCAAAAAGGAGGCGAAATTTCGGTCCAACAGTAGGCAGCCATATTCTTATTTTTTTATCTGAATAAGCTGTATTAAATTCGGCAGCCTGCCCAGCTCTCAGTTATTCTATTTTCATTGGCTTCCTAATAAACTTTGTAATACCTGTCTGTCTGGCTACGAGACTGTCTGCCGTCCTACACTGGATTATCTTTAAAAAGGCCATGAAGACGAAGCACAAGTTTGCTTCATTTAAAAAATTGCCTCGTTAGAATCAAACTGACAGCACTTTTAACGTAAGCTTCTCTCAAACAAGCTATATAATTAGGAAAGGGGAACGGCCATGCGACCCACAGGCTCATTTCCCGCAACAGAACCTATGATGTCATACCAGCCAGCTCTGCAATTGCGGAGGCCGGCAAAAGCAAACGCAAATTTGGCAAGCTTATAAACTTGCCGAACGAGATATTTGCGCTTAAATTTAGGGCACATTTTTTTTAAAGCAGTAAGAATGGTGGGACAAAGAGTGGAAGTTACAAAAGCACGCATTAACATAGAAGTACCGATACGTACTGCTGTTGGTACTTCGAGCACTATGCTTGGTTTAGCTGCACACGACTGCAGGGCTTTGGGGTTGCCTCAGACGACACTGGCCGATTGACGCGGACAGCGGTGTCTTACGTGACCATATTTTTCGAGCGAGCACTATGTTTTACAAAACCATTATTTTCTCCCTGAACAAAAACAAGCCACGTTTAAATACGGTCGAAAACAAACCAGAGGCAGAAAACAGCTTGCCGCGGTATAGTGGCGCCATCTAGGTTCACAAACGGCAAACAAGGCTTCCCAATCGGCGGCAGAGCGGTCGGTTCTTATGATGTCTTTGCAGACAGCGAAAACTCACGATTTAGCGGGAAATTCAAAATTTTAATAAAGCATGATTTGCATCCGGACAAGCGCTGTACGCACTATAAAACACGAAATGTCGAATAAAACAAACTTGTATTTTGTCTTCATGGCCTCTTTAAGCGACTCACCCGTTTAGGCGATCCACCCCATGACAGCGTATTCTTGGGCTGAAGCAAACATCTCCTTTAAAGACTATTATCCCAGATCAATTCTACAGTAACATGTTGCGGTAAATATACGAGAACAAACAGTGGGGTTACCGAGGGATGGAGGAAAGTGAGGAACATGAATAGCAGATAACGGGACGGCATATTCAAATTGAGGCTCCAAAAACAAATCCGGCTGATGCAATGCAAGAATGGGAGTAAACCATTTGGAGAATTCTGACAGGTCATAAATCGTTGAAGTGGTGATGAATGCTGTTAAAGCTAAGAAATCATTGTTGCTTATATAACATGCTCGGTCAATTTAGCTCACTTTATCTGCATAATAATTCCCTTTATTTCCGACTTCGTATAGGCGTGGGCATCAGATACACACACCTATAGTCCACGTAAGTTAATGTATTTGGGAGAATTTCTCTTTTTTCGACTTTTTGTTTCCATAAGGCACAAGATTTATATGTAGGACATACTTATTTCTTCGATACTAGCAAGATGATAAAGAACAACACAGTTTTGGTATTTAAAAAACACAATATTGAGAAAGTATTGCTCAGACAAGTGTGGTTACTCTATCGTCATTGCATTTTTTTTTAAATATTTGCTTAAGGATAGCACGTTTCTTAAAATTCAAATTTGTTTAGCTTAAAACGAATATATGAATAAGGACTAGTGAATGTTCTGCGTGGATCTCTTTTCGCCCTTCTCTTGTTTTCGCTAACTAAATGCCATCAACTGCGTGACTAAACGTTGAAAAACATTAAAGAAACGCCGTGTTTGGTGCATTGTAACTGTGCTCTGTCTTTTTATTATGAATGCTAAACAGCTCACTGTCGTTTTCATATTAACAAATGTCTATACAGAACGCACTTTCAAAAATGCACGCGAAGCATGTGGCGGTCACATCCGCATTAACGACTGACTCACCAGCCTAAAGCTCTTGCGTCTTTTTTTCTTTGTTGTCGTATTTGGATTGGTAAATGCATTTAATACCTATCTTGTACGTTCGATGTCTCGTACCCTACGTAACTCCGCCACCCCCCGCTAGTTATGGAATATATTACAGCGAAGCTGTTTATGGCTAAAGTTCCGTGGAGCTTTCTTGCCCGTCAACAAATCGGGCGCAACTGAAATGCCTTGCGGCCAAGCCACCTTTATCGCAAGTGCTAAGCCGTAAATGGCTGTAGGTCTCGTTTTATCAAAACTGATCCCCCTCCCCTCCCCACCCCAAATGATATCATAATTGACCGCTATGACGATTCTAGCGTTATATGGAGATTCATTTACCTGCCAGAGTTAGTTGATAGTCAAGTTGCATATGTTACGTAATCCCCGTCTGCTCTTAATGCACGGGCTTCTACCTGAGGAATGTGGCTCCCGAAAACGGCTGCAACTGTTATTGTACAGCAGTGTTCCCTACAAAATAATACGTAAATTGGCGATAATGACACTATATCATTACCCCGAATTTCATTAACTTGTCATAATCAGTTAATTCTCTGGGAAGTTGTAAACGTTACATAATTCCCTTCTGCTGTCAATACATTGTCATCTACGGGAGGAAAACGAACAGTATAAAACTTTAGTCCGTCGATGTCTTATTAAGTAATTACAAATCCATAGCCGCTATCATTCCCAATTGGCGAGGAAAATCAATTAGCGCGCATTGTCCAGCCATGTATGTGATGTGTATTTTATGCAGATCACCGGTAATGCACCTTCACAGAGTAGAATGGCTCCTCAATTTGTCTTCAAGGCATGAACGTTTTAGTGCGTCCAAATAGAAAAGTAAATCTTCCTAATCCGTTAAGCACTAATGCAATCGGTTCGCCGTTTTAACGAACAAGATAGCTTTCTGTAGCCGAATGTTTATGAAACAGACTAAAATGGTAGATTCAGACGTCAAATAGCCTCTTTTTAAAACCCAAGCAGCTTATGGCTGCTTTCTCGGTCGCCGTATACATGATGTTGTATATATCCCTTCACATGTTACCTGATTTATTTGAACGGCAGGGTCACATATCTTCGTGCAATACTTTTCACATTTAGAACCTGACAGCGTAACGTTTCAGGGGCCAAGGAGGAGAAGGAGGAACACTAATTTATCCCGGCAAGTGTAAATGATATTGCGGACAGCGCTCAGAACTTATTTTGATTCGGGACCTGGGTAAACGATTGGAGAGAAAGGCATCATGGTTCTTTTACTGCTTTTTTCTTAATGCCTGCATTTTTTAAGAAATCCTTAGTCGGGGTTAAATGAAATAGGAAGTGGGTACTCAGATAAGTAGTTATAAATAGCTTGTGCATCGGATAGTGGGCTGCTTAAACGTTAAATAAAATGTCTTGTAATGGCTGGTTTGCCCTGTTGCGTGCTTCGCGGCCTCATACGCTGATCAATTCTAAACTCAGCGACACAAAAATCGGTTACACAACTCAGCTGCATAAATCAGCGATAAGTGATGCTCACGCATTTCGGTATCTAATAGAAAGCCTGCGTGCCCCCGCAGTTTTTGAAATCAATCAATCAATCGATCAGTCAGTCAATCAATCAATCAATCAATCAATCAATCAATCAATCAATCAATCAATCAATCAATCAATCAATCAATCAATCAATCGATCAATCAATCAATCAATCAATCAATCAATCAATCAAATCTGAGCTGTTAACAAGCGCCAAAATAAAATTTGAAAGGAGTAGCTAGGAGCGCGAAGTGATAAAGAGCGAGTTAATTTTCACAAATATATCAAGGCTACAGAAAGAAATGGATAAAGATAAAGAAAAGTGATTTAGCTTTCCCAAACTGGATGCGCAGCATGAAAATACTTGCTTGCAACATTTATGTTAATTAAAAAATGGGTGCATTCCTGTGTGCCTGTCTGCTTGAGGGACTTCCATTAGCTGCGTGCATCTCCGTGTCTGCGTTGCACAAGATGACTAGGTTCTCAAATTCCACAAAATTACGCAAGATCTTCTCGCGCACTGAAATGCACATTAAGGGTCATTATACTGAGCCAAGGCATCAGCCTGCTCATTTTAACTCGACCGTGGGATATTTACGTTTCTAAATTCCCGTGTGATCGTGGAGATAATAACCCCGGACAGTTTTCTCACTCCACTCCGCAACAAAGTTTGCATTCAGAAGCGTATTCTGTGCTATCGCCTCCTTAAATTTTTTTTTGCGTTTCCGTCGGAATACTAAGAACCGTGGGCGGCACTTTCCTTCCCGCGGGTATTCACTCCGGACCCGCATAAGAAACTATTTCACAGGTCAATTTTTGTAATGCAAAACGGACCAGATGTGAACAAAATGAGAACGCGAATTCTGACGGCTGCTTTGAAGGCACTGTACTCTAGAGGAACAGCACAGAGAGGGACAGAGAGAAAGAGAGAGAGAGTGATAGCAGCTTAGGCGATCTAGAGACCAGTAGGTGCAATATGTTGACAAACCAATCATCACTACGCAATGTCGCTACATCAGCTGCGTCGTACTCTCGCCTCATGAGGGAAGTCTCTTGCCCCGCCAACATGTTGACAGGAGGCTGCGGGGTGAATACTTTCACGCACCAAAGGTAGATTTGAGTGAGTGCGTACAACAGAGTGAGAAAAATGACGTGGACTGCGTCTTCGCTAAGTGACGACACTGGAGGAGGGTGTGAGAGCCTGCTATATAAGGGACAAACTGCTGATCTTGGGTCAACTGTTCGTTTTACCAGTCCAGCACGGCATCCCACCATCCAGTCGCCATGTACACCAAGGTACCCACGTAATTACTATTTTCTTTCAGGCGCTAACTGTTGCAAAGGGCACCTAGCAGACCTTTCTTACGCAAAGTTCTGCTAACGACTCTGCCCTCTTGTGTTCCTTTGTTTCAGATTGTTCTATGCTGCCTCGTTGCCGTTGCTGCCGCCCAGCAGATAAACCTGGATGGCGTAAGTGTAACTGAAATTTTTTTTTAATCTGATACTGTCAAAATCAGGGAAATGGCATTGTAGGTAGCTACAGCACAAAGCAGAACGCACTCAAGGAAGGTAAAGAGGCAAGCGTGTTGTACATTCCGCTCTGCGCGGTTGCAATTTTCTGTATTGCCCATCTGCCTCATTACCATTTTATTACGTCTCATTTATTTTACTCGTAGGATATGAGGGAGGGTTGCAGCATTGAACATAATATGACTGAAAGTGCACTGGGAACTCGAACAATAACAGACAATTGGTAACAACGAATATTTAAAATGTTGTTCAGGCACACAGCGACAATTTTATTCTGCGTTGTTTAAATAATGCATATTTGAAGCGAAGAATATCGGTTATGCTTCTTAATGAACTCGGTAAAAGGTCCCACACCTTGGACTTAGGATTCACGCCTACTTAATTGTTACAACATGGCGTCTAGTGGCCTAGAAGGTCTGCCGTTACGCAGAAAGTCGTGGTCCCGACTAGTGGCTACGGAGATGTATTCTTGAAGCGAGCGTAATTCAGACTCTGTTGTCAACACCACGTTCCTTGGTACCCGACAAATAGACCTAGGTGTTTTACAATCAACTTACAGGTCTCCTGATAAGTGAAGAAAGTTTCCTTTGTGCCCTAACCCCTAATCTGTACGTCTACAAATTCTAATTAGGGACGAAAAGTTCGTTGGCCTTCAACAATACAGAGTACAGCAGGAAAAGATCGACTACCTCGGTTTTGTTAGGGTGTATTGACCATAGAATTCGCTTGAAGCAGAATAGGTGAGCGAACATTATCAACGCAGCAAGGCAGCAGTGACTGTTTTTGTACATGAATTTTTTTATATTTTTTTCTGGGCGTCAACAATGTTGTTTTCAATATATCCAGTAATAAAGATCGAAAGGGAGTAGTCGAATCCGAATAAGGCTAAAAAATATTACCACAAATAAAATACGTCAAGTAATGACCAGGTAAGACGCGATAGAAAGAAATAACCGCGGTATGCTATGTTGATACACCATGTAAAATGTAATTTAGCATGATCAGTTAATAAAAAGTACTTTATTCTTTACCAAAGTACTTTGCCAAAACATTTCGCTACCCTGCTTAAAAGACAAAAGATGCACGGTGAGTAGGGGTATTCTTCTTCCTCCTTAAAATGTAGGGTGTCACGCAATCTTGTCACTCCTCCTGGGTTCAAATGAAAGGAGGGCCGTAGCTCCAGGACTGAAACAACATTAAATGGTGAAAACATAAAATTAACGTACACCAGCCTAGCAACCACGCTTACCTACGGTTGTCACCGTGACGTCTGCACCTGCAGCTGTGTCCTAACGGTAGTAATTGATCATAGGCAGAATGCAATTTTGGCTCATTCGAATGACTGCAACATCAAAGCAGCCATCATGCAAATGTTAACGCAAACTTAAAGCAACTAGACCAGACACTAAAAAAATAAAAAAGGTGGCGATGCACCGGCCACCTTCTCAGACTGCGTTTATGATGTTATAGGGATCAGTTTGAGCTATTGGCAGCCCCCTACAGAAGCCACTACCGGAAAAAGAAAAGGAAATTTACATTGCAATTGGTGGTGTCTTTATTTTGCAATTGGTGCATGATAGCATGCAGCTACTCCACTAATTATCCTGTCTTCAGGATCCCTCGAATGACGTCACTGGTTTCGTTGGGTGGCGGGAAATTTGGAAGTTTGCCAGTGCTACCCTACTGAAACGTTCTGTATATACGGAATTATGAGAATACGGAGTTCATACGGATTATGCCGCACCCAAGCACACCGAAAGTAGATGTTAGTATAAAAAACAGGGAATCACATTTGTGTGTGCAATAAAAACGTTTGGCACAGGTTTCGTGTTTTTATCTTCAATAATAAGCAAAATGACGCTCCGTACGTTTTCCGTATAATCCGTATATACGGAATTCATACGGACAATGATTTGGCGGCTCTAGTAAACTTACAGACTTAAAATCGGTGTCAAATTCTTGGATAAGTATGCACTATTTCGTTCACATTTGTTTCTCAAAAATATTTCGTGTTATGTTGCGGCTTTGTGTCATTCTAGGAAAGTACTCCGTATTCCCATATTTCCGTATATACGGAGCTTTTCAGGAGGGTAGTAACATATTCTAGGTTAGAAAAATGTTCGTCAGGGCCGGAATGGAAGGCTAGTTCTCTCACCTAAAATAAGGGTGTGTGTTGTCTTCATGGTCCCGTTAAAACAATTCCAGAATGAACATTCAAGAAGCCGAGGCGGAAATACGGTTTAAAAAAAACGGCGACACTTTGCCCTCCAGGAGTAAGACCCTCTTTTTTCTGCGATGCTATTCACTTCGCCAAAAGAGAAACGCGCCAGTAAGAAACACGACTCCAGACTTTACGTGCCCTGCGTCGATAGTGCATCGGTGGCACTTTTTTTTTTGTTGAGTCCGACTGCAATGAATAGCGGCCGAATCGCGTGCTGCCCAGTAAACTCAAGGCTGCTGGCCGACTTTTCCCTGTCCGTGTCGCAACCCTACCTGCAAGTTCAGTGTAGCCGCGCGTCTCTCGGAAACGCTGTAAAGCGCTGGAGTTTCACGGAGATCCTCTTTACGTGCCGCAAGGCAATTAACTGGGTCTGCGCTAACGGCAAATCTTGACATTCGAGAACTCGAAGGGCATTTGCATTCACGTGAACGAGCTTCGAAACCATTTCGTGCGCCGTCATTGGAGTAACCTAAAATTGCGTAACAAAATCTATACTATGGAACGTTTACGATGTGTTGGCCTAAGCTATTTCCACCCGTATTCTCCGAAGAGAGCTTTTATATACACTAATGGTGCTAAGGACCCCCTCAAAGCGCACTGCCTAGCTCGACATGTGCCCCATCTTACCGCCGAGCCTATTTCTCACCTGTTGAAAGTACAGTGTCAGAATGTAAAGCGTCAGACATTGTTCGAACGCAAAGTTACTGAACTGAGTGGTTACCTCCATATCTATAAATTCAAGCTTGCGCTTGATGTGGCTGGCTCATCAGGCGCAATAACAAAATTTTAGCTAGGAGTTTTATTCGAGTGATTTGGCTCGACATGCGCCGTTCAGAAGTGAGCTGGGTTACTAATAAACGAAAATCCTTCCTTGTTTCGCCTTCCTTCTTTACTTCTTCTCCTGTTATATTCACAATTAATCGCCAGCATAAGGAAGTTTTTAAACTGTGAGATATTTTATTAATGCTATTATTGTCTGCGGCCTGATGCTGGTAGAGGCTGCGTGGAAGAGGCACAAAAAAAGGCCAGCGTCTTGCCGGGAGTCGTTGCATCAAAGACCCGCGTACGTCAATGAGCCTTTTGTAGCAATCATTGGCACCTATCATTGCTACAGCCAAGGCTGGAAATCGCATTGTCGTAGCGTAACGGTATGGTATTTTATTTTAGCGTAAAGACTTGGCGCCGTATACGAGCTGTTCATCGTTTCCTCACTTAGAAAATACGGTGGGGCGCCTACTTATAATCGTGTACGAACTTAATTCGTTCAAATATGTGACTCCGCTCTACCTTCCACCGCAGCCACCGCAGCCGTACAGCTTCAGCTACGACAACACCGACGAGTTCGGCACCCGCATGTCGCAGCAGGAGACTGGTGACGAGAACAACAACAAGGTCGGCTCGTACAGCTATGTCGACGCTGCCGGCGTCACCCGTACTGTCAAGTACACCGCCGACGCCAGCGGATTCCACGCCGTGGTCGAGACCAACGAGCCGGGCACCAAGACCTCCAGCCCAGCCGACGCCCAGTACGTCTCCAGCGCTCTTGACGCCGCCCCAGCTCAGCTCGCTGCTGTCAAGCCCGCCCAGGTTGTTGTCCAGTCCAGCCCCGTCGTCCACGCCGTGCAGGCCGCCCCAGTTACCCTGCACGCTGCCCCGGTCTCTTTCGCCACCGCCCACCACGTGGCCCCGGTGACCCTGTCCGCGCAGCCATTCGCCATCTCCGGCGCGCCCCTCACTTACACCCTGACCAAGGCCAAGAGCGCCTGAAGTGGCCCCTTTGTCTCCTGCCCTGGGAATGGCACTCCGAAAGTGTGCGCATCCTTGCGAGAGTGTTTCAACTAAGGATGAGATCAAGGATGTGTTGTTTACCTTTCCTCTCCAGAAGTTATTTTTTCTCGTAGGTAGTTTCAAAGAATAAAACAATTCCCACATCATACTGTCTCTTAATGTACCTTGCATCTATAGCGTTCCTTACTGCAGACTGTAATGAGGTTGTTGCAGCTTTCCAAGTACACCAAGAAGAAGAAGACTATTTCTTAGCGAGTGTTTTGCGGTCCCCTAAGAGGAATGAGGGTGGGATTACCTGCTTGAAGGGACCATTGAGACAACATACAACTTTGCTTCTATCGAAAGATGACTTTGTCAGAATAATACTTGTGCGAATATTACACGAACTTAAAGCTAGTAATCTGTATAATAAGGAAAAAAGAACAGAGGTTGCGACTCACCAGCTATTTTTAGACACTCAAGTTGCGACGTTACTACTCTTATTTGCTCAACTGGGTAGAATTCAGTTGCTTCGGGGGCTTTCAGCCTGAAGGTGGAACTGGCATACGGCGACCGACGGACGGCTACAAAGAGAGAGTCGGGCAAATCAACATAAAATCGGGGTGAGCGCTAGGAGGGGCTTTACAAGCAATGGGCACGCCGCACCTTTTATTGAGTGGCTTTCGCTATAGCATGACACCTGAATACGAAAGAATAACGAACAATCGGGCACTTCCGTTTCCTCAAAAAGCGTCGAGGGTTCAAGAGAGCTCAAATCGTCTGATTCTACTCATTTGAATTGCGCACAGAACGGACAACGGCGTTTTCGGGGCATACAGTTATGACACTCTGATACGACTTGCTAATATTAATCAGCGATTCTAAACTTGCCGCTTTTCATGAGCATGTCGAGTCAGCGTACTGACTGCCCATTTTTGGCTGCTCTCCCAAGTACGTCACAGAGCTCTTGACATGTCATATATAGTGAGCAGTAAGCTAGCGATAGAGGTTGCTCTGTTTAAACAGTAATTTGTTCGTCACTGCAGAAACAGTTGTCATCGAAAAACATTGTATTGAGGTGTGAGCTGCTGAGTATTTCGGTTAAAGCAAGTTGTATGTTGCTTTGCGAGCCTGAATCCGCAGGTTCCCTGGTGTCCTACCCAAATCATTCGCACCCATTCACTCACTGTTCCATGCGACAGAGATTTGTCGCCAATGCACACTCTGTAATGGATTTCGTCTGGTCGACCACCTTCAGCTATTAGGAGCTAGATCACCGTGGACTGACATTCCTTGGAAAAATTTTCTCCCACAAAAGCATTGTCGTCGGTGTAGTCGAACACAAACCAGCCACGCGAGCAATAGTGAACACCTCACAAAAAGTGCAACGTCATCGATCTTCACGTGCGCCCGTCTGTGTGGATGCCGTGGAGAAAACCGTGTTCCATGTATCCCACCTCGCGGTAATGGTCGAACTTCTGAGAATCTTTTAAAAAGAACAGTGTGCTTTAGTTCCACTCAGTCGAATTTAGTTTACAAGATGTGAACACGGGCGTTGCAGACCAGGCTGTTTTTTCGAAGCTGCTTAAACCAAGCACGTGTCGGCAAATGAAAAGGGAATCCCAAGCTGCATAAACGCGTTTTTTTTTTATTCCGTTGGGCCCCAGTAATCCCACGAGTGTGAATGAGAGAACTTGATGTAATTGCATGTATCAAACACGTCCCCTTCCTTGCCAACTTTTCATTCTGAGCCCAATTTTACGATAGGCTTACCGGCAGCTGAGCGTTTTTTTTTGGTGGCGTTCCACACAGTGATTTTGCAGGGTTTGTTTTTACATACCGTAAACTCTCATTTGATGCGGTGCTCTTGCGTTTTGTGTTACCATGTACGATGACCGCGTTTCCAATTTCACACTGGCGCCAACATTGGGAGGAGGACGTGAAAATTGGCAGCAGTTTAATTTAGAGCGTCAATGGAGGAATGCCTGATATTATCTATGCGCACACAGAATTCGGAGTTAGTGCTCACTGCCGATATTTATTAGTTTCGAAGCTTTAATAGTTGTTTTTGAGCTAAACTTCCGCAATTGATCCCTTAGAGAAGTATATCAAATTCCCGCTTGAACTTAGAATGCCGAACAGCGCAAATGGCTGACGGAATGATTACCGAACTGGATGTTTTCCGATGGTTCGAATAAACGGTGCACAACCACCAATCACAAGTGGCGAACTGATTTTACAAGCTTCAAGAAGCGTTGTTTTTCATTTCTGTTTCTTACTCGTAGAAATGATATAACACAACTCTCCCCCCCCCCCCCTCCCTTGAAATCTTCCGCAACTTGCTCAACTTCAAGAATAGTAATTGACAGGCGATTGTTCTCTCTATTAAAAACAGAGGTTAAAAAAATGCAAAGTGAACCACATAAGATGCGTTCTTTGCGTAAACACTTCTGTTGCAAGCAGTTCCCCAAATAAGGAAGTTATTGAGTATTGTATCTAAAGCAGATTTGAAATCAATATGTCAATCTACTTTTTAGAATCTCATCGAAAGTAGTAGAAAGTAGATTTGCAGATTATGTTCGTACAACGCTATATAGGGCATTCGCTGAAGCAAGGGCTGCTCCGCGCGGCTTTTCGCATAGCGCCACACAATGCTCAGAACATCTGCCCTTATTCGTATTTATTACCATACAGATCGCGTTTCAGTCTCTCATCGCGACGACAACCTCGATAACGAGGTATCGGCCTCCGAATTTGGCTCGAGGAGAGAAGCCCCGGGAATACCTCATAATAGGAAGCTACACACGGAGGGAGCTAAACATAAGCCGCCGCGTCCTCGCACTCCAAAAGATAACCACTGGTGCGCGCGTCTTGGCAAAGCCTGCGGTTGCTGGACATCTCTCGGCCTCTCTTTCCGGAGCGATACGGTCCCCCAGCTATTCAGCAGTGCGAAAACATGGCCCCTGAAAATATTCCCGCCCTCTCCGAGGTCGTTAAAGTAAGAGTGTGAATAGGGAGAGAGAAAAAAAACGGACAAAAATAATTTTAAAAGCCGTGGTTGCTTAAGCGTCAGTAGGGCTTCCAAGGAGCCGGGTATAAAAACGGACACAGGGTGAGATAAAACGTCAAACATCCTTGAATCACGCAACTCGGAAGAGCTTCGGACACGTAACATCGGGAACGGACTAGACAGCCTCCACACAGGATCTAACATGATCAGCAAGGTACGGACACGAATGTTCTCAACAGCTGAGATCTGGAGCATGGCTTCATTGGCAGTACAGAGTCTTTGTTCATTTCACGCAAGGGGTCCCCGCGCGCGCTTTTTCAGGTTCTTTTGTGTTGCCTAGTCGCATACGCCGCCGGCCAAGCCCTCCAAGGGGAACTGGTGAGTTTTTTTTTTTTTTTTTTTTTTTTTTTTTGTGAATGGAGATCGTTTTACTGAAATATAGCTGATTAGATAACTTAAGCGCAATCTGTAGCTGATAAGCACTGCAAAAAATGGGACTTAACAAGATACGGTGAGACAGCTGCACTTTTCGCAGCCTTTTCAGTCGTCTGCTAAAACTGTTGAAGTCTAGCGAGCGTCATGTGTGCATCTTAGCCCTCGTCTTGTGTTAGCTAGTGACATGTATTCAACTAAACAGCGCGACGACTTAAAAAAATGTAGCCCCATTTGGCCCATAAGTAACCCGATTAAGCACTTTATAAAAAAAGCTGTTATTTATTAGAAGAGAAGGCATCAAGAGGCCAGCAGGAGAGGCGCTGTGCCTATTTATTTTGCCGTTAGGGAATTGCTTTCTCGCAGTTTTCCAACCGTAAACCGCTATACTAACTAAATTACCAAACTGAATGTTTCTTAACTTTGCCTCATTTCGTAAATAACTAATAAAACACCGTTGAAAGCGGGTTTTCATTAATTAAAGGTGATACAGATCAACAGAGGAGGCAGCTGTACCTTTTTATTATGCGTTTATATTCGTACTTTCGCACGATTTTCCAATTGTGAACCACTAAAGCAACTAACCTACCGCAATAATTCGTACCTTTGCCACCCTACATCGAGTATCGGCACGCTTTCTTTATGGAACAGCGTTTAGTGACCACTGTAAACCGTTATGCTTCCCTCACACATGTCAGAGACACGGGATCAGGCCGTACAGTGTTTGCAAATTGTTCTCGCTTGTGCCTTATCGTTCGTTTCCCGCTGTCACCCTAGCCGGCGTCGCCATACAGCTTCAACCACGACACCACGGACGAGTTCGGCACGCGCACCACCCAGGAGGAGAAAGGCGACGAGAACAACAACAAAGTGGGCTCGTACAGCTACACCGACGCCGCGGGCATCACGCGCACGGTGCGCTACGTCGCCGACGCTAACGGCTTCCGCGCCACCGTGGAGACCAACGAGCCCGGCACCAAGACCTCCAACCCCGCCGACGCGCCCTTTTACTCCAGCGCCGTCGAGCCGCCCCCGGCCCCTCCGGCGCCCAAGCCCGCCGCCGTGGTCGTGAGGCCGGCCGCTCCGGCGCCTGTGGTCGTCCACTCGCACCCGGTGGTGCACGCGGTGCAGGCCTTGCACTCCACGCCGTTCACACTGCACGCGCTGCACGCGCACCCGGTCACCCTGCACGCCGTCCACTCGTCCCCCGTCACTTTGCACCATGTGACGCCGCTGACTGTGGCCTCCCATCCCATTACCCTGTCTCACTCACCCCTCACCTTCACCCTGAGCCGCGCCAGGAGCTAGACGCATTCACACCGCCGTCTGCCTCACAGGCGAGATGCACGAAAACGCTGCTGCGGCGGCTCCCGTGCATTCCACAATGAAACAGCCCCGCCGGCGCCCTTTTCTCTGCTCCTGTTCTACCCGCTTAACCCTCCCGTAGCCTAGCAAGCACTGAAAGCAAAACTTTCAAAAACAGCCAACGTAGCAAGAAGGGTATGGTTTTTGAAAGCCTGCAACGAGTAGCGGATGCAGGATGTCTCTTGATGTACTACCAACACCGGTTTGTTGGAGAGCAAGCACTCTTCTCGCCATCGGTCACCAACAGCGTTTGCATTGCGCTCTTGCGACAAATGTCCTTTCCCCTTTAGTGCGGAGTAATCTATAAGCACGCAGCAGGTTAACCGATCGCAGAAGTAGCGTCTCTTTAACGGGGTTTCCTCAGGTTTCTCTCTTCAGGCTTTACGCTTCTGAAACAAGACCATATGTTCTGGGCATTTCCTAATCCCAACGCTGTGCAAGTCTTCACTCTTTCTTAATGATACTGCCTCTAGCCTTGGCCTTAACTTTGTGAATACGATTTTCAGCGAGCAGTCTGTGTTCTGTATTGCTCATTGTGCTTTGTGTCTTGCAAACTAAAAAAAAATAAAGATAATGTACAGATTCGTGTACGTGTATTACCTTTTGGTACGGCGGTAGTAAACACCCACTAAATAAGGATAAAATATAAGGCCGAAGGATATTTTGCCGGATTATTCTTGATCACCCAGAACACAGGTAAACACTTTCATGGAAGCGTGGATAGAGCGTTGTGTTAACGAGCAGCAGACTATGCTTATCAGCCCGTGCTGCTGCGTTAATTTTCGACTGTTGTCTGCATTCATGTTCAAGAGAGGGCCATAGAGCAGGTACTCAAGGCACTCGAAAGGCACGGACTCCGCAAAGGGGTCCCTGTCGAGTAGGGCTGCCCAAGAGGATGCAACGCACGGCCACGTTGAGGTCGGCCCGGCAACCGGGCTTTACCTACTGCAGGATTTAGTCAATAAAGTCCTTTCCATCCATCCATCCGTCTGCATTCATGTTTAAAGCGCGGACAGACGACACACAGGAAGAGGACAACGCGAGCGCTTCTTGTGTATCGTCTTTCCGCGCTTTAAACACGAATCAGATCCAACTAGCTCAACTTTCCGTTCTACTGCTGTCTGCAGGCGCCATGTTTCAGATTAACAAGGAACAAAAAAAATAAAACCGCAAATATCGGTTACCATCAATTAGCACCAGTGAATTTACGTTTACCGAAGGCTCCCTATATGTAAGCCGCCTCACATTACAGGCGTTGGTGTTTATAACCGAACACTATGATTCCAAGTAAGAATTTTTCGACAGCACATGTTCTGTTCGCATGTTCCTGACACAAGTTAGAGCAAGCAATTAACCGCCAAAAAGGGGTTGTTTTGCTTACACGCTGACATGCATTACAAATAATCAAGGGTAGCGAGTAAAAGAAGGTAAGTAAAGATGGTGAATTGGTTATCACCTTAAGCATAATTACTTGACCGGGTAAGCATTCACTCCTTGAGAATTCACTCCTGGAACTAACAAGAGTTATTCCAATTTGCGTCACCGCGCTACTTATACAGGCGCAACCTTGGAGCAATCCAATGGAGACGCATGTGAAAGTTGAAGACAGTGAACCTGATGAACACGAACGGAGCGAGGCCACCGAAACGGCGGAACTGTATGCCACAGTTGGTGCTATAGGCCTTACGACCAGGAGAGCTGGATGTCAGCCTCTGCTGGCCTGCAGCTGTCAGCTGGATGATGATGACACCAGCCTTTTCCTCAGTGCTAATACCATGCAGAATTAACCCATGCAGCAAATAGGACCCTGGAAAAACTGCATCAATGGAGTTTGGCTAACTCACTACCTATCAACGTAGCAAAAACTAGATCAGTTGTTTTCATAACTACAAATACATTATTGCGCGGCCCTCAAATTTATTCCTTGGTGGCACTAAAATACCCTGTGCTCCGAATGTCAAAACCCTGGGTGTTACATTTAATGAGAATTTATATTGGGACCATCAGATTGACCAAGTAAAATTTAATCTTTCGAGGTCGTGTGGGGCCCGGTACTTTCTTCCACAAAATGTGAAATTGCATATTTACAGCTCATTATTCTGCAGTCAACTAACCAATGCTCTATTGGTCTGGGGGAAGACTGCACCAAATTTCAAACAGTGCAAGCAAGGTACTGCGGAATGCAACAAACTGCTCTCGTGGTTCCCCGTCTACAGACCTATACCTCGTTCTAAAAATGATTCCAATTAAGCGTCTATATTGCACGACACTACATAAAGGAAATGAAGACTGGTGGTACATTCTTGCAGGATACTGCTAAATTAACAAAAAGCACAATAACTCGAACGATCTGCTGCATTCCGCATTGGCTTACGTGCCTCACACTAAGCTTTCTTACACCCTTTTTGGCCGAAAGGGGTGTAAGAATCTTGTCCCATGGCGAACACATTTAAAAGGTGTTTTGGAGAAAAAAATGTACAGATGAAAAAAGTGTGTTCGTGTGAACACCCTAAAAAATGAGTGTAAGGTTGCTCAACACCCTAAAATAAGGGTGTGGCCAGGGCAGCAGCTACGCGTGGCTATGTGAATGGGTGGAGCGCGCAGCATTCAACACAAACACTCAATACGCAAAAGTTACACTTGGAACACAAATGAATTGAGCAAGAAAACCAACGGGATGCAAGCAGTACAGGGAGTGCATACTTACTTAGTAATACATGTGCTCTTCTTGCTTTTATATCCAACAAAGGAAAGCCCCCCGATAAAGTCGGTGGGCCTATCGCAAACAAAAACGGATATTTTAGCGCTAATTTTGGAACTATAAACTTTACTATGACAATACAAAAATTAACACCCGGATTTGCAAAAACATTTCAATACCGAGGTAGTGTTTATGTACCAAAAAATCTTCGCCGCCATTTCAACACCCTTTTTCCCAGAAGGGTGTAAAGCTACAAATTAGGGTGTTCGAAACTAAGAAAAAGGGCGTAAAGAAAAAGGGTGTCAGAAAAAGAATGTAAGAAAAGACCGCCAACTAAGAAAAAAGGTGAAGAGACCTCCAACTTTGGAGGCATTTTGTACCCGTTTACACGGGTGGACTGAGCATTTTCTGCAGGTGGGGGCTGTTTGTACCTCACGATGTTTAAAGCAATATGAAATGACATAATGTATTACCAGAGAAGCTGTTTAAGCTTGAGTTAGTTTCGGTAGCGTTAGCAAAAAAATACAAAGAAAAATAACTGCGGCACCTGTAAAGGGTGCACCACCACAGATAGGGTAATATAACAGTGAAGTCGGCTTTCTACATTGTTAGAGTGCGAGCACAAGGGGCATATGCGTATGCGCACCTCTTACTATACCATTTCAAAGGTACTAGTCTTTTTTGGATTCTAAAAGGCAAAAAAAAAATGGCGCAGCTTGCAATAGTGGTGAAAGGCTGGAGAAACAGCATAGCGGGAGTCGACTTAGCTTGTTTCCCTCATGGATCCCCTGGCAGGGGGGGGGGGTAGGAGGGGACACACGGGAAAAGCCTTGTAAAATGCGGTTAAACTTGGCCTCACCCCTCAACGGTCATTCTAGCCTAACAAGAACAATGCAAAGCTTAGCAAACATAACAAAACTTAGCAACCCCGAAGAAACGAGGTCGACCCCTAGCTCCGCTGTTTTTGTTGTTTTTTTTTGCAACTGAGCTCTTATTTCACACTGTTTCAACACCCAACACCCAAGCGTTGCAGTCGGTAAACACCCTTTTCGCCACACGACTATGGTCTTTTTAATTTTGAAGGTTCAAATTGGTGTTTCACGTGCCGAAGCTCGACGTGGGGCATGAGGCGCACCGCATATGGAAAAGAGCGATCATTGCATACGAGCCATTTTTTTGCGTTTGGAAATATCTTGCGAGTAGAGGAGTATATGAGGGTATGTCGTGTTTTTTACAGTTATTATGCATCCAAGCTTGGCCTTATTCAGTGAACAGCTGAACCCCTTTTACACACCATTTCAACACCCTTAGAAAAACCAAGGGTGTTGAAGCTGATCAACGCCCTTTTTTCACGCAAAAAGGGTGTAGAGCTAGGAAAAGGGTGTTAAGATTCAATAAAAAAGGTGTAAAGGCTTCCCAACACCCTTTTTTCACTTATATGCTACATCCTTTTTGGCTAAAAGGGTGTAAAAAAGTTTAGTGCGCTTAAAAGCAATGGCTTCAATATCAGCTGCCTTACAACTTAAACGAACTATACCTATGCAATATACAGCCAGAAAAATTAACGCCTAACTCGTGGATGGAATACACTGTTGACTTGGCGATCTTCTGCTAAATGTGCACACGTGCTCTCTGTACTTGCATTTACGCTTGTTTTATGTTGTACCATGGTACTAGTTTTGAAATTCTCTAGGGTGTAAACAAGGTGCATGTTTGTTTCGTATAAACTTTGCATTGTATACTGTACCATTTAGAAATTGTTCTGATCATTTTTTTTCATCTGTTTTTATTTTTGCACACTAGGCTCGTCGGTTGAGGTTCAACTTGCTTCTGTTCATTATTTTTTCTTTCTTTCGCTGTATCACACGACACTTGCTTTGTAATTAGAGGGCGGCAGTGCTGCGCTGCCGTCGACGTATGTATACGGGGTGGGGTCTTCGTCAAGCCAGCGCCTGTGCTGCCTTTTTTGTCCATACTCCTTGCAACATGAAATGTAAATGCAGAAAAAAAAATGAACAAACTCCCGCCGACAGCAAAAGGACATGACGGTCTCTGTTCTTTCATCTTGTTGCGGTACCACTAGATACGCCGTTCCCGAAAAAGTCGTGATACCCGCCGCGGTGACCCAGTGGCTAATGTTTTGCGCTGCTGAGCCCACGGACACGGGTTCGATTCCGGCCGCAGTGACGGCTTTTCTGATGGAGGTGAACGACAAAAACTCCCGTGTGTCCAGATTTCGGCACACGTTGTCAAAAGATCACCAGGTTGTCGAAATTAATCCGGATCCCTCTACTACGGCGCGCTTCGGAGCGTTAAAGCCGACAATCAGTCAAAACGTCGTGGTTGCGAAGCTTCCTGAGCGATAGAATGCCCGAGGAAATAACGCCCGGACAGCAAGTGAGAGGAGGGCTCAACTTCGTTGCTAGGCGACGCAATGCCGCACTTGGCGCGCTCTGAGCGGCTCGTCTGGTGCCAGTACGAAACAGCGTCCCCGTCTTCCCTCCTGTACTTATCTCTCTTGTTTCTTTCTCCTCTCTTACGACCCTTTCATTTGTCGCCGCTCGCCGTTGTCGAGGCAGTCGACGCCTGCGCCAGAACGCTAACCTAACCACACTCAACAGTGCAACGGCTGTCATTTCTTTTCACGCGCTGTTAAACTGTGCGGAATTTTATAGAGTTAGGCGGGCCAGAAACACCTCGAAATTATTGGCGGTTCTCTCAGCTGCGCTTTAGTGCTGGTAGTGCGTGACGCCGATTTTCAAATCGAAAGCCTCATACTCCCCACTACGAGAATATCAAGCGCGGGCATCGTTGAGCCCTGAAGATGGTCGCACCATAGTTTTATTTTATATGCACTTTACAGACCTCCTGATAGCGATACTTCCATGGAAGTGTTAAAACATCACATGTTCCAGTTCAGGATCAGCAAAATTCTGTTAGTAGGCGATTTTAATCTACCCTGAGTTAACTGGGAGCGTTTTGGCTCCACAAACAAGATTACTACTGAAACTATTTTAGATATCATGCTTACGCACAACGTCAAGCAAGTTGTTGATAAACCGACCAGAACGCAAGAGTCAACTAGTACCCTTCTGGATTTAGTGTTCCTCAATTGCGAATATGAGTACTGCGCAGTTTCTGTGGAGCAAGGCCTGTCCGATCATTCTCTGGTTATCATTTCAATTCCCCTCTCAAAGTTTTCTAGTAAGAAAAAGTCATCACTATGTACGACCAAAAACTATTCGAGAGCCGACGACATAGCTGTGATTGACCACATGGAAACGTGCTTTGGTGCATTTGGAAATAACGGTATATGCGCGTTATGGGAACAGTTTAAAGCCATGTGCCTTCACTGTATCGATAAATTCATCCAAAATAAGCGAAAGAAGAGAAACAAGAAAACAGCCCTGCCGTTCGTAACTCGAAAGACCGTTATTTTAGAGTAGTTCTGCCTGAACCTATAAGGACTGACGCAAAAAAGTTTTGGAAGTTTCTCGGAGAAAAAAGGAAACCTGTCACTGAGGTAAAAATTAAGGTTTCATTTGTGACAGACCGCAGAAAGGTATTGCTGACAATTTCAATTTGTGCTTTCAAGGCGTTTTTTTTTCTTGTACCGGTTCTTGTGACCATGTTAATGAAGTGTTTGATGCACGTGACACCGTTTTTATATCTTATCCTGGTGTGTTGTCTATGCTGCGAAAACTCAAAACCAAAGCGTCCTGTGGTCCCGATGGTATACCTAAGTTTGTCTCGACGATAGCTGAACACATTGAAAAATTTCGTGTGGTCATTTTTCGCTCCTCATTGTTGTCGTCCAAACTACCACTCGACTGGAAGGCCGCCCGCGTCACTCCCTTTTTTTAAAAAAGGTCACCTCCCTTGTCACCTCAAAATTCTCGTCCCATATCTATAACATCTTCGTGGTGCAAGCTAATCGGACACGTAATGGCAAATCAACTCTAATTTTTTGAGTGAACACTCAATCCTATCTGATAAACAACACGGCTTTAAAAAGGGATATTTCACAGACACAATTAGTTACGGGCATTCATACTTTTGGCTTAAACTTTGATAACAGTGGTCGAATTGACGCAATATTTCTAGATTTTAGTGAGGCTTTCGATAGGGTCCCACATGATAACCTAATATTAAAACTTCATCGAATTGGCCTTCCAGCCGTTTTGGAAAATTGGCTCGCGGATTACTTGAGTAACCAGGAAGAATATGCTGCCTTAATTATCATCAATCAGCATCTTCATGTTACGTCTGCTGTACTCCAAGGAATTGTCTTGGGTCCAATACTGTTCCTTGTCTACATCGATGATATCGTCAGTGTAGTTGATTCTGGTGTGCAGATCAGACTGTTTACTGACGATTGTGTTCTATTCAGGGAAATTAGCTGCCCGGGTGATGAAACTGAATTTCATAATAACCTTGAAAATATTTCAAAATGTAGTATGTGGTGTAGTATGGTGAATGTAGTATGTGGTGAATGATCCTAAATACCGATAAATGCGTCTACCGTATATGCAGCTTACCCGTAAGGAATGTCATTAAAATGCATACAAATTAGAAGGTGATGCTTTAAGAGAGACAACAAGCTACAAATACTTAGGATTAACGATTACTAACACCCTGTCTTGAAACCTGCACATTGAAAACATATGTTCAGCCGCTCTTCGAAAACTTGGTTTCTTAAGGCATAAACTGCGCAATTCTCCCTCAAAAGTAATACTCATGTGCTATTTTTTATATATAAGACCTAAACTGGAATACGCCAATGTCATGTAGGACCCGCACACCAAAGTGAACATTAATAAACTTGAAAGAAAACAAATGAGTGCAATTCGATTTATCTACTCCAAATACTCACCGACTGATTTCCCATCCCTGCTAATGTTTGATTATGGCATCCATACACTTGCATCCCGCAGGCGTGATTTGCGACTTGTTATTTTTTTTATTGCTGAACTGCAAACGGTTGATAGACCCATCCCTGTACTTATCGTTTCTTCCAACCAGTCCAACTCGGCAATTCCGTTCTAACTTACTTACCCCGTTTCTTGCAAGAACTGATACGTTTAGGTATTCTTTTTTCCCTCGGACCATGTCTGACTGGAACCCGTTAAGTGAATAGTACTCTCCACGCATTACTTAGAGTAAATGCATTTCTTGCTGCACTTGAGTTGTTATTTTTTCTTGTACCTGTATGTCTACCATATGCCCTTCCTGCTTGGACCAGTGTGGTCGACAGTATGTATGAAATAAAGAAATAAAATAAATGAATAAAAGTCCATCAAGCAGGCGCCTCTTATAGTCAAAGCGGATGCACCTCGGAGAGAAAGGACAATTGAAGAAAAGCTCAATGACGCAGCTGCTTCGTCATGGAAGCGCACTGAAGGAGCGTAATGCGACCGCCTGAGTATCGTCTGCTGCGACGGCCTGCATGTGCGTGCGTGTGCGCATGTGTGCATACGTGTTTGTGTGCGTGTGTGTGTGTGTTTGTGTGCGTGTGTGTGTCTGTGTGTGTGTGTGTTGATTGATTGATTGATTGTGGGGTTTAACGCGCCGACGCAACGCAGGCGATGAGGCGCGCCGTAGTGGAGGGCTCCGGATTAATTTTGACCACCTGGGGATCTTAATCGTGCGCCGAAATCTCGTACACACGGGCGTTTTTGCTTTTCGCCTCCATCAGAAAAACGGCCGCCGCGGCCGGGAATCGAACCCGCGACCTTGTGCTCAGCAGCGGAACGCCTTAGCCACTGAGCCACCGCGGCGGGTGTGTGTGTGTGTTCATGGGTGCCTGTGGGTGTGTGTGCGTGAGTGTATGCGTGTGTGTGTGTGTGCGTGCTTGCGTGCGTGTTTTGGCGGAAAGATGTTACAGCGTCGCATATGCAGAAATGATGCAAACCGACTAGAACTTCCTCCTCTCCGCATTTTTTACACACGTACCCTACTGACGTTTTACAAGGACAGGGGTGCAGTAATGAAAACTGGGTGTGCCCTATAGCTGGGTGTGCCCTATAGGTGGGCCTATAGCTTCCTTCCAGCGGATTTTTAAAAAACCGAAATTATCATCACCATCATTATCATCAGCAGCAGCAGTAGCAGCCTGTTCAGGTCCACTGCAGGGCGAAGGCCTCTCCCAGTGACCTCCAAACGCTGCTGTCCTGTTCTCCTCGAGTGCACAGTTTAGCCCCGAGTTTGTCTATTTCATCCCTCCATAGGGATAATGGCCTTCCTCTTCTTCTAGTCCCATCTGATGGTATCGATTCTGTTACCCTAGTTGTCCACCGATTGTCGGTTCGTCTCACTTCATGGACTGCCCAAGTACATTTTTTTTCTTAATTTTAACTATGGTGTTTTGTACTCTAGTTTGTTTTCTGATCCAGGTCGCTCGTTTCCTGTCCCTCTATGTTACTCCTAACTTTATTCATTCCATGGCCCCCTGAGGCGACCTACGTTTGTTTCCTAGTTGTTTAGTAAGGGGCCAAGTTTCAGCTCCATATGCCATCACGGACAGTATGCTCTGGATGTAGATTTCTTATGAGTGACAGGGGTCACTGAAAAGCCGATATATGGTAGACTTAGTCTGTTTTCGGAAGAACCTATCAGGTGTGTATTTTTAATTGAATGAACACTGCTAGTGTATTTAAAGGGGCCATGGAGGCAAAATATAACCTGGTTTAGTTTGAAGGAACTAGCCTTTGAACTAACCTTTGAAAGAACTCACTCAGGTCTACTCCTGGCGCATTTGATGCCCGAGATGAGTTCTGAGGGGTAGACGACTTGGACGGTCTCCCTCCCTCATCCGCCAGCCAGGATTCCTTGGATCCTCGCGGCGGCTTCGGCCATCCGGACTGTTGTCAGTTGTGCCTCCGGTGTGGAGCTGAGCAGAACAGTCTCCCATTGTTCTGCAGTCTTAATTTTGTAGCTTCTAAGTGTATCTACATCGGATTTGCTATTATAGCTATTCGTATTTTTTGGAGCTTATCGCAGGACCAGATCATGTGGTGTAGGTCGGCACTGCTGTTGCATAAAGTGCAGAGGTTTGAGTAAAGGTCTGGGTAGCAGCGGTTGAGGGATACAGGGCTCGGAAAAGTGTTCGTCTGCAACCGTCACCACGTGACTGCCTCTTTCCTGGATAGAGTGTGGTGGACCGGTGGATATTTGCATCTGGATAACCTGTAGTGATTTCTTATATCCCTGTATGTGGCTAGCCTGTCTTTGTGAGATCTCGTAACGTGTGCTTGTTCTGGTGAGAAAGATGTTTTTAAACCGAAGAAACGAAAGACGTATAGATAAAATTTCAAATTTTAGGCTACATGACGTCAGTAGGGATGCAATAACGGCAGCAGTGACGCAGCAGAGGGAAACACGCAAACGTGGTTATCAGTGTCTTAAAGAGTTAGTATTCAACTGATACTATCAAACGAAATGAGGCGTCACTACAATCTCCCAGTCATGTCTCTTGGAAATGGTTTGGGATGGCGGCCGCCATTCACGCGAACAAAATTCTCTGGCGCCATAAAGGAATGCCCAGAACATGGCCGGGGAGTCGCCACTACTTCACCTGTTTTTTAACACGAAAGTGTTTTATTCGCGGATTCACAAAGACATCAATGACGTCATACACGTCACGGAAATGACGCCATTGCAACGAAGCAAGCGGCCTGTAAAGGGTGCACCCCTGGACACAGGGTCTTCTTGCGGGGAAGCAACCTTTAGTACTAAAGAGTACGCTATACTTAAGGTTGTTTGTTTTCGGGTTTTATATATTAACACGAAAGTGTTTTATGCCGGGATACACCAAGATTTCACTGACGTCATATCCGTCACGGAAATGGCGCCAGTACACCTTTGCCGAAGCGACCTACCAGCAAGATGTCGCTCACCAAGCACAACCACAAGACAGCCGCCGACCCGCAAATCATGCTTAGCCGCAGGTTTCGCTGCCCATGTCACTTTCGTGTTTTACCCCTTCTTGTGACAGAGGAATTAACCACAGTTTTTTTTATTTCGAATATTTTCTTGAAGTATACCATAAAATTGGTATCGCTCTTATTTGGACAAAGCAGTCGGTTTAATGAACCAAACTTGCATTTTGTTGTTTTTTTTTTGCGTGTGGGTTTTAAACGAGCGAATATTATTTTATACTGAGCGTCCCCCAACGCTTGAAACTGCGCAAGACGTAAGTCCTCTTCACTGCACCGACAGTTCCCCCGTGGCAGGCCACAGCTGCAGTTGTCAAGCAGTTAGAGAGATTGCATGTTTGTTTTGGTTACAACGATGTTGTCCGCTTAGTAAAAGTGATTCCACGTTCATCTACCGACTTTCCGCGAAGAGCCACTAAACCCCGAAGCGAGATAGACTGTGAAAGGAGATGCCGCCTGCCAATTAGTGAGTATAGGACATGGTTCTGTGTGGCATGTAAAGAAGAGGGTTACTCGCTAAATCGCAGGGTTGGCTGCAGACCTGGGGCGGTATTCCCGTGTTTTGTCCCTTTTGTGTCCCTTTCAAAAGTGTCCCTTTTGAGCGAGCCGTGATTGGCTAGCAGCGAACACCCGGATGTGACGCCATGCAAGCACGGCGGAGCTATGAGCCGTGGCTACTCGGAGCAGACGATTTGGAGCAGACGATTTTTTATCGCAGTTCGCTCGCGGAACAATAAACACATAAAATATACTCTGATACGGTTTCACTTCTTTAAAATGCGTTTGCAAGAACAGTTACGCCATTTGAATAAAAGGCCCACTGCTTAACTGGAAGTACGTCACGATGAAAGGGACGCAAAAGGGACGTTTTCGAAAGGGACAGTTACGAGAATACCGCCCCAGAAGTAATTTTCAGTTGTGACGAATTTTCGGGAAAGCTTCTAGACGCAGTAGAAGAGCTTCAGCTGCACCACATCATAAGCAAGCAGCAAGCAACGTATCTGTGAGACCTGAAAACCAGCCTGAAGGATGGTGCGATAATTCCTCTTTCGGACTAAACAGAGAATGATAGCTTTCTCATGCGAGATGCTTCCTAATCGTGCAACTGGGTAAACACGCAAGACACGATACATCCCTTCGCGGCATAGCACTCTTCAGAAGAAACTGGGCCCTTTGTGTAAAACCACATGCCGTGATTTCATACTGTCTCTACCACGCCACAGTGGCCGCGGATACTTTGAAAGAGGAGTTGTTACAGGTTCTCAAAATTATATTTTTCGCTGCTCATAAAACTCACTATTTTTTCGCCGGGGAATCCTAACGGTACGGGAAGAAAAAATTGTAAATCTGTGCTACCACGAAAACGACTGCAATTTATTTTTTTCAAGGTCATATGTGAAGAGGACTTGGGACCGAATTGGCAGCAGCCGCAGCACCGTGGAGCGATTGGCAGTCAGGGAGAGTCTTCAGAGGGCTGACAGGGGACAGATACTTCTTACCCGCCGGGTTCTCACGTAGGGGGCAAAGAACATGAAATGTTCTTTTCCGCCACCCTGCCACCCAGGCTTTCCAAGTGGCAGAGCCCAATGTCGGGAACCACGGTGAAAACTGCCGCCTCCAAAGCACCAAAGCCGGCCTGACGACCCATGCTCTACGAGTGCGGCGAACTGGGCAAGTTGGTGAATGTTCATGGTGAAAAACAGCGCATCCAAGACGAAGAATGAGAAGGGAAAACAGCGCCGTGTTTGTGTTTTCCCTTCTCTGTCTTCGTCTTGGATGCGCTGTTTTTCACCATGAATGCTCTACTACATCTGTCTGCATGAACGCAGCGTTGCGGAAGTGATTTAAGAGCTCCTATAAGCGATCATCTGCTGATGACGCGCTACCGAAATCCAGGACCAGACAGCCGCAGTTCGAACGGTAGAGCAGCTAGACACGTGGCAACCAAAAACGCGCGAACATCCGCTTTTTAGGAATATCCGCTATTGATGCATTCACCTGCTAAGAAATAGTTTGCCCGTTGTCTTGAAAGTTATTACCATCATCGTCATCATCATCATCATAATAATCATCATCATCCTAATAATTATCATCAACAACAGCAACAACAGCCTACTAAGGCCCACGGCAGGGCGAAGGACTCTCCCATCGACCTCCAACCACTCCTGCTCTGCGCCGATTGCGTTCACAGTTTACCCCTGAATTTCTTTACTTTATCCTCCCATCGGATAGGGGCCTTCCCCTTCTTCTAGCCCCATCTCTTGTTCTCAACTCTTTTACCCTTATTATCCACCAATTGTCGGTTCACCTCACTCCAAGTCCAGCCCAAGTCCATTTCTTTTTCTTTATTTGAACTATGATATCTTCTACTCTAGTTCGTTCTCTGATCTAGGCAGCTCGTTTCCTGTCCTTGAGTGTTATTCCTAACATTATTCGTTTCACGGCCCGTGTGGCCGGCCTTAGTTTGCTTTTTAGATGTTAAGTAAGGCGCGAAGTTTCAGCTCCGTATGTTATCACCAGCAGTATGCACTGGTTGTAGATTTTTATTTTTAGTGACAGAGGTAGCTTACTTTTCATTATTTGGGAGTGCTTGCATAGGGATCTCCAGCCCATACCTATCCTGTGCCGAATTCGTGTGGTGTCGGAGGAAGTGCTGCTGAGACCTTGGCCAGACGCGAAGCGTTCCCACAGGGGATTTAAAGCTGTGCTGACATTTCTGCGCAGTAGCGGCCTGTCAGAGATATTGTAGTTGAGGTCCGCCCGGTCTAACTTTAACACATGCACAGTATCGGTATAGGCATCTTCTATACATAGTCATTTATTTATTTCTCCGCCATCTTCATCTCTCTCGTCCTCTATCCACGCTCTTTCCTCCCCTTTCCCTTCCCACACACAGAATAGCTGGCTAGATATACTACCATCAGGCAGACCTTTCTGTGTTTTTTTCATTTCAATAAAATTCCTCTCTCTTTTGTCTCTAGTGGTTCGGGTCAGCGCTAACCGTTCGTCCAGGTCACCATCTGCCCAGATAACTGTCTGTCCACGAGAAACCTTAGAAAGCAATTGATAGCCCGTAGCTACTCACGCAAAATTTATTTTGGCGACATTTCTTAGTGCCATTGTTTCTGCTGACCTTATCTCCGTTTTTAAAAGAGGGTTCGTTGCAAGCAGCTTAATAATTAATAGGAGGATCACGCCCATTTCCGCTTCATTTTACGCTTCAGTGTAGCAGCCCATACCGACCAGGGTGAGGCCATGTGCATCCTGTGCACATGGAATGGTTCGGGCAAGGGTCCGTTTTGCTCCTTTTTCCACTCCTTCAGCTGCGCCCGGTGATCGACACTCACATGGGGGCGCAACGTTCCCGTATCACTGCCATATGAGATCGTCTACTCTGTATAGCGGTGGCTCGATCGTTGAAAAGCGCTAGGCGGCCGGCCGGTACTTCATTTGTATGGGAGAACGCGCACTCACAATCTTGCCGCGTATTGCACATCCTGGACCGAGTGGCCGCTGTTCTATTTTTTGCTGTTCCTCCCACGGTGTCCGCTATTGCGTCCTTGATCCATTTCATCCTTGGCGTCCGCACTGGCTGAGCTGTTGGAGGATGCGCTTTCTGCGGACGTCGCGATGCGTTGGTCATATAGTTGGCCACCTGGCCAGCCGACTTGTAACCTTGTACTCGTATCCAACAGCAAACTATGTAGTACTGCTCCCTCTATAGCCAGTGTCGTAGTCACTCACTTCGATGTTGCGAATTAAAAGTATTTTAATTTGATATCCCTCAACAAGAAGACAAACTGAAAGTGCTGGATTTAGGTTGTACGTTGCTTAAACCACGTCATGAAATAAACGATTTAGAGCTCCGCAATGAATTCAAAGAAGCGAACTTACGATAATTTTAAAAGATTTGATTTCATAATAGAAATACACCGTTCTGTGGGCGCCTAAGTACATGCATCGCGCTGATGAAAATAAAGCTTTCTTGTGAAATCTCCGTCTGGGATGATATAATTTGTGAAAATTAGACCAGTCGTTGTTGTTCAGTTTAAAAAAGTGGATAACTACTCCGCTCGCTTAATTTCAATGCAAAATCTTTGCTCTGTCTATTTAGAATTATAATATTTTTACATATTGGAGGAAACTCTCGTAATCCTGTAAATTGTAACCATGAAGCCTTCTACTTTCAGATATATTATAACGGGCGGGAGAAACAAAAAATTATAAATTGGATTCAACCAGATCAAACACAGAACTGCTACTTTATAAGTTAAACCAACTGAGCATGCATTAAGTTTAAGTTCGGCAGAATTATTCCTGGTTACTCGTGCGCATTTTGTAACTGTGAATTGCACTAAGCCTGCTTTTTCAATTGACTCTGTCGTTCCACAAGGTCAGTATTAGGCCCTCTTGTATTCCTAACCTGTCTCAGTTACACTCCCTTCCGGATAAACTTGAATATTCATGGGTTTGCCGGTGAATGCTTCCTTTTTGGTGACATAACTGATATTAGCGACACTGGTAACTGGTAGAGTACGCTGGTAGGTAACTGGTAGAGTACACAACTAATCGAAACGAACAAGTTTACAGTTACGCGTGCATATCGAGTGAGAGAGTGTGCATATTCATATTTCTTTAAAGAAGAGCGCACCGAATAATTCAAGGGCGTATGCGCACACTTTATACTTAAGCTCACTTGGATATTTTATACCCAACATATACTTAGAAACGCCAATAGTATGTTGAATTTCTTGCGCGATTGGCTATCTCACGGCCCATCTTATTGTTATTTTATAAAATGCTCACCCATTCAGTCTACGGATACGCTACAAATCCACGGGAACCTAGCCACATTCGATTAATAGATCACTTGAAGTCGTTCTAACTAACTCTCATTGTTTTTCGTTTTATTATTTCAAGTTATATCCGCTCTGCAAGCATATAACGACCGAAATTGAGTCGTACACTTTGGCTATTACCATTACGCCCAAAACACTCTCTCCTAACACATTTTCAAGAATGGTATGGGCACTGCTTGCTGCGATATGTGCCCATTTCCCAACCTCAGTAAGTTTCTAATCCCAGAGCTCACATTATCATCGTCATCAAGTAACTCTACGAATAACTGTTCTTATTATTGTTTTGTGTTTTTACTCTTTGTTTACGCGGTTGCGCTGTAATATATTTATTTTTATGTGGCTTCTGTTTTCATTGTGTCAAATTTATATTTACAAACCTTCTTTTGACGACAATGTAACCCTTTTACCCTGTGTAAAACACTCACTAGGGCTCCGGGTTTTTGTGAAATAAAATAAAATGTAGGGATAGAACCTCGCAAAAATAGATCTTTTCGGACATCGTTCGCGCCTCTTACATCTCGCGAATCAAACCACAATTCTGCTGATATTGTTGCTATTAACAGTAATGGACATTGTGAGAAACCCTAGCAAGTTCTTGATAGCCCGTAGCAACTTACGCAATATGCTTGTCACACGTTATATTTACGTTTTTTAACCATTTTTGCTGCGTGTTTTTCCTTCTGAATAAGACTTTGTAGCTAAGTTTGGACACTCCGACACCTTCAAATTATATTTGCCTGAATCAACATTGTGGCCTTTTTCACGTCTGCGCCGTCCTTCAAAACGTCGCCACTTGGGAGCTACAAAATGCAGTTTTATTACTCAATCATTGCATTTTTAATGCGAAAGCATTACTAAACTATGTTGGTCAAAAATGCGCCATCTGTGACTCACAAAATCGCCGACGAATGGCCCAAAAGACGGCCGATGGACGGCACAATAGGCAACTGTTGAAATTGCAAATAGGTGTGAATAAATGCTACAAGCGACTCACCATTTCTCAGGGAGGCTCGTATAAGCGAACTAATTGAGTATAAAACAAAATTAGGTGTTTTTCCCCGGGTGGAATTCAAACCTGTGTTCTTCGGAATGCGAGACTAACACAAATCCCCTGGACCTCCACATCCCGATGAAACGGCCACTGAAGGGACCGTGGTAGCTGCTTTTCACATGAAATCTAAGGTTCGACGAAATCTGTCTGGTCGGGTAAAAGATTCATAGCTGAAGAAACTGATGATCGTCGACCAAAGGTTTATTTAAAAAGGTAAAAAGACGCTACGGCTTCCATACTGAGACCTTGTTCACTGAGCCGTTCAGTGAACAACGCTTTCATATGGAAGCCCAAACGTCTTTTTACTTTTTTAAGTAAACCTTTGGTGGCGATCACCAGTGTTTTAAATTATGAAAGCTTTTCAAATGGAGACAAAAGGTGAAAAAAGACCATGCGATGGGATTTCGGTGCACGATAAACGTCGCAAGGTAGTCCAAAATAACCCGGTGCCTTCCAGTACGGCAGGTTTTGAAGCTTCAGCGTGTTAAACCCCAAAATCTGAAAGGCATCTAGCAGGCGTTTGTCGCCGGCAAACATGCCCTTCAAAGTACAGAAACGCACTGGTTCTGCGCAGGTCTCATGGTCAATGAAAACCGGAATTATCTGAAGCTTTCTGTGCAGCCGATAACTCAGGGGGCAACTTGTTCACGAGCATACTGTCCGTGACTCCCCATAGCACATACATGCTCGTTGTAAAGGCGGAAAGGTGGGTAATACGAAGTGCGCGTGCGGTGCTAGTAATGATCTGTCTTTTCTATGCATCTTTGATTTGATTGTGGGGTCTAACGCGCCGACGCAACGCAGGCGATGAGGCGCGCCGTAGTGGAGGGCTCCGGATTAATTTTGACCACCTGGGAATCTTTATCGTGCGCCGAAATCTCGTACACACGGGCGTTTTTGCTTTTCGCCTCCATCAGAAAAGCGGCCGCCGCGGCCGGGAATCGAACCCGCGACCTCGTGCTCAGCAGCGCAACGCCTTAGCCACTGAGCCACCGCGGCGGGTCTATGCATCTTCGCTGTGCATCTTCGCTGTTCACAGCTCGTTGCATAGACATTATCGGCGAAAAACAATTTATGCCTGGTACTTATGTTGAACCCTGCGTTCTTGTTGTCCAGCTTCAAGCTGTTCGATATTCGCTCAAGCGTTAATGTCACAGAGGCACGCGAGATCTTCATTGTCGCGTATTGAACTAACCGAACTTGCTATTCAAATTCTCGCCGTCCATGTTTACCTATTTACTCGCATCGTTAACACAATCTATATATAAGTTGTTGAAAGCATCTGTCTGGAGAGCTTAGTATTAATAATGCCTGCCTGAAATGAACACGTTAACTTAGCAACGATAAAAACGGTGCGGAACCGTTTAAACAGCAGTAATGAGACATTTTTGTAACACAGAGAACGTTTATTTTCTTATTTTTAACAGGAAAGGAGCAGTTCGCACGAGACGAGAGAACAAAGGGCCTTGAAAGCAGTTGGAGATAGAACAGTGAACACTCACGACAGATGGTCACATTTTGACTGCGTCGGTTCAGCAAACGGAACCGGAAGCAAGAAAACGAAGAACAACAAAGAACTAGAGAAGGAATTCATGGAACAAGGCCCGCCAGGAAGAAAAGAAAAGTTAAGGACGGAAGTGAGGAGAATAATTAGTCTTTTTAATTTACATAGCGGCGGTGATGTCGCGTGGCGAGTCGTCTAGCTCTTGGACTTGCCGAAGGTGTAGGTAGCGGGAACCTCGATGGGGTTAGCGTTGATCTGCACGTCGGCCGGGTTCTCGGACTTGGTTCCTGGCTCGTTGGTGTCGATGGTCACGCGGAAGCCATCGCCGTCAGCGACGTAGTTGACGGTGCGGTAGACGCCATCGGGGGTCTGGTAGCTGTAGCTGCCGGTCTTGCCGTTCCTCTCGTCACCGGTCTCCTGCTGGCTGATGCGGCCGCCATCCTCACCGGTGGAGTCGTAGCTGAAGGTGTATGGGTGGGGGGGCTGCGCAGAAGATGGCACAGCGATATGAGAAGCCTACTCAAAAAGGCAAAAGCCACTAACAAGATATTTAATGCGGCTCGCTGTTATAGGCACATCAGGGATGTGAAATAATAACCAGAGACGCGACTAAACTCGCGATATTTTGAAGGCAGAAAAATTTCAAGAAGAAACACTGAGAGGAGAAACATGTCGTGCCTTGGCACTGTGCTAGTACTTTTCCATATTGGCTATACGTTGACCTGAATGTAAAAGCGCAGTGAAAAAAACGTCTGCCCATTAGGATCTGTTAATAGCATATGGTAAAGTTGTTTGTTGCAATGTACGATGTTCAATACACTAACCAGCAATTGCTAGAGCTTACTTTCGTTCACCGTAAGCACCTAAACATCTAAATTATGATCGAAATCTCCATTAGAACGAAATCCCTGGTACCTCAGATTATCTCCAAACATCAAACGCTCCCTGTGTTCCGAGTTTACCACGAAATGAATGCACACGAGCGTATTGTAAAGTGCAAATAGAGTAGAGCTGAATGAAAGCGGTACATACGAATTGTTCCTGGGCCTGGAACTGGGCGGCGGCGTACGCCACCAGGCAGAGGAGGGCAACCTGCAACGGAAGAAGAAATAGGATCAGTTTTCTTTTTTCTTCTTCATAGCCATCACTGAGAAGTCCCCGAAAGCCTGCACGCTATCTCCTCTGCGCCCGCAACCGTACCTTGAACAGCATCGTTGAGCGGGCTTCTTGTGTCCGACCTGTGGGGTGGAAGAGGAAGCTTTGGCCTGCTCACAACCAGCGGCCGAGTTTTTATAGGCATGTGAAGATCGACCACGCTAAGGCCACCTCCGATGCCCGCCGCCAAAGGGAACCGGACATCACGTACGCGAGGCGAGGAGGTTCCGGCAGGCAACAGCGCATCCCGTTAGCCATAAGCCGCACCGATGCGCAGGCTGAACGTTGGAGACGGAAACCCCCTCTTCCTCGGCCGCATGCATTAGACGCCTTGCGGAGGCGGCAGAGAAGCCGAGGGGACGCGGCGTGTCCTTGACGACAGCGAGCGTCCAGCAATCATTGGAAGCATCTACAGCCCGAGACTCCCTGAAACTTTTTTTCTCGCGTCTCTTCCTTGCAGGACCTGTTAGGACGACCTCAGCCTAGCAATGAGCCCCCATCCTCCGCTCCTGATCAACAGCCGGGGCTTATTCAAAAAAGCTGAAGACGGGCACGAAAATCAAGATCGATTAAAAAAAGCAATTGTAGGATCGCTCAACGGGGCGACGCGCAGGGGATCGAGAGAGATATACACACCTAAAAACCAAAGAAAAGTTGTGGCATTAAGTGGCGAGTGGGATAAGCAAGGTGTCAGAATTGAGTTAACGCGCTAATTCTCAGATTCTTCTTCGTAATCCTTGCGGAGTCCCAGCAGTGCCGGGAGCGAAAGCTTGTTAGCATGGCCAGAGCCTATACACGCGCATTTTCGATGAGCGAGAATGTTCCGCAGACGCTGCGTGATTTGGTTTTGGGAGCAAGAGAGGCGCGCGCACAGTACCGGTAGGAAAGCAGCCCGGCGGGTCTCCTGTTCTCTGGAGGGGATTACGAGGTTATAACGTCCGACTAGCCTCGATTACGAGTGACCTCAGAGACCGGCCGAAAGTCACCAAAACGGAATGTTTTTGCTATCGGGAGATCTTATACTAAGTACCCAGTGTCGCCGAGCTGGAACGACATTCAGTGCCAGTAGCCAGTGAAACGGTTAGTAGCGACCCAACATGCAGTTGCGAAGAGTAGCAGTATTTGTGTACTTAAAATAACCTCTGCTTTCGTCACGATATTGGTCTTAAATTATGTCTTGCCTCGGTCGCATGTAGCGTCGAAGGAAGTTAGAGCTCTTTTCTACTGTTTGTAAGAGACACAGAATCTATACTTTCTACGGGTTTTTTATCCTCTCCTTCATTGAAATCCTTCATTCTCCTTCATTGAGTGCTATACGGGTTTCAAGGGTGGTTATTTTATAGTATTTACTTCGCGCCTGTACTTTGGAGAAAACTTCATCATTACGTTATACTGACATGCAATGAGAGACAGCGGTAGATAAGAGAACGTATTCCCCCGTCACAGACTCAGCTTTCCCGTCTATTGCAACATTTGCTGAATTCCTGTGGTATCAGATGACTGTATATCCATTTTTCCTGTTCTAATACAGGAGATGCAAGTATGCCTAAAATAAATAAATACACGATCGTATAAGAATAAAGTGTGCACACGTGTTCTAGAACTTTGGGCAGAAAGCGAAGTTATAATATAATCAAGTATGGTTCTTGTGCGTGCTATTTATACGTGGCAGCGTTAGTTTTGAAACTATGTAAATTGCACAAAGCGACCGCACTTAGCAAGCTAAATTCGGCTGCGTCAGAAATTACTAGTCATCGCGTATTTCCCAGAGGTGAATTTTGGTTTCGTATGCGCCCAACAAACCCCCTTCAAAGTATATAGTACCCCGAAAAGGAGCTTGAATCATCTGCTGGAGGGTAAACACATTTTGCTTGTGCGATGAGGCGATGAGCCACTTTTGCCTGTGCGATGAGGCAGAATCTAGGTAACAAAAATGAAAATAAAAATTAAGCGCGGAAAATTGGGTATAGTCGGTTACACGATGCTGAAGACATAATGTTAGCGTTGAAAGACCGGGCACAAGACACGAATACACGGGACATAAACACGGGAAGACCACGACACAGAAAGAAAAGGAAGACGCGGGACACTTTATTTTTAGCGCTTGTCCCGTGTATACTTATCTGAGTAGTTGATATCTAGCCTTGCTCCCGAGCATTTCTATTTGATAACATCTTGCAGGTCTAACATTACGTCTTCAGTACCAAAGAAAAAAGCTGATCAACCTAAAAAGCTAACTAAAATGTCATTGACTCAATCGGTGAAGAAGGAAGGATCTTGCCGATAAAAAAAACGTGTCATTTATATCATTTTGTAGAAAGATATGGAAAAGACAAGATAGACAGCCTGATATCGCAAGCAAAAATTTAGGCCCAAAGCTGGGGTGCTATTTCAGAAGACCCGAGATTCAGTGAAACTCGGAAGACATGTGCAGGAGCTCTGGCGATGCCCACGCAGCAATAAGGTAATATGTCGAGGCGTAGTTCTAATGCTTTAAAAGTCTATGATGGCTAACAGCGCAAAAATATTGGGCGAAAATACGAAAATACAAGACACAAACATAACGACGCTCGTTTGTGTCGTCCATTTTCGCGTTTTCGTCGTTTTTCGCTCTGTTAGCCACAATAGAACCGTAAAAACTAGCCCAGATTAAAAAACTCCTGCTTTAAAAATGCGATTCATGCTATTTGCCAATTATTGAGGTGACAGCCGGTTAAGGGAAGCCCGCTTCAAGGAGGCGTGGCTAGGCAGTGGCGCATTTTTAGTGCGTTGTCTCGCTCCACTGTTGCATTGGGGGCAAGCAAATCCAACTGCATTACTTTATTGCGGTTCTATTTTATAAATATGTAACTACGAAGTTAGTTGTTTTATTTCAGGTGCTCATGTGAGCTTTTGGTTCGAGAGTTTTCTCATAAGGAGCAGTTCTTGCCGTCGGTGGCAGACAATGAAGTCACGTGCCTATAGCTGACTGGCAAAAAAAAGAAAGCAGGTGATGGAAGTGCACCACATTCAAAATAATTGCTGCTCGATATTGCATTATCAAAGTCCTCCACCCGCTTTTCGATACAAAATTTCCCCGGGGCACTTATTATGCATACGCGCGTTCAAGGCGAAAGTTCGGTGATATACTTATGAACAAGTTCTTTACTGACAGATTGCAGTTGCGTCTTTTTCCTCGCTTTTATTTCTTCGTCTTTTTCCACGAATTACTTCTACCGGCATCTTTTCTGATATACCGTATCCGCTTCAGTTTCTTAGACAAGAAGCCTGGCCCACACCACAGCCTCCCTAAAATCCGGGTTCTGCGCGGGTGGTATACACCTGTCCTGATCACATGCCATCAGATTAACGTGTCACGCGGGACGCAATATTCTACAACTTTTGCATATCCCATGCACAGCTTAGTGAATTTTTAAAACCGGGCACATTAGCTCCTCAACGCTCAAAGGAATATCAACAACGCCGACGAGACTGCGGCCCCTTGCGGCCACTGGACTCTGCGTAGACGACGCCTCCGCATACGCCGCATGGATACATAGGCGCCATCATCGTTCACTCCTTGACTTCATCCGCGAAGCGAGCATTTTCATGTTCATATAATCACCTTTCGTCATCAACTCATATTCCCTATATATGCCCTGTGGCAATATGAACGCTCATAAAAAAACACAAACTTTAAATTGTTTGTTGGCTTTATTTTGTATGGCTCTTCACCGTTCTTGTTCGACGAAACTCTCTACTGTCGTTGGCTTCTTTTTATAGAGTCCAGTCACCTCACTGCCCTCTCTTCTTTCGCCCCCTTCCCACACTGGCTTACCCCTTTCTGACGTCGCGCTATTACGAAAGTCGAGACCGAAAGTTATTTCGAAAGTTGAGACCGAAAGGTCTCAACTCTCCCTTTCACTTGGTTTGCATGCTCTGATTCCTGCCAGACGACGACGCTGAAAAAAAAAAACCGTTAAAATGTATACAGATCGTCTTCGATAATAGATACGCGCAGTTGACTGTCTTAGCGGAGAGCGCGACCACAGGCGCCTTCGTGTCGTCGTCTTAGGAATTCTCGCATTTGTCTTCTGCTTCTTTTGGGCTCGCTTCTTCCTGCTGGTTCTTTACGCTCGGTTGACATTTGGGGCTTGTCCGCTCCAGATCGTGCATGTGCGTAACTTTTTATAGCAATAAAAGAGTTAAAATCGCATACACTAGCTCAACGCGGGGTTTAAAGTATAGTGTTGCGAATTGCCGAAGATGAAGCTCCTGGTACATACCGCCCCACTATCATTGTCATTGTAAATCGGTCTGTCGTCGCCATTAAAAGCGTTCCATCAGGGTGTCTTACGGCTCGATACCCTGGCTGTACAACATATATTTTAGGATACCGCTCGGAAGAAACGTTGCCGGCGTCGCCCCACTCCTTGCGAAGCCGACCCTGTGTGGAGCGCGAAGAGTCGGAGCTAGGCATTAGCTTATGTATTGAGCAATCTTTCGAAGAAAGGGAACAGCCAGCTGCTAATAACCGACAGCAGCGAAAATGCAAGACGGAAACAAATTCCTGGCCTTCGGGGCTGTGGGCTTTGCTTTGAGGTATTAAGATTCAAGTAATCGTATGCAAGGTAAAAGAGTTTTTGCAACCTTGCCGAACGATCGAAAGTAGTGTATCACATCACTTTACGTTGTCATGGCATGAAAGTATGCCGGCATGCACTATGAGCCGCAAAAAATGAATGTTGAGTTATAAATAACCTGCAGTGTGTATGGGCGCCCGCTGCTTTCATACCAGGCTTCTAAACGGTATTGTAGGCGGCCGATGAGGCGGTGTGGCCGAGCCTACGTTTATTTAGGTTGCGCTGGCCGTGCCATGGTCAGGACGAGGCGAGCAGAAACGGGGTGCCGTTCCAGATTGGGTGCCGAGTGCTGCGTGTCCTCCGTGCCAGCTGGCCAATCTGCTGATGATGATGGTGGCGCTGAAGAATATGATGATAGTGGCGCTGCAGTATTGAGCAAAACGAGTCAAGTCTACGGTAAAAGTTCGGTAACACTATGTTTGTTCAGACCTGGAGGGATATTTCGCCACATTTCCCACAGCCGTATCTTCCCAATATACATATATGCGCTATAGTAAATCTGCACTCAAGAGCTGAAGGAGGAAGAAGAGAAGGAGTAGAAATATTTATTTAACAGTAAAATCAAGCTGGTTAGTGGGCAGAGTCCTCAGTCCAAAAGAACAGAGTAAAAGTAATTTTTCTCAATTCAAAGAACACCATCCTGAGTAAGCTAGGATTTGTTATCTACGCCTGGAAGGGTTGGAAAACAATAAAGATCTGCTTGGACATATTCATTGATTCGATTATTGGTATTATGGAAACCAGCACGTGTATACTATTTATTGCG
The DNA here is from genome assembly GCF_048455015.1 of Haemaphysalis longicornis. Classification (NCBI taxonomy): domain Eukaryota; kingdom Metazoa; phylum Arthropoda; class Arachnida; order Ixodida; family Ixodidae; genus Haemaphysalis; species Haemaphysalis longicornis. The sequence goes on along the minus strand of NW_027526295.1, from coordinate 224,718,366 downwards.
TTCGTTAGCGAGTATACCAAGCCTTGAACACCGTAATCATGTCAAAAATATTTGGTTTGAGAGTCAGTTCATTGTGATAACGATGGTCACGATAGCAACTCGGAGCACAAAAGCCGCCTTCGAGTACTCTGGACGACGCTGTCTGCGACGTTTCGCGGTGGCGTAGCACATTCCTTCTCATTGCATTTGCCGGGGAACAAGCAACGCACGTTTGGGATATGCACCTTCTTGCGCGCCGACATACCGAAAGCCAATTTGTGAAGAAGGTTTTGTATGCCTTACAGCCTGAAGAAAATATCCACACGAACATTATGAGCCCTAAAACATCCCCCAAACCTCCTGATAAGACGTTTGTGACGGTGCAGCAAAATTAATGCGTTGGGCACAGAAAAAGAAACATTCACCTAATACCACTCAACAACAACGAAATAAATAGAAGACGCTTTATTTCCTGCTATGCAATGAGCGTAGCATTAGACATTAGACAATGAGCGTAGCATTAGTGGTGCGTAGCACTATACTCTTGAGTCTTCATGAGAGCATCTAAAAAATACCATAGGGAAGGCTACGCATTTTCAATACCTATCGAGGAGCTATGCGCCCTGAACCTCGCAAATAAGCTACAACGGACGAGTTACAACGCTCATCTGAGAGAGAGAGAGAGAGAGTTGCTTTATTAGAAGAAAAACGAAAGTTGACTGAACCGATAACTGCCTCTCGGGTTGAGGGCACCTCAATCAAGACTGAGTCTAGGAGGGGGATAGAAAGGAAAGAGGGTGTACAGAAAAAGGTAGAAAAGAAGAATAAGATAACGGTTCACAAGCCGCGCAGCATGGACAGTACTGACGGCATCATAGCCGGTCCGAGAGTCCCGTGTCTTATAAAAAGTCCAGCAGGGCTCGGAACGCTTTTTCGCGATTTGATTTATGACAATCCGGGAACAACAGGTTTGATGAGGTGCATGAAGGCAGTCCCAGTTTCGCATACGACGCTCACAGCGCTGATCGAGCCTGCGAATGTTGTGGACACTCGCACAGTGCATGCGCGAGTGTCTCTATTGCAGGACAGTGTGGGCAGGCGGGTGAACTGGCGATGCCAAGCCTGTGACTTCTTTCCGCGCAGCGGTGAGAGCCGATTCGCAGACGAACAAGGAGAGCACTGTCAGCTCGGGTCAGTCCCCTTGAAGGAAGCGCGCGCGGTGGCTTGCCGGATGCAACCACGCCCGATGCTCTGAAGAAAGTTCTCTCCTCGTGTGTTGCAAATTTATGCAGGATTCAGCTTGAAATTATGGAGATGTGTCAGAAGCCGGCAAAAATAACTGCGTTACTGGAAATTATTACACTTATTAATTTACTAAAGCATCAAAGCGAGCGATTTCTAGAACAGGCACTGCTGCCCCTCACAGCTGCGCGAGTCCCTAAGCTGACGTCAGAGCCAGCAAGTACCACTGAAACATTTCACTGCCAATACTATCCTGCCCGGAACGTTTTTACAACAATGGTGCGACCGGCACCATAGAGTTTATTAGTAAGTATACTGGAGAGGAAACTGCCCCTGGGAATCCATATCGTCGAGGGGGGGGGGGGGGGGGGTGAGTAGGGGGGGTTATGGGAAGACCACCGCTTCTCGCTTGGGCTAGGCATGCCAATTGAATTCTTAAGCGGTTTTTGGGATTTGCTTTCTTCATAATGCATTAGAACATCTAAGAGCTACGCCGAAATCATCCCTGTTCTGTGGTAACCGTCAGCCGTGGCAACTGCGTGCACGCTGAAAGAGCAGGCAGTCCGTGATCGTACATAACGTTGGTTATGCCGGAGTCGAAGTAACGTATGACTAAGCGGGTAATATGCCGCCGCGAAAGTTGTAGCTGACGAAAAAAAAAAAGAAACCAAATGTATTTCGGCGAAGCCAAGATCCGACAGATACGGGCGCCTGTATCCGTCCTATCCCTTCTTGGTTCACGATTGTTGAACGCAACGTTTTCTTTTTTAAGTGCGAATGCACTTTATAAGCGACCCCAAACCATCCACCGCCGGCGGCGTTGGCGTCCGCAGTGCTCCTCTATATTTGAAAAAGAAACAGCATCCGGCGCCAGGTTTCGATCCGAGGACTTTGCGGCCGCAGCGCGACGCTCTACCGACCAAGCCACGGACGCGACGGTGATATCAGTGTTAGACGCGCCTTATATCTTTAACGCATTCAAACTACGTCGTCAGCGGCGTGCGTTGGCGACTCAGCGGCGTTATAGCGGCTTGATAACTGCGTGGTGTACACGTGATACTACAAACCCGATGGAAGAGATGGAAGAGAAGGCGGCGAGGCGGTGGGCTGCGGGGGCCGAGCGCAAGCGCCGCAAGCGGGCCGACAACCGTGCATTCGCACTTCCACATTCTCCCCCTCGGGGAAATGCGGGGGAATTTTTTTCCTCAAGTCTGAACCAACGCGTTCAGCAACATGTTTTGTTAAACTAGCTGACGGTCGGTGCACCAGTTCACCACGAAGGTGACGTTTTCATGGGCACGCATAAAAACATTTCCAAACTCTTCAAACAACTTTTTATTTGAAAGAATGGTGAAATAATAGAATAAAAATCTCTAATGAATTTCCCAAAAAGATTAACATTGTTGTTAACTGCCAGTTTGGCCTGCACAAAAATAGGCACGACTATTTCGGCAAAGCTACGCTTTATTTTTTTTTTTCAACGTGAGTGGCCTCAATCGGGCGCGCTGATAATGCCAAGCGTGCTCCGCGCGATTGCGCCGGTGTCGCTCGAGGTTTATCGGAGGCTCCACTATAACTACTTTGTTAACTCGAGCATCTGGAAACTCGAGAGCGAGCTATCTCGGGATTTCTGGAATAGTGCCCCGTGTTTGTCTTTACAACTGCTGCCGTGGTTGCTTGTGGTTGCTGTGTGAGGCGTGAAATAGACCTTTTTCAATTGTTCTATCTGCGCAAGCGCTTGGAGGAGCTGTAATACTTCGGGGGCTCACTACTACCTGAGTTGCCCCTGATGACTGATGCGGAGCGCACGCTGGGTCCTACTTCAAACAGACTGTGGCTGACATTCGGTGGCCGCTGCCAAATCCATAACTCAGCGGGGAGCCTGGATGTGACATTGGTAAACGTATAAAGAGTCGGCTATAGCGCACTCAAAGAGCGAGCTTCATGCATAAAATTAAAGAAAGGGAAGTGCGACCTGCCTACCAAGCAGTCCTACTAAGCTATCACCATTGGCGCTCTGTGATTACCAATATAGAACAACTACACCTCCAGAAACCGTGGTCTTGCGAGTCCCCAGTTGCGCTTCCCGTAAACGCTGTAATAGAGCTTTTCTTTGCCAGGAAAGGTTAAATTCGATTCATTATCCTGCTTGCTCGATCACATGTGTTTCCCTGGGTCCTTGAGCTCTCAAACAGGCCTGAGCGGAGAGAAAAACAACTCAGCGCCAGGCGACAAGAAGGGTGTGTATTTTTAAAGCGAAGCTTTAGTGTTCTCATTGATAGCGTCTGTAACGGAAAAACGCCCTGCAGGAAATCCAACTTTCTCTGATGGTGATGACGAATGATCGTGGGTGAAGGGAAAAAAAATCGCCTCAAAAAACCGAACCTGGGTCCCTCACGTTATGAAGCCGGCGTTTACCAGATCACTCCGTTTCGACGTGGGCGAAACACAGTCCAAACTCAAACGACCACCAAAGAATCCGTCACTAGAAAGACTCGCGTTCAACCATCGTCGTTATTAGACGGAGGGTTGCATGATTTTTTTGGCTTGTGTTCTCTGTGTGGCGGAAGTAGGCCGTTTACCGCAGATCTGAAAACTAAACTAATACGTTGGTCAGTTTGTAGGCGTCGGGTATCGAAACCAGATCCCATACGTAACACGCGCGAATCCTTCGTATCCTATCGCCCACCGTTTTTAAATAAATGCTAAGAGACATATCTTACACTGATAACAAGCCTTCTTAATTCATCGGTGTGCTCTAAAAATAAAGGCAACAGCGCTGGTTTAGGTATCATTCTGCTATAAGGTGCACCTAAGTGCGGGTCCCTTAAAACGTTGTCATAGCAAGTCGGTATTGGGTGATAGCCCGCCAAGAAACTGTACTCATTTATTGAAACGGAAGCGTTCGCTGCAAACAGATTTAACCAAAAAATGGTGCATTCTAAGTCGCATCTGTATAGTGCAGAGTACTTTTAAAACCGTTGTGGCTAGTCTCGCTCTCTCAGATGATCTTCAGTGCTTTCAAAACATGGCTGGTGTATGCCGCAACGCCGTTCCAAAACGTAGCCTCGATGACAAACTAACGCTGTGGCGTTTCGTATCTCAAGACTTAAACGGTAAAGTTTTCTGCCACTTTTATGTTATCAAGCTGACATATGAATTCAGACCGTATGTGCAACTGTGCCCGCGCTGCAAAATACAGTATCTCTTTGGTGAAGAAATAAACCTAACCATGATCCTCAATAACCTTCATGCTGTCGTTGTGCAAATTGACGGTTTACGGACACTATCACATCCCATATCTTTATATAGCAAGCCTCGCGTATCTCTCTTGCTCCGCTATTACGGCACCGACCAAAAAGAATTGGCTTCAAGTGCACGACGAGCAGCGTAGGGGAGATGCCTGCTTGCGTAGATCTGTATCAAAACTTTATGCTCCCGCATTCGCAAAGTTTGGTTCAACAGTTTGGCTTTCGTTTACTTCGCCACATGAAAAAGGTATATGAGAGATAATTCCATCATAGAAAACTCCACAGGCATTTTGTGCGTGCGTGCGTGCGCGCGTGTGTGTGTGTTTGTGTGCATGCGTGTGCGTGTGCTTGTGCGTGTGTGCGTGTGTGCGTGTGTGCGTGTGTACGTGTGTGCGTGTGCGCGTGCGTGTGTGTGTGCGTGTGCGTGTGCGTGTGTGTGTGTGTGCGTGCGTGTGTGTGTGTGTGTGTGCGTGCGCGTGCGCGTAAGCGTGTGCGCGTGTGCGCGTGTGCGCGTGTGCGTGTGCGTGCGCATGCGCGTGCGCGTGTGCGTGTGTATGTATGTGTGTGTGGGTGTGCGTGCGCGTGCGCGTGTGCGTGTGCGTGCGCGTGTGCGCGTGTGCGCGTTTGCTTGTGCGTGTGTGCGTGTGCATGTGCGTGTGTGTGCGTGTGCGCTCGCGTGTGTGCGTGTGCGTGTGTGTGCGCGTGTGCGTGCGCATGTGCGTGTACGTGTGCATGTGCGTGTGCGTGTGCGTGGGTGTGGGCGTGCGCGTGCGCGTGCGCATGTGCGTGTGCGTGTGCGTGTGCGTGTGCGTGTGCGTGGGTGTGTGTGTGTGTGTGTGTGTGTGTGTGTGTGCGTGTGTGTGTGTGTGTGTTTGCGTGTGCGTGTGCGTGTGCGTGTGCGTGTGCGTGTGTGTGCGCGTGTGCGTGCGCATGTGCGTGTACGTGTGCATGTGCGTGTGCGTGTGCGTGGGTGTGGGCGTGCGCGTGCGCGTGCGCATGTGCGTGTGCGTGTGCGTGTGCGGGTGCGTGTGCGTGGGTGTGTGTGTGTGTGTGTGTGTGTGTGTGTGTGTGCGTGTGTGTGTGTGTGTTTGCGTGTGCGTGTGCGTGTGCGTGTGCGTGTGTGGGTGTGTTTTCGCCCAATCTTACCTCTCAGAATGTGCGGGCAACTCCCAGCAAGCGTGAGCGGTGCTAGAAATGTCACGTCAACTCCACATGTCTTAAAAACCTTGTTTGTTAACTTCCCGTTCTCTTATTTTTGCATACTCATGCTGGTTGGTAGCTTCAGAATCAATAACAGCAACTGAACAATAAAATAACAGAAAACTTCTGATGTACTGCACTTGCAATGCATTCGTGCCTTGAACTGAAGCTGATTTTAAAGGGACTTATTCTACAGCGTTTTATGGGTATATCACTCTGGTATACATTGGGCCGTCATACTTTGATATAAATATGTTTGCAATGGCCCTTACAAAATACCTTCTCAGCATTGCAGCAGTGTACAGCAGTGAAGCCGATTAAGGGGGTTTCATGTATACCACAGCGGCTGTAAATAAGGCTGCGCGACTCATAGACTACTAAAAAAATTGCGTACAATGTAGGACTCTGGCGACGCCAACTCGGACACGGAGCCATTCGGGACACCCCCACACCGCACGGCTTGCTTGCAAAAGCTTCGCGCAAAGAAACCTTGCCAATGGTCCAATTTCGAGCTAGTTTTCAGGAATCCCCAGCTAAAAATGTCGCCCGGAAAGGACAAAAAATGAAAGAACACAGTAAAACTGCCGCTGGCTGACGACTGCATCTTATTGCGCCAAAGGCGAAGTAAAGAAAAATTATCACAAAGTAAACAATCTCAAGTTCTTGCACTATGGTGTGAGCGAGGGGTAGCGCTGGAGCGGGGGCCACCGCTTGGTTATTTCTGGCTAGCTAGTTTCCATTGGTTGTTGCTTTTATAATTTCTTTTTAATAGTTCCTGGCGTCGTTTACGCAGTCATTCGGCTAAATGACTGCCACGACGAGCATCGACATCGGTCGAACTGGTTGAACCGTCTACCATGCGTAACTATTGCGAATATGAAAAGGCGAGAGGTGGTTCGCTGCACGAACACGAGGAGAGATAAAGAGAGAGAGAGAGAATGCATAAAGAGAGGGAGAATACCGAGCTATTTCGCGCAGCTTGCTAAGCCATATGACGAAACAAAATCATGAGGGTCTGCGAAAGTAAATAAATAAATAAATTAATAAATAAATAATGAAAACATGAGGTGAGGCTCACGAACTTTCAAGCACATACATAGAGTTTGGCAGTGAAGTTAGTCCCAACACTTCGACAAGCCATATGATATGCCGTAGCCAGATGATATGTTTGATATCTTATGTTACAGGGCATGTTGGTCAGAGTGGTCAAGAGTCCAGCTGAACTTTGCAGAGGAAATACCGTGTGTATGCCCCGTTTATACGTAGGCGGCGTAAGCCTCATGCTTGCTGAGACTTACTGTTTAGGGGTCGATTTTGTTTAGGGGTCGATTTTGTAGCAAAGACTATTCGCACGCTTTCGAGCGATTTGCTCAGTATGCGGACAGACAGATTTGACTGGTATCCGTTGACGCAAAGCCTGAATAATTTCAAGTTCTGAGATGTCCGTAGCTACGGCCACAATTACGCCGACATCACATTTGCCTGGACGTGGTTCGTACGCCGTCACCGGGATCCACACAACGCTTGAAATTTTCAGCAAGCACTCCATTGCATCGGTGTTACGTGTGTAGACAGCCATGAGGGTAAGCCTGTATTTAGGGCGCACTTGGAGCATCCCATCGGGAGCCGGAGATTGTAATCCCTCCTTGACAGATGTTGAATGTAGTGATGATTTTCGAGGAGTCCGCGTGCTTTACAATTACGACAAGCCCGTATCTCAGGGATTTCTTTACAGCTGCGTGCACGTACAAGACTTTCTGGATACTCTTAGATGCCCGACGGCGCTTTGAAGAAGATAACACAACGTAAGGAATCTGGTTATATACACGCTTACTATACCACCCCCCCCCCCTTCTACATTCTGTGTGGCTACCCCCTTCTGTATTGGCCAACACGCCTGGGCAACGCGTTGTTTAGCAACGCTCTTTTTTGCTCGCCCGGCATTCTTTCGCACTGTGACCTTCATTGACAGGCTTCACAGACCAATAGGATAGGACACCGAGTGTTATCACTCTAGAACTGGGGGTTGACTTGATACATATTTGTTCCAAATACGCCACCATGACTATTTTTTTTAGAATTAGCGTGGCAAACACAAAGGAAGCACGTCAGAAAGCATCATGTCAAAGTCCGGTCGTGAATCTGGACACGAACCGTCGCAAAGCGGGCCCAAATGGATCTTGCTTGTTTTCTTTAGTCTACACACACGTGCGCAGAATACTTGTGATGGACCATCCTAGTCTTCTGCACAAATATTACCATGTGTTATATAATTCCCTCGAGTGGATATACAACGTTGCTCACAGCACGCGCACATGCCTATCAGACAATCTCACTCTCCGACAGAACGACGGACGTGCTTTTACGAGGTCGGGCGCCCAGCTTTCTTGCGCTAAAAAAAAAAGATACAAATTACAAAAAGAGAGCTTGGTGCGAGAAAGCGCTGTCATCCGTCCTACTTTAAAAGGGTATAAAATGTTTAACTCTGTGGTTCTCACGCGTGAAGACACTATAAGGGTAGCTTGCGGAATCACGTTCTCTTTTTCTTTTCCTGAAATTTTCAACACAGCAGATTTTGTTCTTGTTGTTTTTCTGTATTCGTCACGTTTTCCGCAGTAAAGTGCAGTCGTCAGTCAAATCTCGAGCTCGTCTATTTCTTTTTTTTTTCTCCCCGTCATTGCACTGATGCTAAATTTGAAACTTCCCGGTTTTGAAAAGACACTGGAATAACGTAAGACTCTACGTAATGCGGGTCTAAGCTACCAGGGAGCCGGTGCAGCACTGAAAAAAATTATGGGGTGCTTAGGATTAATTAAGAATGCCCAATAGAAAAGCGGAGTTGGACCTTCTGTTGGTCTGCTGTTGAACTTCCTGTTTTCGTGTTGCACTCGTCGGGCCGCTGCCGTAGTTCAATCCATAGCCGCTTCTTCCCGAGGACGGTTATGACGAGAGGCATTTCGAGCTACCCCAGCCTCTTCCGCCCCGGCTTCTGTTCTCGGTCTTCCCCGCCCCCAGAACTAGGGCTTGTTGTGTTGTCACCCACATCGATGTGAAACGAAGCTTTAAGCCTAGTGTCACTAGATAAGGTTACAAAGTATCGGCACTCTTTTTCTCCTATTGTTTTCTGCCGCTGCCGTGATAATTGGTCATTTCGCGTCACGGGACATCTGTTTACACTACGACGGTTCATGGGCACCGCTATTTGGTTGTTTGTGCGTTTTCTGTCGGTCACCTGTGGTAGTCGCAGCTTGTCCTCCCTGCTCAGCGGCTGCGCGCGACTGGCGTCGTTCCGAACGGGAATCAAAGATACCGCGCTGCGCAGCATTTCAGCTGCAGAAATGTGCCTGAAAATTCCGTATTGCTGCGTCTTCGGCAGTGTTGTTTACAAATGACCTCGTCGAAGTTTAGGGGAAGGCCGCAGAAACGGCAATCTGGCAACAATGATAACCACCAAAATGGCCGCCGTTGCTCACTAACGTGCCTCAGCGACGGTACTCTGTATCTTTTCTAGCGACACTATTTGAGCCGATTCGGCGAGGTGCGTTCAGACCGTTTTAGGCCTGTTGTCCTTCCTCACAACCTTTCTTCAGCGCGTATGTTGCCCTGTCACGGCGCATGCTCTGATTTTCTGAGCGATTTTGTGCAAACCAAAACTATTAGATGCAAAGCATCTTTTGCTCGGGGCTATGTCCGTTGGCCATTGTACGTTGTGCGTTGGCGTCCGCACCTCTACTCCTGATCCCCCTCTCCACGCCAGCTGTGCGATAATGCGCTTCTCACTCCGTCCTCCCCTCCACGCCAGCTGCGCGATAGCGCGCGCATGCGCGCCTCTCCCTCCATCCTCCTCTCCACGCCAGTGCTATATATAACCGCGTGCACGCGCCGCTGCCTCAGTTGCTTCGTCGGATGAGTCTCGCTCCGGCGTCTGATGAGTACCGACAGTCCTGCTAGCGGATTGGCTGACACAAGTTCAGCCAGCATCAGCCGTTTGTCATAGGGGAACCCTGAGGTGATGCGGAGCATCGCGGAGTTTCCAACAACGTTCACGCGATGTAGGTAACCAACGCAAGTGAAAATAAAGGGAACTCCGCGATGCTTCGCATCACCTCAGGGGTTCCCGTATGGAAGATGGTGTAATTTTTTTATATGCTTTCCTATACTTCACAACGCGACCTTACGAAACAGAGATATCAAGCTTCCGCCTTAAAAAAAGCTTCCGATGTGTTCGTTGATATCTTGAGGTTAGTGAAAAGAATGCACCATTGTACGATAGGGATAACTAAGGAATTAGCCTGGCGACCTTCCCAGTTACATGCATTTAAGTGGGTAACATGAAGGGCCGTGAATTTTTGTCTAATCGTGACTTCATTTCCTCCTGCTTCGTCAATCGACAGCAAGAAACCAAGGAAAATTTCACGCCAACGTGCAATGGGTAATGTTGTGTTATCGGGTTTGTGCATCGTGGTGCTGCAGCATACGCGCTCCGCTTTCAGCGGTGGCCCCGGGCTATTCTTCTACGTGACGTCAATTCATCGGTGTGTTAGTGGCTCGATTCTGTATATAAGAAGCCGCTCTTTCTTTCCTTTTGTTAGAATGTTTCGTTGTACAACCTTTAACGCGTGATGCACTTAGGCAGACTGTGCTGCCGGCGGGTTCCTCCTTCCTGCTTCTGCGAAGATACACAGGGTAGCGGCAGCGACAGCCTACGCAATTCCTCCTCCGATGCGTCCACCAGACATTCTGTCTATAGCATTTTGATGGCATGCACCTCCCCAGTGGGTTGGTCAAGAAGATGAATGTTGGGCGGAAGCCAAGCCAACTTAATTGACCTACTTCACAAATCAGGGTAACAATAAAATGTCATAGCGCCGGCTTCGGTGGATACAGCAGTTGGAGTAACACTATAGCGCCTGCGAAATAATACGGAAGTGCCATACCAAGAATGAAACATAACAAAACAAAGGAATGCAGCAAGAAACACGAATTCGTGCCGCTTGCCATAGCACATGAAATCTTCTGTTACGACGCCTCTACCGCTGCTGGTATTCCTTCAGGTGCTAATGCCTATACAACCCTACCCCCCCGCCCCCTTTGTTTACACAAAAAGATGCAGGTCTACAGAACAAGCCAAGAATGTAAATCATGTACCCTAAAGCAAATGGTTATGAACTTGCACACTTGCGTGTACTGCAAAAGACATGGCCATGATTGTCACGTGGCGTCATAAGGCTGCGCGGAAGAAAAGCCACCTCAAATGTAAGACCTTCTAAGAGCGTTAGAAGGTCGCTTGCTCGACAAGCATCTGTTCAATACGAAGAGACGAATGAAGTCTTCCGCCTGGACGTGACATAGCAATTGGAAGGGACATAGTTACCCCGGGTGACTTGATTTAAATTTTTGTAACGACTTTTGAAACGTAAACCCTGAATTACTCTTCGTAAGGTTCTTTGCTATTATGTGTGGCGTGTACATCGGCTGGCGAAAGCTGTAGCACATTTTCGGAAGTAGCGTAGAGCCTCGGAAGTGGCGTAGAGCCTTGGTAGTTAGTGAGGAACTGGAGAAACTGATGTGCATCATTAGAGTCCTACTGACTCTGCAGTGCAAGGGCGTGTGTACCTCATGATGTGCGTGCGATACAGCTGACGGCTTCGTAAGGTGAAACGGGTGCGGAAGGACAACAAGGGATCAATAGAGCCGAAAGCCATATATGTCACATCAAACGCGACAACTGACCAAAATTGCCGTCTTCGGCGTCAGCACGAATGGTATAAAACTGGGGGCAGCTTTAAAGAGAGTATAAAATGCTTCTGGGTTAGTCTGGGATTCGAACCCGGGTCTAAGGAGCAGGAGCCGAATGTGTTACCAATGCGTTAGTTCGACAGGCTGCAGGGAGAGGGAACAAGCCTGTTGTATGCCAATTGATAAATAATTAATGGCACTTGACTGCAGGTATGAGAATTCAATTAATGATCGATTGGTGTTTGATATTTATGATTACCAAGTTGAGATTAAGAGAAATTTAGGTGCATGAAGATGTTATAAAATTAAAGTGGATTACGATTAATAAAAGTCATGCGCTGGAAGCAAGGACATTCTCAGGAAATATCTGATGGCGGCAGGCATGAATTTGCGGCAAGACACGCATTACCATGGGTGGCTCTATGATCCTGCCTATCGTTGTTTCTTGCTGGACTATATTCGGGATGCTAACACCTTGCTTCGAGGATATATATATATATATATATATATATATATATATATATATCGTACTCGCGTCGTAGCTCGTAGGCCTCGTCGCTATAAATAAACGAAAACACAATAACAAATAATGATGTATCAGTGATTAATGACAATAATTTGCAATGCAAAACTGAGGTGGATTAAAAACGTTGAAATAGTAATGAAAGGGTATTAATTCGAATTGAGTTGGTCAGTCATGGGCGTGCTAATGCTGGCCAGGAGCTGTAATGTTTTTTTTTTTTAATGCTAGAGGCACTAAAAGACCAGGGAATAGATGAGACATACATAAGACTTCTGGAAGACATATATAAGAAATGCACGGCCAAAGCGATAAATTTCTGACGCGAAAGGGAGTAAGACAGGGAGATACCATCTCGTCGTAACTATTCACAGCTCGTCTAGAGGAGGGTATTTACAAAGCTTGATTTGGAAAACACAGAATTAGGGATAAACGGAGAATAATTGAGCCATTTGAGATTTACAGACTACATAGTCTTGCTGAGTGAGACTGTAGAACACATGCAAACAATGCTTCAGGAACTGCAATCAGAACGCACGGCTGTGGGGCTAGAAATAAATATCAGTAAAGCTAAAATAGTGAGTACTGAGCATGCTCAAAGTGACCTCCCCAGCTTAGGTAACGAAACGCTAAAAGCAGTAAAAAAATATACATCGGACAGATGGTTAGTGCTCACCCAAACAACGAGAGAGAAATCTGCCGCAGAATACGTAGGGGTTTGGGAGCACTCTGCAAGCACTCCCAACTAATTGAAAGTAAGCTACTTCTGCCACTCAAAGGAAAAATCTACAACCAGTGCATGCGGCCGGTGATGACATACGGAGCTGAAACTTCGCGCCTTACTAAACCACTAGAAAGCAAACTTATGCCGGCCAAACGGAACATGGAACGAATTATGTTAGGTATAACACTCAGGGACAGGAAACGAGCTACCCAGATCAGAGAACAAACTAGACTATAGGATATCATAGTTCAAATTAAGAAGAAGAAATGGACTTGGGCTGGCCATGTAAAGAGAAGAACCGCCAACCGGTGGACACTTAGGGTAACAGAGTGGATACCAAGAGATGAGTCTAAAAGAAGCGGAAGGCTTCTAACCCGATGGGAGGATGAAATAGAGAAATTCGGGAGTAAACTGTGGACTCGAGCTGCGCAGGACTGGAGTGGTTGGAGGTCGATGGAAAAGGCCTTCGTCCTGATTTGGACATTAGTACGGTGATGATGGTGAGGATGATGATGGTGATGTAGAGGAACAAGATGCATTATGGTAGATCAAGACGTATTAGGGTGGATTAAAGTAGATTGGGCGATTAGGGAGGTGCAATTGCGTGGCGGGTTCGTCTACGGATATATAAAAGGTAGCCGTCACAATAGTGCACCAGGATTTAGCATTTAACATACGTAAGCAGTCTTCAGTTTCTCGAGTTGTTTTAATAAACGCATCTTATCACAAACTATCCAATATTTCTTTGCGCAGAGGAAAAAATCGTGCAGAGTGTCACCTGTTGTAGTTCATGAAATGCTCGTTCTCTGTTGAGGTGTAAGTGCTTTCGAATTATTCCTAGTAGGCTCCTTCCAAATACGTCAATACATAGGTTTAAAGGGTGCAGTGTGCTAGCGGTAGAAAATAATACTCGACTTTTCCCCTAAAAGAGCCACAAAAAGGGTGCTGAATTTGTCCGGTTCATTGCAGTCAATAATAACATATACCAGATTTAGTTTGTCTGTAAAAAGAGCTTTAATGCCGCTTTTTCGCACGGAAAAACCGATAACATTCCCAAACGTCCTAATGCAAAGTATCTCAACAGTATACTGAATGGCTATCTGAAAATGATCACTCTTTTCTTATCCGCGTATGGTCAGAATCTGGACTATACTATACCATAGGGTTGAATTGGTGCCTGCTAGCAACGCTGCGCATACGACATTGCTTCTCTAGTGAGGTGAACGGTTCATCACTTTTTAGTTGCTTGATCCCGTGCCAAAGGAACGAATTTTCATTCATTTTTAATAGAAAACAAGCACTTTTTATGGCCTGGCGACTTTATCGGTTGAAGGCAAGTCACATGTGGCGTTTAAAAAGCACACAAGCTTTTTTTGTAATAAAACACGCGTATCAAAAAGACTCACCTAATAGTTATTGGGCATTATTTTGGAGCTTCAGGTTTCTCATGCCCGATGGTTGCTTTTTGGGTGGCTGCAGTGGTAGATCACATGCCCGCTACTTTGAATCGCTTTCAAAACGAAGTTCTCATTATATCGTTGCATCATCTTTACTATTTCACGCGTATGTTAAAAAGCAATGTATCATTAACGCTAGTAACTTTAGCATGTTAACAGCACGTTGAGTCGATGGTTTACCAGCGAACTTGGTGCTGAAATCCCGTAAGCTTGCGTCTATGCATTGAGTTCATGCCTCACGTGCCAGTTTAATACACAAGCGATCTTTATAAAGTAGTTATCCACTGCCCAAAGCTCTATTTTGTTCAGATGAAGGCGAAAAGCAAAAAAGAAAAAGAAACGCCAGCGTGTGTGTGTGTGTAGAGATTCCGGCGCCTCTTAAAGGAGCCATGAAGAGAAAATACAACTTCGTTTAATTTGAAAGAACTGGGATTCAGTATCTCACTCAGCTCCATTACAGCCACAAAATATGTTTTTTAACGAAAAAAAAATACAAGAAGTATTTAAAAACATTCATATTTTGCGCCACAGTGACGTGTTATGAGCAAGAATGACCCTGCTGCAAGAATGACGTCATACAGGCCAACAATAAAACATAATTTTGAGTGCGTTAACTGCACGTTAGCATTCAAGTGATGCGGTCAAATGGAACTGAGGCCCCATTACAGATGTCCAGTCATGTGTCGTCGCGACAGGTCAGTTAGGTGGCCGCCAATCGCGCAAACAAGGTTCCGTGACGTCATAGAAAAGTTGCGGGAAATTGGCTAGGGGGTCGCGACTGCTTCACACGTTTTCTTTCATATCTCCGTTATTTTTTCGAAGGTTGCGATGATATTGGTGTCATTGTTATCAGGACGAAGCAGTCTTTCTAATAAACCCAAGTTGTATTTTGTCTTAATGGCTCCTTTAAAGACCCCCAGGTAAGGAAAATTAATTCTGAGCCCTCCACTATACGGCGCGGCGCGCATCTTAGCCCAGGCTTAGCTGCGGCGCGTTAAACCCCCAAATTTGAAAACCCTATATGAACGTGGCTGTACCATCTTTGTACCATCTTTCATTTAAGTAAGGAAAAAGCTTAGCTTAGCATTCGCGCGTTTTTATCCGAAGGAAAACCTGACACACCACTTTGCGGCCAGTCTTTTCAAAACTGAAAGCGGATTTCTTTTTTTCACAGGCACTGTCCTGCCCCAAATACCTCCACGAAGCCTTAGCCATTTCCAAGAATTGCCCCGCCGAAGGCCTGCAGCCTGTTCGCCGTCACTGATCAACACAACGATAAAGACTAAGCCGTTCGGCGCTGTTACCAAGGCGCGAGATCGTCCTCGCTTGCCCAACGGCAGGTCGTGCATGCATTGGCCAAAGAATAGCAGGATTACAGCTGCGTAACGGGACTTTCCCTCGCCACTGAGCTCAGGGTAGTAGTATTTAAGCGCCAGAGTCACGTCGAATACGTAAATGCCTGAAGCAACCTGTGTGCTGGTGGGAAGTTACTGCAGCTAGAAAAAAGCGTCCGCTATAAGGGCCGAGCGTCTTGATTTCTGATGATGGTTGAACCTTAATGGCGCAAGGCCAACTAGGGCAAAGAGCACCAAAGCCAAAGCACTGGCTTTATATGAGAGATGAAGATGTAAACACTAAAATCGATCAGGAAGAACAAAAGTAAAATCAAAGACAATGAGGATGGCTGCTGTAGAAGGCCAGGTTATGACATTGCGTGGCATGAAATTGGGTTTAAAAGTTTCCCTTCAGCTGAATAGTTCAAAACGCAATTGACATAACACATGAGATCGCCAGACAGGAAAGCAGCGGGTGTAGTGGGATGTGTTGTCTGCAGAGTTGGGGGAGGGTTTGTGTCGTGTTGTGTCGAGTGCTTTGCATTGAAGTAGTACGTGGATTACGGATACGCCCTCTCCACACCTGCTGCAGGGGTCTTGGAGTTCCCTGAGCAAGTAGGGGTGTGTGACATAGGTGTGGCCTATCCGTAACCTAAGGTAACTTCAGTGTGTCTGTTGTGTCTGCCAGTAGTGTATAGTCCCAACAGTGGCTTTATTACCTGTAGTTTGTTGTTTTGTCTGCCTGTTCATTCCAGTGTGCTTGCCATGTTTTGCGAAGGTTTTGTCCGATGTGTGACATAATGTCATTGTAATGTATTCATGTTATGTCCATTGACTCTGTAAGTGGAGCAACAGCGGCCATTAGATTCGCTGCTTCGTTTCCGGCGATCACCGAGTGACGTGGCACCCAGCATACGGTCATTTCAAGATTTAACGCATATGCTTACATAAAGGTCTTTATAAATTACGTGAATAACATGATTTTTGCAAGACTCGTTGGATGCTGATGCGCGTACAAAGGTAAAGAAATCTGTGAAGCTGATGGATTTGGGGATTTCATGTTGGACTTCGTGATTTAAAATCAGAAAAATGCCATAAGCTTCTGCCGCAAAAATGCTGCTTTTGACGTTCAGGGTTTAGCAGATCCCGAAATCTGGTCCGTGCGCAGCCCACGACACGCGGTTTTTGAAGCGTCGCTAAAAAATTCAGGGAAGCTTGCACTCACGCCCTAAACTTGAATGGCGAGGCTGTTGTAGGTGAGAATTGCCTGAGGCATAGTTAAGTTTCAGTATCATTGTTTATTTGCATATTTGCGGCGCTAGTAATCTCTCGTCATATGCATCGAAGAGGTCGTCGTCTTCTTCGCGGTGAGTGGTGGATGTAAAGCTATCCTGAACATTGTAGGCTGCCACCAGCTCTTCGTCATCGACTCGAGGCAGCGGTGGCGGTATATGCAAGTCGCGTCGGGAAGTATTCGCCAGCATCGGGAAGGGTATTCGCCAGCATCCATAATGGCTTCTAGAGATTGCCGCGGCCGCGGTGAGATCTCCCAAGCTGGGTGTCTTTTCAGCGCAACATTAGCGCTGGAGTTAAGTTTTTTACATGCTCGGTAGCGCTTGACGACAGCACTGGAGTTATTCATTTTTTACTAAAGCCACTGTGCATGCCGAGGACGCTCGGCGGTAACCGCGAGGAACGCACTCACGAGCGCTGAACATTTTCTTGGTATTTTTTCCTGCAACCGCGAACTTACGGCTAGTACAAGAGCTCCGCTGTTAAAATTCTGCCCACTTGTATTTCCCTCGCAGAAACAAGAAGGGCTGCAGAATTGCAGCTGTCGGCATTCGCTTTTTATCAGTTTCTACAAACGATAAGTCGCACGACATGGGTTGAAGGTATACCATGGCGGTTTAAGGGTCAGAAAGAGGTGATTTGCAGGTATCTGAAAAGGCGACAGGTAGTTATAACGCTTCCTCTCCCACTCTAGAAGAAAATGGAGCCGAAATAGATAGACGATTTTGAAGAATTTGGGACATGAAATTATCGCAAATAAAAGGTGTGGAAGGATGGTGGGCCATTGGCGAAATTTTAAACGCGTATAATAGATCCATGTATGCTCGCTGGTAATCCAGGTTTGTGCGGAAAGCGCCCGACGCGAAGCGAAACACCAAGTGCAGCACTGGATCCAGCTTTTTCAGTGCTGTTTTTGTTGCCGCACTAAACACCACACTTCCATATTCCAAGCGGGAACTCACCAACTAGTAAAAACATGTAAGAGGAGTTGCTTGTTCGCTCCATAGGACTGATGTGAAAGGACCTTAACAATGCTTATTGTTTTAAGGAATTCATGTTTGAGTTGTTTTATGTGAGGAATGAATGTAAGTTTTTCGTGTAAGACCGCGTCTAAAAACTTGTGTTCCTTTTTTACAGAAATTGAGTCGCCGCCATTCAGTTTAATGTCAGAATCGGGCCGGAAACCGTGCCTATTTGAAAATACGAGGCAGGTACTTCTCCCAGGATTAAGTTTAAAACCATTTCCGACTGCCCAGCGAGCAAGCTTGTTTACATTCTACACAGAAAACAAGCGCAGTAAAAAACAGAGGACGAGGCGTGGACAGGACAAGCGCTAACTTTCAACAATTGGTTTATTGCAGAACCACCGCATATAAACACGAAGAGAGGTAGAAGGAAAGGAAAAAATCAAAACGATGGACGAAAGAAGAAATACAGTGACGTGCCGCCTACGACAAAAATCAAGCACAAGTTTCGATAAGCCCACAGACCACCTGCTGACGCATTGATCACCGGACCTTGCAATCTCCGCCGCCTCAACAATTTCTCTTGCCAGACCCGAGCGGTGAAAATACAAAAAAGTCGTTTGGTCGTACAGAGGATGACACGGGTTTCCCAAGATACATTTTTTACAATGGGAAGCCAGCTGGCCGTCGGTGGCAATGCTACTGACCTTGTTTTTGTGCTCTTTGTGCTCCTGTAAGTGAACGTTTAAGCATCCGCCGGACTGGCCGATAGCTGTTATCCCATACATACATAAAATCTCGCACAACCTCAAGAAAGTTGGGCAACGTTCAAGGGTCAAGGTCTTGTTCACGACGCCTAACAAGCTTTTGGCTTTGTGCAGGTTGAGCTGTCCCACGCGTGCTCGGAAACCGATCTGCGCTATCAAGCACAGAGACGCCTTTCTTCAATGCCGACATAAGATTGTCTACAAAATTCCTCTGTCGTGTGGCAGACACTATATCGGCCCGACCGGCAGATGCTTAAACGTTCGCTACTAGAGCACAAGAACAAGGGCAGTAGTGTTGCCACCAGCGGCCAGCTGGCTTCCCATTGTAAAAAAACGTATCCCGGGAAACCCATGCCATCCTCTGTAAAACCCAACGACTCTTTGTATTTTCACCGCTCGGGCCTGACAAGAGAAATTGTGGAAGCGGCAGAGATTGCAAGGTCCGGTTATCAATGCGCCAGCAGGCCGTCTGTGGCCTTATCGAAACTTGAGCTTGATTTCTTGGCGTAGGTGGCACGTCACTGTTTTTCTTCTTTCGCCCATCGTTTTGATGTTTTCCTTTCCTTCCTCCTCTCTTCATGCAAGCCAGACGTGTTTATAAGCGCTGGTTCTGCAATAAACCAGCTGTTGAAAGTTAGCGCTTGTCCTGTCCATGCCTGGTCCTCAGTTATTTACTGCGCTTGTTTTCTGTGTGGCAATGAACCAACACGCCCAAACCTTTTGCCTTCTTTTTACATGCGACTTGATTTCTATATTTTACTTTGAAAACCATGTGGAGTTTGAAAGCCGCACCGTTTGGGGGCGCGTGTAAGCAACCCGCTTCCTTAAATAGTAGTAGCAATAGGAAAATTTTACTGAGCCATGAAGTAGTAGTAGTTCCCTAGTCCGCGAATCCAAGTGATGGGCGGTGACCGATTCCCTGTGGCCAGGAGTTGGAGTACGTCGAGGTGGTCGGTGGTGAAGCGCCTGAACAGCATTCTAGCCGGCCTATTCTAAATGTCGCTCCTTACGCCATGCCTATTTTTTTTTAAGGGAAACCGAAAGAGGGGCAGCTGATTAAAGAGAGATTTCATGGTATGTAGTGTGAGTACGGAATAGCAGGAAGGAACGTTCCGCTTTTAGGCTGCGGTTTAATGTAACACTAAAAAGCATAACCGGGGCTGGTTAGATAGTGACGAAATTTAGTCTAAATGTGCCTCTGTACGCATATCTGAGAGATCGCGTCGTGATATTGTGTAGAAATCGGGTTTTTTGTGCTAGCTAAAGCAGACAACATTGACGCCGAATAGTTTATTATTATGAAATAAATGCCAGCATTTTTCACATAAGCTCAGAGGTTATGCGCATTGGAGAAAAGAATTTCCCGTGAGCTCCAGCACGGCTAATATGTGGCGGCACACTGCAGAAATAAAGTACAAGTTCTTTGTAACCATACTACTCACTTTAAAATTTGTCCTTTTTAAACAAAAACGCTATAAGTGTGTGAATTGTGTTGCAGAAACTAGTAGCTTAGCCCGAAACATCCGTGGTTCCACGATTGAAGAGTTATCTTTACTATGGCATGACACGTTATTCCGACGATCCAGCAACTTGCATAGGTGAAACCTTTTGTGTAAATGTAGGGTAGACTAAAAGAGTGATCGATATAGCTTGTACGCCAATTTTGTGTTTTTGTTACCTCGGTTCTGGGAGAATTTCATGTGGCCAAATGTCCCATAAGCAGATTCTTTCCCCAACCAAATCAGCCTCCCTTCCATTAGCCAGTCAACCGAGCGTGGAGAGGAGGAACGTAAAGCCGGGATGGCTATGGGTGACCGGTAAAAAGCGCAAAGGCTCAGGGGTACGTCGTCTGCTCCCGCGAATTCCTGTTCGAGATCTCTCCTGCCCTCCCGTAGGCCGGCGGCTTTCAGGCGCGTGTGTGATTGTTGTTTATTTTTCCCAGGGGGATAGCCTGGCAGAGAATCCCCTAGTAGGGTCAATCATTGTTATTTATGGAATTCCCGATGCATGAGGTTTTTTTTTTTTTTCGGTGTAAACAGATAAACAACAAGCACACACGCGCGTGAAAGCCGACGGCGTACGGGAGGCCAGGGGAGCTCCCGAACCGGAAGTGGCCCCACTCCGCGGGAGAAAACAATGTACCCATGAGACTTTGCACTTTTTACCGGTCACCTATGGCGTTGGCTTCGGTGGCGCTGCGTTCGCGTCACTTGCGGTTTAGTTGAGTTGCTCAGGATTACATCAACTCGAGGCGGCAGCGGTGGCGGCTGGCTGCTTTCACGGGGAAGTTCCCCGAGTGTGTTGGGACGCGTCACGTCGCTGCTTAATGAGCTGATGCGTAGCGTAAATTGGATCCTTAACTGAGTGCAGGTCCCAGTATTCGGCAAAATTTGATGAAACGGGAACAAGGGTGACAGAGCGATGCAACTGCTGAACAACGAAAGTAGCCACAGGAAGCCGACACCACCGCTGAAGCCGACAAAGGTGACCCCTCACCCGGCAATAGCGCGAAGCGTGGTTGGCATGTTGTGCGGACACGTCTCGCAAGCGCCGTGTTAAAAAGCAAAACAAAAAAAAACATGTGTATCGAGCTTCTGAAGCCAGAGCAACGCGCTGGCGCATTGGGCCGACCCTGGCGATGTGCCATGATCAGTTTTAGTGGGACGAGAGAAAGTAACGTTTTCTTGTCACATTTTCCAACACTTCCATTAACGTAGCACAGCAACAAAAAACACAGTCAGTGCTTTAAATCGTTTTTAAGTGATAATTAAGCTGCAAGCTGTAGCCATGCGTGCTATAGGGACAAAGTTGCAAGGGGGCCACGATGGCTGTACATAGTGGCTGCTGCAGAAGGCCGACATTGAATCACATGGCGTGTCCCACTGGGTGATCAAGGAAACGCGAATTCCCTTTAAAACACGGTGAATCAGGATAAGCTGAAAGTTCGAAGCTTGAAAGAACTGTGTTGGCGATAGTCGGCATCAACTGCAACGAGAATCGCGCGCTTCTGATGCCCATGGCCGCAGGAGTGCTTACGCTCCCTCATCGACTTCGGCGTTTTCGGCAGTGCATTTACACTGCACCATCTGATGTCAGTTGCTGTCTTCATGCGTCAGTTTACTGTCCTGAAACGTGGCGCACACTCACCAGAACTGCTGGCAGGATTAACACGGTAGACTTTATTTAAACTAAGCTTGCCTCATCTTCTCACTTCCCCTTTAGGGGCGATACCCCTTAGGGGCTCGGGCTGTCGGCTTCTCATGTCGTAGTACTACAATGTATACAGTCACGGTACTAAAACACCGGGACGTTTCTTTACCGGCTCCTCAGGCTAGAACGCTTCGTGCTTCAAACACACGAGACTTACAGCAAAATTGTATACCCCAACCCCCCACCGGTTTCATCTCCGCGGGAAAAAACACCAAGGAGCCAAGAATGCCCTCATGCACTGCATGCTTCGCGCCTCCTCAGGTTTCACGCTACGGTTTTATCTCCATGGGCAAAAATGACAAGGCGCCATAAATACAATTATACACTGCATGCTTTCTTCCTCCTCAAGTTTCATGTTAGTGGAGATGGCCCGGAAAATTTTGCGACCAAGCAATAGCTATTACCACTTCCGTTTACCACTTACCACATCCACACGTCATTGTGGGATCCTGGATATTTTTCCGTCTCAAATGGGTAAGGAAAAGATACATGTTCGACTGTGACGGAGGTACGACAGTTAACACCAACCGACGCACACAATCCGACAGCCCTCACCTGCCCCCACCCCCCCCCCTCCCCAACAAAAACGGGGTAAGAAGTAGTGCAGCTCAACGGGATGCCTATCTGTGCGTGAGCAGACCAGGAAGAGTATACGCGTCTCCTAGTAATCACAGCCAGCCAACAGCTGAGCTAGGAAAAGGGTTTATATCACAGCAAAGACCTCCTAAAGCACACAAAACTACCCGAACTGAAACAAATAACAGACATTCGGGGAATTATCTACTAACGTTTCGAATTCATATGTCGCTTCTCTACACTGCGAATTTGGATCCAGATTGAGCTACGAACAGCCAAAGACGTCGGGCTATTTTGTTGTTTTTGAGTTTTTTGTTTCTTTATGCCAATGCTGTAAATTTATAGCACTATAAAGATAAGGTGCCTTTACTTCAACGATTAAGAGTTTTTTCCGCAGATGCAAAGGGTAGTGCGGGGTTGGTCACCTTTCGCTATTTTTTATTAGTGTTCCCAATTTTACGTGATCTTTAATTTCAGTCTTCTTTTTTGGAAGAAATGTAAAAGTTGGATATTTTTTATTTCATCGGTTTGTTATTTTAAAATACTTTTTTGTATTTTTTTATTTTTGTTTTCTCGAAATACTATTCGGCCAAGAATCTTCACTTACGCCATTACAACGATTAAACGTGTTACTTACGACTATTCTTCATGGTTGTGCAAATGCAGGGCGTTAGAAAGTTTGCCCATTTTCGCTATTTTTATACATATTTCCACATTTTTTCGGGATTTTTTAGTTTAGTGGTTGTATGGGGAGGGAGGTGTCTAAACTGAATATTTTTATCTCCTTCGTTTATTTCATACGGAAGCCGCGGCAGCTGCAGCAACGGCAGCGCCAGCGCCAGCGACAACAGCAGCCGTAGCAGCCACGGCAGCAGCAGCAGCACCTTCTAAAACTGCAGGCGCTAGTTTTCGAGCGGTTGTCGGGAACGTTGGACGTGGGAAGAAGAGACACGCAGCGTCGATATGATGAGAGTGGTCGGCGGCGCGAGGACCGATTGTTCTAAGGGGGGTCAAGCGAGGCTGGGGTTGGTGGTGAGCAACGCGTGGGTGAGAACCGTGAAGAAGTCCGATATCACGTGCAAACGGTGCGCACCCTCGTCGTTCATCTTGCTGGCGTCGGCAAAAGCGGGATATGTGTCCCCGAATCCCGCAGTAATAGCAGACAGGCCGGTCGTTCGGGAGCGCCCATGGCGAGGGGGTCGCATGTTGGTGTAGTATCCCCGCGGAACGCTTGCTGTGGAGATCGCTATTAAATGCCGGGCGCCAATGGGGCATCCATTGGCAAGGGCTGTCGCGATGCGGTCAGAGTAGGGGTGGCGGGAGTGGTAGCACCGGGAGACATGGGCATCGGCAGGATTTTGTCTTGAGGGGGGCAAGCCCATTGTATTAAGGGGAAAGAGGGATAGGGCAAGGTTGCGGGGCAATATGTTCCTGGGTGGCTTGAGGGCGGGGAGGGGGGGGGGCAAGTGCACCTTTTGCCCCCCCTCCCTGCCGACGCCCGTGGCTGGAGATGGCGTTGGCAGCACACCCGTCATTGACGCCAGCTCCTGCTTCACAAGTCCCGCAACTGGAGAGCTTTCGTACGAAAGTGATCGCGTGGAGAAGGCAGGTCATTGAACTGGAGCTGTTCGCGGATGATTTGGCGGATGAGGAAGCATAAGTCCATGTCCCCTTGTGGCTGCATAGCCAGAGCATCCGGTTGCAGACGAAGGAACTGCAGTTCGTCCAGAAGGTGATAGGTGGCTCGTACGTCGCTGGTGGTCCAAGGATTCTGAACTGCAAGGGCGTTGAAAGCAAAAGGAGCGATGCCCTTCAGGATGTGGGGAACCTTGTCGGCCTCCGGCGACAAAGAGTGAGAACGTTCTCGATGTACAACGCATACGTCTCTCAGAGCGCTGAAGGCGAGTGGACAGCTTCCTGTTCGCTACGTCAGACCGGGCGGTTGGCGTGCCGAATATCTGCCGCAGGTCCTGGAAAAAGATGGCCCAGTCGGCGATGTGGTGTTCCTGGTTCAAAAACCATGTTTTTGCCACCTCGTGCAAGCAAAACATAACGTTCTGCAGCTTCGACGCGTCATCCCACCGGTTAAACGCACTGACTCGATCATACTGATCCAACCACTCGTCGACGTCTTCCCCGGGGAGCCCGGCGAAGTTCGGGGGGGGGGGGGGGGGGGGTGTCGCTCATGCGGATGGCTGGTAACAGCAAAGGTCAGGGGCGCAGCAAAGGAGGGGCCAGCGGGGTCGCTTCCGGCATAACGCTGCATCGATGTTAAGGGCAAACGCCGACCGAAACGGAGCTCCAGAGGTGTGCTTGAAAGGTGGGGAGGACGGGGTCGAGGGAAATCTCCACCACTTGTGAGGCCCTTGGGTAACTGGTGAATCAGGACATTTATTCCGCGGAAGAGCCGTCTCCGAACACCCAACTAGGAAGCGAGGATGACGATCAGCCGAGGAATTAAACGAATTGTTCCTCGCAGTGTTTGATGATGCTGATAACGTGAAAGTGAAGTAAATGAACTTCACGCTTCGGAGCTTCTCATTCACAATATACGCTTACCCCAGCTAGCTCGGCCAGCCTTGTTCTGACCAATATGGAGAGCCAAGACCAACCTAAAGCAGAAAAAGGCACCCGAATTGAAAACAAGAACGTGAACGAGAACCCACCCTACAAGGAAACAACCACGGCCTTAAAAATATTCAGAAGTAGCCTAAACCGACATAAAAGAGACAAAACCACAACAACCTATACGCGCCTATACGCGCCCCGGAATGTTTTCAGTATACCGGTGCGTCATCGGCTCTAGTCTCCTCCTGTGGTCAATAAAAGGCGTACAACAACGAAATGATCTAAATTTATGACGAAAAATCCACCGATGACTATGGGAGAACGCTGGCTGCGATAATAAGCGTCCCTTCGCGAGAGATGGGCCATGATGTCTGCAAATAGCCAGTTGAATCCTCTCACCGTTAACCATTCGCAACAATAACTTGAGAATATTTATCCATGATAATGGTAATAATAAGTTACCTGTAATATTAGGTCCCTCTAATATAGTTAATCATGAATATGCCGATGAATTATATCAGCATCATCAGCTATTCGTGACTGGTCAAGAGTCTCGAAATTATTAATATGCATAGCACGCGTCTTCTAATAGCAGGAAATCGGGGAAAGGTGTTTGAATGAGTTATTTATACCATGCCCTCGATCATTCCCGCCTTTATCTGTTTAATATAGGTGCCGTCCAGCCCTGATGAAAACGAGGAGAGAAAACGAGGGGACGAATCCGCACAAGAGCCATTTCACGTGCACGTGATCATTCAGCTTCAGGCGAACACTTTCTCTGCTTCCCAGATTTTGCAGGATGAGCGGATTGTTTCCCTTGTTTGGATTTCAATAAAGCCATCTGTCTGTCTCCTAAAGCCTGCTTCTAAGTTTCATCACTCCAAAGCCCTCGTACGGGGATCCACTGTTTGTCCGCTACGTCTTACGTTTTCAATCGGTGTCATTATTCCATTTCGGCTACTGTGAGGGGTTTTCGACGCATGAATATTGTGTACGCGATAGATGTGTCCTTGTACCATTTTAAGGCAGCAGTTGTGAATACGGTGAGCTTTTGTTGTTTTGTGTAATTCCTTTACTCGGGGCACATACCCAAGTGGTAATTTGCCAAGAAACGGGGTTGCCTTTTAGGTCTAATGCGGCCGCTTCATAAAACTAAAGAATGAATCTCCCGAAATTGATGCGAAGACAAGCCACCCAATCACACGAGACAATTAGAACAGAACAATTGATTCATACTTTCATAGGCACGTTCGCAGGAGCACGTCCGCAGGGAAGGGCTAACTTAACACCATCCGCACTTTGCAGTCCACGGGCTTGGTTAGTGTTCCCGTGTGCCGGCATGCTGGCGTGCTAGACGCTCGAAGTGGTTGTCTAGGTTCGTAACGGCTATGGCAAATAATGGGTAAGATTTCAATGGATTGCCAAAGGAGGCCTGGCAGCTTCACCAGGCTTGAACTACCGCAGCATGTTGCGGTGTTCTGTGAAGATCTTTATCCACAGTGCAGCAGGTGATTCAATGTTATGAATTTATCAGCTGCGAATACGTCGCCCGCCATAAAACGCTACATAGAAACCCTTAGCGAAAAGATGCCGTATTTTTAATGTATTTTGAATGCATTTAATACATATATTAACTTTGTATTCATTCTGCATTATTTTGTCCACATTCCAAATGCATTTCGAATACATTTACAATGTATTTAAAATGTACCTCAAAAATACATAAGCAGTGCATGAAAAATATATATTTATTGCATTTTAAATGCATTAAAAATGCTCAGAAAATGTAATTTTAAATACGTGCAAAATGTATTAGTAATGCATTTTAAATGCACAAAAAATACTGCTTCAAATATACTCAAAATGTGTTACTAGTGTATACTAAATAAAACCTAAATACATTGAGAGATGCCATGGCAATGTGTCTTAGGGGGAATTGTTAACGTTCAACTAGAAAATATTACATTGTGGTTTCAAAAAGTTTAATAGGCGCTAGGCTAAAGATATGCTCCATTGTGAAAATGTAAACCGGCCATGTTCGGAATGCGGGCCAGCAAATGACTGAAAAGAACAGCACGTATGCGCACAAATTGGCAGTTTGAAAGTTGTTTATTGTACACCTCAGTCGAGTGGCCAATTTTGCGATTACTAAGCAGCAGGAATGAATGCCTTTCAGCCACCTCGGTAGCCAGCGCAGATGAAGCGTTGTGCATCAGTCCTCGTACTTCGGATTCTCCACGCGGGAAATTTCACCAGCAGCTGCAGTGAAAAGAAAATGGGAAAATATTAATGAAACACTTTTTTTAGAGGAAAATAAATGTCATATCAATCAGGCCTTTTCTCTAGCCGTGCCAACGTCCCTCGCGAGCAAGGATTTTTTAGCTTCCCCTTCAGAGAAAAAAAAAAAAACCCGCCGTGAAAACAATGCCCCTTTGAAGGACGTAAGACCATTTGTGTAATGGTAAGCATAGTTGATATTGTCATGCGGCATCGGATCTTCAATACCATTTTTAAGAAAGAATGGTGGCGGGGGGGGGGGGCGGCTTATGTTTGGAAATTGTCTAGGGATAAAAATGAGCGAAAAGTAGGGAAAAAAAAGACAGAGCTAAGGTAACAACGTTACCAAACATGCAACAGAGTTCTTAGAGTTCTGCTACTTCTCTTTCTTAGGCGCTTGAGTTAACTTGAAGCGGTGGCCATTCTAGTTTTCCAACTAACTTGAACAAAACTGGTCTGTGACCTCACAGGACGCTAATAAAATAAGATAGGCAGTAATCTTATTAACTACAATTATTGTTATGTGTTCCATATTTCGGCGTCACCTTCTTTGGAGATTACGTTCTAAAAAAATAGTGCGCAGCGAAACAATTTAAAAATGCATGGGCAGGATTGATGTAGAAAGCTTACAGAAATATCATTAGATTGGCGTGTGCACTCAACAATGCTATCAAAGGAACGGCAAAGTAAGGTTATTTCCAAAAACAAGAAAAATTTCACGCCGTCCTTAAAATAACAAGCTCTTATATCGTAGGCACCTAACCGAAGCGATTAAAACAAGCAACGCCAGAAAACGTGTATTTGTGCTTGCACACACATGTAATTTTTTTGCTCTCCGCCGCATATCACCGGCAGGTAATTTTATACTTTTTGCTGTACACAGACAACATCATCATTTAATTAGGGAGCAACGCGGAAATAATTGTAAATGCTCACGTCTTTAACATACAAAAAAAAAGGTAACACCTGTTAGCTTCAGGGACCATCAAGTAAAAATAGTTGCTTCATAAATACTCGTGACACCTAAAAGAAACTCGTTTAAGTACACCCTTTAGACGCAAATGGGAAATTGCGGCTTCTAAACACACACAACCGCCAAGCTGTCCATGCTGTTTTCGGTGCCTTTGGGCACATTTCTGAAATTCTCCGGTGGCGTGGTCCAGCGTTAGCGCGTCGGGTTCCGCGTGTCTGTCACTCGACCACGAGCGGCCTAAGGGCCTCTCGCAACGCGCACACGTGTTCGTGAATGCGCTACGA
Organism: Haemaphysalis longicornis; assembly: GCF_048455015.1. Lineage (NCBI taxonomy): Eukaryota > Metazoa > Arthropoda > Arachnida > Ixodida > Ixodidae > Haemaphysalis > Haemaphysalis longicornis. The sequence continues at coordinate 224,690,007 of NW_027526295.1, read as the reverse complement.
AATGAATACAGCAAGGAGGGAAAAAGTTGCAAGGAAATACAAAAGAGGAAGGGGCCAACGTCCTGAACTTTCGCGAAGTTTTGGGGGAGCAATCCAAGGAACAAAAAGAGACGAACCCGCCCGGGGGACCCGTTCCGGGAACCGAGGGGTCTCGCGCGGGGAACTGGTTTCCTCCCTCGAAGTCCCCCTCCCCACCCGCATTCCTTCTCCTTCCTTCCTTTGCTGGGTCTTGGTTCTGGGTGGCGGTAGGAACAGAAACTGATTGTAACTTAGCGGCTACTCTCATACAGTTTGTCTTAGATGGACAAATAATTTGTAGTCCCTGGGCATGAAGCACCTTCGCTACTGCCACATGCACCAAAGATTACGTGGGTCGCTTTTAACACTTTTGGTCACTTCGAAACAGACGGCATAAACTCTTTCATGGCTTTAGTTGACAGAATGGCGACATGCGACCGACAAAAATCGCGAAGGCTGCTCGGATTCCCGCCGTATGGCCCGGCCACGCACATTAGTCGGATGAATGTATGCCACAAACTGGCTTCCTTCCCCGTACGGCGGCTGCTGTGCACATGCGCCGCTGTGAGCGGCTGCTGCGAACAGAAAACAAAAGAAAGCTGCGTCCCTGTATACACTTCGCAAATTTCTCAAGCGCGTAAACATGGACGCCGGACTTTCTGTGAACAGGCTGTGCTAAAAACGTTCCTGGCTGTTATGTGTTTAATGCAAGTGTTAGTCCTCAATGAGTACTCGATCTACAAGGAAACTCGTAGCAACAGTCCCCCGTCCACTCAGCAGGGCCCGAGCTAAAAAATTAGGCGCAAAAAGGAAAGCACTAAAATCCATTTTTTTACGTCTTCTTGCTGTCGTTGATTTGTGAGTACATTCCCTTGCACGGCGTAGTTACGGTAGGAAATCTTGCTCGCAGGTGGAGGTAAGCTTAACAACCACGTGCGGATTTTATAAAGGGCATTAGCACTCTTCGATTGCAAGGCAAACATACGTCCATTAATTGTAGTGCGACACCGTACGCGCAAATAGCCGGTATATCATGCTTACCTTGGCTAGACGGCCAACGCCGCTGCAACGCGCCGTCCAAGCAGAGACTGCGTCCACCCGACGACCGCGCGTTGAGGAGTCCGAAACAGGACAGGCAAAAGAAACGCAGCGAAGGCAGACAAAACGTGAAGGAGGGGTGAGCCGCTCAACTCGCGCCGCAGGTGCCTGGCACAGAGGAGGAGGTAGTGAGCGGCAGTAAGAGGCGCCGAGCTGCTCGCCCTCGCAAGCATAGCCAGGGTTGTCCATCTGAGGCCAATATTTTTCAGAAAAAGAAAATTTTCAAAGCCTCCACAGCGATACCGTCGTAATAACGCTGGCAAATTGCAAGTGTTTTCGTACTATGAATTCGATGTTTTTTCTTTGCCGATTGCGTTGGAACACCGCCGCTTACATATTTGTACGCCGAGTTTCCCTCTAATACGCAGAGTTATGTCTGCTTTAAACAGCGCAGTAAGTAAAAGTATCTCCCTCAGTTTCTTTTATTATAAGTAAATATCGAGGAGAAATTCTCAATACGTTTATTCATTTGAGATGTATTTTATCCGGCACTTCAGATATGCTTTATGCGAATCTTACAATTCAGCAACTGAAGCAGCGCCTGTAGTGTACTCGAAATGTATTTCGGCAAAGCTTTATGAATACATTTAAAATGTATTTTCTATAAGTATTTTTCATGCATTGAGAGTGTATTTCTACCATGTTCGTTCCACAAACGTAAAAGGCATTTCAAATGTATTTCGAATATATTCGGAGTATATTTCCATGCTTCAGCACACTTTTAAAGTATACTCAGAGTGCTGCTCTAAATGTAGTTAGGTAAGTGTATTTTTATAATATTTACAGTGCATTTACAAAATGATCGTTTGGCGGGAAGAAATACATTTTCAATATATTCTGAATGCCTTAAGCGCACATTCATGAGGTTCAGTGCATTTTTAATCTATTTGGAGGGTACTTAAAAGCACTGTATTTTTCCCGTATTTTTAATAATGTATTTTCAATATTTACGAAAAATTGAGAAAATGCAATTTTTAATGCACTTAAAATACATTTACAAATACAAAGCATATTTGAAGTGCACTTCAAGCGTACTCGTACGTATTTCAAACGTATTACTTTTCGCTAAGGGAAAGCCAACTTTAAAAGAGCCGACACAAGCGGATAATGAAGTGGCGCTACCTTGTGAGTACAAATCCGGCATTTCCTGAGCGCACCAAACGCCATATATTGGTTCGTTTGGAAGACTCCCATTCTTTTAGGCAACTGCTAAAAGATATCCGCTGTTCTGCCTCAGTAGCTTAGAGGAACAATCGTGGCTTCTAGAGCGAACCCTCAGGATTCTAGCCCCGGCATTTTAGTATATTTCAAGACACGTGAGTATTTTAAAGCGAAACTTTGTACCTACCACCCAAAGTTCTGTCACGAACGTCGGCGTCAACAGAGAACTCCAGAGAAAAAATAAAAGAAACTACTGGCACTGCCAGGAATCGAACCACCACAGAATAGAGAAACGGAGCGAGAGCTCGTTGTCTTACCAGTTTAGCTACGAGCACTTTGTATTGAGCTACGAGCACAGGCAGAGCCGGGGGAGGCAGACGGTGTACTCACCGAGAACAGCTGCGGGTTCACCCTTGCGTCCTCGCTTAATTCCACGTAATAGCCTCACGCGACCTCTCGCACCGATGTGCGCTCCTTTCGGCCGCTAAACGGAACGTGTAGCGGCCGTGTGCACACCTTGCGCATGCGCTAGGAGTTAGTAAAAACAGGCTGCGAGTCGAGAGGCCAGCCGGGCATCGGGCGTTGCAATTTACGTGAGGGATGACGTTAGCAACGACGTCCAGGCGCGCACGCTCAAAACGTCCGACCAAGGCATTGACTGCGGCGACGTGTGCGCCGTGACGACGGCAGATGGCATCGCCATTCACACTGTCTACATCGCGCCAAACACACCCAAGACCGACATCGAAAGTTTCATGCGAACGCCCTGTGCCTTCACCATCGATGACAATGCTACGCCCATGATTATCGACGGTAACTTTAACGTCGACATGGCGAAACCGCAAAACTAGTGGGTCGTTCATTTATTCGTCTAAGGTTTTGTACCTATGACCATCACCGATACCAAACAAACGACTACCATTCGTGGAACGTGCATTGCCTTGACGTTCACGAAGAATATAACTGCGGTGAAAACACAAAGTGCGAGTGTGCATCACACTCCTTTCTAAGGCCATTCTGAACGTCTTGCTGAACTGAAATTATGAAGGACGTGTTACAGGTACATTGTAACGTGTGATTAGCGCAAGCGGGCCCTAGTAACCAGTGGGAGGAGGTGTATAAAGCTCCGCTTACCAAGCACCACCACAGGGTTGATTGCCCCGCACATTTTAATGCGTAGCCTTCTTTCCCGAGTACCCCCACAGCCAGGACCGTTTAAAGCCCTGAATTTCCACAAAAATGCAGATATTGCGGAAGTTCCACCAATTATCGCTATAATGGCGCAAATAGAGATAACTGGTCGCACTAAATTTTCAAAAACTAAAGAAATAAGAAAAATATAAAAAAGTTACGAAAACTGGCGAACCGTGTAATGCCCTGCATTTCCACAATACTGCAGATTTCGGAAAAGTTCCAAATGTAATAGTTATACTCACGTAAATGGAGACAATTGGCCGAACAAAATTTTGAAAAACTAAAAAGTAAGAAAAATATAAAACAATTACTGAAAATCTCAAAACGCATAACGCATGACATTTCAACAATAATGCAGATATCGCCAAAGTTCCACTTGTAACCATTATAATAGCGTAAATTGAGATAATTAGTCGAAAAAATTTGAAAAAACTTAAAAAGAAATGAAAGAAAAATACGCAAACTGGCAAACCGTGTGACGCCCTGCATTTCCGCAATAATGCAGATTCGAGGAAGTTCCAACTTTAGTCGTTATAATAGCGTAAATGAAGATGATTACTAGAACGAAATTTTGGAAAAATATTAAATAACAAAAATACGCAAAAATTGTGGGAAATTAGAAACCGTATAACGACTGGCTTTTAACATTAATGCAGATTTCGCGAACGTTTCACTTCGAATCGTTACAATAGCGTAAATGGAGATAATTGGTCATACAGGATTTAGAAAAACCAGAAAATTGAAGCCGTTCCACTCAATGTGAAAGCTGTTGGAAGTGCAGAGCAGTGATTCGCCATAATGTGCTGTACCGCCGTTATACGCTTACTGCTTCACCCCATGCAAATCAAATTTCCCGCCTTCGCAGTGCTCGCGCGCCCCCTGCCTGCAACTGCGCCAGGGGGAGTTCTGTTGCCTTCGTGCTTTTCTCCCCGCACGTGCCGGCGTTGCAGAGCCACATTTACCGCAAGCGCGAGGATTGAAGTGGATTGGCTTGGCTTGGCTTGGCTTGGCTTAAATTGGATTGGATTGAATTGAGTTTGGAATGGATGATAAGCAGCAGTAAGCATGATAATCAGCTGATCCCAGACAGCCAGGAAATCTAAGAATTACCAGCTGAACCTTAGCTCACGCTACGTATATCCTGGCATAGCCGAGGTAAGCCACTGCTATGCGCCAGCGGTTCACAAGTTTCGAGCGCTTATGACTATATAAATCACTTGGCTTTCGAAACCTCTGGGTTACGCCGCGGCGACGGGACCATGGCAGGCTACACCGTAACGCTGTGGCGATATGCTTGGTTCCAGCGAGTGATCTCGGACGACAAAACGAGCGCGTAAAGTGCTGTCTTAAAATAACTCTGACTAAAAACTCACACAACCGGCGTAAAAATGCTACGCATTAGTATGTTTTTTTTTGTTTGTAAAGTGTTCTTTTGCCTCATTTCTGTGCTTTTCCAGCGTGAGCTGCACTGGCCGAAGTTGAGCAGTTTCGCGTGTCTCCTGGAGAGCCATGCTGCGCTTGCGCGAGGAGCAGTGACGTCACACGGCGCACAGAACGGTGCTCGCTGCCCGGTGTCTCTCACGCGCCCCACGCGCTCAGCGTCTTCGCTGGCCTCCGTTCCGCACGTGGCGGCCCGGTCCACTTGATGACCGGGTGTGGAACCGATGGCTCGTGCGTCACGACAACACCGGCGTGTGCCTGTGGAACCAGCTTAGCTCTGGAGCGATTGGTGACGCTGCGCCGGAGCCGCTTGATAAATGTACATGTGTCACATAATGCGTATACCGTGGGTGTGTGACCAAAGCAGCAGTAAGCATGATGATCAAGCTAATCCTAGACAACAGGAAAGCTAAGAATAACCAACTGAACTCTTGCTACGTATATCCTGGCATAGCCGAGCTAAGCCACTGCTCATTTGTTTCGCCAATTAAAGGAGTTTGGTATCTTCTAGGCCGGTTAGGAACGGGCGTGGCATATCGACAAGTTTATTTACCGTTTTGTCTTGCTCCGTAAGTGCCGGGCTTGTACCTATCTTGAAAGGAAATTGCACGCGGCCGTCCATCTCCACCCTTGCGCTTAAAATAGCATTGGTGGTATCTTGACAGGAGCTGATCTTGAGAGTAGCGCTTTTCACGCGACCCGTCGGCTGTGCGCAGCGCCCTCTCCATCCAGGAGCCACGGAAGGAGGTGCTTCGCCACGTGGTCATGAGCGCTCGCAAATCCAACTGACGCAGTTCTGTTGAAAAGGGCATCACCTCACTTACTTTATTTATGTTAATTCTGTTGTTCGTTGTTTTTCTCGGCGGACCACGTACTTTTTTTTAGGGGCGAAGCACCTTAGGGCCGAGGCATGTCCGTCCGGCGTCTGGCGTCCGTGCTCACAGCACAGCACCGGGTAAATCGAAACATCTGTGAACAAATGGTTCACGAAAGGTTAACAAGAACAAAATAAAAGATTCGCTAATGATTAAAGAGAGTGAGAGAGTGCTGAGCATGCGCGAGGAGAATTGGATTGGATTGCATTGGATTGAATTGGATTGCATTCGATTCAGATTGGATTGGATTGGCTTGGAGTTGATTTGATTGGAATAAATTGAATTGTATTGGATTGAATTGGAAATCGTTTTGTCAGCAGTATACACTCTCACGAGTGATTTATGGTAAGGACGATCCCCAGTGCTTCGCCCACTCGTCATGATTCAATTCATGGAGATGAGTGAATTTTTTTATCCTGTATCTTGCCGGTTCAATGCCCGGCCTAATAACCTCACCTGAAGCTTGTACGAACCAGCCATGAGGAATTCAAGGGTGCAGTTTTGCACGTCAAACCAGCGCAAGAAGACATGAAGAACTATGATAACAGTGTTATGAATTGGAGAACTTGTTCCTTTGCTTTAACATGCGGCTTCCTTCTACGCAACGCATAACGAACTTAAAATGCCCTGCCCTCTTAGCAGAGAATGTGTAGCCAGCATTTCTCCGCAGTGACTAAACATTGTTATATTGTTGTTTTAGTTCATTTACTTCGTCATTTAGTCCTCGAAACACCATTTTTACTATTCTGAAATTAAGAAAATTGTTTACTAATGCGTAGCCTTTTTATTCCGCTTATCTAGAGTGTGGGTACTTTACAGCCAAAACTTTTGTTTTTTTTTAACCCCGCCCTAGCAATTACCGCTATTTACGCTATTATACCGATTACAGGTGTTACCTGCGCCAATTCTTCATTTTTTGTAAATGAAGGGCGTTACACGGTTCGGCATTTTCTGTATTTTTTAATATTTTTCTTGTTTTTTTTTGAAGTTCGGTAGACCAATTACATACATTTACGCTTTTATATTGATCACGGGTGGAAGTTTTATGAAATTTGCACTATTGTGGAGATGCACGGCGTTACACGGTTCGCCATTTTCGGAAATAATTTTTTTATATTTTCTGACTTTTATTTTTTAATTTTGTTCGACAAATTATCTCCACTTACGCTATTATAACACCACACATGTGGAACTACCGCAATATCTGCATTTTTGTGGTAATTCAGGACGTTACACGGTACTGGCTGTGGGAGTACTCGGCAAAGAATGCTACGCGATAAAATTTCTCACAGTTAAGTGATGCAAACCTCCCGAAACGTACCGGCGCATGAACATTCAGTAGCAGAGCCAGCGGAGCGTAGTGTAACAAGCTAGCACCACTTCGCTGAAAGCCTGAAAACACAGTGTCCAGGCATCTCAAAGCAGAGGAGGCGATGGAAAAGGGCTTGGGTAGCACGTGTCTAAATTCACCCAGTCAAGTTGGTCGGGATCGGAGTACGCATGAGAAAGCAACTGCTTTGTCTGTTAAGTGCAGATCATTTAGGGGCTCGCCATGCCGTCGTAGCTCGCTCGCTGGAACCAAGTAGAGCCGCACGGCGTTCCGTCGTAGCGGCTGTCATCGCGGTGTAACACAGAGGCTTCGAAGGCCAAGCGGTTTATACAGTCATAAACGTTAGGAACCCGTGAACCGCTGGAGCTTGTCATACATCTCCCCGTTGCTTAGCGCAAACAAAACTGCCGGTACATTTGAGGCAAAATATACGTAATTAACCGGCAGCGCCCACGTTCATTTTGTTAGGAACGCTCGTTGGGTTGCTTTTTAGGACAGTAAGCGAAAAAAAAAGTAGCAGTGCAATACCAGTACGTGTGGGAGGAAAAGCAAGCACAGAAAGAACAGAACTCCCGCTGGCGCAGTTTCAGGAAGGGGGCGCGCGAGCACCGCGAAGACGGGAAATTTGAATGGCATTGGGTGGCGAATCACTGCTGTGATTCGCCACCCAATTGGCGAATTACCCAATTGGCGAATTATGGCGAATCACTGCTGTGCACTTCCTACAGCTCTCACATTGAGCGGAACGGCTGTATTTTTTATCATTTAGTTATCCGCATGGGTGCGCTGCCATTTTGTATCCTGCCGTCTCATCGCCAAGCCATTTTTTAGACTCACTTTTACAGCGCAGGTGTTGAAGATGCACTGCAACCTGACCGTGACGGCAGCAGCTTTGTCATGGAGACAACCACGTCAGGAGCGTCGTCTGTGTGGGGTTTCGAATGGAGAGCCCGCTGACACAGCAAACGGGAGCGGTAATGCAGTTTAAATTTTCGAATTTTTGGGACTACAGTATACGCACCCAAGCAACGACTGGGCTATGGCGAGCGTCGTATATAGTGAAAGACTGCGGGTTAGTTTGAAGCACCTGAGTACCCATAGTGATCACGGTGAAAAACACAGAGAATCGGTTGTCTGTCTCCTTGCCTTTTTTGTGTATTGCCGTCTTTGTTTTGCGCTGTAATCTCTAGGAATCCGTTCTAACTTGCCCATCTTGCCACAAACCTGGGGATCTCTAACGTGTGCCGAAACATCTCATGTGCGCCGAAACATCGACAAACAGGTGCTTTAGTTTTTCATTGCCGACAGAAAAGCATCCACCGCGGCCGGGATCAAACCCGATTTCTTGGGCTCACCGTGAACAACGCCTTAGCCACTGAGCCCCAGCCCCTGATTGCTCTGGTAATGTGAAGTGACAGCTGTGAAATCGCTGCCGGTCTGCGCACCGCTGGTCTTTGGCAGCCAATCAAAGGTTATGCCATGTTGTAACCTGGCGTCGAAGTTGCAATAACAACTTAAAATAATCGGAACACTAACAAAATATCGTTGCAACAAGCTGCAAATGGCATCGCAATAAAAACGTAATATATACTTCATAACAAAGTAAAATCAAACAAATATTTCAGGGATATCGTCAAAACAGCCCGATGCGCAACCTATATTATCGGAATATCCGGGGAGGATAATACAGCTTCGCCGAATTTTCCATTATCGGTTCGAGTAATCGCATATCAATCCCCCTCTGTCTAGGTAGAAGCCACTTCAAAAGTAGACCTCCTATCTCTGCCTCCTCGTCCAATCACTAGCGTTGCTATGTGTCTTTTCTGCGTGCCCCATGCTATCACGTTTTCGCTCAGAAGAAGAAGGAGAAGATGGAGAAAGCCGCGTGCTAGGCAAGGTGTCCTTTGTCTTGCCGAGGAACCATCAGGTCCAGTTTGGCTTTGCGGGCCCGGCCTCCGACGAGCAGCACCTGTAGCGGACCAGTTTCCCTGCTTGTCGCATCAAACGTGTCCCAAGATGGCATCCACGGCGGAGGAGGAAAACCTAAGCACCGAGTATGTGACGGCTTACAGGGACATAGGAGCGGCAGGCATCACGGGCTCGATAAACACGATGACGATGTACGCGTCCACGGTGGACCGGGGTGCGTCATCGGGAAAAAACGACATGACCCCCTCCTCAGATCCAGAACGCCCAGCACCGCCACAATCCGGTGGGATCCGATTAGCCGTGATCCGGTTCATGTTGTTCGGCGTCGCGCTCTACCACTCCAAATCGTTCAGGTGCGTAACCCTAGCCCGACCAGTGCATCACACGGGAACCATTGTTTAGTACAAGCAAAGTGAAAAGAGCATCTGCAGCCACCTTTGCAGAGTGAGATAGTTTGCTACTACGTTGTGCAGAACATGGGTTGCTGCAAGGTCAACTTGATATGAAAGGGCGAATTCCGCTGATGCAAATGACCTAACCTACGTCTCTGTTCGCGTGTTTGGGATCGAAAACGGCTCGCCTATCGCCAGACCCACTGAGTTACGTAGGCGACTCCAGCAAGACAAAGCATTGCGATGATCTATAACGAAAGGAGCAGTCAAAGAATGTAAGCAACGTCGAGTGTTGAAGATTAGTAAGTAACCAGCGCATCCCTGCCCTTGCGTCCGTAAGGAACACGCACATGTCCTAATTACCGCATGTAGACGTAAGGGCCTAAGCATTCTAGGGTTCCTGGCCGGAAAAGCTTGCATTGCGAGCAAAGGAAATGGTGATGAAAAGCTTCCACAGGGGGCACGTGAAAGGACTACCGCAACTGACGTGATTCTTGAAGGTAACGTAACGGGAACAATCAACATACTTGAAAGTAACGCAACCAACCGGAACGGAGGGTCTCCGTTTCCAGTAACGTCATCGACCATGGCGTTGGTGTAGTGCGTTGAGGTAGCATTGAATGCGGAATCACTGAATTGGGTGCTCGAAGAAAATTAACGCACCAGGAAGGTCATAACGTTCTATAGTCATTTAGATACAAGTGTTCAACGATGGCTTTTGGTCACCTCATGATAACCTCGGCAACAATCGTCGGTGTAATTATTTTTCTTCCCGTAACGCACCCCCAGTCTGCTCGGTTTTCTATAGGAATCGGTCAGTTGCGACAAAGTTCTGTGCTATCTTGAATTCGGGGGCGCCTGCAGGTGGTTGAAAATCGTCCCCATGTTGAGGCCGCTTATTTTGGTAGGAGCGAAGAATTGGGCAAAGTGGATGTTGCCGGGATCTTGGGAAAAGTAGGCTTTTGTATAAGGGGAATAATAGATTAGGTTGCTAGAAATTGTCTCTGCAGCCACACAAATGCTTGGCGGGTATCAGGGTGCCAATCGGACATATTTAGTTCATCACCGGGAGTTTGATAAAAAAAAGTGGTTTTGGTCTGAGATTGGTTTCGAAAGCATTAGTAAATGCCATTGCCCCGTGAATGAATGACTGAAGCGCTGTCTAGTGGTTAGCTTTTAACACTGTCTCAATCTTTTTTTTTTTCAAAAAAAGCTGCAAGAGCAACATTGCTGTTGTGCCCTTGTGGTCTAGCGGGTATCGTCGCGGCTTTCAACGCATAAGTATGGGTTGGAGCCCCATATGTCTACCATTTTTTTTTTATTTCCGCGATTTTTGAAGCAAAGCTTTACTACGTTCGTAAAGCGATTTCGTGGAGGATGCGCAAATGACCTTTTGAGCGGAGACACACCCCCGGCAACACACCCCTCGAATCGCATCGCACGATTCGCCGGGCCCCCTGTTGGCGCCTGCATGCGCCGACAGCGGTCGCCACCGCCGCTGCGGCCGGGGCAGCCAACCACCCCCGCAGCCTCCCATGCATGCGGCGCTGGGTCGTTTCGGGCAACGTGACTCGTCTCGCCACCGGCGAAGAGGAACGGTGCGTTCACCATGAATGAACGCCGCGTTCACCCGTCCTCCATCTGTGAGCGTTGCACGGAATCGAACGGCTTTGACACGTGGTCGGCAATACAGCTGAATCAAAGGTTAACCAAGCGAAACCAGGACTCAACCAGACTAAGTCAAGCTTTTGCTTTGCATATCCAAGGTTAGCGGAGCTAAACCGCAGCCATTTTTTTATTTAGAAAATGATTTCTTATATCAGTTCACATCCGTTTCGCCAATAAGTGTGGTTTAGTATCTTTTAGGTTTCTTCCGTTGTGGAAAAGAATATATCACCACGTTTAACTAAAGTTCTGCATCGCAGCGGATGTGCCCGCCATGCGGTGACTTGGCAACGGATGTAGCTTAGCAAAAAACAACTGGTTTTGTATCTCAACCCCACGGAAACCCATCTTCACTTAAATCCAACAAGGAGGCAAATAGCACGTTTTTTGAGAGGAAACCCCGCAGTGATCTTTCAGAACAAGTCGAATGGTGTTTCCATTTCACGAGTTCATGCGTCCCTGGTCTTTACATGCAGTTGAACTTCGCAATAATTCTCGTTTATCACGCGAGCGCAGAAGCAAATGCTACCCGGGGCTCGCCCCCCAAGAAGGCCTAGATGACCGACGATTGACAGAAATGACGCCCCAACACCTCAAGAACCGTGTTCATTAAGATGCTGGCTTTTTTATAAGCGCCGAAACATCGTATATACAACAGCCCTACATGCGCGCTTGCCCCACTTTTTTTACATATGATTATAGCCACTAACACTACTTATCTAATGCACAGCAACTGCGGCGATGTTGTTAGGGTATGGGCGCGGTGGCACGAATCGATAAGGGTTTTGCTTCATTTGAATGTTCTTGCTACTTTTTTACATTTTCGATTCAAAGTTCTCTTACAGTGCTTGTGCAATTTTTTCAATCCTGCTTGAAGGTGGAAACCAAAATTTGTTCAAACTTTTCACAGCTGTTACATCGGTAAAGGTGCGCACTATATATAAGTAAGACTTCTTAATAAAACCCTATTAATCCGACTGCAGGAAAGGAGAATGATAATTGATGAGTTGTTTATGTGTAAGACGTAACATGATTTATTGATAACCTATAACTTCTTACCCCCCTAAATCCCCCTGTGTCATCAAATCGCGAATTTCGACAGCGTAAATCTGGCGTTTTCGACGCACTCCTTACAAACCTTTGAAAATCTTTCGTAGCCTGATGCTCAGACTTGAAACCTGCACAAAAGAAATGCGCAGTCTGACATTGACATTTTTGCGCCCTTTGTACGGCTGGCTGTTGATTTATTTTTTCTCGATTTGTTGTTTGACGCGCCTTTTATGCGTTCATCCACTTCACTTACTGCTTCCATTCTACACTGCATAACTAGTGTCTAACTTGTTAACGCGTTTTTTGCAGTCGTTTTGTGTTCTTCATCTTGCTTTGTCAGTCAACTGTTAGCTCTTCTAGATACCTTCTCGCTGTAACGCAATCAACCGACTAAAGGGAGCTGAGTATCATTTAGTCCCGGGTTCGATTCCGGCACAGAGGTGTTTGAAGTTGTCTTTTCGTGTGTCGCTCGAATGTGGCTATCAGATATGCCAGCTGTTTAGATACGCTACCCGTAAAAGCCGCATAGTCATCGGTGGCAGAGGGCCGCACCCTGATGTAAGGACTTCGTTACCCGTTGCCACTAATAATTACTCGTGCGTAATAAATCGTTGCTCCGAGGATCCCTCGGCGTTAGTGGAGACACATAGAAATGACTCGTACTTATCATACGTAGGCTCGTTCTAACAATAGAGACTAGCGGTCATTCACTGCATCATTGCACGATACCGGAATAAATGCATCGCTTGTTTCGAGCAATCTTCAGAGGTACCTCTTCTAACACCTTTTTTGTCTGTCATAATATGTTTCTTGTCTTTCTTCTGCTGCTTCCACCACAGACACGGCGTGTTCGTCATACTGCTGGTCCTCATTCTGCTAATCGGGTGGTTGATCTTCTGGTGGTCATCCACGAAGCGGAGCCCTGCGACCTCCACAGCCGACCACACGACATCGTTGCCCACCTTGGAAACCACGCCACCTTCGGTCGAGATTGGTACAGCCAACAAGTCACTGCTGCTGGACGGCTTGGATACTCTGTCCCTACTCAACGACATGACGGTGACCAGTCACGTGCTGGACATTGACTCGTTCCAGGATTGAGAGCGTCAGCGCATCAGGAGCGCTTTGGGATCAATGCCAGCCCTCCATGCATGCCGTTAATTTATTACGCGTTGGAAATATCAGCGTTCTTCAATACAATCGCATTCACTTTGTTTCTTGCCGACCGCTGCCGTTCTGCATGTTCATTCAACTAGCGTCGTATTATTAGCTATGTTCTGCTGCATGCTCAGCGAGCTTTAGGATGCAGAAGTTTTGGGGCCGCATAAGAGGGGTGCCGACCAGTGACAGCCACTGGCGTGTCGTGGACGCTGAAAGAGAAACTGAGAGAAAAACAAGTTTCGTTTAGCGTAACGATACCCCGTCATAATGCAGTCATTTTTTTACTTCAAAATTCAAGTAGTAGAGCTGAGTACGGAAAACAGGTGAGTCACGACTCACCACCTCGTTTCTCAACGACGTTGGAAAGGTTTGCTTGCGACATTGGTGAACACTGACAGGAGCTAGCGGCAATAAACGTGGCTGTGTGGTTGTAGCAGCACCTCTGGTTCCATTTGACCACCTTGATTGAACGATATCAAGACAATAACTCACTGTGTATTAATTTCTTCCTATGGCATCACTGCAGCAACCGTGTGGCCCAAAATTTAGTTTTGTCAGTGTTTCCGATCATTATCCCATTGGAACGAGAATGTGTAACTACTATCCTGTCACAACTGCCCGAACTCTATTCGAATCTCAGAGGTCAGCTTCTTCAATAAAAGAAGGATCTATGTTGTCTTCACGGACCATTTAAGACATGGCAGGAGTTCTAGAAATGGGGCCCGTCAGCCCGCATTGCGGAAACTGCTCTGGTCGCCACCCTTGAGTGCATGATTCATTTTGATGTACACAAAAAGAAAAACAAGATTAATAGGAGTACAACTAACCTAGTAGCTGCAACATAAGGACCACTGGTCAGTTACCCAAAGGTTGTTATTTCGGGTCGCCCTGGGGAACGTGTTTCTCAGGATTCTTCTGGAGACACCACACAAGAGGTAGACACATCCCCATTGTTTCCCATAGCGCGCTTGACTTTTGCCTCCCCATTTCACGTTCATTCAACAATCACGTTTCCCAGTTCTGTTCAACTGCATGCACATCTACATCCTCGGTTCGGGCAGTCTTGCTGCCACAAGCTTCATGACAGGGTTTTTGAATAGTCGACAGCCCTGACAAGCAAACGTGTAACGTATACGACCAAGAAGTAAAGGAGCACATGAAGTTTCAATAATCATTACCGCTATTTCTAACCCGGGAAAAAAACGGAAGGGCGCACGCATTTCTGCATAGATTACCGTAAGCTGAACACCATAACCGTGCCTGGCTACCAACCCATCCCTCGCACTGACTATGTTTTAAGTGCGAATGCACTTTATAAGCGACCCTGAATTCCGGTGACCGCCGTCCGTCCACATAGCAACAGCTGCGGGTGCGCGCGCTCCTCGTCTTCCTTGGCAACGGGGGGAGATGGGTGCGCGCTGCCTGGCCGCTGACATGGCACATACCCACGTGGGGGATTGGCCAGGAATCTCCTCGTCTTCCTTGGCAACGGGGGGAGATGGGCGCGCGCTGCCTGGCCGCTGATATGGCACATACCCACGTGGGGGATTGGCCTGGAATCGGGCGTGAGAAGGGCTAATGCACCCGCTTAAAGGAGTACTGACACGAAATTTCAAAGCTGAGATCCGCTCTAGCAATCAAGTACAACGACAACACAAATAGGTGTCTGTGCATGGCACATACCCACGTGGGGGATTGGCCAGGAATCGGGCGTGAGAAGGGCTAATGCAACCGCTTAAAGGAGTACTGACACGAAATTTCAAAGCTGAGATCCGCTCTAGCAATCAAGTACAACGACAACACCAATAGGTGTCTGTGAATAAATGCATCTTTCTTTCTTTGTAGTTGTGTGTGTGTGTGTGATCTCTCTTTCGCGAACATTACCGAACCGCGCAAATTCAACTCATGCATTCGCACTTTCACATTCTTCCCGCACTTTCACATTCTTCCCGAACCCGATACGCTGGAGTACCTGCTCCTGTCCTGCCCCCAGCCCGCAGCACACAGAGCAGTGCTGCAGGCTGCACTCCAGCGTCTTGGATAGCCCAGACACAACCTCCAGGACCTGCTGTTCTCGACAGGTCCTGCCTGCTCCCGTCGGGACGTTTTCAGCCACCTGCTGACATACCTCGAGCCCACCGGACTCACCCAGCGCCTGTAGCTTCGACTACTGAACGAACACTTGTGCCGCTGTCGCCTATGCAATTCCCCCTCCCCCCCTTTTTTTCTTCATTCTCTCTCTCTCTTTTCTTTCACTCTTTTCTTTCACTCTTTTTTTTCTCTCTTTCTCTTCGACTTCTTTTCTATTCCACCCTTCACCTCCTCCCTAGTCATTTATCCCATCTTCCGCCTACCCCCGCACTGGGTTGTATGGAGGTGAGCTCTCT
Source organism: Haemaphysalis longicornis (assembly GCF_048455015.1). Classification (NCBI taxonomy): domain Eukaryota; kingdom Metazoa; phylum Arthropoda; class Arachnida; order Ixodida; family Ixodidae; genus Haemaphysalis; species Haemaphysalis longicornis. The sequence continues at coordinate 224,674,307 of NW_027526295.1, read as the reverse complement.
GCTGAGCTCAATAATATCCCCAGTGCACTTTCCTTTGCTCTCTTCTACCAAATCACTGTCTACCAGTCTTGTGAACGGCAGCCAGGCTAGAACGAACCAAACAAACTGATGATGATCGTCGCGTCTGCGGAACTAAGAGGAAGGTGACCAATTGCAGCTGGGCGATGATGATGACTAGCGTGAAAAATAAGCATATATAATATGAACATATGCTCAAGGTATGCAGACTTATGTGTACCGAGGAAATTTTCAGTTACCTCTAGAGGGAACTCACGCGTCACAACTGTCGCCTGGTGCTAGAGTCCCGGGTTCTGACTTCAGCGCCAGGGTTCCAGCACCAGCGATTCTAACAATTTTCTCTTAGATGAGTCCTACGTACTGTTTACGTAAAGAAAGTTTGTCTGGTATGCTTTAGGTCGTTTTAAATAAAGGGTGTATAACCAATCGACACGTTTAACGAAAGTTCTGCATTACGCGAGAAGTGCCGGGATTGTACCATCTTGAGGCGGAATGTCGCTTGCCGTACAGAGATGGTGGGGTACAGTTAGCTGGAATAGGAGAATTGTTACAAATGGATGGTGCTGTACGATAGCCATAGGCGTGGGAAGTTATGTTCATTATAAACTGTAAGTGCACACGACCGCTATATCTCCTGTGTTGTGATTTAAAAGCGCTATATTTGAGCAGACGTGAGGGTTAATATCGGAGGGTTGTTCGTAAACTAGATAGTTCGAAAGCTTATGGACAGGGAGCTCAATCTGCCTCTTCTAAAGGCCATATAAATATACTCAAACAAAGCACGTCTATTAAATTTGCTTTACTGATGTCCAATTTCCCGAAGCACGTCTACTATCAAGATATTTTCAACAAAGCTCAAGCTGACAACACAAACTAGTCTACTTCGAGTCGCCGTTCACTTCACCAACTTTTCTCTCTGTATAGATGGTATTCACTGAAAAGTTCAGCGGGCTATTTCTTCTCTGGCAACACTGACAACCACCATGACCATGCCCGCTGTGCCTGCACATGTACTTTGAGCCTGCATCTCGCAAAAAAAAATCGCCAGCGTGCATCGTCTGCCACGTTTCAACCTGATTCTCGGCGGTGGCGTCAACAAATAGATTATTAATTGCACTCACATAATGTGGTGGCGCTCCGGTTCCCCTCGAGTACTTCGCCTCCCCGGAAAATGAAACTGCGGCTGCGAACGCAAGCTACACCTTCGACACACCGCGCAAGAGGCTGACGCTGAAGTTGCCTGCGACAATGTGGATGTCGCAACAAGTGCCGTCTAATGCGCGATTGTGTACAAACATCATAGAATGGTCTTGAAGAAATGTTTCACGCTTAAGCCAATCTACGTATGATAGTAGCGTACACTCTTAGGCAAAAAGGACTAAAACAGGGACAAAAATACAACTGTTAGTCTTCGCGGGCAACAGTTCATCTTTAATGGGAGTATCTGTAGCAGAGTGTGCCGTGTGCGCAAATGCGGACTAAATGTTCGTCCCCGCCGATCTATAAGGAGTAACGGGAAGACGAAACGCATGCATTTAGTCTCTTGGCAGCGTCGTTAATCCCCTAATGTCGTCGTCGTTGCCAATTCGCGTATATGTCTGTGGACAGTTTCAGATAGCCAAAACACAAGTCATTGCAGTCAGTGGGTCCTTTACATGGTGCCACTGGAAAAAATCTTGATGTGAATTATAAGAAAAACGCCTAGGGTTAATAGAGCGGCGGGTAATGGCAAGGAGCGGCGATGCGTTATCGACAGACGCTTCTCGGCGAGGTTATGTTGATACGCTGTGTTGCATCCGATTCAGGTGAGGTAATAACAGCGAATGAAAGATTTCAAGCCCGTCAACAATAACACAAATATTAGTGACAATAGCAAATGCTGATCCCCAAGCGTAATGAATGTGTGTTTCACAGACGAGAAAAAACGACTTAGTTGCTGATGACAACTGCAAAATAAAATTGTTCGCTACAGGTAAGCGTCTTGAAGTTATCTTTTACACTCGGTACATAATTTCCTTGTGCACCAAAGCTATGACAATGCTGCAACTGCTGTAAAACCCAGTTGCATCTCCCAGTCCCGATCATCTAGCTACGCTAACTTGAAGAATTCATGCTAAGCAACACCAAATTTGATTTCGCCGATGCAGGAAATTATGGTCTCTTTCCTTATTGTGACACTCACACAGACGACCGCTTTCACACACGATACCTGGAGCACTTAACGCATGTATCGAGCACAAGAATACACTTAGTTTGCGCTAATTTGTGCGGAAACAAATCAGTCGTCCGATCACCCAGCCATCTATCTCAACAGGCGACGAATTGATTGCTCTTTACGAGAAAAAAACTGATTGTGAGGCTGTACTTAGAATCGAAATGAGCAAAGGTCCCTCAAGTTAGCAAAGCGCTAAGCGCAAAGCGCAAATAGCGGTCTAGGTCGCTTGCACGGATGGGAATTCCGGGACCAGTTGCAATGAAACCATCACCTGGCACAGCACTATACGCTCTACACTTGAAAAGTATCTGGCTGGAAATACTTCCGCCGGCGTTCGTCCTTGGAGAGTATCGAAACGGACCAACCGAGTGGCGGACTAACCGTTCGTCCCCTCACATTTAGTCCCCAAAGGGACTACTGATTGTGGCAAAGGCCGTTAGTCCCCCTCAGGACGAACTTTTAGTTCTTTTTGTCTAAGAGTGTATCAGCTAATGCATGCGAGGCCATCTCCCGAGCCGTGCCATGCCCGCACTGCCCATGGCTGCAGCCGGCACAAGCGCTGGCGAATCGCAAGCGGCCTTTGAACAAATCACTTAAGTTCGGCTTCAGAACAGCAAAATTTTCGGCAACAATATTTCTGCTATTGTTCTTGAACAGGTGACACACCTTGAGTGGCAATAGGCTTTCACTTGCATACGCACGCGACTCGATTCATCACGACACTGCCATGTAGTTGCCTGCATACGTATAGGCTCGGAAGTTTTTACCGTTCTACCTAGTCATTTGACGATTTCAACCCTGTCTAGCAATAAGTAGATTGTATGGTTCTGCACGTAACATTCTTTGATGTCGAGGTAACTTCGCGTTCGGTGGGGCGTAGTTTGGAACATCGAACAGCTCGCTGTAGCCATGTGCTGTGTTTGCATCGACACTAACTACCGGCGTGAAACTGGAAATATACACGGACTCAACGACAGCGATACGGGACCAACGTCACGTTACGCGCAGCACCAGCATGTCGGCACGTATTCACGCGATCCTGGACACATACCCATGCATGCCCTGTGCGTGTTTTGTGTATTCGCCGGGACATGCATCCTGCCCACATAGCGGCGGATCGCACCTGTCGCCGTATACACCTTCCACGGCCGCTACCACTTTTTCCGGTGTCCACCCTAGAAGAACAGGTGGTGGAAAAGGAGAACCGCCACCGCGCCACGCCTTCTTTACTTCCGCCGCGTGGTACTGACCTCCCCAGTGGGCTCGTTCGCTGGGAGGAGGTCCTGCTGCGGAGGCTTGTTAGGGTGGCCTTACACCAGCAGTGACCCACGCTTGGCCTGCCCGCTATCACGCACCGTTTGCGGACACCTGTCTTTTTTGTACGGTCCCTGCGTCTGAAGCCGACACGAGCCACCTTCTATGGACCTGCCCTGGCCTTCAAACCTCCCGCCTGCAACACCTCCGCGGCACAGGGCTCCATCCTGGGAGACCCCCTGATCTACAGCGATCTATATGGGGTCCTCAGTACCGGTCTCTGCTGACGTTTCTGCGTGGCACAAATGTGATGTACTCATAACTGTTATGCCGTGAGGCAAGCTCTCGCAAAAAAAAAAAAATGGGCTGTGTTTTTCTCGGCGTCAGTACGGCGATATACTGCCACCTCGTGGAGCCCGACGTAACCACTGCAGCGTCGCCTTAGCAACACATGCGCTTAGGCAAACGCATGCCGGTGCACGAGCATGGTTGCCCGCATGCGTGTCACGCCAGTGAACACAGCCTGTAGTGATGTTCTTACATCTGCTTGAGGCATCAAAACCTGAAAATCTGTTGACCCCATAGGTCGGCAAAAGAGAAAGAACTCACTCAAACTCAATCACAATTTTTTTATTCATGCTCTACTCAATCAAACTCAGACTCAAAAAGCTGGTCCGTCTTTAAAATCACTCGTACTCGCTCATCACATACTCATCTTTAGAACTCAAACTCACTTGTCCTCGCGAGTATTTGTACTCATGAGTACTCAACTCATCTGTACTCACGAGTAATCCTACTCAATTTGTACTCATGAGTACTAAATCTGTACTCATGAGTACTCAATTTGCATTACTCAGGAATACTCAACTTATCTATACTGTTAAGTACAGATAAGTACAGATAAGTTAAGCAAAATGGAGAGACGAGCTAGTTGGTTCGCAATTTCCATGAGTGAAACTTAAGCGCAAAAGTTTTTCACAGGGACGAGAAAGGGAACGACACAGGCGCTTACTGGAGCGCGTATCACGCGCAGTCGAGGGCCGCAGTGCACCCAGTTGCTGCCGGTGCTTGCCAGCCGTTACAGCCCTGTCGAACTGCTCTACCGTGCTTTGTGTACACGAAAACATAGTTTGCAGACGCGTTTTTTGGAGCCGTGATAGCTTGCACTGGCGTCACTCTATTCCCGTGTTGGTGGGTTGGTTGCACGGGCAAAATCTGCAGCTCTTATCTCAAGCAGCGGGGATGAAGCTTACAGCGATCGATCAAAAAGTGTGGTGGCGTCGTTATGTGCAAGCCACATCTTGTACAAGACGTTCCAAGACGCGAGCTTAAGCGAAAAACTTGCGTCTCGAGTTGGCGTTCACCATATAAAAACGGCCCCTTCACGAGGCATTTTACAGTGCGAGCTTAAACTCGGCAGTAGTTGCTAGCGAGAGGTGATCGCCCAGCCAGGTAGCAGCAGATGAAGGTAGGGGAAGTACAACCACCGAAATTCACTGTCTTTGTCAGCTTCCTCATTACACTGTAGCATAAACGAGAAACCGGTTGCCATTCGAAAGCAAAGCCATTCGAAAGCAAAACGCTCCTCCAGCGGGAAGCTGCCAGAGCTCTTCGAGAAAGTATGCCAGGCGAAACAAGGCGTCCCACGCGTTCAACTGGGCATTATGATGTCCGATAACTCACAAACGTGCATAGGTGTACCGAGATATTTTTTTTTTCATTGCAGGGGCATATTCCACCGCGCCGCTTGCACGACGGGCCTATATGCTCATTTGTAAATAACACTGCACGAGACAGTAATCGTAGTGAACCTGAGCAAAATGTCTCAAAACGGGAGCATAATAAAACCAGATGGGCATACGTACATCAGCAAAATTATCGCTTGAATGCGAATTGCGGACTGGTACGGACTGGCACAAATCATGCAATCGACTTGACGCGAATCACGTAAATTAATCACGACTGTTTAATGAGGGGTTCGACTCAAGAAACGACTACACAGCATGACGTGCGTCTACGGAAACTGCTAAAGACCAAGAAAGAGCGCCTTCGGTGCTCATAGTCCATGGATTATTAGCAGCCCTCACCAACTCTCCCCTAAAACATCTTGAACGGAGCAAGCGCAACAAAGCTGCCATGCGTTCCCTGGCCGCGTATTTGTAAACAAAATAACTGCGGCAATGAACATGTGCCATAGGAGCAGAACAACTGCGGCCGCATTGCCCTACTGCAAGTTACCCCCTCTTTTTTCAGTTTTCCCCGTAACCCCTTCGCGAGCGACCGGCGAAAAACGCTAAGAGCGCCAAACAGGGAATGGGAAAGGAGAGAGGCGTACTTCTCCTTGCATGATTTTACCATCCTTCAGAGTTAAGCTGCACAGCGGCACCGCTAAATGTTTGCTACTCGTGCACGCGCATCCGGACTCGAGTTTGTGATAAATCTTATTTGCATTACTGTACCCACGAGTGCATGTACTCACGATTGCAAGCACTCGCAAATACAATATTCATGAGTATTGTACTCATTAGTACTGTGCACTCATACTCATGAGTACTCATATCCATGAGTACTTATACTCATGAGCACTGTACACATGAGCACTCATACGCATTAGCAGTACTGTACTCACGAGTAGTGGACATACCCCTGTACTCACTCGTCATCGTACTCACTTTTTTAATCTGTGTGTGTACTCACTCATCATCGTACTCACCCGTGAGTTTGATTACAAATGAGTACAAATGAGTGTACTCATGAGTGAGTGCGCCGACCTATGGTTGACCCTCATGTAAGGGTAAAACAACTCAGTGCGGCTTCTAGCGCCAAAAGAAGAAATACTGCAATAAAACAGGCAGGCCATTGCCTCAGGTTAGAAGAAGAAGAAGACCTGAAAGCCACCATCATTCGTTCCTTCGGGATCCCAAGCTGTGAGTCTTGCCCCAGTCTACCCGTCATCCCTTAAGAGCCCCTTTTAGTCATTAAGCGCACGATTTTACTTACTCACCGCACCGTCTCACTCGAGGGAACCATCAAGATGGCAGGCAAGAAAAGGAAGGACGACCGGTCGCCTACATCACCGGTAACATTGTCGCCAGATTCAGACACAATGACTGGGACCGCCGCATACAACACCGCCGGCCATTTGTTGGTCACATCCCCCGACGAGGCGCTAGTCGAGCGGGCCAAGTCGACGTCGCCCACTAAAAAATCGAGGTCGCAAATGCACCCCGGCACCGCGAAGGGCTTACCCGTGTCGACCAACACCATGCTCTGGATCACACTGATGGCAGTGTCGCTGTACAACTCGAAGACCCTCAGGTAAGTAGAAACCTTCAAAGTCTTATCTTCCTAGTGCCAGTGGACATCAATCGGTGTGCATGTCTGTGATAAAGAAGCAGCGAGCATGAGCCCCAGCTTTCTTCCTGGATCCTTCATTAGCCTGCTCGGTGATTCGTACGCTTATGTTGTTCAATATTCGCTTACTTGCTGGACGTGAAGGCTCCATGCTAAAAAAATAAACGTAATTTAACGCGAAGCCTCCTTCAGCTGCCGCCATCTCGATGAGTCTTCAGGTGTACTGGACTGATAAAAGGTAGCCAAACATGTGCTGCGCGTGCATGGAATGACAGTACGCACTTCTTTTCATCTACACCCTCTTCGAATATCCGATTGGAGGTGGTGGCGCAGGGAGCTCACCTGATCTACACGTGTACAGGTAAGCAGTACGCACCGCGCATTTGCGCGCAGGCTACGAAGCTATCCCTCAAAAGCCGCGCCAATGTCGATTACTGTGTCCTACAGCGTTCAGGTAGATCGTCAGTCTCGATACTAGCAATCAATCATGAAGACTACAACATCGACAGCATACATTAATAAAGTGCTTACTACTTAAGATTTGTGAGGGGTGTTCAGTTTAGGGGAATAAGAACGGTGCCATTGGCCATATCATGACTGAAGATAACATTGAGTTTATGGATGAATACCATTCACAAAAAAATAAAAGCAATGTCGCCTTGAGTGTCATAGATGATGCTGGGCATCGTGTATGGTCGTGTTTGGCTGGGCGGCTTAACCTCGGGACAAAGAGACCGAAATACTCGCGTGCAGTTAGGCCAAAAAAGACCGTTGTCTTTAAAAACGGCCAAAAGGACACTTGAACCAGAAATATGCCTATACAGGGAAGGCCAGTCCTAACTAAGATAGTTGGAATCGGTCCTGCATGTCCACATATTTAGCGGAAAGGAAACCCCGGGCATATTTGTGACGACATGTAGGTGCATAACCGAGGGACCCAATGTTGTTTAATTAGTCCAGGTAGGAGACGTTTCTATGGTGGGAAAGGGAACAAAACTAGGCGTTAAAAAACTGAGCAATCGTCTGTTGCGTTTTTCATAAGAGGAGCGAAATGACAGGGAAATGGCGTAAGCGCGGTAACGTTACAGAGGAGAGGTTGTTATTAGTGGCAAAGTGGCAGAGCTCTGTTGTTTGAAACGGGATTAGCGGAGCTTGTGTAGGTGCCCTTCTCCAACCAAAAAGAAATTACTATCCCCTTCTAAAAAAATTGAAAGAAACGCGTAAGCTAAAAGTGCGTTTAATCGATGGTCAAACATTTAAAGACCCAAATCGTAAACGGAGAACGAACCCATACAACGATTTTTCGCGCGCTTAGTAAACGCTTCTATGAACTACCATAATGCATACCGATACGTGGTTCATGAGGTAAATATTTACTATTGTACTTCTTCATGATCTATGCGTGTATTGTGTTATCTAGAAACGTCTCTTTTTCGCGATTTTCTAGTAATCGTTTCGACACAGTGGAAACCTGGTTTCACGCACGCTCGGTGTCCAGAGATCTTATCAGTGCTTTGCGTACGACCAACCGCTCTGTGGAGAAATGCATGAGTTTTTTTTTTGTTTTGTTTTTTTGCAGAATGCCATAGATCCCACTCAAAAAGATATCGCTTTATAATAAAGTCAGTACATGTAAATGTAAAATAAATGTATGCAGGAGCTTGCTGAGCGCGAATTTTGAAAGGGCGCGAACGTTAGCTCTTAAACGTAATTACGCGGGTTCCCTTAGTGCAGCTGCTATTAAGAGTTTGTTCCAGCTTTCATTTCGTTCGAGTGCTTTGCATAGTTGTACAAGTACAGTCAGAAGACTTGTGCTTGTGTGACTGTACTTGCACAACTATGCAAAACAATTGTGCAAGTGGAAAGCGAGAACTACTGCCCCTTTCCACAGTATGTGTCGGTCGATATACGACAGCCAGCAGCAAAACTCTTGAGAATAGAGTTAATATTATGACTCTAGGGAAAGAGCTGCCCGGCCAACCCGTGTATTGAACATTACTAAACCCGAGCGTAGCCATGATGCCACCTTTCGAAAGGTAGCGCGTACTTATACGGGTGGCGCATAACATAGACGGGTAACTTAGAAGGGTAGCGCGTAGAGTTGCGCGTACTCCGTACGCGCGGAGGTAGCTTTTGCGGATGCGTCAGGGGAGTTCGGTCGTCGGTTCGGACCTCAGCGGACGTGTTTTTTCGCGCTCCTCCACTTCGGCGGCCTTTGTTTCGGCGGCCTTTGTCCGCGGGGGTCGTCGCCCTGGATTTGGATGTCGTCCGGCTTTCGCTCTTCTGGTGGGGGCTCTGGAGTACGGAGTACCAGCGCCCGCTCCCCCGTACCCGTCTGTCGGCCGTACACTATTCCAGTGGTCGGAACCGCCGCAGACTACCCTCATCGTCACAGGAAGCTCGCCTCTACGCTTCAGCGGTCCCGTCGAAGCGTCCTTGTCGAGGACGCAGCATGACGTCAGCCAGAAGGGTTCGAGGTGTGTTGTGTCCGACGAAATCAACCACAGTGAAACTACAGTTTTCTACTCTTTCCTCACATTTCTGATCTTTACTTTTCCCTATGATATCCTATTTCCTCCTCTATTCCCACCCCCGGACTGGTTTGAATGCAGGTGAGCTCCCATGAGGCCCCAATAATATTACCAGTTCATTTCTTTTTTTTTTCTTCCTTTGAAAACCAGTCATTTCCCCCTGATTGAATTTTTTCTTGAATTTTGTCCCGATTGCTTCGCCCATGTTCGCGCATGCGCTGTTTCTGTGTAGTTTTTTTTGTGTGGTAAAATAATTCAGTTGATGTCCACGCTAGTCCTGTGTAGTCTCTTCGTCGTTTCGCCTCTACCACTCTATTTTAGTATGCCCCCCCCCCCCCAACCCTGGATGCGTCAGCTGCTAGTCTCTTCGGGCTCCATTGAGGTGTAGTCTCATCTTTGTTGTCCCTAATATTGTCATGTTATGTGCATCAAGAAACTCACTTAAGATATTTTCTCTTTTTTTCGGTAAGCTTGGAAGATTGAACATTGGTTGTGTGCTTGGGGGAGTCGCACAAGTCATTTTCGGTGTTGCCGGGTTGCTTTAAGTCGCTATTAATGTATTCATATAAGCTTTAAAAAATATAAACCAAAGCAAACAAGGGTATCATTCAAACAACGCAGTGCAAATTTTGGTTTGGTTGTAGCTGTAGTTTTCAGTAATTCTAAACACGACGAAAGTACTGCAAGTGTTCATGAGTATCACTGCAGGGCTCTTCACCCTGTAAAATTCCATGTCCCCCTCTCCCAGATTAAAGAGAAAAGTAATTTGGGGAGTGAGTGAGTGAGTGAGTGAGTGAGTGAGTGAGTGAGTGAGTGAGTGAGTGAGTGAGTGAGTGAGTGAGTGAGTGAGTGAGTGAGTGAGTGAGTGAGTGAGTGAGTGAGTGAGTGAGTGAGTGAGTGAGTGAGTGAGTGAGTGAGTGAGTGAGTGAGTGAGTGAGTGAGTGAGTGAGTGAGTGAGAAAGGGAGGGAGGGAGGGAGGGAGTGAAGACGATATTGAAATCCCCTGCTGTGGCGTCCCTATGGAGCACCATGACGCGGCCTACATCATCCTGTCGGAGACCCTTTACTCGACAACCGCCTCTCTACTCCGCTCAAGGTCCTTCAGCCGCCCCTAAATGGGGGGCCGGGCCCTTTCGGCTTTCGTCCGAGAACTAACTTGCTCCAGCAAAGCCATGGCTGGCTTAAAGCTAATAAACAGACAGGGCTAAAAGCCAAAAACCTTTTTGAGGAAAAACCTATTTGAAGATAAAAACCGTATGCACTGGAGAACAGTAAAACCAAATATTCTGAGCAATTCTACGAGTCAGTCAGACACAAAAGCTTGCCACAAAAGAGCAGCTCCACTTCAGAAAAAAAATAAGAACTATGCGCACTATTTACATCATGTACACAACAAATCAGTAATTTTTCAGTTGCTTTAGACAAGGTACAGCCGAAGCAGTCAAATTAATTCTTGTCTTGAAGTAGCAGATTGTAGTGCATAAGAAAGAAAAACACAGAAAAGCTGTAGGGGCGCCGCCAGCGTGCAGCATCCTTCGTTTGGCAATTTTGTCTTTTTGCCTGCTTATTTTTACGCATTTTCTTTTTTTTGTCCATGATGTTGTCTTTGCAATTGCCATTCGCCCTCCCTGTTTCTTTATTTTCTCCCTAATTTTCTATCCATTATTTTATACCAGTCCTTTCCTTCCATTTCAAGTTCCTTATTCTCATTTCCATGTATAGCGCAGCCAGCCAGACAGTTCTTCTCTTTCTTTTTTTAATTAACTTCCCTACCTTTCTTACACTGTTTCGTCCTTTCTTTCAACTCGCCCCTTAGGTTAACTCAGCCTCGCTGTTTGCGTCGCAGTTCCCTAAAAGCCTGGTGTGATTACAGGTGGTGAAATAAAATTTCTTTCATGAGAATTGCTCGTAGATATGAGCCACTTGCCTTTTCTGTTTCTTTTTGCTCGTTCATGCAGCCAAACAGTAGTGTATTATATGTGCTGAATATATAATCAGTAAAGTGGTGGTGTATGTGTACAAGATTTTATTGAGTTCAGCGTGCACAAATAACTTCTCATGTTAAAACAAAACCTGTGGAAGGATGAAAGGGCAAGGCTGTCAATGTCAAATCTGCTTTTTTTTTCAGCTGCTGGAATTGCAATAAAGACTGAAGTACATGATACACAGGTGCTCATGGCATTATGATTCCCCATTAATTTTTATGAAAATAAGAATACTGGTGACCTAAACCCGAATGAGCATTAAACGAAACTTCCATAATCAGCTACAGCATTACTGGCACCCAGCTCTGGTAATGCAACTTCGTCGTCATCCTTGTTGCTGTAAGCGGCGGGAATGGAAGCGTGGAAATTCGACAAGGTATGGCGTGGCATCCCTGGGGCCACCCGTTTGACGTAGAAGGCTGTGCTACGCATGTTGAACTGCGAGGCGGGTGGTTTAGTGTTCCTTCCTCCTATCTCGTGTACGCAGCTGAAGAACGTCTCCAGATGGTCAGGGCTAAACCGATACGTTGAGATGCAACTGTAGCAAATAATTCAGCAAATTCAGAGTTTAATTTATTGTCGCCTCTCCTAATGACTGCTATATGCAATACATATAAACTCCGAATACTACACTAGTGAATAATAATAGTGCCATGCTAAGCAATTTGATTCTCCTGTTATAGTTATATGTTTGGCAGCTGTTTCAAAATTAACCACTATGATTTAACTAACAAGGTGCAATAACTAACTTTTAGGAAGACCCATATTCCTTTGCTTGTAACGGGAGGCATATATGCTTTGTCGGCTTCGCCTTGCACAAAATAGACAATGGGGCCATCGCGACCCGATAACTCGCGTATGTCCGTTAGCTCAAGATGCTTCCAATGTGGTTTCTGTAAACAGACAGATTTCCGACAAACCGCAGGCATTTCAGACAAAACCACCGTCAGGCGGGGTGGTTCTGATAACTTGGCGCGAACGGAAGCGGCCGTTTCCGTTCATTAGCAAAGGCGCCCAGGGAGGGACAAAATAATTTTTCTTAACCCCGCACCAGGCGCTTATGATCACTACATCGAACGAGTCATTAGATCCAACGAGTCAGAAGATCTACTAGGTCACGTGATACCCAAGCCACAAAATCCAACGAGTCAAGATATCCACCATAGTCACTAGATCCAACGCGTCAATATATTCAAAGAGTCAGTACATCCATCCGAGTCCCTACATCCAACGCGTAACTATAGATCCAACGAGTCATCAAATCCAACGCGAAGAATCAAGCGTTCTTGTGTTCCTGGCGTTGGGTGCGCATTGGATTTTTTGTTTTCTTTTATTTTTGGCTTATTCGCGTGAGGGTGTGCATAAGATAAATCTTTTTGGTTTTGTTTGTTGGTTTTACAATTCTAAAAGTTTTCATTTCTTTTTTTGCTTTGGTGCATAAGATACACCTTTGTGATTTTGGGCGCTCATATTCCCGTTTTTTGTAGTTTTATTTTGTTCCTGTTTATTTTGCTTTATAACACTTTTAACGACCGCCGCACATGCCTTGGACAACTTACCAACCCACAGGAGGCACGCTCGCTAGGGCTAACGCGGTGATGTCGTGATTATATGCTGTAGCCCCTTGGCTAGCGTGAAGAATGCTATATTCGGCCCTCTACCATACAAAGATGCTTTTATTTTACTATTGACCACGGATAAAATTTCGAATTGCGTGCTTCAGACGTGCGGGATTACCTTTCTGCTTCACGCTGTGCTCCTCTAGAAAACCGTTTCATTGCGCAAATAAAACTATCATTGTGGTTATTAGTTTGGCGCTTGCCTCATCTCTCACTAAAACAAAACAGCGTTCAGTGAATTTATAGCAGCACACGTAAGACAAGAACCTAGTTATACGCCGCGAGCGCTGCCTGTAGGAGCTAAGGTACCTAAAATTAATAATTTCAGGGACCTTAGTAGGAGCACCCCTGAAATCCCCCTAGCGGCCTGTTTCGAAAGCAGTCTCGCGAGGCTGTGCCCCCTCACCATTTTCGCCGCTGCATTTGCGGCATGTTTGCGACTGCGATGTCCCGTTTGTATGCGTTGGAAATACATGATTATGAGGAGCAATCACTCTGCTCGCAAATGTATATTTACGAGAGTGTAAATGCTTCTGACACGATCTTAGTGAGGTACATTCGATCCTTATAAGCGCCAAGTGTGTGTCACAGGCCAGCGTCGCAAAACCGGTATATGCATGGAGTGGATTGTACTTTTACTGCCCTGAAATTTGCTAACAGTATTTCCGTAAGTAGTGTTCCTTCATATTCTCATGTTACGGCTATACACTGCGATGTAAATCGGTTTTCTGTGTTTACATAATCTAGCGGAGCACTGATACCTGACCACGCCAGTTAAGCTTCATGTCTCAGATATTGAACAAGCCAAAGTGGCAAAAATTTCACAGATATTCTATGTAATAAGTACGTACAATGGATAAGGCAAAATCATACGCGGGAATCAGCACACGACAAAGAATTTTGTGTTCGACCGTCTTGTCGTGAGGAGAGCGCTCGCAAACATTCATCTGCTACATATATCATCCGCAAGCAGCTCGGAGATCGGCTTATATCCGCGTCCGCGACTAAACACTTCTCCAAAATATCGTCATATGACACCGGGAGTCTGTAGAACCTAGCACAAACGGAAATCAGAGGGCCTTATCAGATACCACACTCTAACACCTTTTATCGCTTGTGAATTTCCTGTATACTTCAAAAAATTAGGGCTATCGTCCAAATCATGAAGCAATATATAGCACGTACAGGGAAATTTACAAACGCTCAAATCTGGTGATCAAGCTTTGTTACACATACAAATGTTTCCCTAGCTGGCCCGTAATTATGCGGATGTGAGAATGTTTTGTATTTTATATTATGCATTACATAATTGGTTTGGTAGCATATGCGACATGAAATTTTTTCGATATTTCCTTAGTTTCTATTTTTAATTTTGCATTGGCGCATTAATTTTTGCCAGATTTACTGCAGCAAGTTTTATTTATTTGTGACCTAATGGCTTCCCTGCGATAACCATGTATGCCGCTGATTGCAACCCTACATATTATTTAATTGCGGAGAGTTGAAGTGGCGAACTTCCATTTTGTGCAGCCTCAGTTATCGCGCTGCATCGGAATACGCTAAAATGCGCCGTTAGAATAATGTACTTTAACGACATGCTCAGCTAAATGTATCAGTCAAGATTTCAGATACTGCTGTCCTCGAGAGTGCCCTAAGCAAGGCACGTGATACTCGCTTAGGGCGTAGACTGAACTCACGTTCCGACCAACAGTTGTAATCGTTGTTTTTTTCTATCTGCTTTTCCTCACTTCGTGGGATCTACCTGACGCATCGCAATAAGCGAGACACATGGGACCTATGGAGGGACCCAGAACTTTTGGGAGCGAATGACTGAATCACGCTTGGTTGTGCTGCGCCACAGACTTCAAATTGTTGCATCCGGGAAGGCCGACCCGAGCCGAGCTCCGTCGCTTCCTAAATACGTGAGGTAGCGTGGTGAAGCGAGCGGCCAGCCAATCTTGCTGCTGTGAAGAAGTCCAGAAGCTGTAGGCAAACGCAACTTGTTTACTTCGTAACGAGAGGGGAGCTGAAGCCAAAGAACAGGTCTCGAGCAGAGTGACAGCATTGATTCACTGCTCAAACAGGAATGAACTACAGCGCTTGGGAGGTCTTATTTATGCCCAAAGCGCCAACGGTCGAAACAAGCGTTCCCTCTAGATTCTGCACACAACACGAACGGCACAGACACACACAACACTCTTTCCAGAGTTCGTGAGCAGTCGGTAGTAGCGGCGGACGTTGAGTCCGAGAGAGGAGAGAGGAGGTCTCCGTAGCGGCTTCCGCGTCCTTCGGCAAGTTGAAGCCTGCCTCGTCTACCAACGCCGGTTTGAATCGTTCCGATAGCGAGGCGCCTGCGACCCAGACGTGTAGCGACGCGTTTGAATTGTCGGCTGCAAGCGTGAGTCACCGACAGGAAGAAAGGGGGGAGGGCTGCATGAAAGGTGACGTAGTGGAGGCTTCGCCGCACAGCCGAGGAGTATTGAACGAAGCCCAGCGGCGGGCTAATTCGCACCAAAATACTTTCGTACATTGGAGCGATTCCGTTCTGTTCCACTTCGTGACGACCACCACGAGCTCCGACTGCGTCTACAACATTAAATTATGACTTTTATTCGTGCGTCATCAATTTTGCTAACGACGCACTTCGAGCGGGCAATGGTAGTCTACGGCAAAACCGAAACTGGAAAGGCCAGTAGTGGCTAGCGCGGCGCTGGCGTCATCTGTGTAAGGCGGGCCTAACTGTTTGCTGTAAACGGTCTGTATTTTATTTATTTGTTGTTCTTCACACATGAATGCGTTAAAAAAACCTATAAAAAGGATACCATAAATAGTAAATGTACTCAGTTATTGCCATAAAAGTTCCGTACCTTTAGCTTAGGGCCATAAATTCGTGCCTGATTTTCGAAAAATTATTAACCGTATCTTCAACTACTACTGACCTTCCAACCGCGGGGTGTCATGGTGGCACCGATGTTTATACAGCTTTGAGGGCCAGCTTTACCGGCCTGCCCTTGAGATTATAGTGCCGCAATCGGCTTCGCGACCTTCCCGACCACCAGCCGCATGATGGGAAATCGCGCAAGTATTTTCTGTTCCTTCTACTAGGTGGCAGCACGTTCACGGATCCGTACTCCATGGCGTTTTCAGCTTGCTAGCAAAGCTTCATTACTTTCCTCCAGTGATTTCGTGGAGGATGCGCAAATGACTTTTTGACCGGAGGCACACCCGGCGACACACCCCTCGAAGCGCATCGCGTGATTCGCCGGGCCCGCTGTTGGCGCCTGCGGGCGCCGACAACGGTCGCCACGCTGCGGCCGAGGCAGCCAACCACCCCCGAAGCCTCCCATGCATGCGGCGCTGGGTCGTTTCGGGCAACGTGGCTCGTCTAGCACCCGGCGAAGAGAACGCCTCGTTCGACATGAATGAACGCCGCGTTCGCCCGGCCTCCTTCTGTGAGCGTTGCACGGAACCGAACTGCTTCCAGACATCGTCAGCAATACAGCTAAATCAAAGGCTAACCAAGCGAAACCAAGACTCAACAAACTAAGCCAAGCTTTTGCTTCGCATATACAAGGTTATCTGAGCTAGGCCGCAGCCATTTTTCATTCAGTCCAACTCCAGTTCTTTTGAAGTTTTCAGAGAAGGTCTTGTGGGCCGAAACGTGGTGCATTCCTGCAAATGTTTCTCCCTTTGCTTGTCCGGCGCAGATGCTACGTGTACATCTCGATCGGGGTCGTCGTGGTGCTGATCCTGCTCCTGGCGTACTGGTTGTTAAGCGGCCGGCATATCACCAAGACCACGGAGGCCACCAGCGCCACCACAATGATCACTCCCATTGATTCACCGGGATCAACGAGCGGGGGTAATGAAACGCTCCTATTCGACGTCGACTCTTTATCCATGTACAGCGACGTAGCAGTGCCAAACCACGTACTGGACATAGACTCATTCTCCGAATGACTGACAGAACGCGTCCTCTTTAGGTGTTCCTTTTGGCGTTTACCCAGAACAACCTTTTCACAATTGCAATCTGAAATGGTTGGGTTAGGATGAATTTTGGAAAATCAACACGAGTATTTGCCTGCATTGTACGATTGGCTGAGTACGTTTTGTGGATATCCACCCTCCCCCTACCGGCCTGGAAAGGTTCGAAATTATACGCGATATGAAAAGAAATAAATATAATAGTGTTCGAAAAAACAAACTGTTGCACATTTTTTGCGCTGTTTTTAATAGCACGTTTTGTCATTTTTTTTTTATGTCCACCTGAAACTGATAACGTATATCACAAGTAAAAGCATAGCCATGGAGACCGCCAGTCCTATGGGTTTGTACGAGAGTAATTGGAAGATTATTTAGGCGAATATTAATACCTTAGCAGATGCTTTACAAATGTTCTACTTCATATTTCATGCTACTTCGAAGCACAGTACTGCTCTGAAAAAAAGCAAAGAAATAAGGCATGAGCCGTACTCACGTGAAGCAGGCTTTGAGGTGTGCTCACACGGCGGATGCCGACAGATGCAAACGTCACATTTTATTTATACAAATAGACGGTGAGTTATTTGTACTCTTGTTTTCTCATCCAGGTCTTAAGCTGCTTCATCGGCCTACAGAGCACCTCCAAACTCATTAGGAAGCCACTCACAAATACAAGGAACAGTCTTGAGCCACCAAATTGTACACAAGGATAGAACGATGACACTTAATTCGCTTCAAAAGACGTCTCTAACAATTTCTTCACTCAGAGCCCCTCACGAACAGAATAAATGTACAGGCAACATAATACAATAAGGGAGAAAGTAAAGGAAATACAATAGCTTCAAAGCACTTCACAGGGTACAGCGCGATTCGGGATTTGTCATTTTTTCAAACGTAGATCGACCTTCTTTTCAGGCAGACATGACCCCTAAATAATGCGTGAATAGCAATCGCGATTGCAGTCATGAGACCACCCAGCAGACCAGCTAAGAATCTGAAAGTAAGAAATATAGCTACAAAAGTTGTTTTTGAGCATTTCAAATGTCGAGAAAGTCAAGATATTCTCGAGCTTAGCTGCTTTTAGGTTTCATTATAGTTAAATACAAGATAACAAAACTATCGTGTAGGGTACAGCCTTGCTCTTTTAGTTGTATTTAAGCCCGAGATGATGGTTTATAAGAAAAAAATACGCGCCAGAATCACATATGATCCAGCGTTCAAGACAGAGAATATTCCTGGCGTAAAAACACAACTTGTCCTTATGAATTTCACGCCATCTCAACTCTAGTGCGAAGAGGCATACTAGTCCCACAAGATCCAGTCTTTAATATGACAAAATTACTGCCGAAGATTGGGCTCATGGTGTGCATACTTTGAGCGTTCTTCTCGAAGACATTGTTGCTCTCCAATCTTGCATTACTGCTATCTTACTATGCAATGGGAAAACATTGAATGGAAGTTCGCAGAATTCGTTTTATCCGCGCTCTCGCTTGTTAGAAGCTCTGGCGCTTCTGACACGCGCAGGCATGCAGACGTGGTCAGGCATGTAGACATGTGTAGGCAATTATCCTTTTACGCCATCTGTTCGCAAGGCATGCTCTGGTGACATCCCGGAGGCTTGAAAGTTTTCCACCCCACTGAAGTGGCGCAGATTTATATCGTGAATTACACATTAACAGATTGGTGCACACACACAAAAATAAACGACAGACGATATCGGCTGTTTCAGTTTTCATTAGGAACGTAAACCTAAGTACGAAGGCCAGTGTTCGGTGCTACCATCGGTACGCACACGAGAAGTGTACCACAAAACTTGGCTCCGTGTTTCTCATATGACAGCACTGTCTCTAAAACGTTTGGCAAACTGGTTTCAGCAGCCACTGTAATCGGTATGCCCGATTCAAGAACAACAACATTACGACCGGTGAGTGTGTTGTCGTCAGTCCGCTTGTCGCGCTTGCGTTACGTTCAGTATCGTTCAACCTGCCCGCCGAAGGTGACGGAACACATGAAGATGCAACGAAAGATCGAACGAGGGCATCATCTAGGTAAGTGTCTTGTTGGGAGCTTGCGCATGACGCTACAGAGGCAATATAGAGTGCTTAATATGCGCCCCTTATAACAAAAAATCCGAGCAGGTTCCAACGGTACTTGCATCCCGTCGTTCCAGACATCCTGCAAGTAAGCTAAAATTTCACTAAACTTTGCATGCGATTGCCTTCGTGACGTCTTTGCGAGCTCCCTTCTAGTGACGCGGGGACATTCGGATGAACGAAGGACGTCGTTCCCCAGGTTTTCCACATACATTTTTGTTCTACATTTTGACCATGCGGCAGTTCAACACTCAGCCCTAGTTTCATCGCCCCTCGTCCATACCACCTCATTCTTTTACCCCGGCTATTAATACTTACGATTCCCCTGCACCCTGGTTCACGTATGTAGCTCGCTAGCTTGTTACGACTTGGCGCCTTCGTTTTTCTCTTTCGTTTCTTCGTTCCCTTGTACAGCTCCTCGCCTTTTGCTCCTTTTGCCGGCTACCCCTGCAGCCTCGGCTCCTGGAGTCACGGGCGGTAGCTTGGCGAGCAGCTTCCCCAGCGTCGACTCCGGATCGACCTTCTCCCAATGGTGCATGTGAATGACGGCGTCAGCGGGATACGAGGTCTCGGTGCCTGGCTCATTGGTGCATACGTACACGTGGAATCCGGTAGAGTCAGCCAGGTAGTGAACTTGCCGATACAGGCCCTTAGCGTCCATGTAGCCGTACGTGCCCATGCGCACGTTGTCCGCATCCGTGATCTCCAGCCGGTATATGCGTGTGCCGTGCTCATCCGTGTGGTCGTAGTTGATCGTGTACGGCAAGTCAGGGTCCTCCTTCGAAGGAAGGGCAAATAATCAAAGGTTTTTTTTTTTCAATTATTTTTTTTCTCAGAAACAAGCTATGGTTGTATAGTTCACGGTAGTGCGTACAGAGGTAAAGAGGGGTGCGAAAGGAAAAAAAATGTGGTTGTTCCCTCTTCCATAGGAACCGGTAAAATACGAAAGCGAAATGTGCCTTCACAGGAGCGTTTGAATGTTTATTGTGCATCGATATGAACTTGCGCGCCGCTATTTATAGTTCGTCGGTATGGCACCGTTAGACGAATCAACGTTAGACACTGGATTGCACGCGTCGGAGCATTGTGTAAATCCGACTGAAACCACAGGCACTCGCAAACCGTCTGTGCGAACAAAACCCAACGGGTTATCAGCGAATCGTTTGGTGCACACATGGTCTGCTGCAGCGAAAAGAGCAGCGGACCGCGTCACGTCACGAGCGCGGCATCCGCAAGTCGGCTTCTCCGCAGGCAACGCTTCGCATCCCCCGTACACGTCGGCGCTCATTAGCCAACTGTCGGCGTTCATTTGCGTCATCATGCACTACTTGCTTCTCCTCTCCTAGATGGCAACACCATCTGAAAGCAAGGCTATAAGGCACGTTTGTCGTCGTATTCACGCGTCTGTTCATAGCGCAGTCGGGAGCGCGTTTCGTACCTCCCGTCACGGTGAAAGAGTTTGAGGCTATAATCCCGGCGCCACCGCGTCAAAGTTTTTCTGGCGATGTCATATCTGTGACGGATATGACGTCAGTTAGATCTCGGTGGACCCCGGCATAAAGCACTTTCGTGTTAAAACATCTGCATAGGTGTACAGAAGAATCATAGCCTAAACGAGTCAGGGGAGTTACCCCCATGCTGCGCCTACGACATTCTCCTTTGTAGATTTAAACAAAGATGGGATCGCTCGGCTTTACATCGAACATGTAGCTGCGACTATAACGCTAGAAATGGCAGAGCGTAATGACGTGCCGAGTTAAAATCTCGATTGACTTAGAGCAGTTTAAGGGGTACGAGCGAATACAGTTTCAGATTGATAAGGTAATTAGGAAATGCGTATTTCTGCCTTATTAGAGGCATTTAACGATGCGTGTTGATTGTTTTCCCGCGGTCACGAAAGAACTAAATGAAAATGAAGCAGAGCTTTCGCTTCGAAAGCAATTTAGTACCTGTTATGGGTGATGGGCCGAAACTTTTAAAGTGCGTTGGTTGATTAACGGATTTCAAAAAGAACAGCCAATCTGTATACGCAGAAGATTTATGTGTATGGTTCCTCCTGCCCTTGGAGAACTATAAAAGCCGCCCAGGGCTTAAATTTTTAGGCAGTAGAGATAGCGTCAGTGGAGTGTTACGAAATTGTGGGTTAAGCGTTTTGGGAAACTATCTTAACCTACCTAAATCGTCCATAATTATTTTTAACTCACCTTGTTCGCACTGTGTAATAATTACTATTAACTGGTAATCCCTCCCTAATCCATTTTAACTCATCCAATTCATCTTTATGCACTATGTGTTATTCTACCTTAGTATCACATTACTAATCCTTTTACCAAATCCCTAATCGACCAGTATTAACTTGTAGTAACCTGTAACCACGAGTCAATAATTTTTTATCAATTGACATAAGCGCAGTGGTAACGCACTCGGTTCCTGCTCTGGGAATCCAAGTTTAATTCCCACACGAACCCTAATGTTTTTATTATTTTATAGCTTCTGCCATTTTGGCATCAAGTGTTGATTCCGCCGATGACGCTCGCCTTTTGCATTTAATGGGGCAAGTAAGGCTTTCGTCTTAGTGATTCATTTACCTGTGAAATTCTACGACAGCTGTACAATAAATGTTTGAAGAGGCAAAAAAGCTTTCGCCTTAACAATTTTTAGAACTGGAAGATTTTATGACAGCTGTACAAGGAAAGTGTTAGCTCGGATGAGCAATTCCCGCAGTTATGACTTGACAATCTCCGAAGTACCAGTGAAGCATAAAATAAATGTAGCGACATTTCACTTCGTCCACTTCAGCGACTGGCAAACGTACCCAACGTTTCATGCATGGTTTGGTTAGACACTTTGCAGCATACATTCAGCATACATTCCTGCTGTATGCTGAATGTTGGTTAGGCGCTTTGCAGCATTCAGCAGCATACATTCCTGCCCATCAAGCGTTGTAAGCCACCGTAAGCCAATCCACAGACTTAAGGAACAAGCCCTATCTACCCTGTAAGACGAAGATTATGCGGGATGCATAGAACTTCTAAGCATACGAAGACAAAAGCCTGATTGCACCTTCTTTTAATCTACTGCTGAACTTTCTGTTGAACATTGCGGCTGCGTCCGTCACCATTTGACCTACCTAGCTCCTGGACAGCGCCCTCCGAAGCCCGTTTTCCTTGCTCGACATCGCAGGAGCCTCCGGCACACCCCGTCTGTATCTTCATCTCTCATGGCGGCTCATACTGCACGTGCGACAGTGGCCTACAGTCTGACCCTGCTGTTTCCCTTTCTCGGCTCTCAGATTACCGTAAGAGGGGCACTAAAAATGCTACCCGACGAGAGCAACGTGGTAGTTCAGTAGAAAGTTTAACAGTAGATCAATAGAAGGTCCAACTAAGCTTTCGCCTTCGCATAATTCCTACAGAGTTCTAAGCATCATGCGGATTTTTTTTGCACCACCGATTTTTTGTACCTCACAACCCGCTACAAAAAACATGGAGATTTAAAGTTTTCGCTTTATATATTAAAACCGTGTTCTGTACAACATTAGTTGCTCCTTGTATGTTCGTAAAACTGTAGTACCTACTTTGGTCTATAACTTATTTCGATGCGAAATCACAGTGTATAGAATTTGTGCCATGCGCTAGATATTTAGGGTCGATTCAATTCTGTGTTCCCTGTTAAAGAACATAAGTTACGACGTTTATTGTGTCGAGTATAAGTGTTTTCAAAACTTCACGCTTACAGAAATTTGATTTTTGTTGACCGTAACAATCATTTTAAAATATTTCTGGAAAATAATTTTAAAGCATTGTATATATCTACGCGTACTTTCCTACCAAAACATCCTTACTTGATTCCCTATTGCAATACAAGTCATGCACGTTGAACGAGACTGTACTGTGTTCCGGCTGCGTTCAAACAACTCCGTGATGACATATCAAGCATAAAGTTTAATACAAACTAAAGACGTTTTTGAGAAATAGATAATAAATGTACTGTCAGTTTGTCCCACTGTGTGTATTGGCCATATACCTTTACGTACATATCGACTCCTGAATTTATTGTTCTCTTATTTGCTTTTGTTTTGCCATATATTTTCGTAGTGTCTGGTTTCTATGGCTGCCAGGCTCTGCCCCTCAAGTCCTACGTGGCTTTCTTTGGCAGGCCAGACTTCTTGTCCTGTTTGAATAACAAAATAAACGATCTCATCAAAGGATTGAACAGGGGAATCCCGATGCGTGGCAGTCGCAAAGGTGGGAATTCGTGAACAGAGTGGGGTGCTATCCTTCCATAGAAGCTTGCGAAGCTAGCGCCAGCCGTATTGGTTCTTTCCGGAGACACATCGATACCTCGGAGAAATTCGCAGCCAACAGGTAGGGTGGTGTCGAAGACTTGAAGAAGTATAGGCCGATGCTTCGGCTCTCTACTGTACTCAAGCTGCCTACCTCATGAAATTGCTTTTTTCTGCCGTACGGGATGTGGCTCACACGGTTACAATGTTGTCTAACTGCAATCTTTTGCGCCTTGTCAGTGGGCTTATTTGGACGTCATGAGTGCTTATGTAACTTGTAAGTGTGCAACCGGCCCATGCGTTGGTGTACAGTAGAAAAGCCAACCTAATGAACTCGGTGTATAGCCGAACGGCTTGCTTCTTTATTCGACAATTCCCATTTGGGAGATTGTGCAAATTTAAATTGGGAAGAATTG
The DNA here is from genome assembly GCF_048455015.1 of Haemaphysalis longicornis. Lineage (NCBI taxonomy): Eukaryota > Metazoa > Arthropoda > Arachnida > Ixodida > Ixodidae > Haemaphysalis > Haemaphysalis longicornis. The sequence continues at coordinate 224,650,556 of NW_027526295.1, read as the reverse complement.
TGTGTGGATCTGTAGTTAATCCGCCTATAACGATTGTCACACTTTCGCCTCACAAGAAAAGGCTACTAACTGAAAGGTTCTTAATGTCTTGATATAAAACCGCTTGCAATGCCCCTAGCTAGCAATGTTTCTCTTCGAACGTATTCGATATAGCAACAAAGCCGACTTTAAGACGTTCAGTTTATACCGTTTCATGGGGCCAAATTGGGCTTGAAAGAGGGATTTATTAAAACATCCCAACGGCCCTCGTATTTTCCTATTCGACTACTTATGTGGCGAAGAAAGAATGTGTTCTGAGCAATCCATTTGTGGAAAGCAGTGAATCCGATTTTGAAGGTTCGCTTTGTGTAGTGGTCTAAATAAATGATAGGTAGTGCTGAACGTATTTAATAAAATACGCCGGGGTCGTCATATATTGATATCGGACCTCCTACATTTACCTTTAGAAGAACTTCTCAATAATACAGTTCTTGTTATTGTAGTGAAGCCAAGACTGAAGGGGCTATGTGTATAGCGTTTCATGGGAACATTTGGTGTGACCCAAATGCCTTCTATAGTATCCGACTTCTTGTTTATGCCCCTGAAAAAATTGTCCCCTTATAAATGCATCAGTACCCAGCAATGAAGCCGACCGAAGGGCTTAAGGTGTATAGCAGAGTGGCTTATACGTCTTACCTGACTACTCCCAGTTAGGAGTTCCTGCATTTTTTATTAGTTTAGCCTTGGAACGAGTCTTCGAAAAATACATTGATTTGTGGATTCGTTATCTTACGTGTATCCGAAATGGTTATTAGTGAGTGGAATTAACATTACTCGGAGAACAACTTTTTCTTCGCTCCAGTTGCAGCTGACAAAATATGTTTTCCTGCCTGCTAGGAGAAATTCACTGCTTGTTTTACTTCGCGAAAGCCAGTTTACGGCTCTGAAACAATAATATATCTGCATACCGTACCCTTTTAATTGCTCTAAAAACTACTTCAAATGTGTTCATTCAGATGACACCACTGAACTAGTGCATACGCATGGTACCTAAAGGGACCCTGCAACACTTTCGATAAGCGCTTTCACTCTTTCCTTCGCGTCTGGAACCACTGCAAAATCTATAGTTATCGCCAGCTCGAAACTGCACTGCGTGATTTGCTCGTCGCACCAGACGCGCCTTCTATTTCAGATTTGATCTTGTGGCTTTTTTTTAAGTTTCTATCGAAAAGCGTTCATTCCTGAAACTGAAGAAAAACCGCCCAACAGGCGCTACATGGCCTTAGTGACGTAATTAGGGCCATCGAAGAACGTCAAGACAGGGAAAGAGAGAAAAATATTTTGAGGGAGTTTACAAGTTATCTGATGGGCATAGAGCAGTAAATTCTGGCTGAGGTACTTTGCGACCCTTTAAGCTAAGTACTGGGTGGTTTGAGACGACTACGTTCTGCAAGCATTTAATATTTCAAGAAAAGTTGAAAAAAGTGGTGCAGGGTGCGTTTAAATATGGCACAATTACTTGTGGCATGAGAAAACATCCCAAAAAAAGAGAATCTGGATCAGTTAAACCAGCCATGAAAAGCACTCACTTAGCTTTCGCACGTAAAGACAGAAGGCCTGGATCATGTGTAAGAAGGCAACTTACGCTAAGGGCATTCCGAATAAAATTAAAAAAAAACTGGGAGTTGGGGATTCCATTTGACCGGAAAGACTTCCAACACATCGACGATACAAATTACAGTGGAGGCACCACAGGGTTCTACAGAAAGGGAGTAGGAGAATATAATTGTGGACAATGTCAAATTTAAGGGCGACGACGGCAGCACGATCAACCGGGGTCCTGGGTTAAGAATTCTACTCACCGCGCGCGACGCTGCTACAATAAAAATATATTCATCCTTCATACCTCCACAATTACATGAAACGCGAACCCGAACTGCTGAGGCATATTCCGGCTATTTATATTGGACGTGTCAGCTTCTTTTTGGGGGGCGTATACAAACTGGCCTTGTTTAAGAAGTCCTTTTGGAACTTCAGCTGTTTTTGCGTACAAAAGAGGACATCTTGATCATTGGATAACCTAATTATATTTCCTACATCGCGCTCCCAAAAAATTTCGAAAACAGCGGCAGATTACACTAGTTCGCTGCCATGACGGCCCTTGTTACCAACGATGAAAACGCCCTGGTGAGCCTCACACTCCGATACACAGCCATATTGCAAGCGGAAAAAACGGCCAGAGCACTGGCAATCGCATACATAGACGCAGCTACCATCATCACAGATTCCCAAGGGACGTGTAGACCCTTCATCAACGGGAGACTATACTGCCGCACTGAAAGTCCTCCGACAATGGAAACCCCAGCGAACAGTCACCACCACTCGCCCCGGTCTCCGTGGGAACCTCGTCGCTTACAGTGGCTCCCGAACACTAGCACGCCGGCCCCACGGGACTATCAGCAGAGGGTGGACCAACCGCTACTTACATACCAGGCAATAAGCCAACACTATAGACTCTCTCTATAGGAGAACCCATCAGGCCACCCTTCTTTCACAAAAGAGCAAGAAACGGTGCTCGGACAGATACATACAAATACTTTTCCTCATACCACTTGTTTACACGCCATTTTTCCTACTCTTTACACCTCCACCTGGCCACACTGTAGAGAGGCTGCCACACTTTACCACATGGTGTGGGCCTGTCAACAGAACTCAGCAAATGAAACTAACCTCAACCCCAGGAACGAGCAATGGGAAAGAGAGCTGACCAGCTCTTGCCTTCAAGATCAGCTAGGGCTGGTGCATAGGGCGACTACGGCAGCATGATCAACCGGGGTCCTGGGCTACGAACTCTGCTCACCGTGCGCGATGCTGCTACAATGAAAGTATATTCCTCCTCCATATCTCCACACCAATATTAGACGCGAACCCGAACACAAATTTCGTGCGTTCGCTTTTCTGAGTGAGCTATTCTTGCCATTTCTTTCATAGAAACCTAATAAACCGTGGATAAATGAGAGCAGCCATTACAAGAACTTGAAGTTTGAACATGTACAAAAACAAATCCTGTTCTGTGCAAAAGCCCCAAAATCAAGAAAGTAGGGCCCCCAGCTCACAGTTTTGCCTTTGCGTCTCATCTATCCTGACTGTACCTTCAATAGAGCGTCAATCATTGCAACAGTCAAGATAAGCTTTAAAAGTGGAAGCACGGGAGGAATTACTTTTTGCACGCTTTATCGCCAGGACCTTGCTTATGCGTTCCATGAGTGTGCGCATGTATGCGCGAGTTAGCGTTCCCGTACATGCGTGTATGTGTCCATTTGGATTACTCAGGAAATTCGAGCACCATTCCCAGCACGCTTCTCTGTACCTGAAGAATCTGCTGTCCCATACATAATGCTAATTACGAACTGAACTGAATCTCCTGTGAGAGCAGTGTGCTGCCCTTGGACGTTATGGTGTCCGAAATCTGCGTGTGCGGCATAGGCGAACGGCCGGTTCTCCTTCATGTCAAGGTGATCAGAAAGCAGCGGTTTCTTAGAGCGAGAGAGAAATAGCACGCGGCTAGCGTGGACAGACGATGTTTTTACGTCCGGCCAGCACGAAGGATCTATTTCACTTTGAAGCCAAAGAGGCATCGAGGCTCGCGTTTCGAAAGGCTTTTACATTAAGTATGATATGGCTGAATTATTAAAGTAAGTTGACCTCTCAATTTATATTCGATTGAAAGGAACTATTCACGCAAGGGTCGATTTGTTGCAGAAGGGTTTGTTTTACCGGGATTCGCATCATATATCATTTGCCTTTAGGTACTTGCTTGCCCTTATAAAAATGCCTTATATGTACTTCAATGAAAACAGCGATATGTGGCGAAATAAGGACTTGAGCAAATGTGGCCGTATATGACTATGCCCTATATGTCCTTATATGCCCAAATCTTGATGTGGCCATGCATGGGCAAGGCCATATATGGCTGCCTAAAATTATATATGGCAATATATCGATCTAGCCAATGACCACGTGGACGACATGTATAATGGACGACACTTTACAGCTGCATCAAGGGTGACTCACTTGTTAAGATTCCTATGGGACTTGCTACTTCAGGACCTATACGAACCTATATGGTGAACCTATACCAAACGTTTTGCAGATCCGTGAAAAGGATCTAAACGACCTTGTAAGCTTATTTTGGGAATATGTCGCTTCTGTACTGAATTAAACAGATAAACCTCTCACTTTCTTGGCACCTAGTGCCATTTAGTGAAAACTAGATAAACCAAAATGTGTCTCTTGTTTACTTTCTATTTCAGTAAAGAAAGCATATATTTCTAAAAAAAGCAAACTGGGCATTAGGAACATTTCTATTTACCTGCAAAGCTTTTCGTATCGGTGTACTATGCTTTTTAAGCGCGTGGGTCATGAATTAGTAAGTCCCATAGTAATATGATCACGTGAGTGCCCCTTAACACTGAATCCCGACTGCTGACAAACACCTCATCGCTTACCATCCACATTTTATTACCAAGGCTGCTGGGCCTGACTATTTTTCAGGTAATTGTCGACTTGTATACTTGCAAAACGATCACAACTTTAATTGTTGTTTTGCAGCAACCCGTTTTGAACAGAAATTTCTTGAATTCGAAAAACAAAGGTTCGCTGTCATGGTTTTTTTTTAGGTCGAAGGACATTTTTTTTTACATTTGGTGAAAAGAGGTTTTTTTTATGCAATACCTGGATTGAGATTTGCAGGTAAAACAAAGGCCAAGACATTTCGACTAACAACTAACTGAGCCATTGTACAACAGGATAAGTAATAAACTTTTGGCACTGCAAATTAGGCAAGACAAGCTTCAACAAAATTGATCGGATGTCGATTTAAGAAAAGATTGTTTTTGGCATACTTTACAAAAACTCCGTCCCTATCAAGCAGGACAAAATCATTCTACAGCGCAGAAGAAGCTATTCTAACCCTCCAGACGCACGCGTTTGCAGGACTCTGCAGTTTATGCTACTTGTACTTGTCCATCTAAAAGCGAAAGTAACAGCTCGCGAAGAACATAAACCCATGTTATCCACAGAAATATTTTAGTGCTAACGCCTAATGATACAACCCCAGGTAGAAATCACTGAACAATAACAAAAGCTCCCTTGCAAAACACGTATTTTTGGTCGGAAAGAACGCGGCGATCGTACTAACACAGACCGGTCTTACTGCGGTCGACTAATAACGCGCACATAATTTGGCGTATTTAGTAATTGGGTCACTGTACGAACAGTTGGTACGTTATCCTTCTCGCATTTTTTCCTCTCCCGCGTGCGATCTTGGCAGCAAAAATGACGGTTAGCTGAATCCTTTGCTATGCACATGCTGGTTGACGAGCGGCTCGTAGAACGAGCCTCTTACAGAGTGTTCCCTTGGGCACCTTCAAAGTCCTGTCCGCTCTTATCACAACTACAGGGTACTTGCTTGGTCAGGTGATTTTTCAAATGCTGCATACAAGCTTGGCAGAGTAGTGAATTAAGAGCTAAAGGTGTATAACACAAACGGTGCGACGGGTACAATCTCCAGTGAAACACTTAAGGAACATCTTTTGCCTTTTATTCTCTTTCGCTAGGGCAGGTTGGGCAGTGCACAATATAGGCATCAATAACCGGTGATGCTAATTGCATTTCAAACAATTTGACGGCATTTTTAAACAGTCCCCCCAATTTTGGGGACTTTGGTTACAAAGTACGCGCTCTTCTACCTCACAAAATCGGCCTCCGAGAGCGCAAACTTACATTTTGGTCGGCTGCCCTCCGGACGACATGACCTTGAGCCAGGGCAGCGATCACTGTGCATAAGATAAGAATCTATTTGTCGACGGGCGATTATCGCAATCCGCGCGCAGTATCAGCAGGAATCACGCGGCGAGGATCGCGGGACAAAAGTACTCACCCTTGCGATCATCCTTGCCTGGCCAGCCGCGAATATCCCCAAACGAACGAGGATCATCGACGGATGTCGCGGTCCGCTCAAAATACCACAGCGGAGGTGGCACACACCGTGTTCATTCGCACCTCAACGATCGTGCTGGCATATCGTGAAGACGCCGCCGGCACAAGCCGATACACTCGACTTGGAGAGGGAACGGGAGAAGGGAGGAGGGGGGGATGCGTGCATCAGCTCTAGTCAACCGAGGCGAAGGCAAGAATATAAAAAAAAGGGGAATTGTTTAGACTTTTCTTGCTCGCAATGTGGGGCACTGGCTTCTTCGTCCCGTCCTTGGATGAATGCGCCGAAATTCTTTTCTCTACACCTGACGGGAGACGGCCCCAGAGCGCATTGCCCGTCCTTGGCTCAATGGCGATTTTTTTTCCAGGTGAACAGCATGTATCACCTGCTTCGGGACAATACTTCCATGTGCTAGCGATGTGGCATTTCTTGCTCTCGACTCGTGCGGAGGAGGCATCTTCCTTTAGGTCGCATTCCGAGGGACTGGAACTTCGGATAAGGCGCCGGCGTGTTCATTAGACTTTCAAATTAGCGCGCTGGTTGGATCGTTGAGCGTCTCGACCAATCAACACCAAAAAGAAAAAGTTAAGAAGGAGCGGGGCTTCAAACTGGGCGAGCGTGCGGCCAAGAAATATTAATTGGCTCTCGGCGCGCGCCTTTAGTATTCGATCGGACTACCGACGATCCCTATCGAGGACAAGGCACGCAATGGAAGACGAGAAGGGAATAACAAGACGCACTTTTCACTGAGACGCTCTTTGACTATTTAGAGGACAATTTGCAGCACAAAGCCGAGATATGAGTTAAGAAACGCAAGGCACAAGTTTAATGTCTCAATTACACAGAGGAAATGCAGATTGATGCCGTACGGGGACGACAATACGCATCGGCTGGGGGAAACCTCTGCCGCCAGTAACAACTTTTCACATCATCAGAGGTGCACCAGCCTAGTTGCGGACAACTTCACATCAGCCCCAAAACAGTTTTGTTAACTTTCTCTTAACATAAGCCTAACAGCGTAAGTTGATGGTCATTACGCGATATACACTCAATTCGAATTGGTCACTATAGCCCTCACCCTAAGTACACCTCAAACTTGCCCCCGACTTGGTAAAGTTACAGCGCAATAAAAACACGCACAAGGACAAGTAAGGGAAATGCGCAGAATGTATGTTCCCTTACTTGTCATTTACTTCTCCCTTACTTGTCCTTGTGTGTGTTTTTTTATTGCGCTGTAAATTTAACATATTGAAACAACTAGACCAGACGTTAACCTTGCCCTCGACCTCACCTCGGCGTCTTCGTAGTTACACATCAGCAATATTTCGGCACATTTGGAAACACACCAGGACCAGGTACATTTGTGATGCCAGCGTTCTAATCCTCGCTATTTCTTTACTAATGACTAGTTATACCCATGTAGGTGCACTGGGGAGAGCATCTGACTTTTTCTTGATTCTAGCAATAATTTTTGAATCTCACAGGGCGGCAAACTTGTCTTTGTGAAAAAAAAAAAAAAAAAACCTGCTTTCAAGAAATTAGCCGAATGGGATCGGTGCACCATGCATTTCGGTATAAAAATACTCGTCATTGCCTTTGCACCTGAAAATTACAATTAATTCATCGACTAATGCTTGCACAGTTGGCACACCCTCTATAAAAGTGGTTTGTAATAAATCCGCCAGTAACCAGTCTAATTAAAAAAACTGCATATGCAAGAAAAAGATGCGTATTATACAATACTGAGAGCCTTGTATCAAGAGTTAGTGCGACCATAGCTTCAACACTATTTATTTATATGATAGGCTAGATAATTACAAGAGAAGGGAAATTTCATTTCCTTCCTAAGTACAATAATGCACGTTTTAAAAATCTAGTGCTATTAAGGGCCTCGATTGAAGTCGGAACCTTCCTCAAGCTCCGACTTTACTTCGGCGTCACTTAAGTGATAATGAAGTTCGAGTTGATTTAAGCTTGAGGTCAACCCCACAAGGTCACAGCAGTGTGAACAAAGGGACTGGGGCACCATAATTATTTAGTAACCAGGGGGATAAGTTATCTGCAAGATTCTGTTTTCTTTTACGGGTGTGTTGTGCGCACGTTTCATAAAGTAGCATACACCATTCAAGAACTCGTCTTCCTTAATTCTGCCTGCGTAAACAAGCTTTGTACGCGGCGTCTGACGTCAGATAGCATGCATCGTTCTTTCTTAGCGACAACCAAATCGAGCAGGTTTGCTATAAGCGAGGCAGTTTCTGTCGCAAAAGCGTCCGTTTTCCCTATAAGGGCAACTGTATTTCGGGAGAGTGAGTGAGTGAGTGAGTGAGTGAGTGAGTGAGTGAGTGAGTGAGTGAGTGAGTGAGTGAGTGAGTGAGTGAGTGAGTGAGTGAGTGAGTGAGTGAGTGAGTGAGTGAGTGAGTGAGTGAGTGAGTGAGTGAGTGAGTGAGTGAGTGAGTGAGTGAGTGAGTGAGTGAGTGAGCGAGTGAGTGAGTGAGTGAGTGAGTGAGTGAAAAATGTTTTATTGAACCAGTGAAGTGGGAGTATGAGCATTATGCAAGAATACTGGAGGATATCTACAATGGGTCCCCAGCTACCATCATCCTCCATAAGGAGAGCAGTAAAAAACCTATAAGGAAGGGCGTCAGACATGGAGACACAATCTCCCGAATGTTATTCACAGCATGTTTATAAGAAGTATTCAGAACGTTGGATTGGGAACAGGGGGGAGTAAGGGTTAATGGAGAATACCTGAGTAACCTCAGATTTGTTGATGACGTTGCCTTAATAAATAACTCGGGGGAGGAATTGCAAAGCATGCTTACCGCACTGGACAGAGTAAAACCGTGGGCCTGAAAATTAATATGCAGAAAACTAAAGTAATTATCAATAACCTCGGGACAGCTGTTTGAGATAGGTGGCGAGGCCGTGGTACTAAGCGAATATATCTACCTAGGCCAAGTTGTCACCCCGGATCCCAACCATGAGGCAGAGATAATTCCAAGGATAACAATAGGGGGGAGTGCATTCGGCAGGCATTCTCAGATAATGAATGACAGCCTACCATTGTCTCTTAAGAAGAAAGTGTATGACAGCTGCATCTTACCGGTACTCACCTACGGGGCAGAACCTTGGAGGCTCACTAAGAGGGTTCAACTTAAATTGAGTACGACTTAGCGCGCAATGGAACGGAAGATGATAAATGTAACATTAAGGGACAAGAAGAGAGCGGAGTTGGTCAGGGAACTTACGCGTGTTAAGGACATATTAGTAGAAATTAAGAAGAAGAAATGGATGTGAGAAGGGTATGTAATGCGAAGGCAAGATAACGTTGGTCATAACAGAGTGGATAACAGAGTGGATCCCTTGAGAGAAGGCAAGCGTTGCAGGGGGCGGCAGAGAGTTGGATGGGCAGATGAGATCATGAAGTTTGCGGGGATAAATTGGTCGCAGTTAGCGCAGGACCGGGGTAATTGGAGATTAATGGTAGAGGCCTTTGCCCTTCAGTGGGCGTAGATAGGCTGGGGATGGTGATAATGATGATGAAGTGGGAGTGGTTCTCTGTTCCAGGAAGCCATGTCATGAGCCGGCAGCCTTTGCTCTGGAGGCCAAAAGTGACTGGACATCCAAATCGCTCCTGATCACCAAGTTCTCCAGCAGCTCAAGGGTGGGAAGAGGGGATGGAAGAGGGGGGAGGTTGGGGTAGTGCTTCCACTCTAATATGATATGACGAAGAGTGCCGTGTTGTAAACAGAATTCGCATTCAGCAGTAGAATTGCGTTGGGAACATGCGATAGAGGTGGACTGGGTGAGGGAACGTATTTCTCTGCAGTCGGCGAAGTAGTGAGTCTTCTCTTGAGAGTTTAGGATATTGAGGGGGAGGTGCTGTCGTTCGGACCGGAAATATTGAGTGATATCTTGAAAAGTAACTAGAGGGACGGACGGTGCGGTATCCTCAGTAGCCTGGAGGGACAGGGCTCAGGCTTGGTGGTGAGCAAAGTGAGCCCGTCAGTGAGGTATGGCCGGAAGTCCAGAAGAGGGTGATTTTCCGGCAGGGTTGATGCTGCGACAGTTGTTTCAAAGTTGAGTGGGTCACCCACCCGGCCAGGAAGCTTCTGCAGGCTGCTTGAGAATCTGTCATGATGACGGGTTTCTTCGTATGAATGACGGCTAATGGGGAGGCAAACTCTTCGGTCATCCATGTTGACGACGTCTCGATTGTTGCAGAAGTTACTAGGGTGGTCTTGGTGGTAACTACGGCTACTTGATGCTGTCCGTTGGGATAGGTGCTGGCGTCCGTATAGAAGGCATCTGCACGCTTTCCGTAGATGGCCTCGTGCTCTTGGCTTCGCGCTTTTGTGCGGCCGGGACGTAGGTCAGGGTGCATATTTTTTGGCAAGGGTCGGACCCGGATAACACTGCTCCAGTAATGATGGAGGGGCTGAGAGGCAGTGGGCTGACATTGGACGTAAAGCTTTTTTAGGAGGGCCAGGCCCACAGGTGTTTGGGGGAGACGACGGTGTTGACTGAATAAATGGGCTTAAATAAATTCTTACACCATGTTGTGGAGGCCCAGTTGTAAAACACGGGTCGTGTAGGTGTTCATAGGAAGATTCAGCAATTGTTTTAATGCTTTAAGTATAAACCGGTCAATGGTGTTTGTGTCACTTTTGGTGTCTGGTCAATGGTGTCTGTGTCACCCTACCTTATCCTCAGTTTTGGTGAGTATAAGGTATGGTGTGTCATACGCGACACGTGAGATAAGGGGAGCTTGGATCAGTCGGACTATGTCTTTTCCCTTCATGCCATTGCGGTGGTTAGAAACGCGTCGAACCATGTTAGAGACTTGGTTAAAAGCCTTGGAAATTTTAGATAAAGTCTCATTGTTCGGTGTATTGGCTGGTGGGGGAGGCCTAAAATCTTAAATGAGGTGCTGGGTCTGCCATGTACGAACATGAGCTCCTGTTCAACATACTGGTCTTCAAAGTACGCTTCGATCAGTGCCCGGCACTTTTTTACGATAAAACATGAGTGAAGCCTAGGAAACATTCCTTCAGGGCATTCAAAGACTGAGCTTAACCGCACGAAGTGTGTGTTCCAAAAGTATCTAGCATATTCCATGCATGCAGCGTCATAGAAATCTGAGCATATTAAACCTTCCATACAATTTCTTGCGTACTTTTACTGTGAAGCTATACACGTCGAACGACAAGCAACCACCTCTTGACTTCACGATCTGACCAGCGCAGACAGGGGGAAGAATATAACAATATTCATGCCCGAAGATGTTACAGCTTTCTTTACACGTGGGTCTGGCTTGGTCTTCCCGCCGCAAGTAGTTGTCCATAGAAAGAACGGTGGATGTTCTGCAGCCAATAGCTTCCGATAGTTATTCGGAGACAAGATGCCTGAAGCTCTTATATTTATTTATTAACACGAAAGTGTTTTATGCCTGCGTACACAAACCTCACCGACGTCCTATCCGTCATGGAAATGACATCAACCGAAAAAGTTCCATTCACGCGGCGCCGCGAGGATTCGAGCCCAAAATGAGTAAGGCCGCAACGGGAGGTGCGGAGCGTTCTGACAACTGAGCCATGAAGTCATGCCCTGATAGCTGTACGAACGAGCTTTATGTCCTTCCATCTAACTTTTCCATTCAGATGGTGCTGCCTTCTAGGAGAGGTAAAGCGAAGTAGTGCGTCATGATGCTAATGAGCGTCGATAGTTGACGCCTCGATGGGGCAGCGTATAGCAGCGGACGCTGCTGTGTTTATCCGTCCGCCGCCGAAGTGGAACGCCGCTGAGCTGCTCAGCTTGTGGAACGCCCTCCGCCACGTTTCTCAACCCGAGCTGCGGCAGTGCAAGGATATAGCTACGGCATTGCATTCAGGAGCAGTTCAGGCCAGGAAGGCACAAACCAAGGCAATGGCTATTCCGTCGAAGAAATCGAGGCCACTGCAATAGCTTGGGCAGCCGCCTGCACTGCGACACAGCACACTCTTACCAACATATACACTGACTGCAAGAAAGTCTGCACCCTTCTAACACAAGGCTTCATTCCCAAACCGGCTTTGGAAGAGCTTAAACAACTTAAAGGCACGATAAGGGTACACTGGGTACCGGGACACACAGGTTTGGCAGGAAACGAAAGAGCAAACCTGCTCCCCCGCGAAGCGCTTCTCCGGGCACCTGCCAACTGTGGTCAAACACAACAGCCCGTGACACCGCCAAAACTGCAGCTTAAAGAATACGCAGACATCAAACGCAAATTCACTCCTCCACAATTGTCCAGGCAACAGCAAACCACCATAAGGCTGACGCAAACGCTACTCACACATGTACAAAGTATACATGTACAAAGGCTGTATGAACACTTCCCCGCCAGAGTGTGATGAATGCCACGTACCGATCAATCAAGAGCACATGTTATGGCTATGCCCCAAGGTAGATAGAAGCAGTATCCGCAGGGAGTGGCTGACTCAACCGGCCACGCTAGAGCAGCAGCTATCGTTGGCAAGCTTTGTCCAAAAGACCATAGACACGCCTTCCCGGCTAGACCCCTGCAAGACCAACTAACGAGAAATTCCAGAGGCCCCCTGGAATGAGGAGGCCTTAGCCTAAAGGGCAAATAAAATTTTCTCTCTCTCTCTCTCTCTCTCTCTCTCTCTCTCTCTCTCTCTAAACCCGAGCTCGTCAGAACGCAAGCGTCTGGCGTACACGACACAGAGCAGGACCAACGTGGTCGCACCAGGACGTCGCTCGCCAAGCACATTCACACAACCGCTGCCGAGCCGCAAATCATGCTCCTTTCGCTGTAGCTGACCGTGACTTCACCAAAAGATTTGCTGACAACCCGTTGGGTTTCATTCGCACGGCTTTTGCGAGTGCCTGGGGTTTCAATCCGATTTGCGCAATGCTCCGGCACGTGTAATCCAGCGTCTAATGTTGATATGTCTAACGGTGCCATACCGACGAAGTATAAATAGCAATGTGCAAGTTCATATCGATGCACAATAAACATTCAAATGCTCCTGTGAAGGCTAATTTCACTTTTGTGTTTTGCCGATTAAAATAAAAGAAGGATCAACCACATCTTTATTTATTTATTTATTTATTTATTTATTTATTTATTTATTTATTTATTTATTTATTTATTTATTTATTTATTTATTTATTTATTTATTTATATGTTTACAGCTAAACTGGATGTAACGAAGTTGGCCAAAGTACGCACTTTTTTGTTACACGCTAGTTTTCGTTACCTGCGGGTATCAAGTTTAAGGATCACGTAAAGGAGGCAGAAACAAACCCAAAATGCTTGACATTAGTGACGGCAAACTTATTCAAGGCCGTATTTCACAGGGAAAAACTGCATGAGTTGCGCCTGCTGCTTTCTCGCGAGCTTAGGCACTACACGGCGCTCCATAGAAGCAAGTTCACTTACCTCCGTATTCAGAAACGCAACTTAAGTATCAATTTTGTCTTCTGGCACTTTTCGGTGCCTTACCGCGTTCCAAGGACCAAACGTGTGCTGAAGCCCAAAGGGCACCTTTTCGCGAACTTGATTCTCTTTTCTGCACTAAAAATCGTTGGGAGGGTGCTAGCTGGGAAACTCAGCGGGGCGTCGACATTCTTGTTTCTACCCGACGTTCGCGGCATTTAAAATTGCGAGCTTGTCTTGAAAAGGCTAAACTTTTTTTGTTTTCTGGCAGTAGAGCTCATCACCGACGAACCGATACCACAGATAGCAGTGAAGGCGTGCGAGCACACCCCGGCATGACGGCCCCGCGCCTTTTTTTATTATTATTATTTGTGATTGAATCCCCGTTGGCATAAAAATGGCTTATTTACAAGTAGAGATGGGCACCCGTCTATCGAAGGAAGTCAAGAAGGGAGCGGGGATGGGGTCCCCAGGGCCACCGCTGGAGGTCGGGGGGTTTTCCAGCATGGAGGCCTGTGCCTCTCAGGTGTCGCTTTCTGACTGAGTCCAGTGAAGGACACGCCCATGTTAGATGATCCTCATCAGCTTGTTTGGCAGGAGCTGTGCAGAAGGGGCAGGTGTACCTGAAAATTTCAATCTCTAACCGCCACCTCAGTCCGACGTAGAAGCACACTGTATTTTGCGGTGAGGTCGAAAAAAAAAGTGAAGCGTAGTCCCTTTCGCCAGCTGGTGCGGTGTCGTGCTACACGAGCAACGCAAGAAGTGTATGTTACGTTATCCACGGGATGGCTCAAGTCGCTCCATTCATCGTCATTGTCAGGACGAATTTCGTTTTTAGGCAATTCTAGACGTTTTCGTATCTGCTGGCTCCTGACAGTATTGTTAGTGCTTACTTGATAAGTTCATTTCTCCGGTCGATTTTTTCAGTAAAAGAGCAAAAAACAATGACTGCTCAGCTAACCGACTTCGTTGCTTCAAGGTTAACCGCTGCAGCGCCTTCGTTATATAGAGGTCGCCAACACATGTGCTTAAATAAAAGGGGGGGGGGGGACGTGAAATTGCAAAACTTCGTTAAATCCATGAATTCGTTATATACAGGTTCATTACATCCAGGTTTAACTGTACACTGATTCATTTATTTATTTTTTTCTCGCGGTCCGCAGAGGTTGCAGAGAGGAAAAAAAGGGGACAGGGGATACAGAAGAAATTGTTCACAGCATTCTTGCTGGGGACAGTGTCAGTTATAACAGCGGTTGAAGCGGAAAGCTGGTTCTAATCATTGTTGTGAGAAGCAAGCAGGCGTCGAAATAAGCATCTGTACGGCTTCACGGGATTTCAAGCTTTTATTAATGACCGATGCGAGATGATTACTGGTGGGAAAATAGCTTAATAAAAATTCTCGACATCCAGGCAGTATGTTTTTCTCTGCTTTCTTTCAGTTCAAAGAATAAACATAGTTAAATGCGGGAAATTCGTGAGCTGTGCCTTCCGTGGCGTTCTTGACTGGTTGTCTTGCTTTCTGTGTTTATTCTAGGAGCCCTAATAACCAAATTATGATGCAGTACACGCATAAAGGGCCTCGTTCCTGGCCGCCCTGGTTCCATAGGTAGCATAAGGATGTCATCCGCACGTGATGCAGCTCCTGACACGTTGTAGGGGCTCTTGATTCGAGGCTCTGGGGTTAAAATTAACTTCCCCCTCACCTCTAGTGGTAGGAACGGCGTTGGCTGCAGCGCCCAAGCGTAGAAAACGATTACATTCACATAATTACACGTGCAAGTAGAGGAAAGCGCAGCCTCTCCGCTAGACCAGTATAGCATACGAATATTCGGGAAGTCACCGCCAGACCAGTTGGTATAGCGTGCGACATGTATTCGGGAAGGCTAGAGGTCGATTCTCACCCGCTTTCTTTTATTTCAAAGAGCAGGTGTAGTTCAACACGACAAAATTGATGAACTCCTTCCCTTGTGCCTCCCTTGGCGTTCCTGACTGGTTGCTTTGCTTTATGTGTTGATTGGAAATCACCCAACAGCGATTCTGTGGCATTATAGAGGTCATAGGTTTCAAAAGATCGATAAGCTTGACCAGTTTCGCAGTTGCCTTCTTGGCCGGCTTCTCGTCTGAGAGAGCAACTGACGTGAATGAAACTTGCAGTCCTTTAATAGCTCCGTCCTCAGTCTGCTGTGTACTTGGAGTATAGGCAGCGGTTGAAATTTCTCGCGACTCGGTTCAGCATTTTTTTATGGCGTGCTTCCATGATGGCGAGGGCACGTCTGAAGACTAGTCGTTCTCCTTCCACTCCTCGTGGTGCTCGCTGCGGTATTTTGGTGATGACTTGGTGTCAGACCATTTTCTAGAGCTTATCGCGTCATCGTGTGTGGGATCTGCTTTGGGGCCTCTCTTGCCGGTATGAGATGCAAACTCATCCGCTTGGCTGGGTTCTCTATTCCCCTTCTTGCCTTTCATATGAGAACGTTCGAAGTACCGCATTTTTGATCCCGCGTGTTCATCATCCGGCTGCATCTCAATAGAAATGGAATGAAACGTGCCCGTCGTCCGTGAGAATGTGAAGTCAGACGCTTTACAAGAATTTTCGCTTTCCCGTTCAGCAGATGCAATGTTTGTCGGCGTGCTCGGGCTGATCATTCAGAGGGAATACTGATACTCTTCTTGCTCTGCTCCCTTTTGCTTCACTAATTAATTAGCAGTTATTTCGCTTTGCTACCCAACCATGTTCCACTCCATTTTGCTACTATAACATGTTCTGGATCATTAAAAATACATCGTTTAAAATGAAAGCCTTGTATATCAATGTTTCATGCAACGTGTGAGGTTCACAAAAGCATACAGAAAATCGGAGGGCGGGTCGGGGAGCACGCACCGCGAAATGGAAACAGCGATGGCGGAGGAGGGCTGTGAAACTGGTAGAGGGAACGTGTGCCGGGAAAGGGAAACAGCAGCGCTGGAGAGGGGGTTCTGGGATAGGAAACGGACTATCGGACGTTCTGTATGCGCCCTGTTTGAGTGGCTCCGTTGACTCAGTATACTCAGAGATTTAGTCCGCGACGCTATGGTTGACGTCGATCTAGTCCGCAGTGGCGCACGGGAAAGACAGAGAAAGTACGCCACAGCAGATGAGGCTAGGGCAGCTCAAAACGCCGCTCGTCGTAACCCCCGTCGGGAGGAAGCGGCCATGGATATGAAGCTTCGTCAGCGGCCCGACGAGAGCAACATAAAACTTCAACGACAGATCAACATAAGGTTCTACGAGACTTTCGACTTCATTTACCTAGAAAGTTCTCAAAAGGTCCTGTAATATTATTTTATTTTGATCGGTACCATTAGATTTCGATCAGTTTGAGATAAAAAAACTGCAGTACTCCAGTGGTTTGAAGAACTGTGTATACTGTGTTGTTCTCGAAACCGTAACTGCATTTTTCAATAATCAGATGCCAAGGAACGCGCACCACACGCATACGAATGGCGTAGAAATGTATTTTATGCTCGAAGTGATCTGGAATCCGCTTAGGCTTTTTTCTTTCTCAGCAATTAGATGCAGCCGCAAGCTTTTGACAGCAGCGAGAGCGATTTGTTCTGCAAACTGCACGCTTTACGCTCGCTCGGGTAAAGGACGAACTCGTAAAACACCAAACTGGTACAGCCCCGCTGTTCACGCCGCTTGGGGAACGGGCAATGAGAGCAAAGGACTTGCACGCCGTCCAAAGCATTGCCTATTCATGCGGCGATGTAGTGCCGACCTTAGGGGATCGTAAAAGCGGATTCAGACGACATTAATCGCAGTCACCATCGCTACGTTGGACCTGTCTGGTGACTGCGTAATTGAGCGGGTTGTGTGTACGGGGAGGTTGAAATTATCATGTACTGAAGTAACATTACATGCGAAAGACCAGATTTTTTGACGAGATTACGCCCAGTACATCTCCCAATTTCATCTGAATGACGCGAAGCATTGGAAAAATCCCACCTCGAGAACTACGATCACGGCCGACAGCCTGAAGTGGCCTTGCTGCTGTCGAGATACGGGGTTCGTGTTACTTAAAATACCTAGACATTTGTGGGATGGAAAAAAAACGAGATTTGAGTCTCTTATGCGTAAAACACAGTGGGTGAAAAGCACAAAAAAGCACCGCCGTAGAAAAAACGTTTAATTCTTCCTTTTGTCTTCCGCCGAGCATTTGCATGCATCCCATGCCTGACTCTCGGTCGCGCACTTAAATTTTTACGTCCTTCTTTTCCTTTCGCGTATACCTCCTCGCTTTAAAGCGCTTTCCTGCCTTTTTTGTCGGCTACGAAACCAGCTTGTAACCTTTATAGGCGGAAAATTGCCATCATATCACACAAACATCCTCCTCCCCTACTTTGTCCAAAGATTTCAACCCGGTACAGACGAAGTTAATTCCGTCACACTAATCTTCTGAGTGCAGCGACAACTAAATGAAGTTTATCATATCTCTGTCACTCAATTATCCTTTGTGAAGCGGGTGCCGACAGAAGGCCAAGTGGAGTCTCTACTACAGTGTCACCACCTACGAGTCACCTGGTATCGTGGCTACGGTTTGCCCCGCACGGCCAGCGAAGATGGTCGCCCCATGGTTAACGAGGCTAAGCCACGTGTGCGAGCTGGGCATCTGGGCCTTAGAGGAACCCACAAGGCCAGACAATATGCAGGCCTCACTATGCAGTGTAATCAATGCATACAACAACAGGCATTTACAGATTGAATCCCACCCACCAATAATGTGTGTGAATCGCCCATCGATACACTAACCGCGTATTGACGCACTCTAACACAATTGGCGCTTAGCTCGACCTGCCCATTACTATAAGCCCTCGCATAACTTTCAAGCAATATATATTAACATTTTTAATTTCCGATGAACAAACCAGAATGTGACAAAATAAGAAATAGGGCATAAATTCCGGCAGTGTCCATGTGGCTCCAGTCTGCGATAACTTGGACCCCTCATATGCGGCGTGACATTACGAGCGCTAAGGCACGTTCCGACTTGAGAATCTCAAACATCGCATCACGCATCGTCACTGCTTTACGGCCGTCGCAGAGGCCGCGCGACGGTCGCAAGGCCATGACATGCGTGAAACGACCGCTCTTGCCCAGCTGCGTCCATCGGAAGCAAGCTAGCCAATCCAGGCGGCCGAGTAGGCTGACGGAAGGCGTTAACCCAAACTAAGCCCCTGTTTCTACTTGTTCTTGTCGCGCTAGTGCAACATACTTTTAAAGCGAAGCTGTAGATGTCTTGGTTTCCCTATATATATCGCACGCCCTGTATCCCGAGCCAAGCGCTCCCTCCAGAGAGCAAGTCTGAAATGCTCTGTTGCTCTCAACATAATGCAGTTATCTTGAAAAAAATCGGCTGAAATTGGCCGCTAAGACATTTATTTATTTATTTATTTATTTATTTATTTATTTATTTATTTATTTATTTATTTATTTATTTATTTATTTATTTATTTATTTATTTATTTATTTATTTATTTAAAGACATACTGCGGACGGTTTTTCTCCTTCATAGCAGTAGAGGGTTACATCATGTTTCTAACACAAATGTCAAACCTTTCAGATGTTGTAGCGTGCACGCAGTCGGAAGACAGTGAATTCCACACGTCCATAGTTCGTACAAAAAAATGAGTACTTAAATGTGTTATTTTAAGGAACATACGGTCTAACATTTTATGAGTGATTTAACCTTGCTGATCGCTGGGGAGGTGGCAGATGATACAAATCTTTGTTTAAACCAGATTCGTTATGATACTTTAACCTTGCAATTGTCCGCCCGGTTTCAAGCGATTCAAGCCCACATTTCCTTATCATTTCTGAGACTGAAGAGAGGCGCCTGAAGTCGGAAAAAATTAATCTGGCGCTTAGTCGCTGGATCCTCTCCACTTTCTCTATATCTTTCTTCAAGTATGGATCCCACACCATTGACGCATATTCCATCACTGGTCGAATGAATGTTTTGTCGGCTAAAAGTCTTACTGTCCAATCACACGCCCCGAGTATTCTCCTTAAGAAACACAGCTTTTTGTAGGCTTTGGCGCAACATTTATCTATGTGGGTGTCCCAATTAAGGTTTCGTATTGTCAAACCCAAGTATTTCACGTCGTTCACGTCCTTCATAAATTGGCCGCTAAGACTCTATCATGACACTAAATTTCATACTTGTCTTAATTATTCACTTCACTAAACGTTACAGAATTCCGTCTGGTGTCAATACAAGGCCGTCTACGGAGGGAGTAAGGTTACAGAAAACTATCCGGAAACCAATCACCTGACAATCAGCCGCTAAGACGGCTCTAACTTTATCCCGAGTTTCATCTACTTAGCTGACAGTAAAGTTGTAAATACTGCGCAATTTCCGTCCGCTGTCAATACGTATGTGCTACGACGGAAGGGAAACGGACAGACAACCCCGTGTTTGTCCGTTAGAATAACACTCTAGCCCTTCCAAGTTTGATTCAGCGAACCATCTCGGAAGTATGCTCAATCACAAATTGTAAACTAACGTGCTTTGTTTCGTGGACTCCTTGGAATGCATCCAGCTTCGCTGCTCACCCTCCAACACGGGGTGGAAGGGCACTGAATTTTCAACCGCACAGCTGTTCAAATTTCAGCTTGGTCCGGTGGAGTTGGCAAAAAAAAATACCGAGAAAAAATACCGAGCGCACGTGAACGTGCGCGTCGTGGGGAGTGCCAAGAGTCACCCAGATATGCACGTGGGCTCGCGCCACGTGAGGACCTCGCAAAAAAATACCAGAAAAAGTTAGTGCCATCCCACTCCGTGACGAAGAATGACCTGAGAAGCTGGATGCAGTACACGGCGTGCACGAACCAAGCAGGTTTGTTTGTAATTTGCTATTGAGCGTACTTCCTAGACAATTAGCTGAATGGAATTTGGAAGGACTAGAGCTTTATTCTAGCGGACAAACATGGAGCTTTCTGTTTCCCTCCCGCGTCGTAGACATCTCACTGTCTGTGTAAAACCCCAACCCAATCCACTCGACCATTGAGGACACCGGACAGGTCGCGTTGAGCCGTTTGACCTCCACATTAAAACCTCCCGCCAGCACAACGGGCATGTCACCTGCAAGGGCATGAAACCTATAGGTTGTATTCATTGGCGTGGCACGCATGCGGGCAACCATGTGTGCGCGCCCTCACTAGTTACGTCGGGCTCCGCGAGATGGCGGTACTTGTCCGTGCTAAGCACGCGACGTGTTTGATGTTCCAGATTGTGCCCCACCGAACGCAAAGTAATGCCTCGACTCGAGTGTGAGTGCGATTATTAACATACCTGTTGACATCATTGTTGAGAATTCTGTTGAGACGGGACAGACGACGCGCGCCGGGGTTTTATTTTCCTGCGAGGCGCGGGCGCAGTAGCACAAGCCGCGCCATGACTGACACGGACATGGCCGTTTTTAGTATTGCCGAGCGAAGAAATTGACAGCTAACTTTTCTGTGAATACTATCTATAGCTGCGCGTGCATGCCCCACCCCCCTACCTCTACTCCCAACCCGAGCTTTCATAAACCGGCAACCAATTATGTGCGCATGCTTAGAAGTGCCAGGAGCCATCGAAAATATCGCTCTGAAAGTCCTTAGCCTCAACAAGTAATATTGGCTCACGTCGGCGGTCCAAACGGGCGAGTTGCTGTTCATCCAGGATGGATTCGCAGCTACTCAACGAGCTGGAACTTAAGGCGGGGACAGGGGCGGGCAGCGGCTTACCGTTGTTTTCGCGCCCATTCGGGCTTCTGTTCGGGCCGATGCTGCTTTGATTCCCGCTTTTTTTCGTCCAAGCAAACGACATGCGACCGCCCAACAGCGAATTAAAACCTGGATGGCCAATGCCAATGGATGGCAAGCTTTAATCTAGCGGACAAATATGCGACAGCACGTTTCCCTTCTTCGTCATAGGCATCTTACACCAACCAAGATCCAAACCGCTCGATTACGAAATACAGCTGGCAGGGTGCGTTGAGCCATGACACTTGCACGTTTAAATCTCCTACCAGCCCAACGGGCATGTCATCAGTAGCGGCATGGTGCCCAATTGTGCTTGCACGCCCCCTTACTTCCACCAATAATTAGTGCATGCATAAACCGGAAACCAGTGATGGGTGCACCCTTAGGCGTGAAATACACCGGCGAAAGTGTCGCTTAGGAAGCCTTTCATGTTGATGACTTATGGGTTCATACCTGCGTTCCAACTGTGCAAGTTGCTCTGCAACCGGGAGGAATTCGAAGCTACTCGGCAAGTAGGATTCGAAGCGGCAACGGCGGCTCTGGCTTTCGGTAGTTTTATCGGCCATTCGTGCCTCTGCTGATCCTCCGCAATCGTTTGATAACGGCGCTACTGCAGTTCTCAGCCGTTTGCGGAGGGCTCGGGGGTGGCGAGGAGGAGCCCCGGAGCAGCACCGAGTAAGGCGGCTTCCCCGGTATGAAATAATGAGGAGTTAGACATATACTGCTCCGCGGCAAAAAAATACCGAGCGCAAGTGAGCATGCGCCTCGTGAGGAGCGGCCGGCGTCGACCAGCTCGACCTTCGAGAGCATTCTGCCCATCGTTCGTGGCGTGATTTCTCGCGTGCTGTGCTACTCGCCAATTCACTTGCGTTATCGCCTGAAGTGGAAAGCACAGACGTCGAGTGCGCGCTACAGACGCCGATTTCGAGAAGCCCGTTGCCACGGCTCCTAAAGCGTACTAACGCGGTCCACTTTGGGAGAGAAGTGAAAGGCTGCGGACACGACGATCCGCGCCTGCCAGTCACGCAAACATTTCAACGGTACGTTCAAAAGTCCATGTGAGGTGCAACTGGGTATCCGACGAAGGAAGAGGGGCTGCCAGCTCTGCCATTTCTGTAGCCTTTCACTGCAAGCTGCGCCAATTTTTTTGCCTTTGGGCTTATAACGATCACTTGAAACAAAGAACCAGCCGAATGGGAGTTGTACCGAACAGAGGATAGTCCCGCAACACCCAGTCGCACCATAGCTGCGAACACCGCCTCATCGCACTGTGCTCGTCACCGGTGACAGCGCGACGTGAGTTGTAGGTGCACATAAAGGGCGGGGCTCGAATCAGATCCTTTAAGAAACTTCGTCACACCACTTGGTTTTCCCTTTTTTGTGTGTGTGAGGCATGCAAGATGGAGACAACTCTGAACGGCGAGCATTTGAACGAGCTAGGGCACGTGCTGCTCCTACGTTAATTTTATTGCCCTGAAGCACGTGCCGTCGTGAAGAGAAACGGCACTCTCTAAGCCAACATCCTCCATCTCAGTATAACCTGATCCAGTAGCTGCGTTAGTGCCCTTGGGTTCAGAGCAAAAGATAAAGGGCACCTTTAACGACATCCTAATTGCGTCCCCAACATCAACTGTGGGTTTACTGCAGAAGCAAGATTTCTCCATGCCTTCCAAGAATGCTGACATTGTGTTACTTTTGAGCGTGGTAATGTGAAGGGCTTCGTATTATAGTGGATTCTCGTGAGGTTGGCGCAATCTAACGTAACTTGGTGTCTCGCCGTCCAACGAAGCTAATTTGACGAATAACGATTACCGCGATACTGCCTGACTAAAACATGCTGGTCCTAATTATTTTTCTACTTGGCCCATTTGACTGCGACGATCCGTTATTTAGAAGCGTTGTGCTAAAGCGCCCCCACCCGTGTATTGAATATATTGAACAGGGGATTCTGGATGTTGCCGTGCTACAAAAAGCTGGCCAATCTCATTTTTCTTGCCGAAAACGCAGATCGATGGAAAGCTGTTGAGATCACTGGGACCAGGACTCCTCCCAAATGCCGATCTGGCTGAGGATGATTTTCAGCAAAAGCCGAATTTTCGGGACAGCTCTTCTCAAAGCCAACTTTACGGGCATGTTACGTGTCTATGCTTCCGTATACGGAAAAATGAAGCATGACCTGCATATCGAAGCATATGGAAGCACAACCTGTATACACTTAAACCTGGATGTAACAAACCTCTATGCAACGAATTCATAGATTTAACGAAGTTTCTTAATTCCCCGTTGCCACCCCCATAGAAGCCTCTGTGTTTGCGACCTCTATGTAACGAAACGACGCGGCGGTTAACCTCGATGTAACGATGTCGGTGAGCTGATCAGTTATTGCTTTTTGCACTTTTACTCAAAAATCCACCAGAGAAATGAATTAATTTAGCGAATACTAGCACTACCGTAAGGAGCCAGCAGCAATGAAAATGTCTGGACTCACCTAAACACGAAATTAGTCATGATGATTAATAATAATATTATTATTATGACGATAATGGTGGTGGTGGTGATGATGATAATGATGGCGATGAAGAAGAAGAAGATAATGACGATGACGACAATGACGATGGGCGGAGGGGCTAGCACCATCTCGTGACTAACGTAGCAGTCAGTTCTGATTTTGCTTGTGTAGAGTGATGCGGAGCATCTCATGCTCGGGGCTGTGTCCCTCCGTCCCTTGTCGTCGTTGTCCGCCGTCCGCACACCCACTGCGCATGTCTAGCCAGGCACCGCTGATGATGATTGTGGCAGGATGCCCCTAGGGATTGGCCAACCAAAGAACCACCACGAGATAGCTTCGCGTTCAACCACCGTCGTCATCTTCCCTTAGCGGAACGTTGAGTAGTATGCGAGGCATTCCTCCTCTCCTCTCCGGCACTCCTCTCCTCTCCTGCATTCCTCCTCTCCTCTCCGAAGCTCCTCTCATCTCCCGGATTGCGCAACGAATGGCAACAACTGCGGCTCCGCGCGCGGTAATGCGAAGCAGCTTAGGGTTAGCGACGCGACGGTAGCCGCTACATACTCCGCTGGGGGCGCCACTGTAGCTCCGCGGCATAAATGACGCGCACACGCGCGCTCCGCTCCCCTCATTCTCCTTTCGCAACGCCGCGATCGAACTGAAAACTAATGGGAACTTGAGTCGACTCCATGGCTGCTTCGCATACTACTCAGCGTTCCCCTAAGGGAAGACGGTGATTTTTTTTTTTCTCGCCCGCACCGCAAACGTTCGTGTGTTTCCACGCGCGACTGCAGTTTCAGTTCAAGACTTGAGTATTGATTGTGCTAGGCCGTCCTGTCAGGGTGTAGTCGCGCGTCCCCAGTTCTATCTGTGATATTGGTTCGTCGTTCATAAGTGCTGCTGCTAGAAAACGACAAGCAGTGTATATTCAAGAAAAGCGCACAATTTTCAATGCCTTCTCTACTGGCGAGAAAAAAGAATGTTGCCGCCTGATATAGTAGTACCCAGCTAGCACCCTCTCAAAAATACTGAGTGTGGTAAAGAGCAACAAGTTCGCAAAAAAGGCACCCTTTCAGCATAAGTTTGGTTCTTGTAACGCGTTAAGGCGCCAAAAAGTCCAAAAGGCAAAAGTGATACTTAAGTTAGGTTTGTTAATGCGGGGTTAATTTACCTTAATTCTTTGGAGCGCCGCGTAGTGCCTAAGCTGGTGCGAAAGCAGGAGGCGCAACTCACGCAATTTTTCGCTGTGAAATAAATCCCCAAAGGATGAGTTCACCTTCACCGATGTCCTCCTTATTGGCTTAGTTTCTGCTTCATTTCCGCGAGCATTAACGCGAAACCTGCATGGAACGAAAACATGGATGTAACAAAACATTGCGAGCTTTTGTCAACTTCGTTACATCCAGTTTAACTGCATCCGTATTTAATGGTTGATAAGCTGCACACCCTTGCCCATTCGTCTACATCTACATGGCCTTATCCCTACACTCAGTATTTAGTGCATAGCTAGGTTCTAACAACAATCAAAAGGATCTATTATTCCAAGTACGTGAGCTTGTATGCTTGGTGTATAGTCTCTTGGTACACAGCTGTAGCTCCCGTTCTTATTGATACACACTCAAAAATCTTGCAACGCGTTTGATCACTAAAGAAACTCTGCGACGTCCTCAGATTTATGCATTTAATATTAATATTAATGATAATTTATTATTACTATAGGTAAGGTACTATGCCAGCAGTAGGGGGGTGTACAACGGTGGCGACTACCGTTTTATTACTAGGAACTGAAAATGAATAATACCGCGTTTCCCGCGAATCATTGTCAATAACGGTCATGATTCCTATATAATTTGGTTCATAAGTAAAAAGTTGGGGAAATCGCAAAATAATTGGGCTGAAACAAGAAACGTTCGCAAATCGCAATTCGTTTATCTCTTGCCCGAAAATTTATTTTCGCCCCAGCAAGAAACAAGCCGCATGAGTTTTGGTCTTCCTAGTCATTATTCAGAATCATCACTTGAGCTGGGTTGTGAGCTAAAGAGCCAATCCAATCGCATTGAATCCAATTTCAACGATACCAACCCAACGCAATAAAATTCTGTTCAATCCAGATTCTCGCTTTTCGGTTTGCGGTGCTTTCGGCATTGAGATTGTTGACCAATCAGCTTTGAGGATTTCAAGTTCGTTGCTGGTCAACGGCATGGCACACGCGAGGAAGATTTTGAAGTAGTCTAGGCCGTCTCGCTTTAATATGCAACAGCAGTTTCTATTTGACAGCGTCTCTCCCACGGCCGCATGGAAAAACGGGGATAAAACGAATTATCATGCGAAGCAACTTACAGCATGCCTTCCCGCTGGGGCAAAGCACATTCCCAGCTTCACTATGATGAATAACAATAAAATTATCAATGCTATGAGGGAATGATAGTGATTTCGCACATGCGTCATGCTTCAAAACATGCTCGTCGTGCCTCAAAACAACATCGTTATAATAGCCTAACAAACCTGCACTAATCCTGACGACCTCGCAGGCCGTCTACAACAGTTCGAAGCAGTCGAAGCCACTTGCAGCAAACCGACTCCTCCTGTCTCCAGGTATTTTGCGTTGACGCCCTAAGCATTCCATTAGTCATTGCAACACACTCTGCTACAAGTATTTCAGCAACAACCGCCCCGCCCAAGCCTGCTTCGCGTCTCTTGGGCCTTGCTCGCAGGAGTCTTCCAATTTTATGAGTGCTTCAGAATTTCTTCGCATATTTTTCTCCTTTTTTCTTGCTTCTGTTCAATGTGACTTCTGAACCACAAAAGCAGCCGGCTACTTCGTTTCACACAAGTCAGCGGGCGCTACAGCTTCCTGCGGGTGCAATTTATATTTCTTGCTGTAGCATTGTATTGTCATAGATGAACATTTTAAAGCTGGTTTGGTAAAAGAAAAGTCACAACTGATAAAGCCTGTCATAAATGACGTCTTATAAAGCAAAAGTTTTCCTTCGTGAAGCTTCGTAGGTATCACCTATCGTACTGAATGCAGCATTTAGGAGTGCCTTCTAAAAATGTATTGTAGAAAAATAGTGTAAGCTGAAGTAGTGACAAATAACAATTTGTTTTCATAGCCATTTCGAGAAACCGCACCCCCTTTCACACGGGGCATCATACCAAGTATAAGTGGAAAGTAACGCAGCCACCCCCCCCCCCCCCCAATAACGATAAAAACGGAGACGCTCACAGGACCTTTCGCCACTGTTTTTCTCGTTTATTTTCTTTCTTTTAAAGCAAGAGACAAATGGAGCAATGACAACAAACACGGCAACCATACAACTAAGCGGTACGAATTCACGCGCAAACGTCTTCCCTTTAACGAGGAGGGGTGCTTATCACTTCCGCAAGCTGAACTTTCCTCCACCACGTGCGCAGCCATCTCCCAGAGACGACGTCCATCCCGCTTAGAAGATGCCCCTGGCTCTTCCGAGGGTGAACTGGATGTTGCCCGGAGCCGCGGCCACGGTCGGGCTAAAAGGGCGGGTCACGGGAACGGCGTGAAGCGCGTGCAGGGTGATGGGGACGGCGTGCAGCGACAGCGGGGTGGCGTGCACGGCGTGAAGCGTGCTCACAGGGCGCACGATGGAGGGCCTCAGCGAGAGGGGCCTGTACGGTGTGTAGGCGGCCGCCACGGCAGGGAGGTTGGCGGCTTTGGAGGTGTAGCGAGCGTTGGCCGCGTCGTGGGACTTGGTGCCGGGCTCATTGGTGTCCACGGTGACGCGGAAGCCCTGGGCGTCGGCGATGTACTGGACGAGCCGGTAGAGACCCGTGGGGTCGTTGATGCCGTACGAGCCGGTCTTGACGTTGTTGTTGTCGCCGTTCTCGCTCTGCGTCACCTTGGCGCCGGTCTTGGCGTCCACATGCTCGTACTGGAAGCTGTAGGGCGACGGCGGCTGAGGAGGAAAAAAAACGAGTCGAGCGATGCGAACGATGGTTGAGTAAGACGTCCCATGGGAACACGTCTTCCGCGTTTCGAGACAGTAAACAAGTCACGCATAAGTTAAAAACATCGCGAAATATTTCGGGCTCTTCTGGAAGAACCGGGTCAGCTACGTGTAAAAGGGCACTTCAGATAATGAAGGGATTATTTTGTCTATGTCAATGGCTGTATCGTGTAAGATGCTCTCTTTGTTCAAAGGCGAAGCCTTCCACGGTTCCATTCACTGCTATCACGTCACATCCATGCCTTTACGTTTAGTTTGAACTCGTAGTGCGAAACTAGTCGATAGGTGCGCTAGGTTAAAATACGTAAGCGCTGGAACAGGAGCCCTGGTGCAAGCGTCCACGGGAAAACGTTCTTTTGCGATCAAGGTCACATTAAATAAACTTCTCGCCACGGGGCGAATAAGGGCGGGCAGCTTGCTTTGTTACTGCATCCTTTACACTGAACTTCAAACCTTCGTCTACTAAAAAAACTCAATGTCTAACGATGTGTTCGATGCAGAAAACACTCAGAAAAAGCGCCGTAAATAGCGAGTCCGTTGCAATGGAAGTTACATAGAAAGAAGTTAGGACTGAACTGGCGTAGCATGGAGCCACGTGCGCCCACATCAGTTGAACAGAGGTCTGTTCCTGGTGATTGCAATTATAAACACTGACACAGAGAGAAAAGCTGTTAATGAACGTGAATACTTACAAATTTAGGCTGCTGTTGAGCGCAGACGCAGGCGAAGAGGCAGAAAATGGCGACCTGTACAAAGAATGGGGAAATAAATGTACATTTTGCAGGGGAAATCATCCCCTCTTCCCCCGCAAGCCCCAGTAGTTCGCACCTTCCTTCCCAACAACAATGTGGTTGTTCCCCGTGAAAGAAACCAACTCCTCGCGATCTTTACGTTTTAACAAAGCTGAAGAGTAAATTTCGTCATCTGTGAAGGGTCCCATGAATCTACGGTCACAATACACACTGAAATGCGTTAGAGAAGACGAGAATTTCGGGAAATATTGTCAACCTGTATATCGACCAAACACAGGTTCTTTTTTTTTAGGGTCAGTTGAATACTTCCAAGGATCCCGGAATTCCGCCATTTGCCCAACATACGTTCTTCGCGAGGAATGTGTAAACATTCGCCGGAACAGTTTACTTTCTTTAGTTAAAATAAATTTTAAAAATTTATACTTCGAAATTTCGGTGTTAAACACGCTGGAGCTACCCCTGGCCAATGAGGCACGCCGTACCGGAGGACTCTGCGCTAACTTTTACCTCCTAAGGATGGATCTGTAACGTGAAGCGAAATCTCGTCACAAGGGAGTTCTCGCTTTTCGCCTCCACCTAAAAAGCTGCCACTGTGGCCGGGTAGACCCTGCGTCCTTGCACTGAGCCACCACAGCGGGTAGTGGAATTAAATAAATCAAAAGTAGACTGAACCTATTCAGAGCATTTAAGGCGTCAAGCTGTGGCTGTCTTAGTAAAAGGGAGGAACCACTATTATACATACACTACTGTCATTTGGAGCATGATTTCAGAATAAATGTCTGTATTTTGCCAAGCTACTGAATCAAAGGACATCTTCAAGCCATACGTCACTTCTTACTCCTGTCTAAATACCACGTATTGATACGGTTTAAGAAACACTCCTTCAAGCGCTAGCCAAACGTAGCTATCCTATTATAAATTTCACCACCCATGCTTGATTCGCCGCAGAGTGCATGGGAGAACCGAAGCATGCCTGGTGCATCCTCCTATTCCTTGCATACTTTAGCCATCCCGGCTTTCCAGTGGTATGAACGCGCTGTCCCACGCACTTCAGTAGAGTTCCACCGCGCGGCTTTAGCTCCCTTACCTTCTTTCAGCTGCACACTAACTACCCTTCTTCTGCGTCTGTTAGGCGGAATTGGCAAGGAAGTCCGCACGTCTGCCTGGAGTGCTGCCCCGCCTTGATTCATCCCTTGGGTGCTATTTTATCAGGTGGTTTCTCCTCTTTTCTCGCCGGACCTCACTTCCTGATCATCATACAAGTCCATCAGACATAACTACTTCCTGCTGCCCAGCCCAAAAAGCAGTCGTTAATCTAGTGCTCTTCCTTGACCACTGTATGGGCTGTTTCCCATAAATTGATTGATAGCCTATTTTCGGAGTGGTTCCAAGCGATATATAAACCCCAATTTATCTCTGAGTGGTTGCCAATAAAGGGCTATCGCTTTTGAGATGTGCCATCTGCTCGTAATCTCACGGAGACAGTTGCGAAATGCGAGCATTATTCCTAGACTTAAATTCTAAGAAGCCCAACTCACCTTAGAAAACATGGTTGCTGGCAATCCACTGGCTACACTTTTCACTTGGCGGAAATGGTGCGTACCCGTAAGGGTCATTCCAGGCTTATATACCCCCGCGGTTGCAACTACGCCATTGATTGGAGAGGTCCGATGTGCCGCATTAACATCTATCGGCCGGTGAGAGTTTTCCGGAGGTCAGGATGACCTGATGCTGCACGTGGTCACTTAACGGCTGCCTTGCTTGATTCCTTTTTTATGCGCGGACGACACCGGGGCAGCGTACGGATGCTCGATTTTTTTTTTCGCTTTGGACGACACGGCAGTTCTGTTATGTCACATGCGTGTATTTGCACTTGTACGTGTATTTGTATCATCAACCTTGTAAGAGATAACATCGCTGGAGAAAAAAAAAAAAAAAAGAGGCCACTGGTAGTGGCTCTTAAGCTTGGAGGAATTTTGTAAGCCAAAAGGTCAACCACTGTATGAGCGGTATCGATTTTCGCGCCTCGTTGGAAAGGCACGGTCCACTCTTCCGGAAAACACGCATAAATGTTTTTCAAGTGCAGTCGCACGACGCCGTTATCGTCAAGGGAAACAAATTTACGCCGCGGGGAATCTGCAGGGCGCGTGGTTTTTCTTTTCTTTTTCTGCTGCTGCATAACGCGTAGTTCTTGGCAATGGTTACGGTTGTCTTGCCTACACGCTCGGGTGCAAATTTTATTTCCTCGCTTGCAAACAAGACCTTGTACTCCTTCACTTCATTTTTCGGTCACGCCGAAGGGGCATGCTGTAGTTGAAAGGACAAGGCCAGCAAGGGGTCACCTGAGAACTATTCGACTAACGTGAGTGGTAAAATAGGATAAAAAATATTATGCCCTTCCACTCTGTGGAGGATGATTACCTGCGATGCTGGACAGTCAGTCCGCGGAGTGCACGAAACAAAACACGTTTCTTCGTAATTTGCGATCGAGCAATTAGGATTTAGCCCAATGAAACTTTGAAGGACTCGAGATTTTTTTCTGGTGGACAAACATGGAGCTGTCTGTTTCCCTCCCGCGTCATTGGCGTCTTACTATCTGCATAACGCACCAAGCCAATCCGCTCGACTACTGCGAACACCGGAATGTTTGCATTGGGGCGGTGAACGTACACTATTAAACCTCCCGCCAGCACAACAGAGATGCCATCAGTGAGGGCATTAAGCCTTCAGCTGCAGGTGCACGCGACACTCCCTTCCTTCCCTCCACTTCCAACTCGTGCCTGATAAACCTGAAACCAGTTATATGCGCGTGCTAAGAAGTGAAAGGCACGGCCAAAGTTTTCGGTGTTAAATCTCTTCACTCACGTCGACGTTCCTGTTCATCCGGGAGAGATTCCCAGCTACTCTTCGAGCTGGAACATGCGGTGGAAACGGCAGCGGAGCGGCTTTCTGTTGTTTTCGAACCCATTCCTGCTTCTGTTCTGGCAGACGCTCCTTCGATTTCACCTGGTCTTCCTCCGAGCGAACGACAGGCGTCTGTTCATAGGCAGTTACTCGAGCTTTATTATAGTGGAGAAACATGTGGCTCTCGGCTTCCGTCTCGCGCCGTCGGCATCTCACTGTCTGCGTAACACACCAACCCTAATCCAATCCGCTCGACCATTGAGGACAGCTGACAGGTGGCATTGAGCCGTGGACTAGAATGTTTAAATTTCCCGGCAAAACAACGCGCATGTCATCTGTAGCGGCATGAAGACTAAGCCGACAACCTGTGATGGGCGCGTGCTTTGGCGCATAGAGCTTCTTAGTAAGTATACTAGAGAGGAAACTGCGCCGAGTAATCCATGACCACGTAGGTAAAAAAGCTTTGCTTTAAAACCAAAGCCAACCCACAGTCATTGAACTGCGGCGCAGCCAGCGACGACGCCCGTAACGCTCTGCAATCTTAACGCCCGCAGCTTGGTCAATAAAGTGCACCAGCTGGAAACACTGCTTTTGGCATTCAAACCTGATGTAGTAACAATTACCGAAACCTGGCTCTACCCGAGCATATCTGATCAAGAAGTCGTACCACCCAACTACAGGGGCTCTTGCTAAGACAGGAGCTCTAGGGGAGGGGGCGTGGCAATCCTTTTTAAGCAAGGCATCAATTACTCTGTTATTGAATACGTGCCAAATGTAGAGGCCGTATGCTGTAAGATAGGCTTAAACGATAGTGCTCTCTTTGTTGGTGCCATCTACAGACCCCCTAACGCTGATACTGATTATCTGGCTTCATTATTCGACTACATGCACACGCATATGCTAGATAGCAAAATAGTCATGTCAGGGGACTTCAACTTTCCCGGAATAAACTGGAACTCTGTCACTGCGTCGGATTTCACAGAAAACGTGTTATTTAACATAATGTTTTCGTTTACTTTCGGGCAAGTTGTTGAAGAACCCACTTGTATTCATGGAGTGTCGAGTTCTATTCTGGACCTTGTTTTTATTAGCGGCCATTTCCTATCCAACAAAACAGACGTGGAAATTTTCGATGGTATATTTGATCATATGGCCGTTCTTTGTACATTGCCGACGGCATTTGTTGTTCACTCACGAGCCCATGAACGTCGCGTACTTGCATTCCAAAAAGCAGATGACAATGCTATAATGACTTATCTGGTGCACGAATTTCCCGATTACTACGAACTCTGTGAGGATGTACGGTCCAGCATTGATGACGTGTGGCTATCATTTACGAATCACGCTGTTGACTGCATCAAAACTTTGTCCTCACCGTAGTAAAAAACACAAGAAAAAGTTTTACCAGTACATGCACAGTTCGCAAAATCGTAATTCCCAGCCGTCCGACTTAGATGCAAAGCAAAACGCAAACGAGTTTAAGGAATACTTTCAAAGTGCTTAAAACCCTCGATAATGGTCGAACTAAGCCCTCTTCAATAGTGCGTGATCATTACTTGTCTTGGACGCTATCGATTGTTTAATCTGGGAGTTTATCCTTATTACTAAATTTGGATGAGAAGAATATTACTGGTCCAGACGAAATTCCGAACAGTTTTCTTAAAAGGCATGCAGAACCGATTAGTAAATATCTTCACCTTCTCGATGCAAAATCACTCCGGGAAGGTTCCATCCCATCGGAAAGGAAAATAGCTAAAATAATCGCAATACACAAATCAGGGGATGCCCC
This sequence comes from Haemaphysalis longicornis, assembly GCF_048455015.1. Lineage (NCBI taxonomy): Eukaryota > Metazoa > Arthropoda > Arachnida > Ixodida > Ixodidae > Haemaphysalis > Haemaphysalis longicornis. The sequence continues at coordinate 224,617,418 of NW_027526295.1, read as the reverse complement.
ATGCCCATCAAATTACAGGCCTATCTCCCTTACTTCATCATGTTCGAAAATTTTTGAGCAAATCATACTGAAATTCATCACTGAAGCCGTTGAAACAAATAGCCTGCTTAATCCGAACCAGCATAGTTTTAGACGGGGACTACCGACTTCCACCCAGCTCATTAAAACTATACATGATCTTGCGAGAGATGTAAATGAACAATCACAAACTGATGTTATTTTTGTCGACTTGTCTCAGGCGTTTGATCGCGTGTCACATGTAAAACTAATCTCTAAACTAACCAATGATTTGGGTGATGGTCCCCTGATTCGCTGGATCCTTAATTACCTATCTGACCGGTACCAATATGTCCATTATGGTGACTATGCGTCTGAATTTGTAAAAGTTACTTCTGGCGTGCCTCAGGGCAGTGCTCTGGCTCTGTTATTGTTTTTAATAGTTATGAATGATATAACAGATAATACTGATGTAAAGATCCGGTTATTCGCAGTTGACTGCATTCTTTATCAGGAAATTAGAAACAGAAATGATCAGCTGAACTTCAACAACGCCATTAATAAAGTAGCTGAATGGTGCAGAGACCGGCAAATGCAAATAAACATTGAAAAAATGTATATGGGCAGGCGAGAGCTTGGAACATCCCCCTCGCGAGGGGCACGATCAAATGCAGAGCATTTCCGGGGGCGCATGACGTTAAGTAGTTTGCGTTACGTTAATGTTGTTGCACTTGTGGCAACTACTGACGAGAGAGCGCTCGTCAGCAGTAATTTGAATGAGTCAAGGATATAAGGCGCGTTCGTAGCCTCCCATTCTGTGTCGGCTTTGTGGCGCAGTGGGTAGAGCACCATGTACATTGCTTTCCGCCCGCAGGGTCGAGGGATCGAAACTAGGCGCCGGATAGTATTTTTTTATATAGTGTAGGGGGAGGGGTGCGGACTACGACTACGGACGCCTACGGACGTCAACGCGGGTGACATCGTGAGTTACTGAAATGCTCTGCATTTAAAACAGCACGCGAGAGGGAAGAAGATGGTGAAACGTGAAACGTGCCGTGAACCCCCTGCCACGGCTATGACGCAACGTGGAGCGGCTATGACGCAACGTGGCGCGGCTATGACGCAACACCATCCAACACAATCCACTTTAATCCAATCCAATCCAAGCCAAGCCAAGCCAAGCCAAGCCAATCCAATCCAATCCAAGCCAAGCCAATCGAATCCAATCCAATGACAGACCGACGGGGAGCGATGCGGACTACGACTACGGACGTCAACGCGGGTGACATCGTGAGTTACTGAAATGCTCTGCATTTAAAAACCGTTTCTATGACAGTAACGCGCAAGAGAGTAGAATTAAATTTTTCCTATCAAATTAACGACTTGGTTCTTAAATCAGTTGACGAATATAAATATTTGGGAGTAATAATTTGGTCTAATCTTAGCTGGAATGCACATGTGAAGCATTTTACATCTAAAGCCTACAAGATTTTCTTTTTGAAGCGTACTTTGAAAGAAGCCACGTACGAAACAAAGCTTCTCGCGTATACTACTTTTATACGCCCAGCTCTGGAGTACGCTAGTGTTGCCTGGTTCCCGGCTTCAAAGGCGAACATTGCTTTATTGTAAAGCGTCCAACGTAAGGCTGTGCGCTTTATCTTTGACCGGTACAAGCGTAGTGACACTCCAACTGAAATGTTACAGCGTGCAGGCCTTAGTGAACGGGAAAAGGCGGGCCAAAGTGAACCGCTTGAAGCTTTTGTATTTACTCTTTCACAATTCGTTAAAGATAAACTCCGATTCGAACCAATAAAACCCGTCCTACGCGATACAAACATTTTTGAGTGAGCGCTATCTTTTCTTCGCCGTTTAGCTTTCTTGCCTCTATTGTATTGTATAATTTCTGTGTTACTGCAAACTCTGTACTTCGAGTCAACCTTCGTTATACTTCTTCGTTAACTATTGTAAAAAAAACTGTTGGACATGTGTTCTTTGACTATGCCTGCTCCTGTAAAAATCTCAGAAGGGATTGACAGTATCAATAAATAAATGAACAAATAAATATAAGGTGCAAGGGTATGGACACTGTTTGCATTTTGGAAGCCGGGGCGTGACGGGGCGGCGGAGGGGGGGAGGGGGGGGGCTTATAAGGCGTTAGCCCCCCCCCCCCCCCTTCCCCCCCGCCCCTCGCCCCGCCAGAAATTTTGTCCCCCTGTCGTCTATGGCGACCAAGGCAACCACCTGCGCCGAGAACCATCCTTGGATTTTGTATAGAAACCGAGGAATCCTGTCCCGAAAGTGCACCTACTCTCCTTTGGTGGCCCGTTTCCCTCCAGGCATTCTTAACTGCTACGCAAGGCCTTGTCCACGGTGTTCGTCGAGCGCGCGCTCCGTGACGCGACGGAGAGTCGCTGCTCAGAACCAACTTGGGGTATTCGCGGGCTAAACTGCAGGCTTGGCTGCTCCAGTACCTCCATGCAACCAGGGTCGCCACCGGAAACCAGTGCGCTAACGACTTTGGACTTTGTCCCCCCCCCCCCCCCCCCCCCCAACCTTGGGTTTAAGTCTGTGTGAATCTTGTTCCCTGTGGGTTATTTTTGTTGCTTTCATGTGTCCTTTTTTAAAGCTTTTGCCGCAATTTTGTTCAAAGGTGGGGGCACTTTTTCCCGTGGGGGGCTAGTGTCGCGAAGTTCTCCTTGTTATTTTTTCTCATGAAAACCTCTCGGACCAACGAGACTACGGACTCGCAGGGCGGGCGCTGACTCCGCTGCGTCTTCCGATTCCCGAAAGATTTCGCCGGCTGGCAACTGGCCGGGCGAGGCGCGTTTACCACGGACTTTGAGGTTCTAAGCGCCTAAAGTCCGTTTTGCCGTTCCACATGGTGAGAATTTGCCTGCGATTTCGCTGTGAACTTGGCGCACCATTTGTACGGCAAACTCAACGATCTATTGCCACAGCTACAAAGGTAGGGTGTTTTGCCGCACAAGCGGCACCGCAGCAGCGAATTCGCAGCTAAATTCACACCATACAGAACGGTCTTTCTGCATAAACGTAGGCTTTGTTGCCTGTAGCGCTTTTGTTGCCCTGATCAAAATACAATCTTCTCGCTGTTTTTACCAAAAGTGTTCATTTTGACGTATTTTTTGGGTGACTAATTTTGGTGCAATTATCCGAAATGCGCAGCAGTTGACAAGCAGCTCCTACGCAATACATTGGCATAAAAGACAGTGGCGTTAAAATTTGCCCCTAACCATCGCATGTGCGCAAAAACAGGAAAATATTCTGGAATGACACAGCGAGAATTAAAATAAAACATCCACCCCCGAATTGTTTGTTTTGTGCTTCTCAAGCATATACCGGGCGCGCGAGGTATTTGATAGCAGTACGTTGGCTTCAGGCACAACAGAATATCTCCAGCAAAATCAGACATATTTTCAACAAACATGGTGAAATTCATATTTTATGGCTTATTTCTATAACTAATCGACGAATCCGCCATCGGCAGCAATAAGTGATTCGACTGGGCTTCGGAAATGGCTGCATGCACGGATCAGGGACTCCTTAGAGATGTTGGGCATTGAGTGAGCAATGACGGTGCTCAGCGAGTCTTTCGTGCTTTGCATTTAAATTTGGAGAACCAGTAGGCGACAAGTTGGGAGTGATGTGCTCGCAGAAGTTGTCAGCGAGCCACTCTTGGGTGACGCAGGCTGTGGCGACAGAAGCCTAACCTTACTGAAAGATATATGGTCTTGCTTTAAAAATACTTTCTATCCATGGCTTTACAACGGTGGCAAGCACATCCACGTACGCGGCAGAATTAACGCGGAGTCCTTCTGTAAAAACGTGTGGCGGCATGACATTCCCCTCGTTACTGAGTGGTCACTCACGAGGACTTGCCGATGCCGTAAAAATCAGGGGTTCTGGAGTCTTCTGACCGCTGACTGTGCTTCGTCCTTTTCGCCACAGATGTCACGTCACCGCCACAATGCGTCAGCTCTATCCGCACCTTGTAAACGAAACCCTTCACTGCGTTCATAAAGGTGGAAATTTCCAAGTCGCTGTGGTGCGCAGCCAGGGCGACAAGGACTGCGTGGCGTTTCATTTCTTGCGTGAACTTGTGCTCTTTTATTTTTGTTCAAATTGCGCAGTATGAGCGATAAGGGGTCTACGAACAAGAAGCCGCACTACTAGACATATATGACGAGCTTGCTGGTGTTTATGGCGACAAGGAATCGTGTTCTCGAATACTTCGCGTACCCGGATATCCGTTGCCTGAAATACTTTATTAGTTTCAGATGAATGTAGTTGTTTACTTCTATGTTTTTGCTTTCATGATTGTTAAGAATATATGTTGATATTTGTTCTACATGTTCACATTCTTTAAGTGTCGTCTTATGCATTCACAAACAAAAATTGCAAGCAGGGATAGCAGTTCTGCCCCAATTTTCGGAACGTACGAATGCAATTTTTTATAAACAAATATTTTATTGTCCTGGTTTAATGACAGCACGCAGGCTTCAAGAATTCGTCCGCAACTTGTAACGTACATTGGTATCGGTTAATAGGTATGTATTTATTATACATATTTGTAATCTCTTGAAAAATCATATGGAGGAGGTCGAGGTGCAATCTCGGCCTTCCCCCCCCCCCCCCCGCCCCTCTCTCCTTCCCCCGAGCAATATTTCGGGCTGGTACACTGTGGGGAAGGACAGGGTATACGGTATACGGCATGAAGACAGGTGCCGTGTGGAAAGTTGTTGGTCTGGAGTCGTCGCACGACCAATTCTTTGGTAATTGTGATGGGTAGAGAGCGACGAAATTTTCATCGCAAGCTGAGTCCAATACTAATGGCAGAAATTATTAGCTAAATAAAACACAGAAGATTTAGCCACTGATATACATTGTTGATGGATTGTTATTGATTGTGATTGGTTATTTTAAACATTACTTGATTTGTTTGATTTGAATATCAATTTTCTCTATAAGTGTGTGCAACTGTGTCCGGGATTTTTGGTAAACATCAGTTCTGTCGTTGTTCTTTTTTTTTTTGTAAAAACCAACAACGTCATACATTGTGAACGCTGTAATCCCGGCACTGACAGCTGACGTAAACCTTTCTATAGGTGGCAACTTCCCGCCTTTTTTAAACAGCACCTGCGGCAGTATTGCAAAACGATCAGTTGATCATTCTCTAAGTCGTAACAACTTGGAAAAAATTCAATGCCTGTCAATACCCAAAAGCTCCAAGCATACTTTTTTTGTAATTGTTTTGGTAGCAGTTACTATTTTACAAGTAGCACACCTGTATTCCCCATCAACCGCAATAGCACTGGGGCAACGTTATTTTGGGAGATACCTGTACAGAACCCGTTGTGCTGTGCTGAGAAGCACGCCGCGACGGGAAACGAAGGTCGCAGAATTGCACCCAACATTTTTTTAAAGAGGATGGTTCGAAGACCCAGCCTCTGAGCAAAACAGAAATGCCAAGGCCGAGGCGTTCGCGTTTCGTTGCAGTTCCATTATGGCCATACATGTACTCCGTTCGTTCATTCATTCATTCATTCATTCATTCATTCATTCATTCATTCATTCATTCATTCATTCATTCGATCGTTTATTTGTGTCGTACAAAAACCCATGGCCAAGGTAACAGCCCTGGAGCAATGGCTCTCAGGCCGACGCTCACAGCTGACTTTCTTTATTCGGGGTTTTGGACGTGCCTCCTTCACATGCATTCTGGGGAGAGCTTTGGGGCCGCGCCCTCACTCAGGGCGTGCTGCGAACCACGCCCGAAGGCTAAAACATATTTGAATATGTTATACTCAAATTAAAATTCTGGTATTGAGCGCCCGAGCTACAACCGGGCTGTAAACCATGCCTTAGTGGAAGCATACTAGTTAATTTTTAACACCCCGAGTTCTCTAACGCACCTCGACAACACCAGCGTTCGGTCGCTTACCTCAATCAGAAGAAAAAAAAAAAACAATGAAGGAAGCTTCAGCGCTGCGTGGGTCTAGTCTCCCTTTGTCCTGTCTTTAGCGCTGTTTTTCTCTTCAGCCATTATGTACCAACTGGTCCGCGTTACCCCTCTTTTAAAGCTCACCCTAACGCGTCAGACTTGAAGGTAGCGACGCTGCCGCAACGACCTTTAGTCTATCATTGTTTCTATAAGTGTGAGCTTCCTTCATTTTTCTGGAAGTGATAATCATTGGACATCACCTCGGAGGGGCGTACGCTATGACGTGTCTTTCTCTCTTCGAACAAGCATTGCCATGATTGCGGCGAACGCTGGAGATTTCTTGCTTTTTTTTACCAATCTTGGCCAATCTCCCTAAGTTGGTTTGTTTCGCTTACCCACAGCCCAGCGCCGGGGACGCTGGGTGGTCGCCGCTGGGCACGCGCTCACGTGCGCTCGGCATCTTCTTGGTATTTTTAACTGCGGACACAAAACTCTCACGATTTGCTAAACAGCTTCGCCGTTAAAAATTTGCTGGCCGTTATTCGATCCGATAGTAAGGAAATTGAGCACAGTTGCGTGGTCATCCGACGACATTGCGTCGTGAGGGAGTATTGCATCGCCCGCGTCTCAACGTAGGACACAGCCGCAGCTTTCAGATAAAAGCAGCTCCAGCAGATCTTTACTGTGCCCAAAATGCGCGCTGTAGAGGTACAGCGAACATTTGTTGTCCATCTGCTCAAGTAATAGCACCAACGCTAAGAAGCAGAATCAGTTCATGATTAAGCAGGAACTGTCCCTCTTTAAGGCATGCGTTATATTTACTGCGTGATACCTCAAAGCTGCATACGTCCCAGCACGGCACATCAGAGGGCCCAACGTTGGTGTGCAGCTGCCTCTGAAGCAGGAAGACACGCAATAGTTAAGTGGTTGAGCAGCAAAACGTTTTAGGTCGCGTCCCTCGGCAAAAGACTGGGCGAAAAATGGAACAAAACGTCTAGCTCTGCTGCTTTCAGAGTCACTTTAAAAACCGCTCTCAAACCGCATGGACGCATTCGCTATTCAAACCAGTGTCGCGTCGCTTATGCCCTTGAACCTACGCGAGTTGTGTATTCACCACATTGGCAGCACGTCTGGCTTCAGTGCCACCGCGGCGGTTCGAGTCGCTCACCTGTTTTTTGTGTTTGTTTTCTGGAATTTTGTATGGGTTCTTTTTTTGAAATTGCGTGCACGATGTAAAAGTATCCCATACGATGGTAACTGCGCGTAAGAATGTGCCCTAGAGCATAAAATGTTTTCTTCACCTGCATTCATTGTCCTTTATTGGGTCGTAAATACGTATGCACATTGCACTTCCTGGTGAAATGTTTGTTGCTCGGGAACCGGGCAAGTGCTACACTATCAGTTATAAATAGTATGTTCAGTGTGTGAAAAAAAAGGTCGCCAACCCGCCCTGCGAAAAAATATGTCCAGCGAAGCTGTTGTAAACCACTAGCAATGCTGATTGATAGAGGAGGGTATGAAATGTTTCTTGTAGTCTCGGCGGTCTTGTCCCTTGCGCTCTGCTACTCTGGCGGCATTTGCTAGGTCCTGCCAAGCCTGGCCTAGCCTAGCATGTGCTTGGCGTCTTGAGCAAGAACTGCTCTACTTAGTGACGCTAGTCCTGCCTAACCTTCAAACATAGTCTGCCAGTGTAATCGTTACCAGGAACACAAAAAGGGGGGGGGGGGCACTATTCACAGGCGCTTTATTATCCATAACGCGGTTTTTATTCTTGTTTTGTGCCTTTTTAATGAGTGCTGATCTGCGTGCTGTGTGCGTGATTCACCTGACGCATGCGCTCGTCGTCTTAGGCGAGAACTGCTGGGCCCTGCTTGGGTTTTGTGTTTACGGCACGAAATTCTCCGGCCAGCTAGAGGCTAACAGCTTCGCTGTAAATGTGAAGCATGCCCAATGCACACACGTTAGAGAGAGCAGGAAAGATCATTTCTATCCGCATAATGATGCCAACGAAGCAAAAATTACATCATCTTCCCGTAGGGGAACCCTGAATAGTATGCGAAGCAGGCATAGTGTCGATTCAAGGGCCCATTAGTTTTCAGTTCGTCGTTTCCGTGAGGTTGAGGTACGTAGCTACCGTTGTATTCACCGTTTGTTTTCCATGGTAACTACCACACTTTTCATTACCGTAACTACGAAATGGGAGATTGCGTTGACCCCATGGCTGTTTCGCATACTACTCAGGGTTCCCTTACGGGGAGATGGTGTAATTTTATTGGAGGGGGGTGGGGGGTGTTAGAGTGGAGAGGCATTAAAGAGAGAAAGAGAGAGAGACGTTGTACGAGTTTGTCTTTATTTAAGCATTATCATCATCATGCTAAACGTAGGGGACGTGAAGCTGTGGTTTGCCTTCTGCTTTGATTATGACCGCCTTATGGTCTGTGAAATGTAAAGACAAGGGCTGTTGTAGTGGATGAACCCTAAAGTTGCTGAAGATGAGGTCGATGCACGTTCCCCGGGTAGTTGTGGGCTGCTTGTAATTACGGCCCGCCGAGGCTCGCCGACGCATGCCGCTGCCGACGATGATGAAACGTCGAAGGCGCGTGAAGCGTGCTCGTCTCGTGCCGGCCGAGGAAGACACCGGAAACACTGTCGCTCCAGGAGCCATAGAAAGAACCGGGCGTTCCGAACATGCGCAGTGGGGGTGTGGACGGCGCAACAACAACGACAACAACAAGGGAGGGACATAGCCCCGACCATGAGATGCTTCGCATTTAAAAGGATTCTTGCTTGCCCACCTTAAACGCATGTGCATCCGTTCGCGCGATAATTTATTTCTCGACCACAGTGTGTTTGTCCCTGTTATCATGACGTGCGCGCCCCGGAACACTGATTTTAAGTGAAGAATCGGTGTTCCAGTTCCAGGAATCGTGGGAATCTAAACTAGGGCCCCTGCATGCTGAAGCAGGGAGTATAACGTCTAAGAGAATGGTTTTTGCGGATAAGAAGGACATTTCCTAGATATTTATTTAACGACTACTGCCTGTTGTAAGGCCCAGGAGGCGCAAAAAAAATATTCATGAAGATTTCACCACAAGTCCAAAAAGTAACAGCAAGAAAGCATTTGCTCTTTCAGTAAACAAGCTGCGGCAAATGCGTAAAAAACGACGAGTGAACAATTTGGGCAGGCACAAAAGGTAAATGCCCCGGGCGGCTCAAAGCATTGGCACACGCGTACGAACGTATTCCTTTTTCCCGTGGTAGACGTCGTCCAGATGTACTAAAGCATTATTACTTCGCGTACACGTTTGTGCCGACGTGCCCAGGATGCCCAAGCGTTCGCGCACATTTAGAGGTCTTTCTTAGAACAACGAGAATAGCAGGCTCGTTACCTGGCCGCTGCCGCCACTTCTTGCAGCATTTGACAGAACCGGCCTGGTGTTTTGTTTCCGTAAAACCGTTGTGCGGGAGCGAATGTGCGTCTGAAGGCTGTGAGAGCTTTCTTGAATTTAAAGGGCTTTGTGTTCGGTGCGCGTGTTTGTGCATTCACGAGGAGTAAACTTACATCTGCAGTCGCACATTTATCAAACAGGCTGTCTCATTCAGCGAACGTGCGCATACGAAAATGCATGAAATGCCTTGTTTATTAACTTTTCCGACATTTTAATGCTGCTAATATTTGTAAAAAGGGAACAATGACGGAGTCAGACGGGGAATACAGGACCATGTACGACGATCTTTAATGGAAAATATGTGTCGAGATTGCGTTTGTAAAGGGAAATAAAAAAATGAGCAGAAACACTCAAGGCTGCTTATGGCTTGGAAGGTCGAAGCCTTGTGGTCTAGCGGATGTAGTGTTTTGGAGTTCACATGCATTAGCTGCTGAGTTAGCTATACATGTATGCCACTGCGGTGTCGTGCATAGTGACGTAGTTTTACTGAGTGCACTTCGAAAAGGGCACGTCTGACGTTTTGGTGATGAAGTATCGCGTTTACATCATTTCCATAGCTTTTTTTCTTATCTTCTGGCGCGAATTGCTTCGACAGGCAGGCTGGGAACGCTTCATTCCACAGCTTTTCCAGAATAAGAGTTCTCCGTCGCTGGAGGGCCCCCAATTCTACCCACGTGCAGTCACGCTCCCCTGCCACAGAACAAATATCGAGAGCATGAAGCTGCCTGCAAGTTCGAAAACAATGTGAACGCATACATTTTACATTACTTTATTGCCTCATTTATTATTGTCCTTCCAAAACGCTACGAGAAACATCTCTCAACTTCCTTTCTTTCTCTACCGGGTAAAACTCTTTCTTTTAACATTGATAAATGCACCCAAATTACCTGTTTGCGATGAACTTACATTAGCCGCCAAACTTGCAACCGTGAATCCAGGTTTCGTTTTCTTACTATCAGTTTTTTTTAGGAGCACACAGCGAGGAAATAGCTCAGTTATTGGACAAGATAAGGAGATGAGCAGGGCAAACACTTCGTTTCCTTAATACGGTCTGACATGGGCAGCGTCATGAGGCTTTTAGAACGTCATTAACCTCAGCCTTAAAGGATGCTCCATCTCACCATCGTTATACACAGCTCCGCGTAGCTGAGACCAGCTTAGTAAATAGTAGAACGTGAGAATTTAGCGTCCACTCCAGGTAAAGTAAGATTTAAGATCAGGACGCTTTGTTGGCACGCGTAACTATTTCATCCTGTTTAGAGTTTTGTTGTGAAAGAAGTGCAAGATGTAATTAAACGTACCTTTAAAAAACGTCCATTGCTATCAGAAGGTCCCCTATACTTCACACTAAAAAACAGCGCAGGGACGAGGACGGAAGAAGTGACAAACTAGAGTGCTCTAGTTTGTCCCTTCTTCCATCCTCGTCCCTGCGCTGTTTTTAGTGTGAATAATGTGTACCCAACTTGCCCAACGTCAAGCCTTAGTCCCCTATACTTAACAACAGTACAGTCAATCAACTGTGCATTTGTAACGTGGCATGCTGGATCCGCGAATGCCATGAATATATTCATGGAGTGCTGATTCTAAGGAAAGTGCAGCATGTTTAGACCCGCTTTACCTGCTTATTATTGATTTGACAGGCAGTGCCAGCCTAGAGTGAAGTGAATGAAGCCTTTGCGAAGATTCGGCTAAAATGACGTCAACACGGACGAATTTTTGTATAACCCGCTCTGAGCGTGCAAAATGTCTGAGCAAATTCGTCCATAAAGAAATGTGCCCGCCACCATGGCTCAGAGGCTATGACGTTGAGCTGCTGAGCCCAAGGACGCGGGTTCGATTCCCGGCCGCGGCGGCCGCTTTTGTGGTGGAGGCGAAAAGCAAAAACACCCCTGTGTGTTCGAGATTTCGGCGCACGTTAAACATCCCCAGGTGGTCAAAATTAATCCAGAGCCCTCCACTACGGCGCGCCTCATAACCTGTGCAATTACGGCGCGTTAAACCCCGGCCATTTGAACCAATAAATCTATACCTATAAAATGAAGTGCCCGACTGCTGACTGACTGACTGACTGACTGACTGACTGACTGACTGACTGACTGACTGAATGACTGACTGACTGACTGACTGACCGACTCATCAACGCCCAGCGAAAACTGCTACATCTGAAGACTTGAAATTACGGGGAGTACACTCTTAATCTGGTTCCATGTAAGTTCCAGTTAAACGGGGCGATCCACATATTTTTATCTGGATCCAAACGAAGAATAACTGGAACGAGAGATATAAGTGGATCTTATCTGGAACTGTCCATTTGTTTTCTTTAGGTTTGTGTTTATTATGTGGAACCGAATAAATGAGGGAATGCGCTGTCGGCCGTTCCAGTTACTGTTCCACTTATGTCCCAGTAAAAATTTTGGACAGTGCTTTTGTATATTTTTTGCTCGTGTCTTGTTCCACATAACTTGTGCGCTGCAGTGAAGTATGCACTGAATCGTGCATTAACTGGAACAATGAACCACATATATATTTGACGCGCTTTGGCGCACAAGCGCACGCACAAGCACTTGCACGCCCACGCCCACAGACATAGATACACGCACACCCGCGCACCCACACATACACACACACATGCATGCAGTCACACACGCACACACGCACACACGCACGCACCACATAAAATTTAATAAACTTCGTCGATATCTATGGAACTGTCTTAGAGAAGTTTACTTATATAAGACGGCTAAGACGTATTTTTAGTGACGTTATTTGACAGAAAACAATATGTCCACTGCTATAACAACACCGTACAAAGCATGAAAGGTGCGAGAAAAGAGTATCTTAGCGAAAATAGAAATTTCACGAACCCCTTTCAGGTTGTCTGCGGCGCTCAGACCGCTTTAGTGAATATCGTCTTTTGCTAATTGCAGACGCGCAGTACGTCTGAAATCACCAATGACTTGAATTTCAGAAGGACCAGATGTCCCCAGGTTCTCCTTCTGCGTTTGGAATAGAGCCGTGGTAGTGCTGAAGAATTCATTGGGCTTTTGTAGATACCTCATAAAGAAATATATGTAGTTGTTGAGACTATTGCAAGTTCTGCATTTGGTTCACAAAGCGTCGCAGAAACATTGTTTTTTGCTCAATGCTCAGCCATCAGCTCGCTGTGTTGTAGTACGTGCATAATTTTAAGTGCTTTACAGGAACGTATGAATGGCTACAATCTGCTGTAAAATAGGTACTTAGTCCACTTTATTTATTGCCCTGATGCGGTATATACATAGTGTTAACCGACTGTGCCGCATTTTACACTGCACGCAGCATGTCACGAATGCAGTTATATATGCTTGGATGTTCGTTAGCATTTTTCGTCTCGTGCATGCTATTAAGGGTGACTCACCTGATCCAATTCATATGGGACTCACTAATTCATGACGCAAATTCATGAGACTTACTAATTCAAAAGCACCATGTACCGATACAAGAAGTTTTACAAATTCACAGAAATGACACTAACAACCTGGTTTGCTTCTTCTAGAAATACAGTAGACCCACGTTAAGACGAACTTGGTTAAAACGAACACTGATTAAGAACCACAACATTTTTCTCTTGTAACGTCCACAATGCAATACACCTCCGCTTAAGACGAATTTCGGATAATACGCATACATATTTACGGTCCGTTCGGGTTCGTCTTAACGGGAGTCTGCTGTATATCATTTCTTCGCAGAGATAAAAAAACTAGAAACGCATTTTGGTTTATCCAGTCTTCACTGGAAGGTGCTAGCGGTCTCACCATGCGAGAGTTTTATTTCTTTGTTTCAGTAGAGAAGCGACATATATCTAAAATAAGCAAACTAGGCCGTTGTGAATATCGGTATGTATTTGTAAAACTATTCGTATTGGTGCACGATGGTTTTTAAGTCCGTTGGTCATGACGTAGTAAGTCCGATAGGAATGCTAACATGTGAGTCCCTTTTAATTTCCACAAGCAAAAACAAGAGCCTCTTTGCAAAGAGCGGTTGACTGGGTGAACGGAACTAAACCTAGATATACCACGTGATACCTGCATTATTTTGTATGTATTAATGCTGAAATGACATTGTAATTCCTAATTATGCTGTGCAGTAACGGCAAAAATACGCAGAGTTAACTTGGTGGTGTTGTGCCTTGTCATAGTAATTGAAGTTCATTGAATGACCCGCCTTCTCTAGCTGCTTCCCCAGTTGCTGTTTTCCTGTAGTATTGGTGTTCAGGAGGGAAAAGGGCTGGGAAACGGGCCTATGTATTATTACTTACTAATTAGCTGTAAGTAGCTTTATATAACGTGGGTATCTAAGAGCGTCGCAGTATATTTTATTGACTACGGAAAGGCTTGTTGTCAAGAAAAGCAGTAAATGAAGCCACGCCCTTTTGCATTCATTGTAAACAGTAACGGAGAAATTGTCATCCAAAGTTAAGCTCGGATATCGCACGCACTCACGACCCTCCGCGAGAAACAACTTTAGCCAGTACTAACGCGCTAACGCGGCTATTATCTGAGCTTTGTTTCGGCCTCAGCGGGCGTAAACGTCCGCTTAGACGCATACGCCCGTTTTCCGAATCCAATAAAAGCCATCACGTGCGCCGAGTTTGTATGAGTTCTTATGCGGGCGCATCGAAAAGCCTCCGCGAGAACGAAAGTACGCCGAAGCCACGAGGAAAAGATCGCCACTCCAGTAGCGCATGCAATGCGCATGCGTCAGCAGCAGCACGGCAGAGCTGTTTTTGCGTTGATTCACGGTACAGTGGGGCTGCAACGGGTACGATGACGACGGATGAAAATCGGGACTGCGTCAACACTTTAAACGACAGCAGCGCTCCCATCTTCCAGGATTCCCTCCGCTAATTTTACGGTCTTCCGCATGCAGCGCCACCAGTGGCACTCCCAAGCGGGTTTCTCAATTGCTCGCGCGATGCGCCTGATATTTACTAAAGAAGTTCTTGGTCACGCTGGCGAGAACCGTTAGCGCCGTTAGCAGTTTAAATTGGGTTGATTGCGGCGCGCAACTGCGAATTTTTTCATATCCCTGGGCTGTATTTCCTGCTCGACGATGTGGAGTTTTTCCAGGAGGCGCAAAAAAGGTCAGTGCTGCTTATTTATGTGCTGGTAACGGTTGTTGTTCAGTGACATCCTTGTTAACTGCGTCCGATAAACATACCGCGTCTATGCCCGTTGTTCGTGTGTCGTTCATGCTTGTGGTCGCGGCGTGTAACATTTTGTGTTGGAGAAACGTTTGCAGCCGTAATTTACCAAAACTCCCGTGTTCGTGGGTCAGAGTCGGCTGGAAATTTCTGACTGCGTACGTCAGAAGTTCCTGGTTTGCGCGTTTCATGAGTGGATGTTTCCTTACTGTGTGGCTTTGCTTAGTTGTATATTGACGGTAGCTGTGTATGTCTGCGGTAGCGAATATTCTCGGGTTAGTCGCTCGCGATAATCGCGCGTGCACACGTGTACAACTTCCAAGCAAGTTTGTCGGAGCGTCCGTCCTTAGATTTATTGGTATTTTTAAAACTTGCGTGGTAATTTCGGCGTTGTGTTAGTCTGATGAGTAGAATGCCATTTACTGTGCTTACCAGACCGGGAGTCTTCGACCTTGCCCGTTGCGCGCAAGGTAGACGCTATTTCGAGTTGTGTTGATGTGCTTTCAAGGCGTCAGCTTACGTTTATCTGTGCAGTGTGTTATGCAGTTCCATGTTTCTTCCAATTCCTTTGACCAATTGAGATGATCTATTTTACATTGCCTGAAGTGTAGAGAAATGGAAGGGACAGTGGTTGTCTTAGCAGTACCGCAGTAACAAACGTTTCTTTTGTAGAGGGGAAGAAATATGTGGAAACACGCAGCGGGTATATAGAAAGTGTGCTGCCGTTTCTATGCTGTTAATGTCAGTGGTAACTTGAGACTTCAGGATAATTATCCAATATCCATAATTAGTGGTTGCTACTTCAGGAACCGCGTTAGAAATAAGCCACTCTTGCATTTTTATGCCGTCAATGTCGGTGGCAACCCGAGAGTCGAAATAATTTCCGACAACGCTCCGGTGATAAGTTCTTGCATGACTATGTGCACCCAACATTAACCCATTTCTGTGCTTCCTTGAACTTAGAAAATATACTGCGAAATTTGTCTCTACACTGGTAGTTTGCGACAATTGTTTTCCTTTGTCTGAAGAACAGAAATTAAAACGAATTATTTCCATTCCTTACATATACCTGTGAAATCATGGCTGTGGCATTCACTGTGGCTGAAGACATTTTCGGCACACCGAGGCGTCGTCGTGACAAGTGTGACAGATTGTGAATGCATTGTGGAAGTCATAAAGCCACGAAAGAGTGCCTCTTGAGCGTTGCGTATTATACAGACGTTCACCACACCGCATGGAGCAATGACAGGTGAGCCTAAAAATGTTCAAATATTTTTATATTTATAATTGTTTCGCCTGAAAACGTTACCAGGGCTCGTGATGCAAAATAAATTTTAGCACAACTAATCAGGCCTTGTACGAGATCTTGTAGTACTCCCTTCTTAGAGGGAAGCGTAAATTTATGCTTCGATATTTTTATACTGTTTTTATTTCTAGGAAATAGGGCGGACCGGGACTTAAAACAATGGAACAAGGAATGCATACTGCCATTTTCCTGGTTCTTGAAGGCGTGTGTTCACCGTTCTTGAAGTCGTGTGTTCACAAAAAGGAAACACGTGAAAGCCGTTGTACGGGATGAAATCATTGCATTCTACAAGTAAGTACGCACTCCCAGTTCTGGAACTTTGATGGTCCCTTTTTAGGTAGTTGCATTATACGTAATGGCTTCGGAACACCATTTCAGTGACAACTTGACCTGTAGGTGAAAACAACAGTAAGAGCTTTTGGGAACACGTTGGCAAAACTTTCCTGGAAAATCACTCCGAGGAGGCCCTGCCAGGAACGCCTGCATCTTAATTTTAGTTGGGTAAGTTGGCATTTTATTTTTGTGGGACTCAATTTATGGTAGTGTTTATTGAAGCTGGCATTTTATTTTTGCGGGACTGAATTTGTGGTAGTTCTTTGTGGCAAAATCTTACTGTTAAGAATAAATCGTGAACTCCAAATTGGGAAATACCTTCACATTCAGCCTGTTTCGGATGCTGCAACATGTGGACAAAAAGACTATTATTTTGCATTCAAGTTTTGCAAACGTTTTGCTTTCACACTGAGAGTTGCTGCTGTGATAATACGGCGCCACGGCCACGCCCAATGCGGTTGCTTTCAAAATTAGAGAACTGCCATTGACAGTCTGTGCTAATATTTTTTGTACATTGTTAGCAGCATTCCCAGAAAAGAAACCAAGAAATCGCTGATATTTCAATCAATTACTGTGCTATAAAAGGGGTATCCTAGGCAACTCACTCATTTAAAGCCATCGTCTAACAAAATTTTCTTGTTCCTTCCTTAAAGGTACATGACGTGGTCCAGTTATTCTCGACGTCCAGTTATTTTGAGAGAAGAGAATGGCAGCGTAAATATTGTCTGCAAGAAACACGTCATGGATTTTCCGCCTGCATTGTCGCATCAAGATGTGGTCATCCTCCTCGCCGTATATTTCATCTTAATCTCCTGAAACTTATGCGACTTTGGAGAGTTCTTGGGACTTTTGCAGAGAGTTCTTGTCCATTTAACAGTGGCCTGGTGTCATTTAAGTTTAAAGCTCTGTTGAAAGACTTGATGTGGTCACTCTACTTGGGGTTTTAAATTATTGTTAGACGTTTAAGCCTATTCGGAAAGCTATGTCGTGGTTCAAATGATGGGTAGATGCAAGCGGCATGTCAACTGCAAAAGTGAAGTCGTGCTTTCCTTTGCAATTTTTCATTATTGGCACAAAGCGCAGGCTGCCTTTGCTGCTGCTCTGTTACTCTGTTAATGTAGCTAATGGCACTGCACTGTAATGTTTTTACTATTCAAGTGCAGCTCGAAATTTTTTCCATGGCAGTGCTGCTGTTGATGGATGCAAACGTGAGAATAATTATTTACACAGACGGTTTGGGGTTTTATTAATCAATTTTTGTACTGTATCTTAGCTGACACCTAAGCCCTAGAAGAATGCGAAATATACATATTTGGCTTGAAAAAGTTGTTTACTTTGGACAAAGTTGCATTTCTCGCTTGTTAGAGGCAGTGCTTTGTCACAAGCATGCTGTCGTCATGATAGTAGGGTTTCTATAGCACGCAACTGAATTTTACCTCAGATAAATGTTTCGGCTGGAAAAATGCTTCCAAGTTCGCTTGGTAAAATTGGTCACCTGTATGTTTCAACGCTACCTGGCTTGGTTATTTGGGATGTCTGAATTGTTCTTGAGGGAACTAATAACGTCTTTAGAGTTAGGCTGCTTGATAAATTTTAAAATGCGTAACATGCTCCGAGCTATCTGGTTTGTAAAATTTTGTAAGATTCACACTGGGTGCTATGAGCTTTTTTTTGGATAAGTTATTTTAAATAGCTACAAATTGTCGGGGAAAGAACGCGGCTTCAGTGAAAGGCTTTTTCAGGGCGCGTATATAGTCGGTTTTGGCTACAGTTAGCTTGATATTACAGTTAGCTTGATATTGATATATGGTGTATGTTTTAGGTGTGCAATAGTGCCACATGCTTCCGGTAATTTTTTCTGTGCAAATGTTAAATTGTTAGTATTGGCTCCGGTGCTCTTTTCCTAGATTCTTGCAGGTCTTGTGATAATCCAACCGTGTATGGCTTGTATTTTTGGCTTTTCCCTACAATTTAATAGCAAACTGCATTTTTTGGAACCGGGATGCGTAAACATGGTATGGCAAGCGCTGTGGGTACTTCCGCATTTGCGGTAGCTGATTTCATGTCATAAAACAGCATATTTTATGCTCACTGTTGTGTAATGCTTTTTGAGTTACTGCGAGGGTAGATGTACAAGTCTGTTTGTGACGCGGTTGCGCTTAAAGCCATCTTTATTACCCATGTGTTTTTAGCAAAAAAGAATGGTAAATATTAGCAAAAATAGGAAAATGCCACTTAGATCGTTTTCGCCACTTGATATCGTTTTGGTATTTGATCCTGTACGCTGGTCATTTTCTGCCCAAGTGGAAACAGATATGTCTCCGTATCTCAAATGTACGCAATACTACGAGCGAATAAAATTTCCTTAGTGTTTTTAAAAGCATTGTATCAGTGCTAATAGTTGGTTTGGTGTGTATTTTAATGCGAGTCTTGTTTCTTTTACATGCAGCCAAAACCCAGAACAGGATTCGGCGGATGAAGCCAAAGTCTCTGTGTGCCGCTCCAGGTATCTCAGACCAACTTTTATATAGAACTGTGCTCCGATAGGCAACTGTTGGGAACTGTCAGGGACCACACTGCTGCGGCGGTTTCTGTTTTCCAATTGTTGGTATCACTGTGGGCCATATGTCAAGGCTGCGTTAGAATGGTGCTTGCGGTTTCCTTCTGATACCAATGCATCCGCCAGCCTGGCAAATGACCTCAGTTTATACCAACAGGAAAGCAGACATGTTGGAAAAGTGGAGTCCCATAGACAGCTTCTCAACGTCTATCGGAACACCGTTTTATATAAACAGCTGGTCTGAAGGTACCTGGAACGGCGCACCGGATAAATCCATAATCATTTTACGTGGATCAGTGTTCCAGTAACTTACACTACCAGTTTATTTGGAACAGTGATCCGTATATTTTTATTTGGAACTCCGATCCAGATAATATAGCTGCAAAAATATGTGGTGCACTGTTCCACTTACATTTTAAGGATATGTGGAACACGGTTCCAAATATATAAGTGGAACTTTTTTGCAAAAAAGTTCCAGTTACTAAGTGGATCTTATGTGGATCCAGATTAAGAGTGTACATTTGCGACATGGAGAAGAGGCTCACTAAGGGGTGACTTTTGGAAATTGTGCTCCTAATAGAGGGAAAGGGGGAATTGTAATTTCTAAAATTCATGATTACCTCCTTCACCCGTTCACATTTTCAAGCGCTTTTTGCTGATGTATGTAGCCCTTAAAAATATCTAAAAAATAGTTTTTGGATTTTGCTATAACTAACACTATCGAGGTGATTCCGCATTCCGGAAAAAAATGCTGTTTTTAAAGATTCTCAAATAAATTTTTCACCGATTCATTTGCCCAACTGATTTTTGCTAGCATATGTTACTCATACTAATGCGCAGAACCATTTTTAAGGATTCTCCCTGTGACGGCGCCAAAGGGGCGAAATTGTTTTATACAAATGACACCGCTGACGAGCCAAAAAGGCCTAACAGGTGATGTCCACGCCTAGCAAAACTGCTCTTTCAAACGACTTCAGATTTCATGAGCACATTGTGATTACGGTGGTTGGGGTGACTATTGCTGAAAATTTAAAAACAATTCCACCATGAGGCGAGTGATAAATGGTAAAATAGTTTTTCAGATATAATTTTTTTTAGATGCGAAGCATCTCATCGTCGGTGCTATGTCCCTCCCTTGTCGTTGTCGTTGTTGTTGCGCCGTCCACACCCCCACTGCGCGTGTTCGGCTTGCTGAACACTTGGTCCCTTCTATGGCTCCTGGAGTGACAGTGTTGCCGGAGTCTTCCTGGGCCGGCACGAGACGAGCACGCTTCACGTGCCTTGGACGTTTTATCGTCGTCGGCAGCGGCGTGCGTCGGCGAGTCTCGGCGGGCCGTGATTACAAGCAGCCCAGAACCATCCGGGGAACGTGCATAGACCTCATCTTCAGTAACTTTTTTTAACCCCAAATAACGTGTGGGGCATTAAAGTCCCCACCTATAACGAAGTCGCAGTCGCGATACAACCTTGAACTAAAGTGAATAAGTGGCTTAAAAAGTGTGTACTCTCTAGGGGGATTATAAAAATTTAAGATAGACAACGAGCGAGAGTGTTCTGGGTACATAGTAAACGCAGTGAGATATCGCTCAAGACGGGAGGGGACATCGATGACCTCAAATCAAGGTCCCGGCGAATGTATGTGCTAACTAATGGGGCACTATCGCTGTCGTAAGCCGCACGCAGGGCACGGTATCCAGGAATATCTTTAAGAGCACGCGATTCCTGTATGAGAATGACGTGAGGTTGCTAAGGCAAAGTCAAGAGAAATTGGATTAAGAGGGTTCGATTGGTGTTAAAGTTGCTACAGTTCCACTGTACAATGTGAGTGTTATTGTTCTCTGCCATCGTTAAGCTACGTTAGCCCGCTTCTCGGAAGGGATGGAAGAGGATGCAGCAGCTTCTTCGGTCTATGTAGGTGAACGGGGACGTTTGAGTGATTTAGCATCGATCCCGAACCTCAAACATACATTCTACAGAGACGACCTTACTCGTTGGTGCACATCTGGGTCTTCTGGGTCAGTGCAGGACACTTTGCAGCAAGGTATCGATGCAGTCACTAGGTATTTCGACACAGTAGGCCTGTCTCCCGCACCTGAAAAGTCCGAATTGCTGCTCATTGCGAAAACTCGCTATCAGCAGCAACACAACCACCTGACACACTCACAATGGTAGGTCACCCCAACCCTCCCGTAATATCCTGCCGAATTCTTGGACTGCATATCCATGAGTCAACTAATCAGGCCAATGTGGCTACAACAGTTAAAGTTTGCCATCAGCTTACCCATCTAGTGCGCCGCATTGTCAACAAGCACGCGGGGCTACATGAGGGCCAAGTTAGGCAGCTAGCACATGCCTTAGCCCTAAGTAAAATTCTTTATACAATTCCATATCTTTCTCTGACTTGTCACCAAAGACACTAGATTGAGGTTGCACTTCATACACTGTATAAGACCGCACTCAACCTTCCCGTTAATACGTCCACTCAGCGCCTATACTCTACGGGGCTGTTCTTGCCCCTGGGAGATCTTATACAACATAAAGACCGGCAAATGGCGCGTCTTTCTAGTACAAAACAAGGACATTGGGTCCTTCACCAAGTTTCTCTCAAACCTATTGACCTACCTATCATCACTCCTCCTGCACCGCTCCCAGATAACGCCAGGATAGCTCCCATCCCAAAAAACGTTGCAGCTGATACCAATCCAGGGAGACGATGTACTCGCGTTGTTAATCATGTCCATCCTATTTATTCTACGATCGTCTACACGGATGCATCACGGACGCATGTCGGAGCAGCCGCCTATTCCATCGCAAGTGGCAATGAAGTAGTGACCCACACCCTTGGTCCTTTCACTAATCCCCTAAACTACAGCGACTCTAGAGACCCTCCCAATAATCACCAGTATTCAGGATCTCTCCTTAGCCCCCCCTAACCCCTCAGGATATACCGTATACACTGATTCAATGCAAGCCATGCGCCCATTCACATGGGTAAGATTCCTGAAGAACTGCAGTATCATCTACGCAAAGCCTTAACAAAGTTCCGCCCCCACACTGTCACACTGAGGTGGATCCCTGGTCACGCTAGAATCCCAGGCAATGAGGTTGTGCATAGCCTCGCCCGCGAGCTTCTGCACAGGGCGCATGGGATTCCCTGGCCTTATCTACCGACGTGGGACACGACTCTCCACTAAAAACAAGAAATATAGCTTCACTACAAGAACATCAGAAAAACTCTTCGTACACTTCCTGTTCCACACAAATCTCTAACCACCACGCAACTACTCATTCTTCGACGCATACAGTTAAATACCATCCTTACCCCTGCTCGTTCCTCCCTCTACCGTATCCGACACCCACCAGCATGTCCCAAATGTCCCGAACCCTACGTTAATTTAGAACATTGAATTTTCCCCTGCCCCATTGCAATTCAAAATCCCCACATTTTCCCCTCCTCCTCCTTCAACGTGGCGGGCTTGGCTAGCCTCGGACCAGCTCACGGACCAGTTGGCGTTGGTGAACCTGGCCCGGGACATTCTCGACGCTTAATGTTGCGTTCAAATAAAGTTTTTTTCCTCCTCCTCCTCCTCCTCAGTACCTTCAGGGTTCATCCACTACAAAAGCCCTTGACTTTATATTTCACAGACCATAGGGCGGTCATAATCAAAGCGGCACGCCAACCACAGCTCGACGTCACCTACGTATGCTTAAATAAAGAAAAACGCATACCATGTACAACGTCTCTCTCTCTCTCTTTTTAATGCCTCGCCACACTAACACCCCCCACCCCCTCCAATAAAATTACACCATCTCCGTAGTTCCGGTAAGTGAAAAGTGTGGTAGTTACCATGGAAACCAAATGGTAAATATAAAGGAAGCTACGTACCTCAACCTCGCGGAAACGACGAACTGAAAACTAATGGGCACTTGAATCGACCCCAGGCCTGCTTCGCGTACTACTAAGGGTTCCCCTACGGGAAGATGGTGTAATTTTTTATCGCACGCCATTTTAGATATTGAACTGGTTTTTGTTAGATAGGTAACTTACTCAGGTATCTAAACACTGTTCTACAACATTTTAGATGCGAAGCATCTCATGATCGGGGCTATGTCCCTTCCTTGTCGTCGTTGTTGTTGCGCCGTCCACACCCCCACTGCGCATGCTCGGCTTGCTGAACGCCCGGTGGTGTCTTACCCTTCAATGGCTCCTGGAGCGACAGTGTTGCCGGTGTCTTCCTGGGCCGGCACTAGAAGAGCACGCTTCACGCGCCTTCGACGTTTCATCGTCGTCGGCAGCAGCGTGCGTCGGCGAGTCCCGGCGGGCCGTGATTACAAGCAGCCCACAACCATCCGGGGAACGTGCATCGACCTCATCTTCAGCAACTTTAGGGCTCATCCACTACAACAGCCCTTGACTTTACATTTCACAGACCATAAGGCGGTCATAATCAAAGCGGGACGCCAACTACAGCTCGACGTCACCTACGTTGAATATGATGATGATAATGCCTAAATAAAGAGAAACTCATACCACGTACAACGTCTCTCTCTCTCTCTCTCTCTCTCTCTCTCTCTCTCTCTCTCTCTCTCTCTCGCTCGCTCTTTAATGCCTCTCTACTCTAACGCCCCCCACCCCCCCCCCCCAATAAAATTACACCATCTTCCCGTAGGGGAACCCTGAGTAGTATGCGAAACATCCATGGGGTCAACGCAATTTCCCATTTCGTAGTTCCGGTAAGTGAAAAGTGTGGTAGTTACCATGGAAACCAAACGGAAAATATAACGGTAGCTAAGTACCTCAACATCACAAAAACGACGAACTGAATCTAATGGGCACTTGAATCGACCCCATGCCTGCTTCGCATACTACTCAGGGTTCCCCTACGGGAAGATTCTAATTTTTTCTATGACACCTACCCTATAGAGGTAAGCAGGATTTCGGGAAAGCACTGTATTTTTACACATTCGTGAATAAACACACAGCCTGTTGATATATGACATTCGTATTTGCTTGCAAATGCTCCCCCTTCAGTTGCCCAAAAACCTATTTCAGGATATCGTTCTAACATGCGGATAAAAAGGCAAGCGAGGTTTTTTAAATTTACACCCCTCTGGAAGTGGAATTCAGTAAATTCATGAATTCAGCGCAATCTTCTACCGAATCCAAGTTGTGTTTACAACCTGGCACTGTTCCTCATATCATATTAAGAGTGCAAGCAAAACAGCCTCCCCCTCCTTCCATCCACTCTTCGCACCCATGAGCTGTGAGAGAACCTGGTGACTAACAGCGATTTGGATGTCCAGACAATTATTTCTCGAGAGCGAAGGCTTCCCGCTCATACCATGGCTTTCTGAAATTGGGAACCACTCCCACTTCGCCAGCTCAATAAAACGTTTTTTACTCACTCGCTCACTCGCTTGAGCGCACCAGCTTGGTGCAATTTGTTTAGCGAGAGTCACAGTAGAACACGAGTGCCAGTCGTTTCACATTACCACAACGCGCCTGCGGTTGAAGTCAATGTATTGAGAACTACCCAAATAGGACAACTAACAAATAAATGAACACGTGTTATACCCATTGGTATAATGGCCTACCCGGGCACCGCCGGGTACTACTGCTAGTCAAACATAAAGAAATGTCCAAGTCAGCCATTTCACAGTGAATTTAAAATAAATAAACCGCATGCTATGTTTATTTCCGTTCTTATTATTGTTTTGATGTTTAACAACGCCGTTTCTTCGTTTTAAAATGAGATACAAACCGGCTGACTTGAGCACTGATCGATGCATACCGATGCTAAAACTGTTGACAGAGAGAGCTTTGTTTCCTACACTTTCGCGCACTCTAGTTCTGAGACAGACAGCGTGTAGTGTAGGGCACATATCGTAAATGGCAATGGAATACGAAAAACGGCCACAGACAAACTGCAACCAACGGCATTGTTGGCGCATGAATTCTGCCTGAAAAAAAAAACATATACTCACTTAATTAGAGGAGTGCCTGCTATTGCATTATTGTTTTCGTGGGCTACCTGTGAAAAACGACCTTATCTTGACTCCCGCATCCAAGAGTACAAGTTTAAAGGTTTCACATAATACGAGCAGTCTCAACGAGACGAGCAGCGTTTTACAGGCACGTATGTCTTCAACTGCTTCATTTCCCTTTTTTAACTCTCTCGCTCAATGTTAACTTGTCATAACATGTTGACACTCGACTGCTGCGACAAGCTGACAACACAATTTTTAGAAAAATGTCATCAACAACAAACAGAGCTTGTGCACACTCAAATTTTAACATATTAGTAGCAAAGAGACTATGTAGGCATCCTTAATGCACCAACACTTAGCGGCGTAATGCCAGTTGCTGAGATGAGCATCTCCGGCGTCATTGTTTGATTAAACAATGCAGGGTTGATGATAAAAGCTTCTGCGATCAGCTGAATACAAAGAAAAATACATCTTCGCACAACCTAAAAGTTTATTTGAGAAAAAAATGCTCATTAGGGGATTTGTGTTATCAGTTTTTCTTGTTGGATAAAGTTTCTTGGGGGATTACAAATGTAAGATGTGGGTCGCAACGTACTCTCGTTTGAATTTGTCCAAGTGCTCAACTCTTCCCAAAACATGGTTGAAAATCCAGAGAAGTGGCCTATGCCTATCCAGGTGGTGTGACAAACGGTTACCAAACTTGTAATGGCATGTGATCCCACGGCCTCCTTAAGTACACGAAGGTGGAAGCCGTCTCGTTGCGCTACAATTTAAGTAAAACATCTAGTGTTTCTTGCGTTTCAACTTTTATAGGGAATGAAAAAAAAAAAAATTTGTCCTTATTGATTCCCGCTTAAAGTACACAGTCGTTCATAATATTACTGAGTTAATACATTGGCTATCATTTGACCTGCGCCCTAGTTGTGTGAAGGAAGCTTGTTAAGGAGGCGACATGCGAGAATCCTGACTGACGCAACACAAAGTTTTGTCACACGCCCAACTGAGCTGTTTAGAAATACGAAGGCACTGTCAGAGTGAGGCGTGCACATGAGAGCTCTAAAAAGCAAAAAAAGAAAGACATTTCTGTGTGAGCATTGAAGACTCGGATACCTCGGTAGACAAAACAGGCGCGCACTGAGTTGGAAAGGAGGGACTTTGAAATGTGTCTACAGCTATCGGCTATGCTGTGTAAGGCGGCCAAAATACTGACCACGGTGGCCTTGTTTGGATTTAGGTGAAATGCAGAAGTGTTCGTGTCACGTATTTTGGCAGCGCAATAAAGAGTCCCATCTAATATAAGCTAACACGGAAATCATTATCGTTATCCATATCAACACTCTTTGGTGAAAGAGAGCGAAATAAGGACTAAAATATGGCCGTTAGTCTTCGTGGGCAACCGTTCATCTTCAAGTGGAGTAACTGTGGCAGCGTGTGCGCCGTGTACACAAATGCGGACTAAATGTTCGCCCCGCCAATCTATAAGGAGCAACGGCGAAACGAAACGTTTAGTTTATTTGCTGCGTCATTAATCCCCCTGTAATGGCACCATCGTTACCATTTCGCGCATATGTCTGTGGACAGTCTTATATTTTTAAAACACAAGTCATTACAGTCAGTAGGTCTTTTACATATTGCCACGGGAGAAAATATCGGTCTTAACTGTATACGAAAAGCGCCTAGAGCTAGCAGAGCGGCGGGTAAAGGCTAGGAGCGGTGAAGCGCGATGGTCAAACGCTTCTCGGTAAGGTTATGTTAATACGCTGCGTTGCATACGATTCGCGCGAGGTAATAACGGCCAATGAAAGATTTCATGTGGGTCAACAATAAGATAAATATTAGTGGCAGTAGCAAACGTTGATCCTTACGCGTAACAAATGTGTATATGTTCAATAGATGAGAAGAACGCATTAGTTGCTGATGACAACTGCAAATCAAAAATGCTCGCTACAGCTAAGCGTTTTGAAGTTATCTTTTACACTCGGTACATAATTGCCTTGGGCACCAAAGCTATGAAAACGCTGCAACTGCTGTAAAACCCTGCTGCTTTTCTCAGTCCCGATCGTTTAGCAACGCTAACAAGAATTCAGGCTAAGCAGCACCGAATTTGGTTTCGCGTATGCAGAAAAATATAGTCTGTTCCCTGTAGTGACACTTGTACAGCCGACCGCTCTCACATACGACACCTAGAGCACTTAACATAGGTAGCGAACACTAAAAATATACTTCATTCGCACTAATTTGTGCTGAAACAATTGAGTCGTCCAATCACCCAGCCACCTGTCTCAACTAGGCCACGTATTGATTGCTCTTCACGAGAAAAAGCTATGGTTCTGAGGCTCTACTTAGAATCGAACTGAACGATAGTCCTTGCCGTTAGCAAAGCTCAAAGCGTAAAGCACAAATCGTGGTCACGTTCGCTTGCACGGATAGAAATTCAGAGACCAGTTGCAGCCCGGAGCACGCCGCTAATCCGGAGCACGCCGCTCACGCGTTGTAGACAAGCCTTTTGCCGACTGTACACTAAAGCTCCCCATGAAAAGGTTTCCAATATCTACCGTCCTCTGGTACCGGGTACAACCCGACAACCTAAAGGCAGGCACAGAAACGGCTTTAAAGTTTTATGAATCTCAAAACCATTCATTCTGCTTAGTGCTCGTGGATTTATGCTCAATGGGAGAATAGTCGGTACAAATAATAGAATACGGAATGTCTTCGTTTCTTATTTTCGCTGCAGTTTTTATGAAACATGTTTACTTTCACCTTTTTCTATGTGCTTCGCAACGCATAAAGTTTTTCAGTTAAATGGCACTGTTTGCGCACATCCATGCAGGACGGTAGCTCGTTGTCGGTCACATGTCTTAGTTTGTTGGGGCTGTGTTTGCTTTAAACTAAAGCTGTTAAGAACACATTGTCCGGAACCTTTCGGGTCCCTCATCGATATAGAGAGATAAGACCAAATCAGATCAGAAAAACTTTATTCCTGGCACGGGTGGTACCTTTCTCATGTTGTCTTCAGTGTCCTTCCGGCGACGGCGTTCTTCACATAGGGCCCCGTGCCGTATTCGGCCACCCGGGCTAGCGAGGCCTGTGTCAGAGGGTATCCGCAGAGCAGCGGGTCTTCCCGCTGCCCCTCGTTCATATTTGGAATAAAATGGGTTATTTTTAAGAGTAGTTTGTAGGAGTTTCTGTTCGGAAGATCAAACCACATGTGATATATCTGCGTATTGACGACGTAGGCGACGTTGTTTTGAGTGTAGCTAGTGGTAGTAGAGTGATAGGAGGGCAAGTGTGGAAAAAGTGGATGTCTCAAGTTGGCGCCGTACTACAGCGGGGCGGTTGGAGAAGGAGGGTTCTGGTAGTGGTACCCAAGCTCTGGACGTTCCGTAGTGATCGAAAACTGATCGGTAGTTCTTGAGGCGGTCCCTGTGGCAGAACTGCAGAGAGGGGCGGGAAGTTCTGCAGTGCCATCGGGCTCATTCTCATGTGCCCATTCATTTACCGTGAGCTGTACGTTAATGGACAGGGGGTGCCCAAACAATGCGCTTTTATTTTGTTTCTGGATTCAGACACAGAGAAATATTTACGTGCACTCTTCGTCATGTTTCTGTTGAGCGGGTAATACCCTGATGTCCCTCTTGAAGGGAGTGGTTGTGGTTTCTGTGCTCAAGCGAAGAGAACTAATGATGTTAGAAAGTAGCGGAATGAGAGGGATGAGCCTCCCAGCTTTTATGACAGTAAACTGAAATATTTTTGCAGTAGCTGCTTGTTTTACACGTGTATTAGTTATTTTTTTCTTCTTCACGATTGTCTCCTTTCTGTTTTCATTATCACTTTCTTTGCTTATTTTAGTTAGCCGATATTTTCATTATCCCTTCCCTTTTTAAAGATAATAACATAGCGATGCTAACCAAGTGAAAGAAGGGAATACCTGCGTGCTTCGGATCTCACTCCTTTGCCACAATTCGTGAATGTGAGTGAGCCTGCGTAGTCATCATCTACCTGGACAAGGGCTTAAGCGTCCACGGGACCCCGACCAGGCTTCCACATCAAGCTATTTGCAGCATCTACCGGATAACCCAGAGAAGGAAACGGCAAGCCTTGACCGACCTTGACCGACTGCTAGGGGAGTCATCTGCTCAATAGATGTACTATGAAACCGACTTTACAGTATTCCTTTGGCGCCGCCTCAAACGGAAACTTCGCCAGACGACCTGGCCAGATGGTCATATGCCTAGAGAAGACAATGCCCAAGGAATGTTTGCGGTGACTTACCACTTAAGAAGGGAGACAACCTCCCTAGTCTCAACAGGAAAACTTTATCTGGGTTTTTTGAACATCTGGCATGCAAACAGCTGAGAGAAATCAGATTTATTCTTATATGAACACCATGGCCGTCGACGTGAGCTCTCGAATGATAGTTACCAAGTTGCCGCTGTTATAGACTTGAGAGATATTTTGATTCGATCGTTCCTGGCACAAAGGAAATAATCAGTTACTGGAGTTATCTCTGGTCTGGACATTGATATAACTGATACTTACCTACGCAGCCACATAACAACCGCAGCCAGGATTGTGAAAAATCATCGGTTTCGGCGATCGTGATGCATCAAACTTGTTTTTTGGTGTGAGTCACTCCCGGCGTAAGTGAAAGTGGCAGACGTGTGACACCACGTGCGACCGTACATACCGAGTACACTGCAATGCCACAGATGTCCCAAGATGGGCCACGTTAGTGCCGAAACCAAGAACCGGGTGTCCTGCCGGCGTTGTGGTGGAATTCCGGAATCGTCTGGTTGCAAAGCGCACGTGAAACGTGTGATCTGTTTCGATCTGCATGAAGCCCCATCCCCAGAGTATCCTAGGATAATGCACGAGAAGCGTGTAATTAAGATGATGGGGAAGGACAAGTCCCCCCAAAAAGGGGCTGCCATTTCTCTAAGCCGGAAAAGTAAGCGCTCAGGCCAGAGTGGTCGCAGGATTTAATGCACACGAAGCGAGTGGCAACCACAGCAACCGGTGCGGCTTCCACCGGCGTTGCCGCCACCACTTCGGCAAGTGGGCAAAGAGACACCCTCCTTACCCAGAGCCATGATGTGTTTTATCAGGCACTCTTCGTAATGGGCAGTGGCCCTCGATCCTCTCATGGGGACTCGTAAAAGCGAGTCTGTAGGAATGAATCCGCAACCTGTGGACCACAAAAAGCTTAATACTGAGAAGGTCCTGAAAATGGTAAACCATTTACTAAAACAATGTGTTGACTGCTTTGTGATGTAACTGTTGGATGTTTTAGAGCCCCTGCTTGCTGTAATTCTGTGACGTTTGAATCTACATAGCAGGCCATGCCGGTCGATCTACAATACTGACGTGCAACCCTCGATGAACTCTTATGACTGGAGTTGTAATCTGGGCTTTGCACCATGTAAATGATCTGACGCTGGTCATACGTCCCTGCTGTGCAATGGACTGAAACTGTGGAAACTCTGATGCCATTCGCTGCCACTGTCATTTCACATGTCTCCGCATGTGCTTCCCCACCCCCAACGCAGAGTAGCTGGCCAGAACACTTTTTCAGGACGACCTCTCTGTCTTTCCTTTCCCTGAAGTGGGTTTCTCTTTACTTCGGAAAAACGTTTTGCTGTTGTGACGGAGGAGGTGTCGACAAAGCTCACAACCATGCGACACAGACGCCAGCTAAACATTAACGACCGGTATAAAATCTTCAATGACAGTTTCTCGAGCACGACGTTATGGCAATAATATAAAATAAAGCGGTCGGTCTGCGAGACGTTGGCTAGAATTTCTTTAGTCACGCCGCTGTATGTGTTCCCCGTCCATAAATAAAGTATACATCGAGGATAGTGAAGCGCGAAGCTGGTACAGGGAACGCTTTAAAACACACTTGTATTTCAAAAAGCCGAACATTTTCCGTTAGCGAAGGAGCGCAAACATCAAAAATAACTCTTAAGAGCTCCCCGCGTCTATTAACGGACGAGGAACAAGCCTATACAGACTGGAATCTTAGTCGCTCTATACCCTTGTCCTTGAGCCGTAAATAAAAGGCGCGCTTGGCCGGAGCCAGACGGACACCGAAGTGCCTTTAAAGATGGCCTACGTGCAGCGCGATCGAAATGCTCTTATTTCTTCGATGGGCTTCGAATGAACCGCCGCAGAGACACGGTGGCCTCCCGGCCGGCCAGGGGCGAGTGCCGGCGAAGAAGTAGGGCGAGCCGGCCTGAGAAAAAATAAAATGCGTGGCGTAAGTTCTCGGCCTTCGCAAACGGGATCTTCACTGGCCGCAAAGGCACGCGGTTATCAGCGGCACTGCACCTCCGTGGGTGCAGTGCCAGTGGACAGGCGGCGTGACACTATATCTCCTCGTGGGCGTCTCGTTATGCGGCCCATTCCGATGCCTTATACGGGCGTCTTCTCCTGTGTTAATTTACCGGGCGTTTTAGGACCTTGCGTGTCGGCACCTCCCTCATTTCTCTTTAGCAGACTTTTCCGTAGCTTGTTCCATTTGTCTTCGGGGGAATTCCAGAGGAGTGCGAGCCGGAACAATTGCGGTCCGCGTGCAGTTATGGATAGTCAAGACGTTATGCGCTGTTAGCAACTGGCAGTTCCCGCTTCTACTTTGCGAAGGCTCGCCTTAACTTAGGCATACGCCCTTGTACAAAAAAAAATTCAGGACGAAAATGGAGCCGCACGCTGTGGAACGGAAAGCCTGGAATTAAAAAAAAAGTGACTTTGTTCACTACAGTCACCAGATTTCTGGGGGCTGAAGTGAACAATATTGAGATGTCGCGGGATCGCTGTTTAATTTTTTCGTGCTGAGTCAGGCAGCTGGAAAGGTGACGGTGAGAGAGGAAGATGGATGAAAAATTGGCTGGTGATTACGATACTCCCCAATGCGAAAGTTGGGCGCAGCTGTTTAGCTGCTTTGGCTGTGAAAAATATGTTAGAGCAAATAATTTCATACAGGCATATATGTATGGTTACAGAAAACTTTTATTTGCAGTGGCTGACGAAGCGCAAGCGCCGGTTGTCTCGCTCATTGTTTAGCACTCACTGCGTTCTGGCGTCGGCGGTGTTCAGCCTCCGCTCGGACAGCTCGTTTAGCTGCAGCGGCTGACGAAGCATACGACCGGTTGCCTCACTCGCAGTTCAGCACTCACTCCTGAATGCTGCTGT
The DNA here is from genome assembly GCF_048455015.1 of Haemaphysalis longicornis. Classification (NCBI taxonomy): domain Eukaryota; kingdom Metazoa; phylum Arthropoda; class Arachnida; order Ixodida; family Ixodidae; genus Haemaphysalis; species Haemaphysalis longicornis. The sequence continues at coordinate 224,585,456 of NW_027526295.1, read as the reverse complement.
GTGCTGAGGCAGCACTCACTCGTAGGTTCTCTGGGCGGCAGCGATGGTGACGCTCTGCGTCGACGGTACGAAGTGCGTCTCAGGAAGAGACCGCGAACTGCGTGTTAGGAAGCGAACGCACATCATCGTCACACGCACGCCTCCTAACGTTTTCGCCAAGCGTAGCGCAGACGAGCGTCTCATGCGGGCTCAGCATACTGTCCCCTACTCGCACACTTTCGGTGCAGCGTCTCGCTAAGCCGCCACGGCGAACCACCCACCCCCCACAATTTGGCGACAGTCTCCTCCTTTGCTTTCTTTCACTCTTCGGTCTTGCCATCGTTCGCTCGGTTACAACGACGACGGCGTTGCCGCGCAGCCCAGGAACGGGCGCCAAAGGGCTGCGCCCTAAATGGAAAACCCATCAGCCTGAAGAGGCTTGCACATGGTGACTGATATGATGTGACATTCATACAAAAGAAGACCGTGGGAAGGGTGAGGGTGCAGTCATACTAAGATCAATTTTATTGTCTTATACATACCACTCATCTTAAGGAAGAATGTTTCGTTTGGAGCAAAGTCATCTGTAGGATCACAATGAGATGACGACTCTGCGCAGTAAAGCGTCGCCACATTGAACGTTATGTACAGAGACCGTTTGAAAATACACACCTGGCCACATTAAAAACGGACAAGTTGATATTATCGAGAAGTTCTGGTCAGAAATATCGTATCACCTGCCAGACTACTTATCCTTCGAAGAGCTGGTTACCACGTCGCCTTAATGTTTACAGATCCTGGTGACGGCAGTGTTACGGAAACAGATCACCGCGCAGCTCGACTTCAAGTTTTCTGCACACGTGAGAACTAGTCGATAAGAAACTTTTGCGCGTGGTTGAACGCGTAACTGACGTCAGTAGTTCTTACCCAGCCAACACAACATCTCCCGTGTAAGGTGTTGAAATCGGGTACGCCCGAAGCGGGCCGAACGTACCAACCTTGAGGTACATTACACTTCCGCAAATGGCACGGAAACGTTTATTTTTGACGAGACGCTCATGCGTATCTGAACAGCCCATGCCCGCGGCGACAACTTTCTGTCGTCCCGGAGTGAGCTGACCCCAAAATAACCCTACGCACTGCTGCATGACCTTTCAGGTCACACCGAAAGTGCTGCCGAAAGTTTTCTCTTCATTTCTGAAGCACCGCTGCCACCTTAGCGCTGCCCGACATGCAAATACCTCGGGCGGTCCTAAACCCACTCCAGCCGCCCTAGTCATCATGTCGGGCCTTTCTTTCCTCGTGCATCCCGCCATCTCCCCTCCTGAACGCGTATGTCTGAGCGCGTACGAGGCGTAATTCATGCGCATGTCGGCTGGCTCGTGCGGTGTCGTGAAATAGAAAGTAGGGCGACGTCCCCCTACCACTGACGCCGCACGCCCCCCCTATATAAAGGGCCGAATTCCTGTTGACAGCAAAGTTTTCTCAGTCGGTTCCGAAGGCACGTCTGGGGTGAGCCAGAGGATACACGTGAATTCTGGCGACGGATTCGGTGGTATAGGAGGACGATTCAAGCCAGGCGCCAACGACAGGCACAAAGAAACGGCCATGGTATTTCAGGTGAGCTTGTGCGGGAAACACCGCAAGGTCGTGTACTCACCCCCTTGCTCTTTTTTTTTTCTTTTGACTTCCTTTTCTTCACACAAGCGTCCGAACGTTGTACAGCTCCTTTTTCTATAAATATCGATTCCCACCCGAAAAAAGACGCGCCAGGAAGCACACACCGGCGTGATAATGATGCCGAATAAACGACCTATTCGTGCCGTAGAAACCTTTGATTTCCGCGAGTGAGCGTGTAAACTGATTGTTCGCACACAAGGCGCATTTTGCGGATATTGTGAGGTGGTTCCGCGGAAACCTGTTCCCACGAGCGCAATCATCTTTCCACAGTGCGTAGTACGGGGCTTTGCATAATCGAAGAGAACAAACCTGTCTTTGAATATATCCTATTTCTATTTCCCCGTTCAGACCACGGCTTTTTTCTTCGCGTTTTCTTTTCCTTTTATCTGCTTCCATCTAAAAGCTTCCAGCTCGCTGATGCGATGTCTCGTGAATTCTTATCCTGCTTAGATTTTGATGGGACTACAGGTACGAGAATTCGTCTTCGGTTTACCACTTACTTCGCTTTGCAAAATCGAAACCGTCTCCATGCCCTCCCGGTTCACGGCCTTGCTTTCAGAGGGCCTCCCATAACTAAGGATTTGCGTTGGAGATTTTCACCCCGCCACAACGCGGTTAGTGTGACAGAATAAACCGCGCAAATAAATTATTAGTTTACAGCGCATTGAGAATCACCGACCGCCTCCAGCCAGATTGCACAAGCGCCAAGAACAGACTCTGCAGATTGCGGTGACCTTACAATGGAAAAAGTACCAGAGGATCGCTAAGCATATTCTTATGAGATGAGGACGCGAAAGCATTTCATTTGGCTAGGTTGTTACGGTAGTTGTTGGGATGGCGCGGAGTGTGCGCGGAGTGTGCGCTGCGGTTAGGCCGACGGGGTGCAAGGCTCCATGTCGCCGACAATGGCACCGCTCATGTCATACGATGAGTTCCTATAACTCAGGTTCAAATTGCGCGCCTTAGGTCAGCTTGCGTCATCTAGTAAATTACCTGCTAGCGAGCGCCCAACCTCGTACCGAGCGTCAGTCGCTTATATTTGAAGCACCTCTAATGCCATGTTCGGCGAGGTGTCGGCGTAGAGTAGTGGTAAAGCCAAACGCCTGTCATCGCGCGTACGCGGATCCAATTCATTCCCGTCTGTGCCATGGCTCTTGTGGTCATAAGACGTAGGTTGTGGGTGGCAGGCGTTGCCACCTGCATCATTTCGGTGAGGGAGGTCACTTTCTTTCCGGAAACGGCTTTTGCGGACGCCTTTCACGGATGCCAGCCGAATTCGCGCTTTCCCCAACCTAGCCAAGAAATGCTTTCGCGTTGTACTAGTGCTGCAGAACAACACGTGCGCAAGGATAAACAAGGTGCCACCACGAATTCAAAGGGCGACTGCAGGTGCACCAAGAATACTTCTCAGCGCATAGCATAGCGGTAATTAAACGTAAAATCGTTTGGTCAGCCATTACGTATTTTTCATGGTTCTTCGTGCCCACGCCTGGTTTCAAACTGCTTTAAAGACAAAGCAGGTGAGATTTTACTTATATCGGAAGCAACTGCCTAGCTGAATTGCGCGCAGTTACGGGTCACTGAATAAATTAGTCAAGGTGCGGTTCCACACCCGGTTTGAAAGGTGGTATACACAGTCTTCCGAGCATTTCGCATTTGGAAATCGGCCACTGCGACCTCAAACCCAACCTGCAAACCCTCGCTGAGCAGTGGAATGCCTCAGAGACTCGCGCACCCGATTTTGTGCTGGGAAAGGCCGGTTCTTTCTCATTTCCATATTTTCCAATGCGCAGAGCACTGAAGTGATGCGTGGGATTTGCATACTCACCGTAACGCATACATATTCGCCACAGCATTTATGGCGGCGTCTTTCCGATTGGAGCAATAACGTACAACCACGAGTCTCGTTCGCCTACGCCCCATTCATTCTATACGGCAGGAAACACTTTTCTCACGCCGGTGAGCTCAGGAGAAAGAAATGCAAATATAGTGGGGATTCGATTCATTGAGAAACGGAGAAATCGGTTGCAAGAACTTGTCTTTAAATCGTCACCGCCTTATTCGTTAAAAACCACTGCCTTAAACACCTATGGCCGCAAATAACATTTCAAAACGCTTAATAAGCCGAGGTAGCTTTCAACCATACACGGCAGTATGTAAGGCAAACAGTGATACAGCTGAGAAAGTACGATACGAGGTTATAGCGTTACCGACAAATTTATTGGATGCCACAAGGATTGTGCAAATGTCAGAATAAATCACCCGTAAAAGCCAGTGCGACACACTTTTATTACATTCATAAACGCTTTGCTGAAGCAGTCGCAGCACTCGGAAATATTACCGCCATCAGCTTTCGAAAAGACAGTCATCGACTGTATATGAAACCCGTCGATTTAGGGCGCGCGTTTAATGCGACGATATGTTCACTCTCCAGCTTTACAACTACTGCAATAACCCCATAGGTGGCCGACTCGACCTTGCTTCGCGGCCGCTCGTATTCCGTTAGACTTGCCTTGAAAGGCGACGACGTTTCAGCGGTTTCTTAACCAGCACTACGCCGTGGAAGTAGTCATGGCTTCATCTCGGTCGTTCCGTCTATGCTGGCGGGAATGGCCGCCGATGGCGGCAACGATGCGCGTTTTTGGCATCTAAATTAGCGATTTTAGAGAACCCGTTTAGACGGGGAATGTGCGTCAAAGCCGCTTTGAGGAGGCGCTGCACAGCGCGTCATTATAAGGCCGGCTTGTCCTTCGGTGCAGATTGCCCGATACGCGTCCAACTTGGGTCCAGTGATGCACATACCGTTCGTGACACTGGCAGACGACCGCGTCACTGTGTAGTCAAGGATGATATCTTCGCGCGGACCACCAAATTGAGCCCGCATTGACTGACCTCGCGCTACACATGGGCGCTAATTATAGATAACGGGTCAACTTCGGCGAAGCCGGATTAGAAGTCGAATTCCTGCGCTGTACCGTACTTCGCGTTCGTATACCGCACTTGCGGTCGCAAGCAATACGAAACACTGAAAGGTAATCCTACTTCCGTTAGGTAGGACCCTGGCAGCATATGCCTGCAACATGTGTACCAACCTCTGCTTGCAAATAAAACAATAGTACCAGTACCCAGGCGTGAAAGATGAAATCTCACTTAGTCGTGACCTTACATTTGATCCTTCCTCTGCAATCGCCAGTGCCTTTCGGACATTTACACAAGCGGCAGTCGGAACCACCGAAGTTGCGACCCAGTCAAAAAAGACAGGAAAAATGCCTGTAGTTTGCCGTATTTTCGCGTGTCGTACTGTCGTCTTGTTGTATTCTTGTCGTGTCGTGATTGTTCTGTTGTGTGTCGTATTCCTGTCCTGATTTTGATGCTCCGTCGTGCCGAATTCCTGTCTTGTCCCGATCCTGATGTTCTATCAGTAGTTTCACATGGTTTGAATGTTATTGCCCATTGTGAAGATTTCGCAAATGGTAGTTCTGCTGTGACTACAAAAATGTTTGTCGTTGAGAAAATTGACAGTCGTTACGTCAGAAATATGAGTCGTAACAACAGATGGCTTTGTCGTAACAACAGGACTTCTGTTGTCACATTTTTGTCGCACGACATGAATTCTTGTTGGGTTTTTGCGGTATTGCAGTTGTGTTTTTTGACTGGGCATGCACAACTCCCGCATAGCAAGTACCGCATATTATGCCCACAGTAACGTGAACTTCAGGAAGCGCTAAAAGATGGAGGGGTGAGGTGTGGGGCTCCTGTAAAAAATAAGATTGATATCACACCCTCCATCCCGAGTGCTGCCTCAAGCAAAATAAGCGTACCCGCGTGCGCCCCTTCAAATAAATTCATTTCCCTGAGCACCGTCTGCAGTTACACAATATCCCCTCCATTCGCCCTTATATAAATTTCGTTCTGAAGCCTTGATCTGCCCTTTGTATAGGGTCGGTGCAGTTATACCGCACATGCAGGAAATTTATTAGGAACCAACTCTCGATGAAGGCATGGATACAGTCATACTTAAGTGTTTTTACTCTTTCATCCTGCTGACTGTTTCACGCCACTTTGAAAGTGTATATCAGCGTAGAGGGACACAGAAAGCAAGTAACAATTTTGTTGGGGGGACTGGTTGTGGATAGTCAATAGCTGACAAACATACCGCACTCAGCGGCGCTTCTTTGGAAGGGTGGTATCTGACAGAAACATTACGGTGGGCATTTTAGTAACAAGGTATTTTTTGCTGCAATTTGTGATGTCATGGCGTGCAAGTGCTTGGAAACGAACAAACAATTTTTTTAGAGGTTTTGGTAAATAAGGTTTTGGCAACTTACATTGCACTTTGGTAGCTTTGGCAGGCTTTACAGGACACATTGTACTTGCAATGCGCCTCTCGTTTGCTCAGGCTTCATGGTATGCTACTCTAGGAGACCTGCAGAAGAAAAATTGGACAAAATAAACGCAGGAACTCGCGGCTTATAATTGTAACTCGCATGTTCAACTTACTGAACAGTTGCCAGGAAGGCTGTAAAACGCCCAATATTTTTACTTAGAAAAATAGTGCCGTGATTTTAAAGACCCTTACATTTCTTCTGTTCCCTGTGCCGAACTTGTTTAATGTTAGACCACTAGATTTACTAACTGAAATCTGTAGTGCTTTTAAACATTTCTCACAATGCTATACCAGCATTTGAAATGAACCTGTTATCCTTAACTCGGTCGGCTCGTTTTTTCCCAATGTTCATGTTTTTTTGCAAGATCGATGCCTTAAGGACCCCAATATGAATACATGCGTGTTGATGTTTATCGCTCCTCTCTATAATAGAAGATTAAATCATTCTTACAAATTACACTAAACCCTTCATAGCTGTGTTCGAACGCAGTCACTAGTAGAAAAAAAACTGCAGCGTCATAGTTTACACTTTAGGCCCGAGTACCTATTTTTTCTCCTGAACGTATATCTTTTTATAGGCAGTATTATCATTGCTTCGTTCTGCCCATGAAGGCCTGAACACGTGGTTCACGTCCTCACCAAACCTGATTTAGAGGCGGCGAAATACAGAAAAAGTCATTCAAACAGTTTCCAAGTAACTTCCACTAAACCGAAATCGCCCTGCTACCACCTGCTTACCATGAGGTTGGCAAGACAGTACGCAGATTCCTTTTAGCGCATCCATCTCTAATCAGAGCTTGTGATGTTATGGCAGGTTCAGGGCCGTTGTTGGAGCGGCTCACAAGTGACGAGGCACGTGACCATATTGAGGTAACGGAAGTGTTTATCAAAAAAAAAATTGAAAAGGAAGGAGGAAAAATGGATAAAGAAGTCGAGAAGTGAGGCTTAGCACGCGAACACACTCTGGCAGCGGGAAAGAGTTCTAGAGTCCAAGCCCGCGTGGAATTGCACAAGGAAGCGTCTTACAGTTTTGGCGGCGGTGGCAAGTGGAAGTTCCCGTCGAAGGTGACTACCGCTGGCGCTTGGTATCGTTGACGCGGTGCGGCATCCGAGCACAGTCACGGCGCCGAGATGACGCTACCGCGGATTCGCCCGAAGCAGCTTTTCGGGCTGGAAGCACGAGCACTGCTTAGGGTAGCGCTGCCTCAGTCCGGTCTACTGTTGCTGGAGCCCAGGGTCTTCAAAGGTCGACTGGCGCTGGTCCGCCAGGATACCCAGGGGTAGACGATCCGCCTGTTGCTCCCTATCGCTTTTTGGTTGTTTGGGTGGTTCGACACTTAAATCATGGCGCATACCCACGCAGGGGATCTGCCAAGATGCTGCCTGTAGTGATTAGGCTGTGACCCTGTTTATTTTAGTGAGAAAAAGAGCAAAGTAAGAGGAACAGATTGAGGGAAGAAAAAGAAATCTTTGGATATAACCGAATTGTCACGGACAAAATCCCGAATGAGGAAATAGCTGTCTAGCAGGTCATCCGGTCTGTCGCCGCAACAAACGAGTGAAAGGCGATCACAACATATCTGTGGCAAACTCCTAGGACGGAAGCACACATTGTATGACAATGGTGGAAGATACCGGGAGATTAAGCCGATTAAACGTGTATTCAAGCTGCGTGCGTCGCATCGATGAAAAGCTGTGGCAATTTAAAAGAAAGTTTTCAATAGTTTCTAGGGCCTTGTAGAAAGGACATTGAGCAGATAAAGCCTGACCAGCTTAGTGTAGATAAAAACTCAGAAGGGGATTCGCCTCTCGATCCTTCTCGAAACGCCCACGTGCCTCGTTCCTCTTATTCACCGCCCTTGTCTCGAGACCCCCTCGTTGTTGTTGGCGCGTACCCAATCAGGGGATCGGCCAAACATCAGTCGTTAATTCGAATGAGATTACTGCCTAAGTGGATGATTCCAGGAAAATTAGAAAAATTTTGAAGCTTTTTTTCTTCTTCTGTTTAAGGAATCCGGTTTGGAAATTAGTCAATATTGAAACAAGAACAAATAAATAAATAAAGAATCGCATTCTCGCTTCTTATCTTCACTCGTAGCCAATCGCGCGCTTGTCGCGTGTCCTTTCGCGTGATTTCTTCTTGCGTTTCCCGCGCTCGGGGCACCTGATGATAGAAATAAATTACGAGAACGAATTGAGCAGCCTGACGGCGGTCACTGAAGGGCGGCCTTTTGTTGATCGCAGTTTGTATCGGCTCCTTTTCAGCTACTGTTGATCGCCGCTGCCGCCAGCACGGCGCTGGCCGGCTACGCCCGACCGGCCGCGGCAGCTCCCATCCTTGCGGCCGCTCCAGCTGTGGCTGCTCCTGCAGCCGCAGTGCTGGTGCAGGTATGTACACCGTCCAATGTTGTCCGTTAACGTTCAGATGGACGATTATACAAGCGTTGTGCTAACAGCAACCATGGTTACGTATCGCTGTTGATTGGGGGACAGTCGGCTTCGACTTAGACTTGCTGATTCTTGTGATCGCGTTTGCTTCCTTTTTGTCGTTTTTTCTCGCGCTCAAATAATATTCCTCAAACTAATAATTATTTGCTGAAACTTTAATAAAACCATGAAACCGAGGGAAAGATGGAGGTCTGGCTTAAAATATAAAAATTATGTCTTCGGTCAGCTCTTTCTCTTTTTTGCGTTTGTCTTCTGTAGTTGGGTTGTTTTTCTGTGCGCATAGCGTGGGAACGGGCAATGATGCTTTCTAGCTGCATTTAGAAAGACTAGCTCTGCGGAAGAATTTCGAGCGGTGACAGTAACCTTTAACGTTGAGATGACTGTTGGGCACCCAATCAACGTTTCTGATGCTTTTATCAATTAACAACAAAAGTTATTAAAGGGCATTGTCAAGTAAAAAGCAATCCATTAGATAGTATTAAATTTTAGGATGTTTGCCCTAAGGCATGTCACGACAACCTGTTTCTACGGAGCCCAAAATGCAATAGTCCGATGCTCATTTTTTTGTGCAAGACTGTGGTAATGAAGTCTCAAATCAGGATTTTACTCTCATGCTTTCTTAACTCAGATATAAAGTGAAAGGGTAAGCTTTATTAATTTCGCGTGAAATAAATTACAATCTTGCACGCATTCTAGATACCGCTAATTCCCCCCCGCCCTTGTTTTTACATAAGTGTTTACTATTCTTGTTTACGCTAAATTTCCTCCATATCTCACAGTAAGTGGGTGTGAAGATGATTAGTAAAGGGAATTACAAATAGCACCAATGGGCTGCTAACCATACATGCAACGCCACACCCTACAACATGTACGTTTTCTTCACTTCAACCCGCCGGCAATTTCGGACGATTTAACAGCCATATCTTCCCTCCTGCAGCCGCCGCACCCGTACAGCTTCGGGTACGACTCGAAGGACGAGTTCGGCACGCACCAGTACCGCAACGAAGTGAGCGACGCTGCCAACCAGAAGCGCGGCAACTACGGCTACAAGGACGCCGTGGGCGTCTTCAGGCAGGTCGACTACGTGGCCGACGCAGCGGGCTTCCGGGCCAACGTGTACACCAACGAGCCCGGCACGGCTCCGTCGGCACCCGCCGCAGCCGCCTACTCAGCGCCCGTGGCCGCCGCTGCCGTGCCCGTGGCCCCTGCCGTGCCCGTGGCGCGACCTGCCCCCGCCGTCTTCGCCCCAGCGCCACTACGGACTGTGGCCAGGCCAGTGGCCGCCCCTGCGCCTGCACCGGTGGTACCCGGCCCCGTGCCTGTCCCTCCGTTCCCGTTCCCATTCCCGTTCCCAGGCCATGCAGTGGCGGCCGCCGCCCCAGCGCCAGCTCCGTTAGTCTTCGGACCCCCCGTCGCTAGACCCGTAGCCGCTCCCTTGGTTGCTGCACCCGCGGCGTTCCCCGCACCCGCGGCGTTCCCTGCACCCGCCGTGGTTCATCACGCGCCAGCTGCTTTCTTGGCCCCACCTTTCCATCCGGCGGCCCAAGTCGTCCACTCCGCAGCGCCGGTTTTCCCGGCTCCAGTGCACGTAGGCTACCGACCAGCGCCGGTAGCAGCCGCAGCTCCAGCGCCTGCTCCGTTGGGGTACCCGGGCGGACCTTACCTCCACTACTATTGAGGCAAAACGGACACTTCGTATATACATCGCATTGATCACGTCACCACCGTGTGAGCCTTGTCAGCGGACTGAGGGACATCGTCCCCCATGTCGGTTGGACAGCCGAAGAGCAGGTATACGTCTCAAGAACACTGGGGAAGGCTAAAAAAGAGGGAATAACACGCCGTGTCCTCCGTGTTGAAACGGTTTGTATTCGCGTGATAGCTGACGAAGTTTTTTTGCCCTGCTAAATCATCAGAATTTTTGTGTGCGTGCGTGTTGATGCTGTTAGTGTAGAGCAATTTATGTGCATAGTGCCTGGAGATTATTGATAACTATCATGCTATTCCTATACAAACAATTTCGAGTGATTCCAGAATCTGTACTTGATCGGGAGTACCACTGTAGCGTGACATGACCGAAAGAATTCTTTTGAAGGGCTTGCCTCAGATATTTCCAAGCATTACGGCGAGAATTAGCCATCGTAATAAGTAGGAGTCCTATCTATACACGTGGACCTCCTTTTAGATACGTATGTATGCTATGTTTATACCCTTCCGCGGTGTTATTTTTTTGGACTTGACCCTCCAAGTGACTGACAAGGGGCAACTTGTGACGGGGAATAGTCTTAAAGTGCACCCACCATTTTCTTATGCTTTAAATGGCACGCTACATCCTTGGTCGACTCTGGGGAGTGTCTGCATATAAATAGTCGCCCAAGTTGTACATTATACATCGCACATGTTGTACGGTAGCCACAATTTCTCATCGTAGTTGTAAGCAATAAAGTCTAGTCTAACACACACATCGCTCATTGAAGAGAAAGAGGCGTAAGAATATTAATAATATTGCCGTTTATGGCAGCAAAGTGTGTTTATTTTGCAACGGGACCTTGGCATTCTGTTCTTAATGCAGCTTCTGCGTATTGCTGCCCGCAGTGGACCGCGCATAAGCTCACAGTCTTGTGGGCAGTATTCATCTTATGTTTGTCCACGTGCTTCAGCCACGGCATTCAAAATCGAGTTTAAGAGCACTGTAGCTGTAGGATATGATTTATTAATTACGGTCGAGTGCTGTATCATACCTTTGTATACCATGTATATTTCGGTTCACCCAATAAAAATTCAAATGGCAGTTTGACGCTTCCCTACGCTGTATTTTAGACACAAAAACTTGTTCATGCAACAAACCCAAAGAGCGATGCTGTTCCCGCTTATGCTTGGCGGCCTCAGCTCATACTTGATGGCTCCATTACCACATCGTCGCACTCTACGCAGTGTTTGTATATTCAGAAAATACTGCGCAAAAAAGAACTTATCTCCTCCAAGAAGGAATGTCACCACCTCAGCCCCGACACACTGCTTGGCAAATAAGGTAACAGGAATTGGCAATTAATTTTTTGTTGCTATAATCTTTGAAATTAGGAGCAGAGAATCAAAGTTTTGCTTCTTTTTATGCACCAGCGTGGTTCATGTTAACGGATGCGGGATGACACAGGTGCCTCCGAAAGGGCCACAGTCTTCGCGTCAGGTAGAAGCGCGTATCATGATTCGGCATGTCGGTTTCTTGCTCAAATGGCGCTTTATAAACGCAATCGATTTTTTTTTGGCGCGTGTCGAGTCGTAGGGTAGAAAAGCAGTTCTTATAAAACTTCGGGGACCGAAATCACAAGTTCGATTCCAATTCTATTTAGAAAGCCTTAAGTGAACAGGTATATCTTTAACGATCCACTTCTTTTCATATTTTTTGGGAGGTACGCTATCCCTTGAACTGGCATCAGTGATTAGCTAACTCTACACAATTAAGCGTAAGGCACAGGGTTCAATGAACTGTAACAATCACTGTGGATTGCTCTTCCCGTAAACTTGCATTTAATCTGGACTAACGACCTTATATTTAGATCAACTTCCTGATCGCAAACGTTCTGGTGGCGTGATAGCGTTGGAAGGGTTTATCATTAAACCAGTTTATCAAACAATTCTATTCAAGATGAGCTTAAACACATTCCCTGCACTTTCTACTAAAATATGTTTCAATGATTTTGCATTAGAGTTTGTTTTCCGTCTTTTCTCTAAGAACGAGCGTGCGCTGGGGGTGTCAAAGGGGGTTTGCAGTTGCACGCATTCTGGCGCTCAGGAATATGACCTTGTGACTACTTCCGAAGGCAAATTATGCCCTCTAGCCGGATCACAGCAACACTGCCCCGCACATCCAAAGTACATATTTCTAGAGAGAAGAACTCGGTTAACGAGCAGCAATCAAATCGCGTTTTAAAGTAAGCGCAGGAGGATAACAAAAGCGTCAAAGCCGGTGACACTGCGCTCGCGTGTATATTACAACCATAAAAGACCGCGTAGAAAGAGACACTTACAATCTGGATCTAATAAGGACCAGTGTGGTTATTCAATCGCTTTGTCTTGGATAGATGTTTGTGCTACGAAAACTTCAGCAGCTTCGAAGAATGTCTATACTTGCAACACCCACCGCTCAACAGACTAACAGAAATACCCTAATCTTGGTCAGCTTCCGCTAGCACTAAAGATAAATGATGGAGGGCTCAGGTTATGCTCTCAGAGCTGCGATGCTCGGCTTCGGAAAATTTCTTTCTGCGCATTTAGTCAGCGCCATATCCTGAAATCAAGGAAATGCGCTGCAGCAACTACGACTCCCAAGTGACGCCACCTCTAAACCGCGGCGTCTTCACGGATCGTCCTTCCGCGTTTTACTTGTTCCGAATGTGTCTTTTTCTAAAGTGGGCACCCTTCCTCATCTGAAAGCGTAAGGCTTTTGTTTTCGTTAAAAAAAAGCACCAGCGGGTTTTCTATTTTCCTTGAGCAAAATTTCACCTCCCCTTCAGCAATAATCAAGACAAGCAGGTGAAAATACAATAAACAACGGGATTAATTATTGTGGTACCAGGCAAAGCCCACATTAATGCGAAAGGAACAGTTAACTCGGTAGCTCGAAAGTGCAGCCTTCCTGGCTGACAGATGGCAGACAATATGGCACACGGATCAAACAACAAAAAAACATGGTCATGGAGTTGAAAAGAAAGTAAAGCAAATTTCGGTCTGAGTCGAATAGGAGCCAGAAACCTTTGGAATGTGAGGTCATCACGTGACCCCAACAACTCGCGAGCTCTTTTTTTTGCTTTATCTTCCGCGGCGTGTAGTTTAAATACAACAAATAATGTATACACGAACTATATACAAATCATGCTGCTTCATATACAAAGCGAAAATCAGTAATCTGGAATTTGGGGAAGAAAACATCTACAACAATTCCGCTAGTGAGGGGGCACTTATACACACTGTTGCACAACAGAGTACCAACCAGGTCGAGAATCTTTTTTGGTCATAACCGCCATTCAGGTTAATTACCATTTGACTAAAGTGCGCGCCTTGGAAGATAACATCGGCTCAGCCTTTTTCTCTAACATGTGCGTTTTCTATAAACTCTGTAGAGCCATCAGAAAAAAAACAGGTCATAAGCCACATCATCCCAGGGAGCTACAAGGTATTCCACATTGTGGGGCATTAATTTCATATACTTTTGAATTGTCGGTTGAAGGTCATCCCAAAATGATATAGCGTCTTTGTAGTCAATGAAACAGTGCTCAATGGTTTCTGAAGCACGATAGTTAACAGAAGACACAAAAATGTTTCTACTACGCAGCCATGTTCTAACGGGCATGGTTTCCGTATGTAGCCTGAAAAAAAATTTTGTACGTGAAGAAAGACGGTATTTACAAACTCGCTTAAGGAAATCATGGCAGCGTAAACCATCGTGAATAGGTCTGTATATGGATGCAGAAAATTGCATTGGTATTGAATCTCTGTAAGGTGTTTTGCGTGACACCGTATATAAATAGTCTGTGGAAAAGCGAGCCAATAAAAATCTGACAGAAGAAGACACCTCTTGCATTTAGAAGAAACAATAACACAACATTCACTTGACAAAGGCTATAATGAGATGAGGCACGAAGAAACCAAAAATGCGCGACTAGTTGCCTTAAATAGATTTGCGTCAGCCGAGTCCTCCACCAGAAACTGGCCTAAACAGTATATCCCGCCTCAAAGGCTCCATGGAAGACGACGACAGAAATTTCACGATAGTCCTGTGAAAACGCTGAAAGGGGTGGCGTGCGCTGTACAATATTTGTTAGCCATACGTAATTTTGTAGAGAGAAGCATGTTGCACGACGTAGCTCAGCCGAAAATTGAAAGATTGTGAGGCATAAAACTGCCGGCGGAGAGTCTGACGGCCAACCTTGTTACGGCGTTGTAGTCTTTGAGCTAGAAACGTGTGTTAGGAACGTGTGCTGAGGCCTACATGAGTGATATGAGCGTGCTAATTACAGAAGTAGCATTTAGGGGGTAGCGAAGTACGTTTCCACTAAGCACCCCATTTGTCTGACGATTTGTCTGTGTCTGCCGAGTCGCACTCACAGTAACGGAGAGAGAGAAAGAGAGAGAGAGAGAGAGAAAGGGAAAATAATATCGATAAGAGAACATGGTTAGGAAATGGACAAAAATTCTGTCGTAATCCCTATGGCTTACGGAGCAGCTCAGGTGTCCTCGTAGTTTTTTCCAAAAACACCCATTCATAAACATCCACGTTGGTATCCCTGTGGTTAAAGATTATTACTTGACGTCCCGAAAGCTTACGTTATTACATTCTCTACTCCAATTGGGCAAAAAATGATGGAAGACTGAAAAGAGACAGCACGAGACAGAGCATACATTGAAGTACAGCAAGGATTACCAACTCGCCCAAACCTACAGCCTACCACGTTTCTACATCTGGGGGCACCTACGGCGGTGGCTTAGTAGTTAATAAGCCGTGATTGTGGTCACGCAGTTCGGGTTAGATCTCATAGCCCGGGCAGAGCTTCGGCGCGTCAAACCCCACAATCACTCAAAGTCTGCTTGATATTTAGACGCAAATTAAACATAGTGCAGGTCGTCAGAATTATTTCCTGCCGCTCTCTCCATACCCCAGGTGTAAGATAGCTAGCGTGAGCGACACGTCAATCTGAATAGTTGGATGCTATCCTTCTTTCCGAAAATAAAACCACTTCAGGAGAGCCTGCATTACTTAAAAATGCTGACCGACTGCCGTTTGCTGTGGAAGCGATTGAACACTGCCTTCGAACAAATCGCGCGGGAAAACAAGGCGCGATAAAATCGGACGCACGGATCTTATCTAGCTTTCTATAGCTCTCCCCGGGGACAAATGAGTTTCAAAGGAGGGGTCCAGGAGTCCATTTGAGATGCACGCTCGCGAAAGGCAAATACCGATTGATCGATCAAGCTATACGGTCGCGGTGAGGAAGCGCTAAAGAAGTGTGTCCAGTGGGGCAGTGTTGTGGGCGTTTAAGACAAGCATCGTGGAAGCGGGCGAGAACGCTGGGCAGCTTGCTCCAATTCCTTGCCCCGCGCTATTCTCGGAAGTCATCGCGTGCGAAGTTGATCGGAAACGCGGTGTATTAGAAGCTCGTCCCGACATGGACCTTCGGAAGTGTCCGCTCGTTTCGGACGCGGAAACTGGTCGGTGTACCTGTGAACGTGCCGAAACTGATAGCGTCGCCTCCCCGGCTTTTCTCTTTCTTTTCGGGCGCCGTTGGCACATCAAGATGGCCCAAATAGATCGCTAGAATGGCCCGCACAGGACGAGGACCAGTAGCAGCCATAACAAGAGGAATGCATCACTGAAAGAATTGGGACAGCGCAGACTACGTCGGAAAGAAACATGAGCCGACGCACATACGGCAGGAGAAACGTCATTAGCGGTTACACATGTTCGCTCTATTAGGCGGCCTACAAAGCGCTGCCTAAATGCTGCGGCTTCCAAGCTTTACAACATACACTAAATAAAGGCTGCAACCTTCTTAAAGACAAAAGTGTATCTTGGGCTAACCAAACGCTGAAATTTTGTTTGTATGTATGTATGTACGTATGTATGTATGCATGTATGTATGTATGTATGTATGTATGTATGTATGTATGTATGTATGTATGTATGTATGTATGTATGTATGTATGTATGTATGTATGTATGTATGTATGTATGTATGTATGTATGTATGTATGTATGTATGTATGTATGTATATGTATGTATGTATACATGCCCACTTAATCGGAAAGAAAAAATTCGACACTTACCGGTGGGTTTCCTGGCGAGCCTTTACGCTTGGTGTGTCGCTGGCGCACTGGTGTGACTGATGTTCCACTGGTTTGACACTGGTGACCCAAAAGTGACACACTAGTAGCCATAAGTGCTTCACGGTTGGTGACAGGTGATTGATGACAAGACCATGATCGCCCACCGGTGGGCCACTTGCTAGTAATCTATGGTGAGTCACTAGTGCGTCGCCAGAAAAGTAAGTGCTGAACGCCGCACAGAAGGACCAACATCAGCCACCGGATCTTCGGCCGTTGTAGCGCTGTCGCACTGATGCCCTCTAGGGAAACATGCTAAAACTAAATGTGAACTTTTTAACAGCGAAACTGTCTAGTAAATCGTAATCTTTCGCGTCCGCAGTTAAAAATACCGAGAAATTGCCGAGCGCGCGCACGTGAGCGCGAGCTTCACGGCGACCACCCGGCCGTTAACAAAACCAAGAAAATATCTAGTGCTCCGGTGTGCGTGCCTCGCGATGACCGCCCAGCGTCCCCTTCGCACGTTTGTAGAGCCAAGCATACCCACTAAGAGAGATTGGCCAAGATTACCCCCCCCCCCCCTCAAAAAAAAAAAAGAAGGAACTCCAGCGTTCGCTGTAATCGTGGCAACACATGCTCGGAACGAGGAAGACCCCAGAATTCGCCGTAATCGTAGCAACATTTGCTCAGAACGCGAAAGACACGTCATAGCGTACGCACCTCGAAAATGTTGTCCAATGATTAACACTTCCAAAAAAATGAAAGGAACTCACATAGCAAGATTGATGGAGTAAACGTCCTTGTGGCTGCAGAGAAGCAAATCGGCTACAGTCCTGGACTTAAACCTTCGTGGTGGTCGCGAAGGCTGGGTACAGATTCTCTACGTTCAAGTCTTATCCGTTAGCGGGACCTTCCTTAGTTTCTTCTAGCCCGCGAATTGCGAACTCGAGAATCGTATTAAAGAAGAAGGGCTGCACCGAGCAACTGCAGAGAAGCTACAGCCTCTTTGAAAGTCATTTGAGGTGAAGAAAGCCCTGGCGCGGTCAATTTTGTAGCCATGTTTAAAAGAAAGCGCGATATAATTTAAGGGCAGCATGCTCTTATGTTCACATTTAATTCATTGCTGAGATTTCATTCGTTGTTTGCTTTGTTTCCCCATAGCATGTCAGATGGATTTTAACATCTTTTTTCATGCTTGCATTACCTGCTCATGCACACATAACAGGCAAAAAGTTAACATACCGAGTCTCAAAAGATGGAAATCGTTTTTATTCTTAAGACACATTATATACACATATGTACACATCGCTCGCCCAGTTCTGAGGCTTAGCACGATGACTTAGCGGCCGCTTTTACAAATGAAGGAATATCATGGATACATGAGTGAAAACTTCGTGCGCAAACACTTAATAATTTGTTTTCTGTATATAAAGGGCTGATCAACAGGCAATGACCTACAAAGTCATCTAAACCAACGCCACTCGTTAGCGCTAAAAAGTACACATTCAGCCTAAATACTTCCGCCATTTTCAACACCCCGACATGAAAAGGAAGTAAAAATCGTACGAATCACGATAAAATTTATTTTCCGCATTGAAGCGCCCGCCTTATGGCAAATCAGGCAGATAGTAATTCCAAGATCGGGCTGCCATGTCATATGACTGGTGTTGAAATTTGGCCGCATATGCGATAAAGCTCCTAAGCGTAAGTGGAAATACCACACACGCCAAAAAATATTGAACAGTGGCCTTCAACACAGCCTTTAAGCCAACGAGAACCGAAAGCTTGATAAGGCAGCATTCATTGACGATTAGAACAGCGCACCTCGTTAAGGAACGTAGAGACACGAAACAACCTTGGGGAACGTAAAGACAGATGACACATTACAACGATAGACGATACAATAATAGCACCGTATTGTGTCATCTAGAGCTTTACTGTGTCATCTGTATTTAATTTTGTGTAAGTGGCACGCTGTGGATATGCTGAATAGCTACTAGATCTCCCAATTAACTTAAATTCCATGAGTACACTAACTGTGGCGTTGTTGTATGGTCGAAGCAAGGCAGGCTGGCAAAGTTTTAATACGAATGTAAACAATATTTACGTCAGCACCGGCTTTAAATCACCAGCATCCATGTCTGAGCGGGTAATTTAGGCTGAAAGTCAGGTGTCTATTATCAAGTAACTAACTATTACAACCCTCCACGTTCACATCAACCAAGACAAAGTGTGGACGTGAAATAACCTGCTCTACGACGCTTATGAATTCAAATGCTGTTTTCATTCTGACGTGACCTTCTATGACGCATCCAAAAGTCAGCAGGAAGTTTACTTTACTTTGTTTTATTGCATCCGGACTACTTGTTTGAGTGACGTCCACATGTAACCAGCAATGTAGATAGAGAAAAAGGCTGTCAGCTGCATATAAACGAAATTATCATCATCTAAACAACAACATACGGCTTTTCCGGCAGCGGTGTTAACACACGTAGCTCGAACAAGAGTTGTCGGAACGACCACCCTACCTTTCATGTACCGACAATTGATCTCAAACCTACCCATGCCGTGAACACCCTTTTTTCTTACGTTATCACAGTTCTTCAATGACGTTTTGTAAACGTGTCGGCTGATTACAAGTTGGTTCAGGAAACAAAAGGCGAAGGTATGCCTACACTCTTCATCATCTAGAGCAATGACAGTGTTAATGTAGTTAGCACAAAAAGTGTGCCAAATTAACCTCACTTTCTTCGCTGTTGAGAAGACAGACGGAACATGAGAAATTCTGGCCTGTAGTGAAACTCACGCAAAAACATCACCAACTTACATGACTTCTAAAATAACCTCGTCAAGCAAGCCAGGAACATTTAGCATGTTGCTGTTTCTTTTTTCTCAACCAGTTAAAACGAGCTTACGCAGCATAGCCCCGGATACAATTGTTTTCATAGCTTCAGAAAATCTTCAAAAATACTACCCCACACGTACTTTACCTAACCTATCCTACCGGGACATGCACAATTCTGACCGACTTCTAGACGTCAAGTAGGAACTGAAAAGCTTAACACTACGATGTCAGACTTATTCAGTTGTTCGGGGAATGAAATACTGACACGAGCACAGGGTAAGTGACGCTCTTAAAACTCGCTGTGGTATGGTGGAGCAAGTGTCCAAGGTTCCTACTCGACGCCTAGAGTACACTATTACGTATGCAGGGTGGAACAAACGAGGCAATATCGGAATATTTACAGTGTTTCATACGGACTAGTGGTGCTTATGGACTTGGTGATAGCCCTCATAGAACAAGGGAGGGGATGACCTCAAGTTCGTGAACGGGTGTTCGCTCGGCTCTTCAACGTACGTGACGTGCGAGCTCCGCGGGTTGATGAATCCGCCACCCGATGCTGCGGCGGTCAGCGGCGGTGCCGACGGGATGAAGGCCAGCCCCCCAGAATGTCCATCCTGCTGCACGGTCGGAGCGTACTGCACAGAGGACGGTGGAAATGGCGCGACCGGCACAGCTTTGTGGAGCGCCTGGACTGCCTGCACGACTGGCCCATGGACAGGCGCGGAAGGCCGGACGTGGACCGGCTCGTGGAACACCGGAGGTCCACGGTGTGGTGGCGGCGGTATCGGCCGGGGAGGAAGCACCACGGGCTTGCCGGCGGGCTTTCCACGATTGTATGCGGCACCGGCCGAATAGCCAGCCGCCACTCCTGGCTCGTTGGTGTCGATAGTGGCCCGGAAGCCGTTGTGATCCGCCACGTAGCGCACGTGTCGGTAGACACCGTGCGCATCGACGAAGCCGTACGAGCCGTGTTTCCTGTTGTCGCCGTCACTCACCTCGTGCCGCACCTGCTTGTTGCCATGGCCGTCGGAGATCTCGTAACCGAACGAGTACTGCTGCCGGGCCTTGGGGAAAGAAAGGCAATTTGCCGCTTTCGTGTGCGCCTGAATGGGGTGAATGCCGCAAACTACTAACACCATTGTTCTCCCTCATTTGTTTTCTGGTAAACTAAACTTGCTCTTTTTCATAAACTATAGGAGCCACCCGACCAAAGTATGGCGAACGGAGTAGTACCACTAAGCCTCCAGATATCCTACAGCGTTTAAGTAACTCGTGAATTGGGATTCATTTTTTTTCAGTCAAAGGGCGACGCAACTACCCGACAACTTTAATATATATAAGAATATTCGCAAAGCGCGTAAGTCAAAAGAAAAGTGGCAGGTATTTGGGTGCCTCTAAGCTATTTGCCTGCCTTCGCTATTCTAAACATAATACACTACAGTGTTTGATGTCGAAGGTACTCTATTGTCAGAAGGTTGCCATGACAGTTACTCCCGCTAGGGACGAGCCGAACGAACAGCAAGATACGGACCGTATTTAGACTTGGAAACGACAACGTAGCTAAGATAAGAACCTTTCACAAGTGTCCAGCGATGCTTTTAACTTTAAAAGACAGGTTATGTTCCCCTCTGCATTGCAGCATAAAAATTCAACACAAACAAACCAGCAGATTTGTTACACTACAAAACAAAGGATCTTGTGTAAACGGTTCAGTGTAGTCATACTGTGTTGTGAGTTCATGCCACGTTCCGACAAATTTTTCATTCGAATGAATTCATTAACAGCGGATCTGTTCCACGGCTGGCCCTGACGACAGTGCACCATGTTATCGTGTCACACTATCTCTGGAACAGGTTTCTGCGCCACGCTAAGCCTGGTTCCCAGTATACAAAAAAATAAAATAATAAAACAAATCCTATTGCCTTCATATTTTTACATGACTACTTATAATGCCCGTAAGAAATGTTTTCCCGGCAATGCATTTCCGTTCCGAGGTTAAGCCGACTTTAAAGGATCGGTGTAAGCCTGGTTTTTGTAAGCTGGTTTTCCCACATTGCATTCTGCACTGTGAAGCATGGTCACCTGCGTAGCGAGTATCATTACAGAAAACGAGTCTACCTCTTGTGTTATCAAAAGTGCACTAAAACAAATTTCATAACGCCGCTAAAACGACTCTGCCATTACGCCGGGTTTCATTTACTTGTCGTAATCACTTAGTTCACAGTAAATCTGTAAAAGTTACAGAAATAATGTCTGCTCTCAATACTTGGCCATCAATGGATGGAGTATGGTTACAGATAACGGCTGCAACCGTTGTTTTACTGGAACTATCTGAAAACAAAATTATATGAAAGTTAGCCGCTAACACGACTCTAACATTATGCACAAGAAAAAAGCCGGGGCTAAACCGAATCTTTCTCAAGACAACCCACAGCTCCACTGTTTCAGTGCATTTCGCACTGGTTGGAAGTTCTAGTTTTTTTTTTTTAAACAACAGCTTTTGAAACAACCTTAACTTGTTTATTCACCAGACGTTTATCCTAACCAAGAAAAGTGACCAAGGAAGCCTTTAAAACTATAATCAATGCATTTGAAGCTAAATTAATATCAAGTCACCTTATCCTTGACCAGAACACACAACAACCAGGATGTATGTATAGGTCGACTACACTCACACGTAGGCTACGCTAGTGCTTGCTGTGGGCTGTCAAAAGTTTCTTTTTTTTAATGATTCCACCAAAATATGCAAGAATCATAAAATATCGTTATTACAGCAATGTGCTTTTTTGCGATCAGTCCCTCTGATTCAGAAGGCCGCGTACGTAGGCTAAAAACGCCATAGGCACACTGAAAATATATATTAACGGTCACTAGGAGTTAAATATTACTTGAATTTATTTCATCCTATTCTAAATATTACAGAGAACTATGAAGACCAGGACAGTATTTTTTTACCAGTCGCAAAAAAAATCTTAAATTTCACATCCTCCACGATTTCGTGACACTGAGGCAAGTCAACACTGCATAATTGGACCAAAACAAAAATAAGCTTACCTTTGCAATAAAGCTTTTTGTTCCATCACTGAACAATTATAATTAAGGAATTGAAACCTTAGATGCACTGGAAATTCTCTATACGCCCCGAACTTCTTTATACGAAACGGATTTGTGCCGGGACAAACACCAAAATTGGAAATAGATTATGGAGGGTGTTTATACGCCTCGGCAGCAAAGTCTCTTCGGCCGTCACTATTCTGGACTGTTGTGTCCTTGATAATCTCTAAGAAAACTTTAGTTCCAATTTTTACGCACACTGGCAGAAAAAACTGCGGCGCATACTCCCGATCCGCACTTACTGCTGATACAAGGATCTATGGTAGTCTGCAAGTTACCAGTCTTCGTTCAAATTTGGGCTCGTCTGCACGGAGTGCACAAGCGATTACGCACGTGGCAATAAAAACAATTAGTTTTCAGATTTCTTGTCTTTCTTCTCAGGGGTCAGTAAATTACCTGAAGCGCATTATGCCCAACTTTGTTAACGTTATCGCTTCATTGCTCGCTAGATTGGTATATCATAAATACCAGCCGTAAGAGTGGGCGGATACATTCACCATCTGGAGGAAGTAACAATTCTTAACTTTCAACGAAGTCATTAAGGTAGGTAGGCAAAATATTTGCTGAGAAGGATCGTGCACACTTACTTCACTTGAAAGCGTTTTCAGCACTTGCATACGATAAGCAAATATGAACATAAAACTACAAGAGATCTCTTCGAGAAGTTGTCACGGGATGCGAAGCGTTTAAGTAAGCAATTGCGAAAGACAATTACCGTGAGTCATAGTTAGTCTTGTCTGACAAAAGAAGTTCTTTGATGTCACTAATATGAGTTTATTTCCACGAGCTTCGTCTCACGTTTTAGCGAATGAGTGTGTTTACACTCAACCTCTTAACCAAATGTGGATGCACTGGAAAGTTGAGTATAGTCAAATGGCTTAGTCGAGTAAACACTGTGAAACAGGGTAAAGCTTTTTTTTGCCAGTCGCACCACGAGAAGCTAGCGGAATATTTTAAGTTATGCAGCTTCTTTGAAGCCCATGACCGCGAGCAATCTAACGACAGGAGTTGTACTACAACCTTATGTCCGGTAAAAAATAAAATGACATAAACAAGTGTTGTATGAGTAGCTGCAGAGGTCGAAATTCTACTCAGCCAACGTTCAAGGCTAATCCTACCTTAGGCTGAACTGCAACTTTTACAAGCTTTTATTTACTGCGCGCAATTTTTAGGTTGCATTCGTTTAGTGGAGCTAGCAATGTGAGCCAACCTGGACACGAGCTACAGCTTTTCAAGTTGTTATTACTACAGGGAATTATTAGTTGTATTCAATTAGGACTATGAGTCATATGATGTAAGCCAACCAGGTAACAAACTAATTATTTCCACCTGTATCAGGGATAGTCCGAAGCATGGAGATAATGATTAAACAGCATGCGCGGTTTCTCTACGCCCTGAGAAGGGCACAAAAACAGCAGTGGTTCTGAGTGGACCATTTTTTCATTGATGAGAGTTTTTGGGTAATTACAAAAAACGTTAAGAAAAGTGTCAGCCAAACTTTTTTAAAAGCTCAAATGGGGTTCAACAACTGCTCTAAACCCATATCAAGCATGAAGCGATATCGCCCTCGAGGGTCATATATGTGCTGCCAAATCAAGCCAATTGCTCTCACAGAACTGATGGCTATAACTGAAACGATTTTTAGGAAGCAAGACTGACATGAGATATGATGTGTAAAGTACGAGAAATGTCAACATTTATTCGGGCAGCATATTTGGGAAACGTGCGGATGTCTTCTGGGTTGGGTTACTTTTCATTGGCTATAGTTGGCAACATTTTTTTTTTTTTTGCAGTGGAGTTTAGTTTATGGATTCTGCTTGAAGATTTCAGAGGTATGCGCTCAGTAGCATCACTAGTTTACTTAGATTGGCAGTCTCCAAACTCCGACTTCCCTTTAAATTTTTTACAAGTTACGGTGCCCTTGCGTGGCGGCTAGGTCAAATCATACATGGCCGCCCCAATAAAACAGCTGTAGCCATCTCATACGTTCCTTTATCTTTTAGATGTGCGATCTCACCGAATAGAAAAAGGGTCAGGGGGTCGGGGAGGGAGATAGCATGGCAGATAGTTCACCGGGGCGGAACGGCTTCTTTTCAACAAACCAGATTAGCAGCGAAATCTTGTCCATATAAATAACTCAATGCGATTTAACACTACCGCACCCGCGACATTGAAGCAGACCTCCGAGTAATAAAACAAGCCTACTTTATTCATTACCAGCCTTTTGCCTGTTGCTTTGAGAAAATGCGTCCATCTAACCCCTCAGATTATTTGGACACTCACTCACTGAATAGGTAAAATTACGCTATAGTCATTCGGAAATGGGAAATAGATATGCTGAAGCTGCTGCTTAAGCCCAGACAGTTCTACGCGTCGCACGCAATTGGGTACTCACGACAATATCCTGTACGTGCTTGCCGGATGGCCGAACTGTTTCCAGAGCCGCGACGGGCTCCGACTTCACGGACGCTGCTGGCTGGTACGCTGCGCCCCCGACCACGGGCGCTCCATGAACTACGAGTCCCGGCGAAGACACTGCGCTGAGTATCAGGTGGGACGCGTACAGCGCCTGCGAGCCGTCGCGGATCCCGCTGGCCGGCGCCGAGGGCACACTGATCACGGGAGTCTGGTGGACGCCCACTTGGGTCACAGTCACCGTCACCGGCGGCACATGCGGCGGAGAGTATCCGGACAAGGCGCCGCCGTGGTGGTGCAGAGGCACGATGCTGACGCCGACGGGCGTGCCTTGAGGCTCGACCAGCTGCGGTCGGGAGAGTCCATCCACGATGCTGTGGAATTCACCGCCCACAGCGTGTCCGTGATGCGGGTGGTAGGTATGTGTTGCAGAAGCAGTGTGGGCAAAAGCTGCCACCACCAGCAGCGCCGTGGCGAAGGCCTTGGGGAGTCACCGCCGACGACCCGTCAACAGAAGAGAGGGAGCAAAAGAGGGCAGATGAACACTTAAGCCTAAAATTTTTTTTGGTGAAGGTAAACTGAACAGCACTATGACCAGCTCGCGCCTTAGTCAGGTTACATGGAAGTCCATGAACTCAGTCTGCATTACCTGTTTCGAGGTAAGCAGGAATCATCATAACTCTCAATTAAAACGTGGGGCCAGTACGCGTTACAAATTATCGAACCGTCATCCTCTATTCCAAATGTTCCCCTTAAGAACCTTCATTTAAAAATCAACAGGGCTTGTTAGTTATCTCTCATCCAAACTTACCCCTGCAAGCTACAGGGTTATCGTTGGTTATCGGTTAGTGTGCTGAGCGTCATGTAAACCCCCGAGCAAGAAAAGCAGCGTGAAGTGCAGTGCGTTTACTTTTAACAGGAACTTCACAGTTGTCGAATCATTAGATAAAGCCTAATTATACAATCATTAGAACGCTGCAATTGTATAATCATTTTTTTTCTAGCGCGCTTTATACTCTGCTCGCTCATCGGCGATCAAAGGCGGGCAGACTCACCCGAAGTATCATGACGGGAACGGAGTTACGCTCGCGCACCTCCAAGCAACGACACGGGAGCATCTGATTGAATAAGCCGGGGACAGAGGCGCGGAGCGGTTTTTATAGAAGCTAAAGGAAGTGCTCCATTTCATGCCGGCTCCGGCAGCCGCGGTTGGCGGACGTCCCCACCGCCGTATTCCGGGCGAAGAATGGCCGCAACCAAACGGGCCCCTCCGAATTCCCTGCCGCCACACGCGCGCCCGAAAAACACGAGAAAACACATCGAAAGTAGGGCGGGTCCGAAGACACCCCGAGCAGAGACAGCAAAGGAAAGCGAAAGGGATGGGGGAAGGAACGCGCTGGTCCCTGCTGCTCCTGGTCCAGTTTTGGGGCGCGAAGCTACCAACGATCTCCTGCTGCTGCATGCGCGAGCCAAAGTATAGAGGATCTCAAGACTGTGGCGCTTCCCGCTCGGGCGCGTGTGTACGCGCAGAAAGCGCCCGCGGCGGCGGAGGCGTTCTCACTTTCGCGCGTACGTCGCGCGATAACCGCCGTCGAAGCCGCCGCTACCGCCGGCGGGAAGTTCAATCCGCCGCTCGGCTTGCTTCTGCGCGCCCGCGTTTCCGTTGATAGCACAGCTGGCCGCAGGCGTGGGACACACCTCGATTCGGCCGCGGCATTTCCGCCGCCGGCTCGGAGCGTTCGCTCGGTCGTTAAGAAGGAATGCCCGTCTTTGAGCACTGCTTCGGGGTGGCCGACGACAAATTACTGCCCTTCGTTATTGAGGCACACGGACGGCGCTTGAAAACTATCCTCGACGTTCGTGAGAAGTTGTTCCGTTTCCGTTAAAGCATGCAGAAGTTTCGTTGGTTTGGAACGCGACCGTGTTTGCAGTTTATTTGCGAGATAATGTGACGTTGCGTTCAGAGCGAAAACTCCCGTGATGTAAGAACCGATGTGGCGACAGAACGCCCCTATGACAAATGTGACGTAGCCAAGACGACAATTACTGTAAATTATCCCTATGGCTTCAATCATCGACTGGCTACAAACCAGTTTTGCTAGGGTAATGGTCCTTGTCACCGTGCATGTATTGCTCCCAGCTATAACAGGAACTAGAGGCCACCAACTTCATCTTTCTAGGAAGTGTTTTAGATAAAACATACAGGTACACTTTCCTTCCAGTCGATCAAATCGATAAGACATAAACTTGTCATCAGTGGTTCTGTCAAACTTCTGCTACTTGTGCTGCTGTTCGGTCGTTCTCTTTGCGGTCCTGTCTTTTCAGACAATTGTTATGTTGCAGAGCCGACAACAGATCAAGTCAGAACCACAGACCTACTACAGCAAATCCTAATAGGTGCCGGAAAAATTTCCGGTATGGTTGATTTCACATGCGGTATGGCGGTATCGGCTTCCCGGGGCATTTTTCGTGGCGTTTTCGGGCGCACAGTCAATCATGTGAAACCCCACGGAGAAATCAGCCCCAACGGAAGTTTTCCGGCACGCTGTAGGATTTTTCCCCTATAGTTATGAATGTGGTTGGAAAAAGTTTTTGTGATTTTCTGCCTGTCTGCACAGAGAGATTTTAAATTCCATATGTGGCCATATGATGGCTAGGGTTTACGAACTACATAATATTCATACGTGATAGTGTTCTACTTGAATATGTCTAGCAAAAACAATTAAAAGGCATGGGTTGGATCAAGCGATGTGTACCCTCCAGACATGAACATATCTTTACAGTTGACACCAAAACTACAGTTGAAGAAAAATACCGAACTAACTAATATGAAGTATGAAGAAGCTGTCACAAGATGAACAAAGGGACGTTATGTTATAGCCTGCGCTAATCAAGCGTATCACGGCAGTTATTTGCATGCATACGAGACTTGCAGATGTGTTAGTCCATTTCAGCCGCCGAAACTTGAAGAAAATCGAGCGGAAATGGCTACATCCTTGGACAAAGGCAAACTATTTTCCGTTTTATTTTGCGCCGAATGGGAATGGATATTTTTTTCTCCCCCCTAACGTTTTTATGTCGCTGTTTCTGTGGCCCACGTGCAGGCTTCACAGGATGGCTCCGGGGCCCCTGTACAAAAAAAAAAAAAGTTTTTTTTTCCTCGTCGAAAAAGAGAACTCACAGAAGGTTCAATTAGCCGAGTAGTAAATAAAACGCCGTCTGCACGAAATTCCAATGCTGCGTCAAGCATACAAACACGCGCACGAGGCCACTAGGCGTCGTTGATATCGATCAACAGTGGAAACATATTCTCTCAGTGGCTCTCAAAAAAGATTACAGTGGAATCTTGAAATATTCTCTCAAAGAACATTACAGTTGAATCTTATGTACTTCTTGTGCTACGTGATAACGCGAAGAGTAATTCCGCTGAGTACCACGACGACAAAAGGAACACGAAGCGAAGAGGACGCGCCGCAGTTGGCGCGTTTTTCGTGTTTTTCTTTTCGCCTCATTTTGCGCCTCGCCCTGCCCATTTCGCATGTCAGCACTCACCCCCATTTAGCTCTAGGAACATTGGGGGTCGAAATAGTTGCTTCCCAGTGGGCCAAAGGGTGTGGCCGACTCGTGATCAGCACCCGCTACGTGCGCTGTCTGGAAGACACTTTCCTCGTCAAAACAGGATCTTGCCGGTGTGGTGTAGTATTCAGCCTTAACAGAACGCTGATCGGTTGTCTCTGAGATTCGTTTCTGGGTTCCTTTTTCTGAGCAAGCCCTCCTCAGGTATGTAGTTCTGCGTGGTCCGGTAGAAGTTGTGCGCCACCCTACTGCTGCTTTGCGCCTGCTGATCCGAGCTTCTTGTTTATAGGGACCCTGCAACAGTTTCGATAAGCGCTTTCACTCTTTCTTTCGCGTCTGGAACCACTGCAAAAGCTATAGTTATCGCCGGCACGGAGCGGCACTGCGTGATTTGCTCGTCGCATCAGATACGCCTTCCATTTCTGCTTTGTTTTTGTGGCTTTTTTTTTAATGTTGCCATCGAAAAGCGTTCATTGCTGCACTCAAGGAAAACCGGCCAACAGCCGCTACATGGCCTTAGTGACGTAAATCGAGCGGTCGAGTAACGTCAAGACCGGGATAGAGAGAAAAATATTTTGAGCGAGTTTACAGGTTATCTGCTGGGCATAGAGCAGTAAATTTGGACTGAGGTACTTTGCGACCCCTAATTTAAGTACTGGATGGGCTGGGTGACCACGTTCTGCAAGCATTTATAATCTCAAAAAAAAGTTGAAAAAGTGTTGCAGAGTCCCTTTAAACTGAGCTGGATCCATTTTGTCCAGTATTCGCTATTACTGAGGACATTAGACACATCTTACGCCGCTGCCCTGCGATATGCTTGTCAACGGGCAACAGCGTCGAAGGCACGTAAGCGACTCCAACGTGGAAGTACACTCCAACTGTCCCATTTCCTCGGTCCAAGGCTCAGTCATGGCGAGGCGGTGCTGGGAAGAAAAAATTCTTACTTTTCTTGCGGACTCAGGGCTGGATGATGCCCTGTGAACGCTACATTTTAAAAATGTGTTCATCTCCCCGTCATGGACACTTACATCATGATTTAATGCGTATAGCATTATTTGCCGAGAACACTCCCCCCCCCTCCCCCCCATGGCCAGGACTGTGTGCATTTCCACAAAAATGCATATATCGCGGAACTTCCACCACTAATCATTATATTAGCGTAAATGGTCGAACGAAATTTTGAAAAGCTAACAAATCAGAAAAATATGCAAAAATAACGGAAAACGGCGATCCGTGTAACGTCCTGCATTTCCGCAATAATGCAGTTTCCGCGGAAGTTCCACCTGTGATCTTTTGATAGCGTAAATAGAGAAAATTGATAAAGCAGAATTGTGAAAACTGAAACATCTGAAAATATAAAAATAGGGAAATGGCGAACCGTGTTACACGCAGCATTTCCACAAAAATGCAGATATCGCAGAAGTTTCACCGCCAATCGTTATAATAGCCTAAATGTAGGTAACTGGCCCAACGAAGTTTTCAAAAAATATGCAAAAAATAAAAAAGGGAAATGTGGAACCGAGTAACGCCCAGGATTTCCGCAATAATGCAGATTTCCGGGAAGTTCCCGTGTCATCGGTACAGTAGCGTAAATGGAGATAATCGGTCAAACAGAATTTTCGAAAACTATGAGAACAAGAAAAATAAAGAAATAGTGAACATGGAGCACCGTGTAACGCCCTTCATTTACAAAAATGCATATTTGGCACAAGTAACACCTGTTCGTTATAATAGCGTAAACGGAGATAATTGGTGAGACAAAATTTGGAAAAAGCCAAACATTTGGCTGTAAAGAACTCACACTCAAGACAAGCGGCATTGATTGCTACGCATTGGTGGACAATTCTCTGAATTTCTGCAGATTTTTGTGCGGCAATATCTAAATTGTTCCCCAAAATATTACACCCCAAAAATATCTTGCCAGTTATGCTTTTTTTATAAAAGTAAATTCGACATCAAAAGAGCTCGCATTGCAGCGAGTTAACTTTCGAAGGTGCATCGGTCGCCAACGTCGATGATCGATGATTCGATAAAACGACGATTGGCTGGCTCGTTGTCCGACGGCACGTAGCCGACGACGCTCTACTCCAAACAAACTCAAAATGTGCAATATGTACACTTTATTTATACTACGTATTTACAACTTTCAAGGCTCGTGATAGCAAAAGAGGTCGCCCAAGGCCCGCGTCGAGCGGGGCTCGCCGCGTCCCTCTCTCCTCTCTCCTCTGTCCGTCCTCCAAAAAACCTCAAACTCTTCGGTTTTACCAACAAGACCCCGCCCGCAAAAAGAACGTTACAACTTGAGAGTGAGGATGGCTCATTGATTAGCCCACACTGGGCCACTGATTGGCCACCGTGACAAACAAATCTAGGTGGGTTCAAAACAGTCACGTGACCCACCTCTCTCCCTCTCTCTCTCTCTCTCTCTCTCTCTCTCTCTCTCTCTCTCTCTCTCTCTCTCTCTCTCTCTCTCTCTCTCTCTCTCGCTCTCTCTCTCTCTCTCTCTCTCATACGGAAACCCCAAGGTATTTCGCAAAATGCACATGTAACACACTTGAAAATCACCCAACTAAAAGCAAACCTAGCGCCGGCCATCGGTTGTCGGGCGGCTGGTCTTAAAGTATTGCCCATACCATGTGCGCCTAAAACTGGGCCCCACGCCGCCAAAATTACTTCCCTTTGTAGACACGTGGAGCGCCTAACAAAGCTTTGTCGCCTACCAATTGACACATCCCAGCCACCGAGACGCCAGGTTCAGACGTGTGACGAACGGCAACTTCGCCCAGTAACTTTGAGCAGTGTATCTGTCGTAGACTGAACTTCTGGTGCCCTCTCCCTGCGTTTGAACCCTTGACTGAGCTCCAGCTCCTGTCCGGTTCGGGGATCCTCGTAGTGGTAATCGCGGTCGTTAAATATAAACGGTTTCCCTCCTCCGGCTTCTCAAATGAACGTCAGGAAATCTTCCTTCGAAAGCTTACATTGCTTTCAGTTATTATGGGGTGACCGACGCGTTTGTTTGCGTAGTCTCCGGGCCTGCTCGTCGGGTGGACACAAAAGCGCGGCGAATAACAAAGAAGCCTCCGCGGTTTCTCCTTACGACCCTCGCGCCCAACTCAGCTCGGCCGGCGTAAAAACAAACGCCATACAGGTAAGCAGGCTAACCCCAGCGAAAGATACCTTGTTGTTGGGCGGTATTAAATAATTGAGATGCGCAAACTTAATCCAGCGCTTCCTAGAAATTTATCTTGCTTTATCTGGGTATGTAACGAAAGGCCCTTAGCCTTCATATTTTACATCGGTCCTTTTATATTGACCTTTAAAAAAATCTTTCCAGCAATGCATTTTGTAAGTAGTGTAGCCGCCTTTAAAGGGTGTCGGCGTAGACATATATGGTGTCTTTGGAGGTATTCCACAAAAGGCACTAGGGTCATTCATTATTACCCGGCTCCTTACGTTTCTCCTAAAAATTTATTCCCGGAACTTCATTTGTGCATAGCAGTGAAGCCGACCTTTGTGGCTCCGTGCATATCACTCTATTGGAAAAGGTTGGTTTTTGGGAGGTACTTAATGAAAGGCCCTTGTGCCATCATACCTTGATACTAGACTTACTATGTTGGCCCAGAAAAATGTTTTCCCAGAAAAGCGCTTCTGTGCCGTAGTAAAGCTGATTTAAAAAACCGAAATCCGCTTTCTTGGGAGAAAGATGGTTAAAACGCGAAACTTTCTCCCATGCAGCGTGAGTCAAAGTCAAAGTCTAAAATCCAAACAGCTTTCACCATGTCGAAATGACGCACTTAGACGTCTGCTTCATAACGCGAGACACCCAGCTTCGATTCCGACCGCGGGAAGCATGTTTTCTTTTCTTTTTCTTTTTTTTTAGACGCTTGGTGTGGCTTTGTGGAACTCATTGTGAAAGTTCGCTTTCTTGCGGTGCGCTTGGGCAGTAACGGTTTGGATTTTGGAATTTGACTTTGGACTGTGAAAACGTTGGCTTTCGACAAGAGAAGCTTCGCGTTTCTACTACCTTTCATTTCACCCAGGATCATCATAATCTGCATAGAGAGTTGACCATCCTGCAGTGCGTTCTGATGTGGACGGTCGCCGTCAGTGAAGCGAAGAAACATCGCTTTAAAATGCTCGGTGGACAGCGCCGGGGCTTCCGCATTTATCCGACAAGCTTTAATGCGTAGGATTCTTTGGCGAGTACCGCCACCACCAAGACCGTGCAAAGCCCCGCATTATCACAAAAATGCAGATATCGCAGAAGTTCCGCCTGTAATCGCTAGAATGGCGTGAAAGGAGATCACTGGTCGAACGAAATTTTGGAAAACTAGAAAACAAAATTATTACAAAATTCGCAAAATGGCAAACTGTATGACGCATGGCATTTCTACAATAATGCAGATTTCACGAAAGTTTCACCTGTAATTGTTATATTACCGTAAATGAGATAATTGATCGAAAGAAATTTTGAAATAATAAATAAATAGGAAAAATATAAACAAAATTACGGGAAATGGAGAACCGTGTAACTCCCTGCATTTCCACAGTAATGCAAATTTCGCGAAAGCTCAAATGTAGTCGTTAGAATGGCGTAAATGGAGATAACTGGTCGAAGTACATTTTGAAAAACTAAAAAATAAGGCAAATATTTTAATTAAAAAATACGGAAAATGGCACACCGTAGAACGCCCTGCATTTCCACAATAATGCAGATTTGACGGACGTCCCACCTGTAATCCTTATATTAGCGTAAATGGAGATAATTGGTTGAACGAAATTTTGAAACAGTGAAAAAATAAGAAAAGTTTAAAAAATTCCGTAAAATTGAGAAACCGGGTAACGCCTTGCGTTTACACAATGATGCAGATTTCGCGAAAGTTCGACCTGTAACCGTTATAATAATGTAACTAGAGATAATGGGTTGGACAGGATTTAGAAAAACCAAGAAATTTGGCTGTAAAGAACTCACACTCAAGACAAGCGGCATAAGAATGCTACGCATTAGTAGACAATTCTCTGAGTTTCTGCATAATTTTTTACTTTAGAGTTTCTGCAATTATTGGTGCACCAAGAGAAATTGTTTACAAAGGCCTTTTGTAATTGATACAAACAGCAGAATTGACTCATTTTTATAGTCTTTGTTATAGCGCATCTCAATTCGGCTTTATTTTTTGACATTGTGGCTTGCTGGGACCGATTGTCTGTATTGTTGCTGTAGTTTTTAATAAGAAGGCCTTCTTATTCACATTGTTCTTGTTTTCTCTCTGTCTCTCTCTCTCTTTTTTTTTCTTTTTTGCCGTCGAGACGTGCATGACGCCTCGTTCCAAGGACAGTATTTAATGTACAAAATGTCAAGACCAAATGGGCCGCATACGTTGACACAGTTTGCGTTCCATTCTTCGCGGGCAATACAACGTGATTGTTCTGCGTCGCGTGGTTGCTTTCGTAGCTTCCAGGAAGTAAATGAAATAAAAACACGTACTACCATCCTGCTCACCCACATCAAGGGACTCGGTTGGTCTCCGTGCTTACCGAAGCGTGCCGCAGTGGCACGCTCCGCAAATAATCTTGGCCCGTTGTCGGTGCCTTTCCCGACAGTTGAAATCATTAAGCATCGCCGGACGTTTTCTCTTTCCCTGTTTCGACAGAAAAGAGATCGGTTGCCGGATACGATGCTTGCCCGGCGACAAAACGATCTGGCCGCTTCAGGATACTACTGCATTTTAAGCAATTGAAATCTGGGAAGAGATGACAAAAAAAGAAAAAAAAAAACGGATGCAGAACGGCTTCCTATCCTTAGCTCGCAATTATAGAGAACTCAAATTGGAAAACGGAGCGCAGGCTTTCGGGAGGGAAAACGTTGTCTGCATTTCCTCTCTTCATCTTACCGTAAAGAAAGCTAGGCCAAAGCCATTTTAAACGTCGTTATATATTGACTGTTCCTGCTTTTTATGATGCTTATGCAGACAGGTGTATTGAAAAAAAGCGTTTCCGTTACTGTCATGGAAAGTGTAAGGGTACTACAATCTGATAACCGAGGTAATATTTAGGACATAAACGCGATGGGCACCTCTAGCTATACGGTTGTAAAAACGCACGTGCCAGGAAGTTTTGTCCGTACTTATGCGCGTAAAAGGACGGGTAATTTGCACATTCGCACGCTTTTGGACGCCTTTATTGGCACTACGACGTGGAACTGGAAACCGGACCGCCTGATCGTAAACAAAGTAGAGAAACCGTACGCTCGTGGCCAATGGCGCGATTAGGGTGTGTGGTGCAAATGATGGCCATGGCACTAACTTACAATTTCTATCTTGATATGATATTGCCTTGCAAACCGTAAAAGTACCAGGCGCTCGATACGCAAATAGGCCTCGTTAAACGTTATTGGGCTTCTTATGGTTGACTAAGACTGGATTTCCCACCAGCAGATGCTATGTTGAAAGTAAGACGCTATTGTGGTTTTCAAGAGTTTTTATTCATAAAACCAGTACTCGAAGCAAGACTTTAACCATACTTTTGGGAGGTGGTTTTTATTTAAGTGCCCATTGACAAGCTTTCTTGCTAATTAATTTTTCTGGCTTCCGAGAAAAAAATTCAGTATGCAACAAAAGCACGGAACAAATGTTTGGTGAAGGAACCAGTTGCGTTAAAGAAAAAAAATAACTGTACATGTATTCTCTATTAATATTTGAAATTTTGGAGGCAGTCACAAATGGTTATTATCGAGATTACCAAGTTTGACGACGATGCAAAGCCATTAAAGGGTCGGACGCATACTTGTGCCTTCAGCCCATTTAGAATTGGGTACCTTTGGATTGTATCACGAATGGTGCGAATGAAATGGCGTAAAAATGTCATTGTTCTCATGTACGCGAGGTCTTAAGTGTGATTCTAAGCTGATTGAGTGTGATTTTATGTGTATTTGTTGCACGTTTAAATGCGAGAGCGCAAGCGCGTGCAAGATTTCGGGACACATGAAAGAACCGTAGGTAATATAAATTGATTTCTAGTCCGCCATTAGGGCGGGTCCCAGCCCACCACATCGCCTACACACAGCGTTTCCGCGGGGTGTTCTGCAAGTAAAACCTGTCACAAAGTGCCCGGTTGCTTTAAATCTACTAGCCTTCTCGTAATACTCCCCGTTGACTACCCACCCTATTCGTTTGGCCGTTAGTGAATATAAGCGCTGAACAGCAAGCGGCGGGTTGGAAAACTACGCGATGGAACAATAGTCAGAGCACATTATTCCGAGGCTCTACTTCCCCAAGGAAATCTGTTGCGGCAGAAAAGCTGGCATGAAAGTGCTTATTTTCATTCTTTCATCGGACTCTCTCTTTGGTATATCTCTCTTAATCCCACTCCGCGGCAATCCGGTAACCGAGTCTGTACGCTCAACACGCCAAACCGTTTTTTGGGAGGCAAGCCCCTTAGGGGCCGGGGCTGTCGGCGTCCCATGCCGTCGTCGTAAGCTACGTCTCATGTAGTCACGGCACAAAAAAAAAAACACCAGGAAACTCATTTACGCATATTGCTAGAACGTAACGGTTACCAAAATTGCTGTGGTTTAGCTTTGGTTAACCCTAGTAGTTGATAGCGAAAGCTTCACTGCCCTGGCTAGGCCCATTGTCGAGGTGTGGTCGAAGTGTGTTTTCGCAATGATATAGACATGTTTGCAATGAATATTCTGTTTATTCAATATCTTTTTTCGCTTCACGTCATTGTTTAAGCCTCGCCGCAGTACGAGCGACCACAGCTGGGTGTTCGTCTTCATGGCTCTACGCCTCACGTGACCTCCTCGCCTTCCTCCGTGGCGGGCACTTATCGCTGCAGCGGCGGCCTCCTCGCCTCCCTCCGCCAGGTGGCAAGACGGGTCCGCGCACGTCTCCGTTCCCTATATATCTCGCCCCTGCCGCCTATCTCTCCCCACCATCAGGCCGCTGCTCCGTGCCGGGCACTTGCGGAAGGGGGTGTGGTCTGACCTCTACATTTGAAGGTCAAAACTGGTCATCCCGTGAAGACTGCCCGAGGTATCGTAGTGTGCCTTTCGCTACAAAAACACAGGCACACTCGTCTACGCCTTGCGTTAGAGAGCCGTCTGCTTCAAAGACAAGAGACTTTTACAGCAAAGCTGTATACCTCTACCACACAACGGTTTCATCTCCGTTGGCAAAAACGCCAAAACGCGAAGAATACACTTATACACTGCATGCTTCGCCCCTCCCGAGGTTTCACGTTAGAGGTGATGACCTGGGTTTTTTTTTTCAATCTTTGGAACACAGAACGCTCAGGATATGCTATAAAATTCCTCTGTGGCAGTCACTCCATTTATTTTGTTTGTTTGCTTGCTTGCTTGCTTGCTTGCGTGTTTGTTTTCGGTCACCGTAGAAAAACTGTTCTATTCCATTTCATATTAGAAATGCGATAGAAGAAAAGTGAATCTTATTCGTTTCACAACACCACTTGTGTGTCTGGAAAAATATGGTATCTTGACTAGGGGTTTACCTTGAGGAAGAGAGTAATTTTAATGAAAGGAAAGAAAGCAGAGAGGGGTCAACCAGATGTCCCCACTCGTCTGTGTATCCCTTCACTCTTATACTTTGCTTATTGAGCTGTTTTCTGTGCAACATGAATCAACTGGCCCAACTTCATGTGTTAATTGAGCCGACCAGATGGTACTATAAGCTCTGAGCACCAAATCTCTTCGGGAAAATGGAAGAGAAATGAGGAGAAAGTGTGGATAAAAATTGACAGTATTATAATGATGATGAAGGATAAATGAGTGCATGAATATAAACGAAGCATGGACGCCTTAACCATATAAAGTGTATGTACAACAGTTCACCACGAGAGGTAGGTTCTCACCAGTCAATATTGGAAATCGAGACACACCCGGTTCGGCCGAACTACTCAGCTTAGGGCGGATTTATGAGGACAGACGACATCTGTTCAAGCCGAGTGCTGTGTCAACTGACTAAGGCACTAATATTAAATTTAAGCTGAACACTCGCCGACCACAAACCGACCACCTGAATGCACAAAACAACGAGGAGCTATGTAGTTGGCTTCAAGATTATAACAAGATGTGTTTGTCTAACGCAACAAGCCCACGAATTCAGTGGTCAATCACCTGGACTCACTTATTTGGGTATCCTAGCTATCTTTTCCACCTTAAAATCATGTAGTAATATTCCATTCATTAATACATCGTTATTTCGTTCTCACAACTGTGGGACCAACTTCTCCCGAGGCTCCTAGGTTACAAAATGAGAGCTCATATCTCAAAAGAAGGAAGGGTACCCTTAATATACACAAAAACAAGAAGAACGAGTATACCACAGCCCCGCCGACTGACTCGCTCCGAGTGCCACTCTTGGTTCAGAGAAATAACTTTGCACCGAAGGAGAAAACTCTTCCTGGGGAATTATTGCCACGCTTCATCAACTCTACAATTTCTCTTCGGATTCAGAGGCGCGGAGAGATTGCGGCGCACGCATGCGTGTATACGCTGATTCTGTGCCCGCACCATATAAAGAGTCGTGGCGCGTGGAACGAAACGCTCCGAAAGTGACGCGCCCTACAGATGTCAGATTCGACGACGCAAGCCTGATGAGCGAGCGTGGGAGCTAAAAGAAAAATGGCGTGAAGGGGGGCACCAAAAAAAACTAAAGCTTACCGGACGCCCTCTTATCCCTTCTTTTCTTCTGCCAGTCGCCTTCGAACACTCTCGCCGAACATTTCACGCACGCGTAACAAAAGGGAAACACTCTTGGATCCTGATTGCACTTTGCATGAACTGCGGGCCAGACAGACGCAACGAACAAGAACAAAGATTTGGGCACGCAACGACCGCCGGTCGAAGAGGGTGCGGCGCAAAATGTATTCTGGTCGGCCCATTTCCCGCGAGCAACAAAGACGCTCGTTCGCAGCAAAGCAAGCGGCATAGACAAACGCCGGACCCCTTTTCTTCCGCGCTCTACCCTGCGACACGCTGGCCGACCCTTCCTCCAACTTTCTGTTTCTTTATCGCAAAGTATTTTGCTGGTTTTTTTATACTGCGCGTGCATTAGGCCTGCTGGACGCCTGGAGAGACATAACAGAAGCGAGGGAGAACTGCTAGCGGATATATTGTGCACGGGTACGGTGCCAGCCAAATTGGCTGCCCTCGGACTTCGGCCTGCTCGCCTTTAAAGTAAGACCCGCGACCTTCGTGCGTTCTTAACGAAGTAACGGGGCCGCAAGGTCGTCCCGCGAAAATAATAATCGCGCGTGCAGGCGCCGTGTATGAGGCGTGGCCGAAAGCGCACGGCGAGTGGTCGAATGCATGCATGTATACAAGCCTGCTCCGGCATTAACAGAGTGGCGTGAGTTAAGCGCAGTAGAGAAAACGGCCTTTAAGCAAGCGTGGCCAAGAGACACGATGCTTGAAAGGCTATCCGGCATTTCTTTTTTTTTTTTATTTCTAAACTGTGAACGTCACAGTGACGCCTTGTGTCAAAGCGAAGGGACTGGCGCTGACCCCGGTCGCTCGCTTGTACTACTACGTTGAAGGAAGTTTACGGCGTGTTGCATCAACCCAGGGCTTTGGTCTGCTGATGACATGCTTATTTTTTTTCCACTTGGCAAAACGCAACCGAGTGATTCCGTGTTTTCAGGACTCAGCTCCCACACTTTACATTATCCAGAAGTCGGTGAGCCTATCTTGGCAGCGTTTCTCAGCAATCTTCTGTCGTACTGCGGGCTCCCGTAGACTCTCCTTTAGCGTATGTGTGCGCGTGGTGCCAAGCTGTTTACTGTCCTGTCTCATATCTCGAATTAGAGTAATTTATTCACGTGGCACACTGAACACCCGCAGCACTTCCGGTCGCCTATCGGCATGAGCTCAAAGCTGGGTCGAGCTTATCGTTCCATCTAATACAAATGTTCAGTGATATCACACGCTATCGTATATTATGCGCGACATCGTACAGCAGTAAGGTGGTGGGTTGCATTCATTGCTCTGTGTCCTATTCTGCGATCTTCCTTCAGTTATTTTGCGCTCGTAGACATGTTTTTCCATCGAGCCTGCATAGCACGTGTTCAGACGAACCCAATCCATGCCCGTTTCGCAGTCGCCGCATGAACCCACCGTTATTCAACGGGACCATCCCCGCACTTCACTGGATTTATCGCTCGGTCATCGCTCAGTGTCACGAACGATGCCCTGCTAGAACCTTTCGGAGTTCACCGAAGCGCACCACGCGGCGCGCTTTCCACGTTTCCGGTCCCAGCCCGAAGCAGGGAGCGGCCCACGCAGTGTGCAGCGAGGAATATCAGCAGGAAAAGACGGCGTTGCGCTCTCGTCTTACCGCACATAGCCTCGGTTCCCTGCAGGGCTTGCGCTGTCTATTTCAGCCACGCCGAAGTGTATACGCGGAGAATAACTGCATCGGAAGAGTTTTTAGTGACTCCGTCGAAAAAGATGTAATCTGGCTGCGCTGTTCGGCAACCGAGAAGAAATTCTAAATGCCATGACGCTCGCGACCGCGGTGGGCGTTGTGGAGTATATAGGAACAGGAAGAGTCGGGTGGGTGCGTAGGAGAGGCTTGGTGCCTAATATGATCGAAGGTACAGCGCAGGAAAGAAATGAAAGAAGGCACTTTTCGTTCCCTCTCCCTCTGTCTCAATACACAACTCGTATTAGGCTGCTGACGACGGGCGAAGTGTTAGATGCTTCCGTATTTCGACACATACTTTCCTTGATTGTGCAGATGTCTTTCTACTGGGACTTCCGATCCATAGGAGCAAGTGGGTACTTCATATTCACTAACGAGATGGAACAACAACCGTGCGGAACCGGTAAAAAAACAACGAACGTGGGCTTCGGCCACCTCGTTGCTTGTCATTGCTTTTCTATGCGAGACCGTGTGGGAAGAACTTAGTTGTCGGTACTAGCACTGACTGCTGGGTTCTCCTTCATTTCATTCCTTTTTTTTTTCTGCGCCACCTTGTAGTCTGCGATTTCCTTTTTTGAGTATCCGTGTCCTTATCTGTTTTGATTCCAGATGTTAATATTTAAAAAATGACAAAATAAAATTCGCCGAGAGCATAACAAACGAAAATGAGCCGTCTGAGTCAGTATACAGGCAAGTAAAGCAAGACAGCTGGCATTGTTAGCATGGTGGGTTTTCGTAAGCTTTATTTAAATTTTGTTTAAGCATCCGTAAGCTATGGATGACTAGTTACAATAACCGCGTCGGACGATCCCCGCTTTGTGGAACGTGGACTCAATACCCATGGAAGCGCCTTTTATACCACATTCTCTGGGACTGTGCTGGACTGTCCGAGGAACGCCTTGTTCTCTACCTCTTCACATCCCGTCCCTTCAAGAATAGATTGCGCCGTTGAGTGATTTGAAGGAAACCCCGCAGCACTTTTAATTCAACTTTTTTATCTTAAATGCCTGAAGAGCGTAGTTAACCAACACATCCAGTACTTAGACTAGGGGTCGCGAAGTACCTCAGCCAAAAATTACGACTCTATGCCGGTCCGATAACTTAGCAACTTGCTCGAAATAGTTTTCTTTCTTTCCCGGTCTTGGCGCTCTCCGACCGCTGGAACGTCATTACAACGATGTAGCGGTTGTTGGCCGGCAGTCCTTCAGTTTCAGCAATGAACGCATTCGATAGCCACTTCAAAAAGAAAGCCACAGAAGCAAAGCAGAAACGGACGGCGTATCGGCTGCAACTAGCAAATCACGCAGCCCCACTCTGTGCTGGCTATAACTATGGCTTTCGCAGTGCTTCCAGACGCGAAGGAAAGAGTGAAAGCGTTTATCGGAAGTGTTGCAGAGTTCCTTTAGTGACCCCGTGGGAATTTGCCGGGCACACCGGTCTATAGTCAAAATGACCTAAATCAAGCGGTCCTTCTGCGGGGTTGGCACCCGAAGGGATTCAACCCCATCCGCCCGCTGGTTTATTTCCCCTCCACTTCGTCCCCTTTCCCGCACCGAGCATTCGACCTGTCCCTTTTCAATAAATTCGTTTGTTCATTCATTCATTATTGCGTAAGCAATAGACAGGGCATGTCGGTGGAAATTTTCGCCGTCGAAACTGGGAGAAGGGCAAAGAGTGAGTAAGCGCGTGGCTGTGGTGGCGCTACCTTCACACCTCTGCTGACGCGCCGACGCGCATGCCGTCTCCATGCGTCCTGCGACTCCCGTCACCTCTGTACGCCCGTTAACTCTCTCCTTCAGCTCTACGAAGCGCTCTGCGTTGGCCTCATACGCTACAGCATCGCCATTTTGGTACCCCTTTCTAAAGGAACTATCAAGGCCCTAGAGTCCATGCAAGCACA
Source organism: Haemaphysalis longicornis (assembly GCF_048455015.1). NCBI lineage: Eukaryota > Metazoa > Arthropoda > Arachnida > Ixodida > Ixodidae > Haemaphysalis > Haemaphysalis longicornis. The sequence continues at coordinate 224,543,855 of NW_027526295.1, read as the reverse complement.
GATCTTGAGGACTTGCATTGGTGTTCCGAAAACTACCTCTACTGTTGGAACATTGACGGTATGCCGATGTCTGTCACCCTTGGCTCTCGGCACGCAGGAGCTTCTCCGCGTGCGACTGCGTATTGTGGCCAGGCAATGTGACCACCCTTTAGCGCAAAGTTCGGTCCCTGAAGTGTGCGACTTCCTGCCGCAGCATTACCAGCCGCCATTACTTCATCTCCACCCGCCCTGGATGTTCCCGCCCATGAAAATAGTGATCACGGTGCCCGGAATTACACGCAAGGAGCATATTCCACCTGCCGCTCTACGGTTTCTGCTCTTGAATATATGTACAACACATGCGGAGGTCATACACATCTGTACACTGATGGATCGTTGTCATCCACATCATCCACTGTCGCAGTGTGGATACCTTCGTCCCGCACCACCCTCAGTGCCATGCTCAGCCACAAAGCATCATCTACGGCTGCCGAACTTGCAGCTCTGCGGATGGCCTTGGCTCACATCATCGAGCAGCCGGCACGCGCGTGGGCCATCTTCACGGACTCTCGGGCTGCACTGCAATGTCTGGCGTCTTTCCCCAAAGATCAGCTTGTGCTTGATGTACAAGCTTTACATCTTCAAGCTCTGCAAGTGCATTATCAAATAGCACTTCAGTGGCTCCCTGCCCATTGCGGGATAACTGGAAATATGAAGGCGGACGTTGCAGCATCCACAGCGCATGACCAACGCGGATCAAAAATACCGGTGCCATTTTCTCGCAAAGATGCTTCAGCCCTTGCATCCAGTGTGGCATGGAGCATGCAACGATCGCTTTGGGCAGACGCATCCCGCCATTACGCGCCCCTCTACTCTATCGACTCGCATTGTAATTTTAAGATGCCACCTGGACTATCCAAGCATGATGAAGCAGTACTGCAGCGGATGCGGTTGAACGTCGCCTACACGCGATACTACTGCTACAAACTCAACCAGTCTTCCTCGCCTCTGTGCCCACAGTGTGGTGTGCGTGAAGACCTCCAACACCTAATATGTGACTGTGTGCGCTTTACTACACAAAGAGTGTCTCTCGCAGTGTCCCTGGGCCGGCCGCTGTCCGCAATACTAGAACTGAAGGACGTATTAGGTCCTTGGAACTCTTCCAAGCGTGCCGCTCGTGGAACGAAAGCCTTATTGGCATACCTAAAAGGCACAAGTCTTGATAAGACTTTGTAATTAGTTAAAATCATATGTATTCCTCTTCATCATTATAATCATCATCGTCATCGCATTCATCTGGCGTAGCAAGCCAGGCATCTTAGCTGGGCTGACATCGCCAGTTTTCATTAAAGATTGTTCTCTCTCTCTCTCTAAAATGGAGTGTATGTACAGCCAGTGCAGATCTACAAAAGAGGAAGGAATTGAAAGGACAGATGCCCACACTGCGGACAACGAAATGAGTGACTGACATCCAGTTCCGTTGCTCAGGCAGGTAAACGTAATTACTGAGTCATTTAGAGGGCAAACCTCTGTCGGTACGGTGTGGAAGGGGAGTGTGAGAAACACCGTGTTGCGTACAGCCAAAGCGCACGCGTCGGGCTGAGCCTCACTGACTTGACTTCACAAGGAAGAGGAACGGGATGCTCCCGCGTTTTAAAGACCCACTGCTAGATATTTCTACAATTCAGTTTGCAAATCCCACGCTAAAAGTGTCCTCGCGCGCAATAGCATTCCCACGCACAAATATTGCATGGTTAATTGTGCGCTGCGAACGGCTAACGGCCCTCTCAGGCATGAGTTGTTACAAACTACAGAAGAGCGGCAACTCTGGTTCGACAAAGTTTTTAGGTTTATATCCGAAGGTCACGGGTTCAATTCTAGGGTTGGATTGCAATGAAGGCGAAATCACCAGTGACCCATAATAACGATGACAGTCCCACCTTAGGTCTGCATGCTTTGTTCGCATGTTAAACTCTTTGAAGTCGTGAAGTCGATAGGAACAGCGAAACCTGTCTTCATTAAAGTTATAAGCTTTCGTTCGACGGCATTTGGTGTCACCCCACGAAACTGGCGTAAACATTATTTGGCTACCACAGTTGACATATTTGGAAGTGTACAGGCCAAGTGCCTTTTGATGCATAAAGCCGGGTATTACCGAGACTGCATACGCGATCATTTGCCGTGCCGTAACTGCAAAATTATACTGCTGGGCAATAGAACAATGGGAAAAAAGCTTTTGGACAGCCAACGCACTGCACACTCTAAATCTGGCCCAACGTATGCGTGCAGCGGACGCCGCAAGGCTATTCTGTTTGCTCACCGTGCTACACTCTGCTACATAAGGCCACCCCGCCCGCCTTAGTAAACGTGCACGACACGCAATGCGAGCAATTAGGGTGGGCAACACTTGCGTCCTAACTACGGATGCAGCCGACGGGACGAAAAAAAGAAATGAAGATTGCGCAGGCAGCTCCAGCTGCCAACTTGATCCGAGGAGTGAGCGGCCTCAGACGTCATCTTTGCCGTTCGCTTCACTCGTGCACGCGGCTCGTGTATGCGAAAGCACCGGCCGCGTAAGTCCGTGCGAAGGCTTCGGGTTCAGTTGCGCCACGGGAGATTGGAAGATTACGGTGTCCGCTAATATAATGCAGAGCCGTTATAACAGGCAGCATGCCCGCACCAGCGCAAACAACAGAGGCGTCCCGGTGAGCCTTCATTCCCCGTGGCGGCGCGGCAGAAAGGGCAAGGCTCCAGGCGGTGCTATGCAGCGCGTCCATATCCATGTGTGTGTATAAAGGGAGCTAGCAACAAGCTTAGTCGCGAAAGGCGGACGGTGCTTCGAACCGACCGAGAGACCTTGGGTATTATAAACAGTGCCGTTCGCGCCAGTCGTGCGCGCTAGGCTTCCTGGAGCCGATTCTAAAAGAAAACTCAGCCGAAGGCCTCCGGGGCAGAGGAGAACGAGAGATTAATGACGCCGTGCTGCGACTTCCGCACCAGTAGGCGCCCGGAGGCGAAACCTTTTGTGTCGGGTATTACACTGACTGCCCGGTAGAAGAAAGCAAGAAGAAAAGGAGGCGGAAAACAGTTGGCTGCTAAAGTATTCCAGATTGCTTCATGCAGTCTACGGTCGTTCACTTTGCCCTGAGGAGTAAGAAAATAGCTTCTTTATGAGACGTTGACTCGTTCTACAGCACGTGGAAGTTCGGTAACCCGGATAATGGGCATTTGAAACATTTCTCAACGCAATAACGACCCATGTCGGATGGCATCAGTTTCATCGTTAAGTAGCGCTTGAAGCAGGACGACAGCAGAGAAGACACACACGACGCCTTCTCTGCTTTCGTCTTATTTCAAGCGCTATTAACGATGTATCAACAGCGACTAGCCGAGCTGCGATTGTATACTGTATCAGGTTCATCTACAACAGCACAGGCTACGCATGGCCAACAAGCACAAGCTCTTCGCGTGCGTGCGTGCGTGCGTGCGTGCGTGTGTGTGTGCGTGTGTGTGTGTGTGTGTGTGTGTGTCTGCGTGTGTGCGTGCGTGTGCGTGCATGTGCGTGCATGTGCGTGCGGGCGTGTGTGTGTGTGTGTGTGTGTGTGTGTGTGTGTGTGTGTGTGTGTGTGTGTGTGTGTGTGTGTGTGTGTGTGCGTGTGTGTGTGTGTGTGTGTGTGTGTGTGTGTGTGTGTGCGTGCGCGCGCGCGCGACAGAGATTGAGAGAAAAAGAAAAAAAGATGAAATGGTTTTTGGTTCCGTTTCGGAGATTTGCTGAAAAATTCCAGAACCACGAAGGCTTCCTGCTTTGGTATTTTGCTGCGATATCTGTTAAGGATCCCATTTCACGAAAATCCTGTCGTCTCTTACGTCCCATCGTCTCATACCTAATGAGCGCCAAATGTGTTTCTTCATATTAAGGATGAAACGGAGAAAGAAATAGGAGGAGAGAAGTGAGAGATGCGCGTTGGTCCTTTCGTGGACGACGACCAGATTATCTTGGTTGGCCGAGCAGACAGCGACAGGATTGCCCATGGACATGTGGACTAGGAAGCCACCCTACAATTTTTTTTCAGTAGATCTCTCCTCCTCCTCCTCCTCCTTTCATGGGGTCACGTCGGCTGTTACTGTGGCGCATGTGCTACGTAAAAACAGCGTCAACAGCGGTGGCCAGGTCCTGCAACACGAAGGAAGCGTCGTTTGCTTTCGGTTCTTCGGCGATTCTGCTTCTTGCGCCGAAAGAGTGCCGCTTCCTCGTCGCCCAACGCAATTTCCGCAAACCAAGGCGGCTCGAGGCGAAATATCCGTGTTGTGACGACCATGTATCGATAGGCAAGCTGGAAGGAACAGCTGAGCCACTGTCCTTGATTTTACGCTGCTGTACGTTGACTTACGGAATTTTTTTAAAGTGCACTGTCGATGTAGTAGTACGGCTACGCTTCCATCGATTGAATGCGGGGTTTAAGGCACCGAAGCTACACTTGGGCTATGAGGCGCGCCGTAGTGGAGGGCTCCGGATTAATTTCGACCGGCCGGGGATCTTTACCTTGCGCTGAAATGTCGACACACGGGCGTTTTCGCTTTTCGCCTTCATTGGAAAAGCGGTCACCGCGGACGGGATCGAACCCGCGACCTTGGGCTCAGCAGCACAACACCTTAGACACCGAGACACCACGACAGGTCGGTTATGTTTCCAGTACATCTGCCAAAAAAAAAATGGTGACGAGGAAAAGGTGTCCTCAGAGCAAAAATCAGCATTCTCACTTTTTTTTTCTCATTGTCGTGAACTCACAGCTGTTCCCGACATAGTTTTAGTAGAGCGGCAAAATCTGAACTCAACAGGGCTTTTGCGCGCCGAAGCCCTGCGAGTTTAGCATAGTCGTACTTACGGATTCATTTAGGCCACCCGCGGACATTTTACGTGCGCCCAACCTTCGGAAAAAGCGCTCTTGATAGCGGAGCCGTAGTAGGCTGCCCTCCCATACATTTTTCATGACCGTGGCCCAAAACACCCAGCGACCCAAGAGAAAATAAAAGACACTTTTGGGGTCATGCGAGAATTGAACTTGGGTCTCGAGATTACAAGGCAAGCGCATTCCCCACCATGTTCCCGAAAGCGGAACGATGCGCACGCCGCGTGACAGGTGAACTCGACCGCACGTGAGCAGAACAAGCGCACGCCAGCCTCAGGGAGCTTTGATTTTGGAGAAGCTGTCTCTAAAGTGTGGCCAGTCGGCGTTGCGAAGCCATTCGCACCAAAAAACGAAGAAAAGAAAGCGAACGCAAACGCAAACCCAATACAGCACTAAAGCAGCCTTCGATAAGTATCGCAAGGTTATCGCCCTCAGTCACGTAAGCAGTCTGAAGAGCCTGATGAATTTTTCATATCCGTGGCTCGAAACTCCCAGCGGCCCCTATGCGGAGGCAGAGCGAACCAATAAGGCAAACCGGTGCTCACAGCATGACCGAGGTGGCACTGCGCAAAGAATATGCCGTTTTGCAGACGCTTGACGGTGTGTTTGTTTCCAGTGCGCGTGCTTTCAAGACGAACGGGGCGAACTGCCGGACCATTGTAACGGTGGCCGGGAAGCACTTATTGCAGAAGAAAACGTATTTATCTTGTAGTTCCACCCACCCAGAAACCTACTGTTTGTGGCCTGTACAGCTACGCTAGTGTGCCGCCTCCACAGGGTGAAATGGCAGAATATTTTTGTCCTTTTCCGCACCAGCAAGAACAACCGCAGCAGCGGCCGAGAATCGAGCCCCGGGCCTCGTGGTTCACGCCACGTTCCTCAGCCTCTGGGCTATCGTGTTTGTAAACGTAAAGTGACGCTCAGACTCACTCGGATCATAAATGCAAATAGTTTAATGATCATCCCTCCCCCGCCCTAAAGTCACCGTTTGCACCGTCGAGGCACAACCGGGTCCTTCGAAGCAACCCTATAAATATTAGCGTCCATAGGCGTAAGCACGGGCCGGTGCTGCAAAAGGCGCTGGTGGAACGGCCGGGGCTGCCGCGTACTTGGGTGCTGGCGCGTACACAGAGGCTGGAACCGCCGGCCTGGCAGCGAACGCGGCGTAAGGTCCTGGCACTGCGGCGGCTACGGGGGCCGGGGCGGCCTTGAATGGGGCGGGAGCGGCTACCACGCGGGCAGCGGCTACCACGGGGGCAGCGCGTACAACGGGAGCGGCTGCAACAGGGGCTGCTTGCAATGGAGCGGCGTTGTACAACGCACCGGCGGTCTGGCCGCCAGCAGTGCCCGGCTCGTTGGTGTCGACTGTGGCTCGGAACCCGTCGGCGTCGGCGACGTACTGGACGTGACGGAAGATGCCATTGGCGTCGGCGTAGCCGTAGGAGCCCGTCCGCACGTTGTTCACGTCGCTGGACTCCTGGCGCTGGACGCGCGTGCCGAACTCGTCCGCCGAGTTGTAGCCGAACGAGTAGGACTGCGCCGTCGGCTGTGGGGCGTCAATAAACAGAGGAGGAGAAGATTTCTGTTAACAAAATTTCTTTTTCTAGATATTGAGGTACAAAGGACCAAAAGGAGGTGGAAAGCTTTCGAGTGCCACACACATGTGACGCGTGCACACAAAAATAAGAAAAAGGAACAGTGGAGCTAACCTCGTCGCACAGCATGAAGACGCTTAGGCTCTACATTATCGGCTCGGGGATATCAGCCACGTGTGCCTCAGTGGGTTACATCACATGTGGGAAGAAACACTTGATGGCACAAGTGTTCATTGCATTTACGGGTCCATATTCTTTGTCTCTCTCTCTCTCTCTCTCTCTCTCTCTCTCTCTCTCTCTCTCTCTCTCTTAATCGCTCTTGTGCCATGAGTCGAATGATCAACCACCGTTGCCACCAGAGACGGCGCCATTCAGGGGAACAATGCCGACGTGGCTAGATATGACCGATGCTACAGTATGTATAAGGGCGTTTTTTTTTGTTTTTTTTTTTTCGAGATGAGCCAGATCTAGAACCCACCCGAAACTGAGTCGGATGAAGCTGAAGTGACAAGAAAAACTCGCAAATTTTCCCCTAAAAAAAGGGTGGTTAGGAAATAGTTGAGATAACACCCTGAAAAGGCGCACGCAGATCGTAATTCATATCGAAAATGAGCCAGATTCTGCTGTTTCACGGATCAAAATGAGCCAAATGCATTCGTCCGATGGGAGTTTGCTTTTGGCTTCAGTGGCCAGACTGTCTCGTGGGTGTTTCCAGTAGTTTTTTTTTTTTTTTTTTTTTTGCTATTCGAAGCTGCCTTATTATGAATTCAGATTCAGACGGCCATCAGGAGATCGGCGAAATATCTGATCCCAGATGTCAATGACGAAGTGAACGGAAGAAAAAGTGAACGAAGTGAAACTAAGAAATGTCAAACGATGCTTTCATTACGTCTCATCCGTCCCTACAAAAAATAACTCTAGTTATATATATATATTTTTACTCCTATATTTATCATTTCAGTACTTAACTATATAGCCGCTGCTTACAAGCCCTAGCAAATCCCCCCCCCCCTTCGCCCTCGCTCTGAGAGTACGAACCACTACGTCAAGGGGAAGAATAAAATATGAGCGTCCTTGTTGTGATGCGTTTTGGAAATTCATGGCAAAGCAATGAAGAGCTCGCTTACTTCGTTAGTGCTGTGAGGCGTGCCCAAGATAATTTTCCTAGGGAAGAATTCGAAAACAGCTGCTAATGGTGCCAAGGGAACTCACCTGATCTCCATGTATAGTTCTACTGTCCTTGAGGCCCTGCTTCATATTTTTAATGCCTTTTCCACCAAACTTCAATCGCATAATGCTTAAAAGTCAATTTAAAGAAAGTTTTCATAAGAACGCAGCATCAGCTAGAGTGTTTCAATTCAATATGAGCCAAATTCAAACTTATCACCCCAATATTGCTCAAATTCACGGCATAATTTTTATTACTTGTGCCCATAAACTTCCCCTACCTGACATGTAAAATATATCACATATAATAGTTTTGACGGCGCTGCTTTTTGGTCCAGTAACAAACTTCCCCTTGTTTCTCAGATTCTCGTTAGGTGGATCTGGATCATTTCGAAAAAAAAACGCCTCATATGTATATCGTTTACACAGCGAGAAAAGAGCAGTAATCTCCGAAGGTACGACGACACAGGAGAAGAAGCCAACGCTCTACACGTATATAAACGGTGCATTAAATTCACGAATTCTAGCATTGCCCGTTGGAAGCCTTAAAACAGATGGCACATAGTGGGACATCTGAACTGTTTGCTTGTAAGGTAACACGCATGTGAAGGTAACGCGCAGTGACTTACCGGACCATCGACAGGGGCGGCCACTGCCCTGGCTACCACGGGGACGGCGGCAGCGACAACACGGGGTGCTGGTGCTGGCAGTAATTGCGCTGGCGCAGGAAGTAAGTGCGGCGCCGCGTAGTATGGGGAGGCAGCAGCAGGCACGGCTCCCGCACATGCGCTGCCTACAAGCCCCAGCATGACGAAGACGGCCTGCGAGGCGCGTATACGCTTCAGACTAATCTCGCCAGTATCTGATGTGCCCGGCTCGCAAACACTCAGTGAACATCTCTGAAAGCTTTTCAAATTGATCGGTCTGGAAGCATGCCTTTGCAAGATAGCTTTACCGCCGTAGGAAAAAGCCTACTGTATGCCTTTTGACATATTGTCGCTGAGATTGATTCAAGTACATTTTCATTTCGTTCTTTGTTTATGTGTTTCCTTTTTGCAGGTACCCTATACATGTCTTGATTGACTGATTGTAGGGGTTAGCGCGCCGACGCAACGCAGGCGATGAGGCGCGCCGTAGTGTAGGGATCCGGATTAATTCTGCCCACCTGGGGGTCTTTAACGTGCACCGAAATCTCGTACACACGGGGGGCGTTTTTGCTGCCCGCCTCCATCAGAGGAGCGGCCGCCGCGGGCGGGAATCTGAACCGCGGCGTCGTGCTCAGCAGCACAACGCCTTAGCCACTGAGCCACCGCGGCAGGTTACCCTACATGTCTTGCCCTGATACCTAAAAGAAGGGGATTTCATGGCCGTTACGTTCCCATATCTTGCCTCTAAAAGTCTCAGTTTTCCGAAGAATACTTTTAAAGACCTGAGCGGCCACTCTACACCTACCTCACATCCGAAGTTTCACTAAAAAAGTCGTGTAGAGCAGCAGCTTTACCAGAGGTGGAACTGTCTGCCCGTCCTCTGCCTCGGTTTCACTGCATGCGGTGTGTGGCGGCACTGGTGGACGTGAATTAGCACCGCCACTAATGTGGAGGACACGAGCGAATGCAAATTACTTACTCCTTGCCATTACTTAGTATTAGTGCTACCGCAATGAACCATCCGCACAGACGACGTTATCCGCAGTCTAAACCGAAGCCAGATGATTCCAGTCAAGCCGCAACCATTTGCTATGGAACCACCAGAGTCCAGCTGTTTGTTGTTTCGGCAAGTTGAAATCAAAATTTAAAATCCACTTAGCTTTCTCCCCCAAGCAAGATATCAGAAGCAGAGTTTAAACCATTAAGGATTAAGTTTGACGCATTCCGATTAGTGTTCAAATCGCAGATGATTGCAAAGTCTGCGGAGGTGGAGGTGTGGCGGGGATGGCTTCACTAAAGCTTTCTAGCAGACAATAGAAATGATGCTGTGGTAAACACGACAGTATGAAAAGTTCTTTACTATTAGTCTAGCTGTGCACAAGTTTAGTGACCCTTACTTTTCAAAGCAAGATTTTCGGGAAAATGTCAGGAATTGTTTTTAAATCAGTGCTCCGTACCCCAAGTGTGACATCAAGGCCTATGTCTGCCTCATGAGTTCCGACATTGTACAGTCGAGCAAAATGCCGCGATGGCTGGGCTATCTTACAACAAATATATATTTTTTCCCCGCTTCGCGTTCGTCCTTAGGAGAGTATTCTTCGTAAAGTATTCGTTAAATTAACAGTTGTGATGCATTTACATAAGCACTCGGTACTTGCGGCATTAAGAACGAAGACTGAGCAAGACATCTTCACACTGGCCATAAAGAGCTATTTGCAGGTTAATGCGTTCTTGCTTGTATATAAACTCAAGCCCCCTTTCGTAATTCGCCACTCCCCCAAACCCCGCTACTGATCCTAATTTTCCGCATTAGAGAAATATTTCTCTAAAATATTTCTGTAACAAATAACGCTACATAAGCGGAATGCACAGGGGCGTAATTATAGCATTCACAATAAAAGTTAGCGCCACTTCCAAATCTCTCTTTCGTGCTTTCCCAGTAAATTTACGCCATCAATTATTTCGAATGCTATCAACCAATCAGCCCAGCAGCAAGTTTTACGAGACAATTATAGCTAACCACATTTCGAGAGCCCATTCTTTCATCAGTCTTTCAAGAAATCTAAGTTGCCCTAGCTCAACAACAGTTTCGGTCAACGTCAGTTTGTTTGAAGCAAATCTAATTTAGCTGTAGCAATGTATTTTCGCCAACCGAGCTCTCCCCTATGCCGCTCTAAACTTCCACGACCTCTTCGGCTTACCTCAGCAAACATGATTCGGTGGTATTCCTCGTGCAGCTCTTCGAAAGATCTGAGATGTCATCCTCGAAGGAGGATTCCTATATATATACATTTTCTCTCGCACCTCGCCACGCTCACTCTCACTGTCATTCGTAAACGCGAAAAAAAGGTAGAAAATAACGAAAACGACCCATTTCACCAGCGTGATCCGGGTCAGGGCAGAATTTGGGCATACTGGCGTAGACGAACGACTTTCGGCAGGGCCTGGCAAGGAGGCGGTCCTACGCGGGCGACATCGCCTAAGACAGGGAGCCGCGCCATCTGCATTTTAAAGCGCCCCGCTGAGTGGCAACACAACGTAGGCACTTGCAGCCCTAGGCGGAAAACTCGGGCTAAGCGCTACGAGTAGTGGCCGCGTTTGTCACACTGGTTGAACGAAATGTTTGAGTTTTTTTTCTGTATGTGTGCGCCTGTTAACATAGTGTCTGCAGTGAGTTGTTCCTTTTTGTTCGCAGTGCTCAATGCGCCTTAACCGGACCGCGAACTTGTTGCTGAGCTCTGACGTGGTTCAAGGACACCAGCTTTAGTCGGGTTTCTAACGCCCTACAGGCTACAAACTTGCACAGCAACGAACTCCTCCC